>NC_133757.1:15575000-16200000 GCF_036562045.2 Rhinolophus sinicus
TATAAACCATAAAAACTTTTTTTTTTAATTTGACCTATAGTGAAAAGAATGGGGATGGATAGAAGTTAGACTTCTTTGAAATATTTCATTTGTAGATTTTATAGATATTTTGCTTAATTATAAAATCAAATTTTATTTTTGCAAAGCAATTCCTAACATTCAAAAGTAAAATGAACAATGAAGATGAATGTGTTTAAAGTTGGTGACATAATCACCAGAGAAAGTATTCAAAGTGATTTGAAAACAGTTGTCTGACTATATGTCCCTGGTGGGAGATGAGGACAAAATGGCCAAGAAACTGAAATTTTAAAAATCATGTTAGCAATAGTGTTGGTGAAGTTATTCTGAGATAGGTTGCATGTGTCTTCAGGACTGCAACAAAAGAGTATTCGATTCGATGTCTTTGAGGACCAAGACTTTTTAAGTGTGGTTGAAAGGAAAGACAGATGAGATTTTGATATTAAGACAAAACATCGGGTTAAATATAGCACTGTAGTTCTAAATTTGGATTGAATTTGATCCATTATATATGTATGATCTCATTATATAGTGTATCTTAAAAATTATACTTTTTTTTTTTAGTTCTGTCAAATGACATTACTAGAAATCATGACCAACTCAGTAGGAATAAGCATCCCAAGGGCCCAGATTGTGATTTCTAAGAATCATTTCCCATTAAAAGATCACCCCAATAAACTTCAATTAAAGAAGAAGACGAAGAAGAAGGAGAAGGAGAAGGAGGAGGAGGAGGAGGAGGAGGAGGAGAAGCACTAGGAGTCCTTGAAGAAGTGGCTGTTTCTAGACTCACAGTAAGAAATGTTCAAGATAATCTGGAATATTTTATCATACAGAAAGCAGAGAAGGTATCAAAGTCAACTAGGGTCATGACAAAAGGACTTGGGAGCCAATCTGATTAAACTCCTACTAACAAAAAGAGAAATTTGTCCATCTGTAAGAATAATGATTGCAACGGATTACATGACATTAAATATGTTTGAATCCATGAGTTCATTATGATGATATTAATGATGATGACAATGATGAAATTGATAAACTAGTTGTTGACCTTTTCAAGATGGTAGAAAACTATTCATTATTTTGAAAACAGGTTTTTAAAGAAAGAACAAAGCTTTATCTTATCTTTCCAATAAGATTTATATCTCAGGATGACATAATAGTTAATGAGAAAATTTTTCTTCATTGAAGTATTTCAGCTAACAAATAAAGAAGAAGTAATAGAATTATAATGTCACTGTTTTACGACCCCTATGAATTAATGCTCCCAGGCATTAAAATCAATGGCTGCTACCATCACAAAAAGAAAGTTCGCTATGCCTTAAGTACTTCTGGTAGACGTTCACTTGTAAAGTAGACTTCAACCATAAAAACAACCAATTCAAACCTGAATCTGATCAAACCTCTAGGTCTAAACATCAGTTAATAGAAAGTTAGAACTATATTAGAGTGATTGTTCACTGAGTGTAGTGGTCAGTTTAATTCAACCTTTAGTCTGAATGTGTCATTACCATGTAATTGGAGGATAAATACAGAAGCCATAGATCTTCCTGACTTTAAGATTTCCAAAACACATGTCTATGTGAGTGTGTAATAAGTGTGTGTGAGTGTGTGTGTGTGTGAGAGAGAGAGAGAGACAGAGAGACAGAGAGAGAGACAGAGAGAGAGAGAGAGACAGAGAGACAGAGAGAGAGAGAGAGAGACAGAGAGAGAGAGAACTATTATTGATTATTTGCAATTTTCCAGGAGCTCTAATAAATAATTTGTGTATGTTTTACCATTAATTCTTGCAACAAATCTGTGAATTGCCTATTATTTCACAGACTTACTTAGGTTATGGCTACCTGATACCAAAGCCCATGCTATTACCTATTACAATGTACTTATTTTTTTCTCTAAATGACTATAACAAGAGTTTGAAAACTGGTGGTCTATCGGCTCAATATGTCTTGCAGACATGTTTTATTTGGCTTGCACATTGTAGACTCACATACAGTTAATTCTTTTCAGGTATTTCAGATTTTATACTTTAGATATTTGTTTGATATTTAGGTAGTTTTAGGTTTTTTAAAAAAAGATACTTTGATAATCCAGATCATTGGATTCTTCTGAAAAATAAGAAGATTGTCAGAGATGGCCCATATTCTTGTCTGACAAAATACAGCTCAAATGAGTAGAAGCTTCCCTTTTTAAATAGCATATGTACCCTTAAGTTTGCCACAATCCCTACCAATCCCTATTGATTCTTTCACAGGACAGCTTTACTGAGCCTTCATTTCCTGCTTGAACCCCTAACCATTTGTGTTTGTAACTACTGATCTGTACCATAGCATTTACTAAGTAAATCACTCATAAGTCCTTTATCTTATACTCTTTTGTGTTGTAGTTATTGGTCTAAGTGTCTTGTCTCTATAAGTAGACTATGAGCTTCTAGAAAGCAGAAATTACATCTCATTATTGTTTTGCATTTTACACTGCATAAAATTTTTAGACATCCATTGAATAAACAAATGTAATGAGTTGATTAATGACAAGTCAAGTGAGTAGTTGCTATTTTAGCTAGTAGTTACATTACAGTCTTTGTTGACTTAAGAAGACTTCCAAATGTTCATTCACAATAAACTGTCATGTCTGCCACAAGGAAAAGTAAGTTGCTAAAAACATGATTCAGATAATGGGGTCCTTTGTTGCTTAGTCGAAAAAGTTGAACTGAAAATATAGACTTTTTGTCTTTGAAAACTCCATCTTATTCTCAAAATCATCACTCTCCATGGCACTTATATTTTACAGCTGAAATAATCAGTTTCTGTGGGGTGTTATTACTCACACTATGTTTTCTGTTGAGAGAAAACGTGTTTTCTGAGCACAGGTTTCCAATCTTTCAAAATAAGTCATCTTGCTAGGAAATGAAAATGTAACTTTAGTATGTCTGGATGTCATCATATAAAAGGAATTTTTTTCCAACTGTAGCTACCAATGGGGAGCAATTGTGGGTATTTCTGCAGACTGACTGTCCACAGGGGTGTGTAGAACAGACAAAATCTTTGAATGGTCTAGCCCTGAGGAGTGATAAAATAATACTAAAAAAAAAAAGAAGACAAACACAGTAAAGAAATCTTCCCTCTTGTCTAAATTCTGTTCTTCTGTCTCTCCCTGCAACACACAGAAAATGTATAATTTGTTTTTCTATCTTTTAAAATATTTTAAACATTTACTTTTATAACACATTGTGACTAGGAAAAGATTGGAATTAAAAGTCCAGCATATCTTCTGAGAAGGATTGTTTAAGGCCTTCCCTCACAGGACATTTTCTAGGTTCAGTTTCTGCAATTGAGTTCTGAGATCCAGGTAGAGTAGAAAGCGGGTGGCATTACCTAAGTCATTCTCAGTTTGCAGAATCAGAGATAGGAGAGGACAGACCAGATGTCCAGCCCCAGACCAGGGTAGGAATAATACACTAATGACACAAGACCAAGAGTCAAGCTCTGGCTTGGAGGCACTACAGTTTTGGTATAAGCAAGGAGGGTCTAATGATTACAGCCCTAAATATTGTAGCCACCTTTATTAGAATCACCTTTATTGGAAGGTGGGACCATAATGAAAGGGTGCCCTAGAAAGCAAGGAGGCGTTTTCCAGCACCAATGGGATCAACAGGACATTTTCCTACCAGAAGGTGGTATAAGAGCTTGGTCAAATTTGAACAGACCTCTTGACCTTGTCTTCTTCTCATCTGCATACTGGACCAAACTTTCCGTGGCATTTAGGGCCCCTTCAGGATCTGATTCCAACCCATCTTTCTTGTCTTATTGTTTTTATCATGCTCACCAGCTATTCATGTTATAGTCAAGTCTTACACACAAATCACATATACTTGCCCATATTTTTGTTTATATTTTCTTTTGGGGAAGATCCTTCTCCCCATGAAGCACTTTGGGATTTATGTTTCTCTTCTGCATTCTCATAACCTCACACTTTCCCCCATGTCTCCTGGCTCCTTAAAAGCAAAGCTGAGTCTGTCTGAGTCCATGTGCTGTACAAGGCCAGACATGTGTCTTGAGTACACTAGACACTTACAGTAAAGAGGGACCTTGAATCAGAATCAGGCTAGCTCCACTGAGCAGCTTATTTAAGTAAAATAGTCTGAAACCAAATGGTTTAAATGAATAATTCTTCCCTTGTATTACTTCAGTTCCCAATTTTCTTACTTATTAAACAGGGTCAGTTCTTTTGCCTTCCCCTTTTTCTTGAGTCACTATGTTTTCTGCATTACCGTAAGTGACGCTGACCTCTGGATACCTTCTTAGACTCTTTGGAGCTCTGTGATCCAAAGGATCTCCGGTGTCTTTAGTCTTCAAGAAACTAAAGGGAAGTTGAGCAATTGGATGAGGCATCTCTACTCCTGAGGCTGGGAGAGTTCAAGGACACAGCAGCATACAGGCCACAATATATTTCACTTTCTATCCCTTTCAAGACGGCTACCATGACTTGAGACCTAATAAGCTAACAATAAAAACAATAACTCCCCTATGGGTACTCAGGAGACAGAAAGAAGAAGATCAAATAGAATAGGTGTCTAGCAAGACAGAAATACTGGACAATAATAAGCACAAAAGCAAAAGGGAAGTATTTTAGTATGTGTGCTGCCGAAGAGAGCACAAAAAAAGGGAAGTAGTTAAGGAGCTTCAAGTGCAGCACAGAAAACCATAACGAATTCATAATTTTTAAACTGAAAATTCCAGGAGATTAACTGAATTATTAACAATGACTGAAGAAATAGAAATTTTGTCTAGATCAGTTGTCACAGAGATTGATTAGTTATGCAAAGATCTAGGATTGAAAAGGTACCAAGACCAGATGGGCTCAAAAGTGAGTGCTCTCTAACTGAAAAGAAGAATTAATTCTCAAGTTATTTAACCTAGTCTTTTATAAAAATGTAGAAACTTACCCACTTCATTTTATTAAACCAACATTATCGTCATACTCAACCTGATAGGTATAGTACAAAAGAGAAAACTACAGATTAATCTCAATCAGGCTTAAAAATATATAAAATATAAATTTTGGGTGGAGAGCTTGCCTCTATATTGTAAGTGGGCACTATTCTCTCTATTTTACCAGTGAGAAAACTGAGGCTCGGAAAGGTTAAATAGCATGTCCAAGGCCACATAAGTAGCCGTAGTAAATCCAGGATTGGAACCTAGGCAGTCTTCTTCCAGAATCCATGGTCTTAACCATTATGCAAGTCTACCTCCAGACTTGAGCATATAGCTTTTGTCTATTCCAAAAATAAGCACCAAGAAACGGAGATAGAAAAAAACAAATCATCTACACTGAAAGGAAGCTCTAAAGTGAGTAGGCATACATTTAACAAGACAGATTGAAGTTCTGTGTGAAGAAAATAATAAAAGACTGCTCAGGACATAAAAAAAAAAATGAACAAATGAAAAGCAGTGCGTATTCTTGGATAAGACTTAATAGTATAAAACTGCTGATTCTCCCAGAATTTGTAGCCCAAAAGAATTTATTGTTTTAAATATTAAGTAGACATTTATGTGAAATAAAATATTGCCCAGTACTAGCCTGCAAAAACCCAACAGTGGAAGGACGGGCCTATCAGATGCTAGCATATACTGCAATCAAATTACAATGGAAATATCTACGCCCAATAGCTTGCTCTTGTAATTATTACCTACTTTCCTGTAGGTTTTCACATTCCTGCCCTGCATATTACTCATAGACGTTTCCCTGTCTGGATTGTTTTCACTTCCTGCCCCAACCCTAAATTTATAACCTTCCTTCAAGTCTCAGTTCAAATCTAATATTGTGCTTGAAAACTTCCTAGACCCCAGCTAAGCACATGTGATTATTTGCTTTTTGGAATTAATTGCCTATGTCACTAATTTTACATCTATACACATACTATTATATTTTAGCCTGTCTTGAATTGCTGAGTTTCCTTTTATTTACTTTTTCATATTCTGCATCCTATCTTCCAAGTAAGCTCATATGTTTCACATGGCTCTACGTAATTTATCGTTCCACAGAAATTTGAAACCCTGGAGGACCCATCGCAGTATGATTATATAGGAGATGTTTAATAAATTCCAACATTAAGCCAATGAATGAATGAATTTTCTGAAAGAAAAAATGTGGATATGTCAAGTTTTATAGGAGTACATTTAAATACATCCCAGTATTATAAAAATATATAAAGACCACCCAAATGAGAACAGTGGGAAGCTATTTATATTGATTTGCTCTAGCAAAGGACTCAGTCACTATACTTTCATTTGGCAGAGACTCAAAGGTAGGCAGGCAGCCTTGAGTTGGAAAGCTTTACAGTGTGGGGAAAAAGAGAAGGCTTTGGGAATGTTCTTATTGGAGGTTGTTGACAAGGGACATTGGATGTGGCTGACTAGAGGGGAAGAATCCTGCGTGATTGTTTTGGGACCATATTTGGTTTTGTCTGGTTGGTTCTGAGTTAGAAGTGGGGGAGAGATGTGGCAAAAATTAGGGAAGCTGGCAATTATTGACCAAATTTTGATTGTTTGGGGCCAATTGCTACAGAGGTTGTGGTCTGACTTCCTGGGCTGGTTGCTGCAGAGATTGTGGGTCAAAATTCTCTTGTCATATGTGGTCTGGCCATATGATCTCTATTGATAGAGTCAGTCTCTCTGTACAATAATAGCTATATTTTTATTGTACTTATAGAGTCCCTAGCACTGTATAAACTCATTCATTTGATCCTTATGACAGCTCTGTGGGCCTGACAGGTATTAGCACCCTGATTTTATCTAAGAGAAGACTGAGGCTTGGAGAAGCAAACCATGTTGCCCAATGTTCCAAATCTTGTTTTTGTTTTTCTGTTTTGTTTTGTTTTTAAGTGGTGCTACTGTTTAGACTCACATCTTCTGAATTCAAATTCAGACTTAGGAGGAAATAATTGTGAATATGTATGAAATCAGGCAAGGGCTGGTACAAATAAAAAGGGTAAAATAAAAACAGATTAAAAAAAATGAAATATCAGATAAATTGATCAAATAGAATAGAGAATCCAGGAAAACTCCCAGCATACATTAAAATTTAATAAATGTTAAAGATGCTATTTCAATTCACTGGGAAAAGGATGAATTATTTATTAAACAAATGGTGCTAGTATAACCGCTTATCCATGATGAAGAAAATAACATTTGACCTTTATGTTACATCACCTACAAAAATAAATTTCAGATGAATGAAAGACTTAAATGTAAATAACAAAAATGTAAAAACAAAAAATCGTAATAAAAATCAAGGAGATTACATATATAATCTAAAGCCAGGAGAAACTTTGTTAACCAAGACAGGGAGACTAGAAACCATTTAAAAAGCAAATAAACATACTTGCTTATAAAAAATAATTTTTAAAGTGCTTCCTGCATAGCAAAAAATAAATCAATGAACAAATTATGTATGTCTGGGGAAATTGCAGTACAGCCACCAAAAAATTAACACCTTTAATTATAGGCACAGAGGTCTTACAAATTGAAAGAGAAACTAACAGTTGAACAGAAACATGGACAAAAATATGAATAAACAATTCAAAGATAAAGAAATCCAAATGGCCAGTATCCATATTTAAAACTTCTCCAACTCCCTCACGGTCGGGGAAATACAAATTAAAGTAACAATGAAATATCACGTACCTATCAAACTGACAAAAATTGTAAAAACCTCTATTACTTATTCCTAATGGAGAATTTAAGTATACAGTCCTACATTGCTGGTAGGAGCCTGAATTGTGTCTTGTGGAGAAAGCAATCTGGAAATATCTATTTAAACACACACACCATTTGACCCAGCAATCCCATAGAAATCCCACCGAAATAAGCAAATCACGTCTCAATGTATAAGTGGTTTAATCCATCATAAAACAAAGTGAACTTTATAAGATTTTTGAAGAATGAAAAAAATGATGCGTTTATTTATGTGATGAGTTGCCTTTCATTGAAGAGCTACAGCTCATCAGTGCTGCCCTGGTTTGAGTTTTAAATGTCATAGCTAGTATGTTTCTGTTGCTCACTTATCAGTGCTCAGTTAAATGTAATGTAGGAAGACCTCCCATGTTTGACCCAATCTCCAAGTGTCTAGATCCCTGGGTTCAGGCCCCAATGATGATGAGAGAAAAAGGCCTTCCATATTAGGTTTTGGAGCAGAATGGAGGGTGTATGTAAGGACTTCCCTCTGAAATCTCCCCAAAGGACGGGTGCAGGAAAGGGATCTATTCAAGAGGAGAGAACAATTTAGGAATGTTAAAATAATAATTGATCTTGCTGCCTGTGGTAGATGGTTGCAGTAATGACCCCTAATTTATTCACATCTCCCTTAGGGAGTCTATGGGATTGGTCATGTGGATTTTTCTTTCTTCCTTCCTTCCTTCCTTCCTTCCTTCCTTCCTTCCTTCCTTCCTTCCTTCCTTTCTTTTTTTTTAGTTTCAGATATACAAAACAATTGAATAGTTGGATATTTCACCCCTCACAAAATGATAACCCCCTCCCCCAATCTATTGCCCCTCTGACATCATATATATCTATTACAATTCTATTGACTATTCCCTATGTTGTACTCCATATCCCGTGACCATATATATATATATATATATATATATATATATATATATATATATATATATATAAAATTATAGTTGACATACAATATTATTCAGCTTCAGGTATACAGTATAGTGGTTAGTAGACAAAAATGTCATAAAACTTTAGAGTCCTTTGAGAGCCCATGCTTTAAAGCAGGGAGCTTATCTGAATATAATCAAGTGTAAATTTATAGAAATGCAAATTAATGAAGATGTGGTATGTCAGGAAGGAGATTAAAAGAAAGGCAAAGCTTTCACTGAACAATAAGAATACCTAATCAAGTTGATTCAACCCAGAAAAGAAAAGAAAGGGAAGTATGAAATGAAAGCATTGAAAAGTGTGGATGCTTAGATTGTACAAATAATAGACTTTGATTATAAGCATATCTAATTTCTCTAATATTAAATTAAAGTAGTTCTAAAGACATGTGGTACACTAGCTATAAAAACAAGAAACTTGGAGAACTGAATCATTTTTGTAAAATATTCAAGCAATAGTTAGTTTGAACTAGTGATTATGATATATAGTTTGGAAAGAATTGGTTTAGATATGAGGTGTACAGTAAAGAGCTGGGGAATTATGGTCAGTGTAGATCAATCCAAATGAAATCCACTGCCCGGGAAAAGAGGAATTATTATAATGAATTTCTCCTGAGCTTTGCTTTCCATTACTGCCATCAGTGAGAAATAATTACTTCTCGGCCCAACCCCTTGTCTTGTTCCCAAAGGATCACGTCAACAACCCTTAAACTAAGTGCTTTCAGTAGACTCAGAAAGAGAAGAACTTTAGTTGAAAGAACGATATCCAACTGGTGGAGGATATGAGTCACATCCTGTCCCTAAAATATTCCTCAGGGAGAATACTACTGTGCAGTGATATACATGTTAAGGTACATGTTTCAAAGCACTTTCCTCACTGCTCTGGGAAGGCAAGTATTACCTCCTTTGTGCAGATGAGAAAGTTTAGGCCACGCAAGGCCAGCACGCAGGCTCTTGCCCCCTGGGTGTTAGTGGCTCCAAACAGCCAAATGGCTCAGACTGTAGCTGGAAAACTCCCTCCTAGTTCTTAATTCTTCCTAAAACATTGCTTTCCAGAGCTCCATGATAAGCCTTATCATGCTAATAGAAGGTACTCATCCCACATGCCAGCTTTCAAGTCCCTTGGCAAATGGTACGTTTTACCTGTGCCTAGAGAGCTACCTCCATTTTATCAATGCCCCTGATAGCCTTCACGCTCTCTTCCAGTTTTTATCAGCTCTCTTGTCCTTGCTATCCTTAGTATTATTATTATTAGGTCCAATAGCTCTAAGACGACTAAGTGAAACATGCACTTTTATAAACATGGGGGTAATTATTTTGCTAAATTAATTTGTTCTGCAGTTACAAACCTAAAAGTTTCTTTGAAGGAAAACAAAAGAGCATAGAGAGTTGAATTTTAATTTTTGGACATACAGACTATGTTCCCTCAGAAATCTAATTTTCTAGATTAATGAATCATATCAGACATTGTAAATTAGAAACGACTTTTGCAGCATGGAAAACAATGTGAATCTATTGAAGCTGCTTATTGAATAAGACATTGTCGTACTCACATGTCACACACACTTAAGCACAGCTTTGTGGTTTTTTAGGCTCAGTTGAATTTATTTGCAATTAGAAATCTTCTCCTGGGCTTTTCATCAGATTGGTCTTTAAAAGGCCTAAGGTTTCCCCCGTTCCTTCCCTGTTTCTTGGAATTTTAGGAAGGATCGGAACCATATAGAAATGCTGAAACATCAAAACATTCAATCCAACAGCCCCTTTATGCAATAACAATAGTACTTTACATTCATCATCACATCATTAGTTTCAAAGTGTGATTACACATGTGATTTCATTTGATCCACATAGCTTTGTAAAGCATTTACAGAGAACAAGGCTGCATGGTAGGGGAAAACTGGCATTTTATCTCCATTTTATAAACAGGAACATTCAGGCAGAAAGCTTGCGAGATTGGCTAGCCACCGGGTTAGAAGCCCCGTTCCCTCCAACCCATCTCTCTCGCCTGCAGTCTGCAAGTTAGGCATATAGGAGTTCCTATCCCAACGCAGGAAGAAGAGGTTTTCCTAGCTCTTGACAAGCCACTACTGCCCCCATCTTGAAGGGATAGTGGGAAAAGCCAAGGGCAGACTATCAGGAGACCTAGATGCTCCTTCAGCCCTGTCTAAACCATCTACATTCATTCCTTAGATCCCAGTGCCTTAGAATGGAAAGAGAGTATCTGCTGTATCCACTGGCTTGTTATGAGCATAAAATGAAATAATGGATACAAAAGCCTTTTGTGAACCGTAAATCATTACATAATTATGAAGGTGAGACAGGAAATCGGGGAAGGTAGACTTCCCTCTCTGAGGCCCTAGTGGAGCCTCTAGAGACAATGTACCAGATGGTTTAGATATAGTATCACATTTAATCCTCAAATCAGCCTGAGGGAGCTGAGTATTATTATTATTAGGTCTCTGATTCCTTTCCTAGTTACTTTAAATGATAAAAGAATGCATAAAAGCACACTCGTTCAGAAAGTATTACAACTCAAGCATCTTCCCCACCCAGATTTGTAAATGTTAACATTTTTCAAAGGTTCTTCAAATGTCTCCTTTTCTCCCCAAGAAATAAAATGTTACAGGTAATGCTAAAGCTCTGCCCCCTTTTCTCCCCACCTTCCTCATGTTTCTGCATTCATGTGCATTCCTCCCATGGATGTTTTTATAATTTCACTATGTGTATATGTATCCATAGAAAATCCGGGCTAAATTTTTGTGTTTTAAAAATTTGCATGCATTTTAGCCAATATTATATGCACTCTTTAACATTTCTCTTTCAACATTATGTTTTTAAGATTTATCCATGTTGGTAGATAAGCTCAAGTTTATTCATTTTAACTGTTTAATGCTTTCCTAATGTTGGAATAATTATTTAATAATTATTAAATCAATGATTTCTCAATCTCCCTGTTAATGGAAGGCTGCATATTGGTGTCTTCCTATATAATTGTCACCACTTCCCCTGTTAATATATTAAGAAGTGGAACTGCCAGTTTGTGAGGTGTGAGCATCTTCACCTATACAAGGGGTTGGCAATTTACTTCCCAAAATGCACCAATCACTCTCCTGTCACCACTATGTGAGTTCCCATACACAATATCTGTGTCCACACTTGGTGTTATCAGAGTTTTAAATGTGCGTCCAACTGATAAAAATGAAATGACAGTTTATTCCTTTTTTTTTATTTTAAATTTTTTGGGGTGACAATTGTTAATAAAATTACATAGATTTCAGGTGTACAATTCTGTATTACATCATCTATAAATCCCATTGAGTGTTCACCACCCAGAGTCAGTTCTCCTTCCATCACCATATATTTGATCCCCCTTACCCTCATCTCCCACCCCCCACCCCCTTACCCTCTGGTAACCACTAAACTATTGTCTGTGTCTATGAGTTTTTGTTTCTCATTTGTTTGTCTTGTTCTTTTGTTGTTTTTGGTTTATATACCACATATCAGTGAAATCATATGGTTCTCTGCTTTTTCTGTCTGACTTATTTCGCTTAGCATTATACTCTCAAGATCCATCCATGTTGTCACAAATGTTCCTATATCATCTTTTCTTACTGCCGAATAGTATTCCATTGTGTATATATACCACAACTTCTTTATCCATTCATCTATCGAAGGACATTTTAGTTGTTTCCATGTCTTGGCCACCGTAAACAAAGCTGCAATGAACATTGGAGCACACGTGTCTTTATGGATAAATGTTTTCAGATTTTTTGGGTAGATACCCAGGAGAGGGATTGCTGGGTCATATGGTAATTCTATTCGTAATTTTTTGAGGAACCTTCACACTGCCTTCCATAATAGCTGCACCAGTCTGCATTGAAATGACACTTTATTCTTATTTTAATTCCCTTTCTTTTTCTGTTCATGAAAATTCAAAATGAACTTTGCCAACATTTTGTCTATGGGATTCTAGAAAATGAAAGCATTTAAGAAGTTCAGTTCTGGGCTAATCTAGGTCTTCTGTGGATTGTGCACTCACTTAGGGGTTGCTGTGGACTGAACAATGACACCCCACAAATCCATATGTTGAAGTCCTAATCTCTGCTGCGAAGGGGCCTGTGGGAGACAATTAGGTTTAGATGAGGTCATGAGGTTGGGACCTTCATGAGGAAATTAGTGCCCTTATAAGAAGAGCCACCAGAGTGCTCTCTCTCTCTCTCCTTCCATATGAGGACACAGCAAGAAAACACATCTGCAAGCCAGGAATCTGAGTTCTTAACCCCTGTCGTGATCTGCTTGGGCTTCTACAACAAAAGACCGTGGACTTGGTGGCTTAAGCAACAGAGATGTATTTGTCACCGTTCTAGAGGCTGTAAAGTCTAAGATCAACGTTCTGGCTGATTGGCTTTTGGTGAGAGATTCCTCAGCGAAATGGGAGTTTGAGGCAGATCCGGGCAGGGCGCCTCATTCTTCTGTATGGCCTGCAGAGCACATGTGACTTCCAGGGCTGTCCCAGATGAGGCTGGGTGTGATCTGCTCACCCTTCCTTGCTGGGCCCTTCAGCTGTCAGGGAATGAACAAGAGGAGGAGAACGTCTGCTCAGGACCTTGTGGAAGTGGGACGGGAGGGGCTGTGGAAACGATAAACGCCCATGCATTATGTATCCCTGTGATCGCTTGGCACAAGCCGCTTCATTCCATTGACTTCTCACTTTTAAATGAGCTGGGAAGGGGGCCAAGGTTATTTTTCAGATTCCCCTGAGAGAATGTGAGTGAGTCTGTATTAACTCACAGACTTTTTCTTTTGTTTCTTCTGAATGAAGCAGGAGGAAAGGAGACTTTATCTTAATAAGTTGAGCCCGTGTTCACTGGCAGACCCTTAATCATACGTTAGCTATTTCTTTCCATAAAGAAGCATAAGGAACCCCTGAAGCTAAAAAAATCAGAGCGAAGGGAGAACAAAAGATAAAATGTCATTCTCCCATTGCCCCCTGGAAACCAGACCAAATGTATAAAAATAGTGTCATTAAACATTTTTTTTTTTTGGTAATTAAATATATTGGGGTGACAATGATTAGTAAAATTACATAGGTTTCACGTGTACAATTCTATAATGCATCAGCTATATATCACATATGGTGTGTGCTCACCACATTTTCAAAGGAAAAAGTTGTCTTCAAAGAGAGCATGATTCCCTTGTTTCTAGGTATATTTTGAGAGGCGAGATATCGAACATCTCTTTATGTACAAAACTCCAAGATTATTTTGTGACTATCTTCTGAATCTACAAAATGCAGATTTTGAATATATCCTGGAGATTTTTAGGACATTCACTACATATTCTGATAACCAGGTGAAGATGCAAAAATTGGATCAACCAAAAGCTGATTGTACACAAACTCAAAAAGATTGGTCTTAACTGGCTGAAAAATAAGAAATGCCTGGAGTTTGCAAGATAACTCCTTGAAGATCAGGGAAAGGAAAAGCCTTGGGGTCTGTGGCAAGCTCATCTCTGGCTTTCTAATGACTCAGGGGTCTGTAAGAGTGCCCTGTGCCCCAAAGCTGGGTCCAATCAGTAGCTGAACATTTGTGGGGTGGGTGTCTCATAAAACACACAGCAGAAGATCAATAACATATGCAAAAAATAAGAAGAGAGAAGAAAGAGAGAGGGAATTGCCCCAAAGCACAGTAATGATAGATAAAATTGGCATGATATTTTTTTTCAAAAAACTTTATGGTGTTTTTAACTTCTCATCTATCTCAGGGTATCCCATTCTCTTGGCAGACTCAAAAGACTTTCTGAGTTTTCACCTTGCTGTGCACTCCCCCAGTGTCTGCTTTCGCCAGCCAGAACTGAGAAGATGCTGGTGAGAATGTACAAATCTTTCTAGCACCAGGTCAAGAGCCATCCAGGGAGTCTAAAGTGAGGACAAGGGGCCTCCTCAAAAGGCTCCTGGGCCACCGTCTCAGAAAGGGCTATATTCTGACCCCTTACTGTCTTCTGACCCCAACTGACTAGCTGAGGTTATGGGGGGAAGATGGAGAAGATGCAATTGGTAGTGGAAGGACTGGGGTTGGGTGGAAAGAGTAGAAGCCCTAGCACCTGCCAGATCCTGGCCAAATCCCAGTTTTCTCACTTACTAGCAGTGAACAGTCTCCTACGTAAATTTAGGGTGACACCAAGTACCTCGCAGAGTGGCTCTCAGTTTCCATTGACATTTTTTTGTTTTGTTGTTTTGTTTTTAGTTTCAGGTGTACAAAACAATGCAATAGTTAGACATTTCACCCCTCACAAAATGATAACCCCCCTCCCCCAATCTAGTGCCCCTCTGACATTGTATATATTTATTAAAATTCCATTGACTCTATTCCCTACGCTGTACTCCATATCCCGTGACTATATGTATTAAATTATAGTTGACATACAATATTATTCAGCTTCAGCTTCAGGTGCACTGCGCATCTCACTGACATTTTAAATGAGGGAAGCTGTAAGTGTGTAGCTGTAATCTCTGTGTCCAAATGGCTCCAATGATGTCTGTACTGCAAAATAAAGCCAAACTCTGGAAATTTAAAAAAAAAAGAAAAAAAAAAAGAAAAATGTCCCACGGGTCAGTTCAGTTCTCTTCACTCTTCCATAGCACATGTCTGAGCCTGCAGCCTGAGTCCGGGCCCAGGGCTAACTTACACAGGCCTATGCTGAACAAGGGTTTATAGTGTGAGCAAAACACATAATCCTGGTGTTGGGGAGCATACAATCTGGTAAAGAGATAAACAGGCACCACGTCATCATGTAGATACATGAGCATAAAATGTGGTAAGTGCCATAAGGACAAAGTGCGGGGTGCTGTCATGGCCCATGGCAGAGACAGAAGGGCTTCCGCTGGACAGAGGTTGGATCTGCAGGAGCAGAGAAGGGTCTCAGGCCCCCAACGATGTTGACCAGCCCTTGCCATCTGGATCCCCTTCCCAGGACTCAAAGTCTCTCCTTGTTCTGTCAAGTTTTAATTGCAATTTTCCCAGGGAGAGCTGAAGCACTAATTTATAATTTCAATAGAAAGAGTGTCCTAGAATCAGTGAGGAAGGGATCACATGGGTTTGGGGCTTTAAAAAAAGAGGACAACAAAAACCACAATTCCAAAGAAATACTGAAACAATTTCAAAATGCTGCATTGGGTCTTGACAGCCCTTTGTTGGAGACACTTATGGGCTAACATGTGAGACCTGGTCAATACGCCAACCAGTGGTCAGCCTAGACTCATTCTGGAGGTCAGTTCTGTCTTTAAAGAGCACACAGAGACACATGTGAAGTGTAAATTGCTATGCAACACAGTAAGAATGATAAGAGAGGTACATAGATCGTGCTATGGAAATCTGGAGGGTGACTGTAAGAGGGACATCTGAGCAGAGCCGGGTTCAGGCCACATTGTCTCCTTGTCACCAAAACGTTTCAGTGAGATGTGAGAATAAGTTAGGATAGACAGGACTATGTTGTAGTAACAATTAACCCCTAGTCTCCGTGGCTTAACTACAGTCATTCAGAAGCTCCGCGGGTTTTTTTTCCATTTTGTGGTACCTTCAAGTTCAAAAATGTGCCTTCCAAAATCACCATGGAATGAGGAAAGGGAAAGGAGGAGGGGAGATTTTTATGAGCCAGGCATGGCTCACATTACTTCTGTCCTCACTCCATTTCGTCTGGACTCAGTCTCATGGCTCCAACATGTGAGCCTCAAGGAGCCTAAAAAATAAAGTTTGCTGTGTAACCAGGAAGAAAATGAAATGGGCTTTGCACACACAAAGCAGTGTCTCTGACAGAGTATGTTCTCACACAGGGGCTTTTTAGGGACTGACCCACACACTGGGGAGGTCACAGGGTGTCATGTTGTTTAGAATCCACTAAGGTAGGTTCAGATGAGGCTGCTTTGGGTTTGAATTGGAGTTCTACCTTTCACTATCTGTACAAAGCCAGGCAGAGACCTGGTCTGTTATGTCAGAGCTCCTAACAATGCCTTATCCATAAGGTTGTGCACAAAGATTTAACTGACGTTGTTCCTGCCATGAAGTGCGTGCTCATGCTCAGGCAGTGACAGTCACTATTTCACAGTGTGGATTCCTTGCCGTGACCGTCCCCCATCCACAGAAGTGATTTCTCAGTGCAAATACCATTGCTCTGGGATTGTTATATAGAAACCTGGCTTCAAGGTGAATCCCTGTTGGCTTTGTCCCCAGCTGAAGCTCCACTCCCACCCTGACACAGCAAAGGTTGCATGGAAGTGAGCTAGCTCCCTCTTGCCGCAAAATCTCTGAAAAGTTCCTAAAGCACTGGATAAGAAACTTCATATATTGAAATATTTAGAATCTGAACCTCCATACTATTAAATGAAAACAAAACAAACAAACAAACAAACCAAAAAAACTGCATAAGAACAGTTAGTTAAGAAACAGAACAGCACATTTTCTGCTAGCAAAAGATGCTGTGGCTTTCCAGAGAACTTACCATCTTCGAAGAGGAGAAGCACTTGTATCCGCCTCTTCCTTTCCCAGAGAATAGAGAAGTATCCATGAGCCAACAATGTTTCCGACCAGCTTTGCTCCAGGCCTAAGTCTGTGTTCAGGCAGATGTGAACGTGACCCAGTGGTGTACCAGAGTATCACATAAAATCTCACAAGAATCAATTGTGAGCATTTCTTCCCAATCCTCATTCAGTAACATAATCCAAAGTCTTTTGCTAGAATGGCATTTGCTGTTCTCATAGTTAACTGTTCTTGTAAGATTTCTTTATTCATTTAATAATATGGAAATTCCAAATTCTGGATCTTTCAATGTATGAGGTACCATGTTCAATGACATGACATTGGTGGCTTGAAATTGGTCATGGGGGGGAATAGTTACACCATGGAATTTGGTAAACACAAATAAGCAGGGTTTTCTTTTCTTTTTTCTTTCTTTCTTTCTTTTTTTGTATGTGGGAGTGGGCTAGATAGCCACTTGTTAAATATTTACTATTACTAGCACATCACTGGGGTGACCCTCTACTAAAAGTGCACACATGCGACATACAATGAGGGTGCAGCCTAGTGTGTCAAAGGCATTTCAAGTCTTTTGGTGAGAACAGGCTATATACCTATGGATGATTAGATTTATTTGTTATTATGTTTTAAATATAAGTTTTATTGTTTATATGTTCTGTTTTACAAAAATGACATGCTATTGTATAAAAAGAAGAAAATAAGAATCACCCATAAGTCACCACCCAGAAGTAATCTCTGTTAATGTTTTGGTTTCTTTCCATTATAGATAGATAGATGTTGATATAGATATAGATATAGATAAACAATAACATCAGAAAATACTGTCGTACCACACATACAGTTTTCCCACATCACAATGTGTTTTGACCTTTCCGGGTCATTATGTATTCTTTAGCAATAAGACTTGTCGTGGTTGTTTGGCATCATTCGGGCATAAATTAATTACAAGCATTTTACATAGTGTCATTCTTTTCACTGAGAAGAGAGGAGTCTCTATTAACTACTGAGTGGCGGAAAATTTCTCATGAACTTCTGCCCCTGCTTATGGACAGGTCAGAATAACAAGCACAATGGTGCTTTTTCGCCACCCAGCTGAGCTCTCTCCTTTTCTAATCTTTGCCTCATGATTTTAAGGTTTCTCACAGCTGCCTTCAACCCTGTCTGCTCACCAGGAGAGAACAAATGAGAGGACATTTCTAGGTAAAGAGAACTCTCATGATTACCCGAAAGGGTTACCTCGCATCTAATAGAAAAGAGACTTGATGGAAAATTCATTATATAAGTGATGGTGAACATTCCTGAACACAGACACACCTTCCCATCCCAACAGTGAACTCATTGCTTCTGTGATACTCAAACATCAATTAAAATAATTATTCTTAAATTATTATTTCCATCCACTTTTCACACAAAGCCGCATTAGACATGTGCAGATTCAGCTCAGAGCTATTAGCTCTGAGTTGATATTAATTATGATGCTGGTTGAGTGAGACTCTCTGAAAACTAATTTAAAAGCTGTCACAATCTATCCCGTTTCGCATACTCCCAGTCCTTTATCCTAATCTCTCTCTCTTTTTTCCCCCTGGCACTTTGCTCATGTTCTCACATTTATTTGTTCATTGTGTTTATTGTCTTTCCCTCTGCTGGATAGTAGTAAGACCCATGAGTCTAGGGATCTTCGTCTCATTTACTGATGTGAACTCACACCTAGGAGAGTGTCTGGCACATAGTAGGTGCTCACTAAATATACTTTTTAATTATTTTCATGCCACAATGTAAACTCGGAGACTTTGTGTCTTGGCTTTTTTTTTCTTTTTTTTCCATCTACACCTCTGAGAACAGCGGTGAGTTGGACATCAACACAGGAAGGCAGGCGACCTGGGCTGAAGGTCATTTATTTTTCTGTCAGGAACAACTATGCAACTATCTGCTTTGAGATGATTAAAGGCAGGGGAGCAGGAGATGATGTCAAGGAAGCCCATTCAGGCGAATATTATTTCCCTGAAACTATGTCCAGATCCCGATATTTCCAATACACTCCTGTCATCTGACCCATTTGACATCAGATTGTGGTCTGTGTATTCATAGGTACCATTTAATGCACATCAACTAAGTGCCAGGAACTGATCTGTTCACTTAACACACAGTAATTATTTTAATACTGATTAGCCCAAAAGGTATGTATTATTATCCCCATTTTACAGATGAGAGCACTGAGATTAAGAGGCACTGAGGAGTTTATTCAAGGTGGCACTGGCCAGGACATGTTTCAGCTGAATTATCTGAGTTCAAGTCTATGGTCTTACCATGGGGTGGCTCTGCCTTTGCTATAAGACTTTGGGCACTAGATTCCATTCTCCTCAGTTCACTAATCTGTAAAATAAAGATAAAACCGGGTTATTTGAAGGTTTGAGGTAAGAATTAAATGAGATAATATGTGCAGAATTTGCCTGACACTCAGTAAGTGGAAGTTTCTTTCTATCTTTCCCGTTTGATTAAAAACAAACAAACAAACAAACGGAGTGATTAAGCAGTTTAGCTTAAAATACCATTTACAGTGACAAGTGAACTAGACATGAATTCAGGTCTCCGCACTCTCCATTTATGCTGCTTCCTGGCCCATCCAAGTCTAAATCCTGGCACAACTTTAGAAATAAGAGGTCCTCTTTACAGCCACACATGAATTCAACCTGGGTAGCAAACCCGTTTTCACTGTGAACATCGCTTTAGATTCATGATGAGGGAGGAAAAGCACAAACAAAATAGCGAAACAATGGCAAAAATAAACACATTTAAAAACACTTGGTTGATTTTTCTAGTGCTGATTGAAGTTAGAAAAAGGAGTAGCTCTTATCAGTTATGTCTCTAATACTGTATGGGTTCTGCTAAAGCCTCTAACCCACATATTCATTCTATTTTACAGATTTAGAAACTGAGGCAAAGAGAAATTGAGCAGATTACTCAAGATGACACGGTGAGTGAGCATTGGAGGTGGAAACCAAACCTAGATCTGTCTGATCTGAGCACCTCATTTTTAACCTGTGTTATGTTGCTGACAGGATGACTTCTGATCTCATGACATTGATTTCCCAGTAACACCCGGCTCCCTTGTAAGGTTAGCCATCTCCTCAGGGAAGATAATTGGGAGGTTTATCTCCCCAACTAAAACATAGGCCTTTTAAAGGCAAGTACTGAGACCTTGTTAGACATCTCATTCAAGCATCTAGCACAAGCCTTTACTTATGGAGACCAAATAAAAAGTTTCGGTTGATCCATCCATAAAAGACAGCAACATGAATTCCCGGGGGAAACCTTGACTTCCCAGGGCTAACTCCATAGTAAACATGACTCCCTTCTATGAGATGAACAGAGGTGAAAAGTTTTGGGATCACAGGTAAGAAAATGTTGCATTTTGGAGTTGATTCTCGGTGACAATAACCTCGTACTTTGCACAAGTTTTATTCTAACACCTCTCCACTCATTTACCTTCTTCCAGAGCGCTGTAGCTCTGCTGTTTCTGGAAACACCCAAACTGTATCTGATGCTCTTCGGTCACTCTAGGAACGTGCTGTGGTGTCATTTGTACTCACAACGTGGGTGCATCTGTTTAGCAATGACTTTTGGCTTTGGACGGAGATGCACGTCTTTATTCTGCACCTTTATCTAATAACCAATCCTTTTTAATCATGTTAGGGAGAAGACAGACAAGGTTCAATCACACCAGTCACGATGACTGGGACACAATGTGCTAAGAAGGGCCATTTATTGCATTGTCCAAACTGAGTTTTAATGCAAATAATTTTGACAACTGAGAGATGCTGTTATTCATCCAATTAAGACAGTACTACAAGTACAAATCTGTTCTAAATTCTGAATCTGAATCGAGAGTAACAAAATGCATCCTATTTAGTCCCTAGATGGCTTTCTTGAGCCTTTAAAAAGTTTCTTGTTTGAAAAGCCAGGACTGCATATACAAGCCTTGCTTGTATTTTGAGCCCACCCCAGATGGAGAAGTGAGCACACAGCTGTACCTAGATTGCTCACACAGGGACTGCTGTTGGCAGAAAGCACTGTTCTTATATCATGACTCATCTTTTTCTCACCTTGGTTATCGCAAAAGAGATGGAGAGATACAGGGATATCCTTCCCCAACCCCCACCTCTAATCCTGGGCTGTGAGTCCCAGTAACTCAGTCTTTGGGGGAACAGGTACACGCTCTGTTCTTTCTTCTCTCTCTCCAAATCATTAAGAGAAAGGAACCTTATGTGTGGGCCCCAGTAACTGCCTGTTAGAGGGGTTTGAGGTCCTACTGAATTCAATCATCTAGTCCTGAATGTGGAGATTTTAAGCAGGGGAAAGAAAGGTCCTGGACAGAATAATCCTGGAATACCAAAAAAACAGCCTGACAGGAACCCTACTAGCTGCTTGGTTTTTATGAGATTCTAATCTATATCCTCTGATGATGACGATGATAATGATGGTCATGCAGAGACCAAGTACTGTACGTTAGGGGATTATACTTATTCCCTACTCTTCAAGTTTCCATCTACTTCCTCTGCTCCTTACCTCACTCACTCCTTTTCAAGGTATTGGAAGGGAGATATCCAGTTAGTAAAATTGGGAAGCAGAGATTGAATAGCCCAAATTTTAGGGAGGTTGTCAGTCATCAGTCAAGTCCTGGTGATTTGGGACTAATTGTTACAGGGATTATTGTTTGGCTTCCTGGACCAGGTACTAGAAATAGCAACCTGACTTCCTATGAGTCTTTCTTATTGATATCAGGCTGGTTTCCTGGGATGGTTACTATAGATAATAGATTGGTTTCCTGGGCTGGTTACTATAGATAATGGATTGGATTCCTGGGCTGGTTGCTGCAGGTTGTAGATCAGAGTTCTATTTTTTCTGTATGGTCTGGCCTTTATTCATTTCTATATTCAATCTCTCACTCTCTACTATGGGTCTGAGGAGCATAGTTATGGAATGTATCTTCTTTTATAGTCACTCTCTCACTCAGGTGAAATCTTTCTAAGGTCTTGATTTGAGAGACAAATATTAGGAAGTCTGACAGCATTCACACATCCAAGCCACATCTTCCAATCAGCTTTGTCAGTAATAATATTGATCTCCATCTGTCTGACCTCTGGGTTTTTCAAAGTTGGTATTAAACTCATGGGTGAAGACAGGAGTGAGGTCAATTATTACACCATGAGCCCCTAGCCCTCTGGAGAATTAATATTCAAACAAAACTGAGGAACTATCTTATTTGGCAGAAAATGTTAAAGTTTTTTCCCCGCTCCTTTTCTTAATGCCTGAACTGTGTATCTAACTTAACCCTTCATTTCAAACTCATTTCCCTTTGTATTTATATAATAGCTTTCCTTTGTTTCTTTTATGGTTCCGAATTATTGACTTAAAGTGACTTAGATTACCATTTTCCCTTTTTTATGTCCTTCTTAATAGGTACTATGGTTTTTTCCATTCTAGCATATAATACATATGTTACTTGGGACTTCAGTTATATAGATGACATTAAGACAATATATAAGGTTGTAAAATATTATGGGTACCAGTGAACCTGGGCACAGTGATGTGTCTGAGCTCTCATGTTTTCCCCAGGTTCATTGAGATATTGTTGAAATATGACAAATGTAAGTTTATGGAATACAATGTTATGATTTGATCTGATACATATATTATTGCAAAATGATTATAATAAGACTAGTTAAGACCTACATGTCCTCATATAATAACCATTTTTTACTGTGTGGTAATCACATTTAAGATGTATTCTTTTAACAACTTGCAAGTACATAATACTTGTATTATTAATTATAGTCACCATACTGTACATTATATCCCCAGAACTTATTCATCTTAACAATTGTAAGTTTTTACCCTTTGAACAAATCTTCCCATTTTCCCCAGCCCCTGGCTCCTGGAAACCACCGTTCTCCTCTTTATTTCTGATTGCAGCTTTTTCAGGTTACATATATAAGGGAAAACGATATTTGTCTTTCTCTGTCTGACTTATTTCACTTGGCATAATGCTTCAAATTCCATTCATGTGATCACAAATGGCAGGATTTCCTTCTCTTTTATGACTGAATAATTATATAATTTTATATATTATATATAATTATATATACAAATATATAAATATATATATGTGTATATATATATACATACATACACACACATATATATACATATATATATATATATATATACATATATATATATATATATATATATATATATATATATATATTCATTCATACCACATTTTCTTTTTCTGTTTAATCTGTTTATCCATTAGTGGACACTTAAGTTATTTCCATGTCTTGGTTATTGTGTATAATATTGCAATAAACATGCTATACCTCATCGAAATAGTGATTTCATTTCCTTCAATATACTCATATACCCAGAAATGATATTGGTGGATCATATGGCTGTTCTGTTTTTCATTTTTCTGAGCAACATCTATACATGTGTCCATAGCACTGTACCAGTTTACATTTCCATCAACATTGCACACAGGTTTCTTTTTTTCCACAGCCCTGCCAACACTTGTTGTCTCTTGTCTTTTTGAAAACAGCCATTCTAACAGGTGTGAGGTGATATTTCATTGGAGTTTTGATTTACATTTCCCTGATGATTAGTGATGCAGAACATCTTATTATGTAACCATTGACCATTTATATTTCTTCGTCGGAAAAATTCTATTCAAATCCTTTGCCCATATTTTAATTGCATGTTGTTTTTCTGCTATTGAGTTGAATGAGTTCCTTATATATTTTGGATACTAATCCCTTATGAGATAGGCGGTTTGCAAATATTTTCTCCCATTATGTAGGTTGTCTTTTTTATTCTGCTGATGGTTTGTTCGCTATGCAGACCTTTTAATTTGATGGAGTCCCACTTGTTTATTTTTGCTCTGTTGCCTTTTCTTTTGGTTCACATCCAAGTCTGAGCTCTTGTATATTGATTTTTATGGGGGGTTGTTGAGGAGGTAAGTCCAAACAAGTAAAATACCAGAAACCTTAATCCTGAAATTTTTGTGCCAATCACATTGGTTTGGGGTTTTTAGAGTGATGAAAACAAGGGTAGACCTGGATTGGAAACCAATATACAAAGATTTTGTAATGAGTTTGTGTATTATTGAACTCTTCAGTGATGTGTGACAGACTATGAGGTCATTTACGCTGAGAATTTGTGATTCAAATATTTCTTTTCCTCTCTGCATTAACCTTGAACTCCAAAGGTCTATGATAATGAAGGGAAGGAGGTCCAGAGAGAGATACATTTTCCTTGGTATATTTTACTGAAATAATGTCACATAGCATCTCATAAATTCTCATTATAATCCTGTGAGGTAGGAATTACATCCACATTTTCTACCCTAGAGAGTTGAGGTACAAATAAAAGAAATACTTTGCACAACTCTGCATAACTTAATAAAAAAAAGAAAGAAGAAAGGAAAGATCGGAAAGATGTAGAATTATTGACATATGAAATAGAGGGTCTGTAATTCAAGTTATTTCCACAATGTCAGTGCAAAAAAAGAAACCTGTAAATGGATTAGAAAGAGTCCCCCGCTTCAACATTTGATTCTTCTCCCCTTTATCTCCTACCCCTCCTTTTCTTTCCCTACCTCTGTGTTCCTAAACATTGACAAACAGCAAAGCAGTTCTCAAAAGAATTCTCAAAACATTATTCTAATAGTTACCAGGATGGAATTGCTCCAACAATCCAGTCAACAGGCATGAAGACTAGAATAATGTCCAACCAGTCCAATTACAAATTTTGCAGCTGATAGAGATGAAGAAAACTGCCGCCTAAGACAGACCATAAGGATACTATTCCTCTTTCCTCCTCACCCTATGAAACTCCAACCCTGCTTTGATTAAAAGTTATCTGGCCTTCAGTTGCTCTCTTATCTGCATCAGCTGAATAAAGCCTTAAATTTTTATGAGTTACTTAGACTATTTTTATTCCTTGATAAAGCATCATATATTTTAAAATAAATGACATCAGATTGAGAAACTCATTTGACTGAGGAAATTAAGGCTTACATGACATGGTCCAAAAGGAGATAGCAAAACAAACATAATGACAAATTATTTATTAAAAATTAAGGGAATTTTAATACAATAATAGTAGGGGACTTTAATACCCACTTTCATCATTGGACAGATCATCCAGACAGAAAATTAATACGGAAATATTCTTTTTTAATGACACATTATAGCAGATGGACTTAACTGATATTTCCAGAAGATTTTATCCAAAATCAACAGAATACACATTCTTCTCAAGTGCACATAGAGTATTCTCCAGGATAGATCATATATTAGGTCACAAAATAAGTTTTAAAATGTTTAAGAAGATGGAAATCATATCAAGCTTCTTTTCCACCTATAATACTATGAAACTAGAAATCAATTACAAGAAGAAAACTGGAAAATTCACAAATATGTGGAAATTAAACAACATGCTACTAAACAACCAATGGGTCAAAGAAGAAATCAAAAGAAAAAAAAAAAAAAACACCTTGAGACAAATGAAAATGGAAACACAACATACCAAAACTTGTGGGATGTGGTCAAAGCAGTTTAAAGAGGGAAGTTCATAGTGATAAATGCGTACATCAAGAAACAAGAAAAATATCAAATAAACAACCTAACTTTACACCTAAAGGAACTAAAAAAAGAACAAGTGAAGCCCAAAGTTAGTAGAAGGAAGAAACAACAAAGATCAGACTGGAAATAAATGAAATAGAGACTGAAAACACAATAGAAAAGACCAAAGAAACTAGAAGTAAACAAAATTGACAAATCTTTAGCTAGACCCACCAAGAAAATAAGAGAGAAAACTCAAATAAAATCAGAAATGAAAGTGGAGAGGTTACAACTGATACCATAGAAATACAAAGGATCATACAAGACTACTATGAACAATTATATGCCAAGAAATTAGACAACCTAGAAGAAATACATTATTGATTTTCAATCTTTCTTCTTTTCTAATATGTGTATTCGAAGTCTGCTTTGTCTGAAATTCATATAGCTACTGCATTTTTCTTTTGATTAAGTTTTATCATGGTATATTTTTCTTCATCCCTTTATCTTTAACCTCTCTTTATAGTTAAAGTGACCATCAGATAACATATAGTTGTCTTTTTTAATCCACTCTGAAAATCTCTCTTTTAATTGCTGTATTTACACCACTCACATTTAAAGTGATTATTTATATAGTTAGATTAATATTTACTATGTGTGTAACTGTTTTATATTCATTACATTTGTTCCTCTTTCTTCTTTCTATTTTTCTACCTTTGTGTTTTTAATTGAGAATGTTGAATAATTCCAATAATTCTCCTCTTAGTAGAATCATTATCCTCCTTTAAAGAAACAGTTTTTAGTGGTTTTCCTAGATTTTGCAATACACATTTTAAACTAATCTAAGTCCACTTTTAAACAATACTATACCACTTCACTTGCAATGAAGTTAATACATTACAGAAAATTCCCAATATCTCCCTTCTTTCTATTCCCTGTGGCATTGCTATAATTCATTTCATTTATCCATATCCTATAATCACCCAATACATGACTACTATTACTTTAAACAATGTTTATGTTTTAATTAGACTAAGAATAAGAAAAATAAAATAAGTTATTTTACCTGCATACAGTCTTTCTCCACTGCTACTGCTTTTTTTTTCTCTATAGATTCAAGTTCCTCACATATGATTTCCTTGCACCCTAAAACACTTTAACATTTCTTGTAGGTCAAGATTGCTGGTGATGAATTTCCTCAATTTTTGTTTGTCTGAGAAAATAATTATCTTTCATTATTGAAGAATAATTTCACTTGATACAGAATTCTAGGCCGGTGGGTTGTTTTCTTTCAATACTTGAAATATTTCATTCCATTCTCTTGCTTGTGTGATTTCTGATGAGAAGTCTGCTATAAATCTTACTTTTGTTCCTCTGTAGGTAAGATGGTTTTATTCTCTGGTTTCTTTCATGATTTTCTCTCTATCTTTAGTTTTCCGCAGTTCAAATTTCATACACCTTGATGTAGATGTTTTGGTCTTTATCCTGCGTGGTGTTAGCTGAGCTTCCTAGATCTCTTGTTTAATGTCAGTCATTAATTTTGAAAAATTCTCAGCCATTATTACTTCAATATTTCTTCTGTTCTCTTTTTTGCTTTTGGTATTCTACTTATGCATGCTACAGCTTTTTGAATTGTTCCGTGGTTTTTGTAGATTCTGCTTTTTTTTCTGTTCATTAATTTTCTCTTCGTATTCCATTGTGGAAAGTTTCCACTAATACATCGTCACACTCATTGATTCTTTCCTCAGCTGTGTACAGTTAACTGATGAGCCCATCAAAGGTATTTTCTTATTTGTTGCAGCATTTTTGACTCTAGCATTTTCTTTGATCCTTTCTTAGAGTTTCCCTCTATTTACGTTGCCCATCTGTTCTTGTGGGTTATCTACTTTTTTCAACAAAGTCCTTAGTATAGTAATCTCATTTGTTTAAAACTTTTTGTCTGAGCATTCCAAATTTTGTCTTATATCTGAATCTAGTTCTTGTTTTTTATTTTTTAATTAAAGTTTATTGGGGTGACAATTGTTAGTAAAGTTACATAGGTTTCAGGTGTACAATTCTGCCATCGGTTAGCACATGGTACTTACATGAATCTGGTTCTGATGCTTGCTTTGTATCTTCAGATTGTGTGTTTTCTAGTGTTTAGCATGCCTTGCATTTTTTTTTTTTCTTTTTGGTTAAAAGCTAAATGTTATGTATCAGATAACAGGAACTGAGATAAATGGGCCGTTAGCATGTGGATTTATGTTAACCACATAGGAGTTGGGTTGTATTTGTTTACTGTAGCTGTAGGTACCAGAGGCTTTCATTTTCCTTAATGCCCTTGTTTTTCTTTCCTTTGTTGTCTTCGGGTTTCCTTAAGAACTCCTCTTTATATAACATCTGGGACTTGCAGCTCTTTCAGCCATAGTGTTATATAGAAGTACTATTGATGTGGTGGTAAAGTATGGGGGAGAGGAATAGTCTGTAATCTTATAATTAAATCTGTCTTTTAGTGGACCTGTGCCTCTCTCTGAGCTGTGACCTTCACAAGTGTTTTTTGGCTTCCCTCCTCCTGGATGTTTTTCCCAATGGTATTCTTTCCTTTCCTTCTCTTTGCCAGAGCCATAAGAGGAGGAGATAATTTTTTTATTTATTTTTTTTTTCTGTTCACCATTAGAATTTAGTGGGGTTTCTGGAGGTAAAACCTACAAAAGTGTGTACCTCACCTTGAGACTACAAGAGTTTCGCGTTCTCAAGTTGGCCCACACTTAGCCTACAATCACTCATCAAAATTACCATTTAAGTGTTCCTAACAAATTCATGACTCCCACTATTTCAGGTCCTGTTAAGTAGATCTCAGTTGTGACTTTCTGATTTACCCGTCTCTCCAGATTTCAGATTTCAGGATGGCAGTTAGCCCTGTGAACTCAGTTGACGGGACAGAGAAAAGCAGCTGACTTTCACTTATTTAGCTTTTTCTTGTTAGGATGGGAATGATGACTGCTAAGCTTTTGTATGTTGGAGCTGAAACGTAATATCATTTTTTTTTCTTTTTTCAGTTTTTAAATATATACTTTTAAACATACACGAAAGGAGAGAGAACAGTGTAATTAATTTCCAAATTCTAGCAGCCATCTTACCAGCATGAGGCAAAAGACCATGCTTCAAAAATGGCAGCAAAGAAATGCAGGAACCTGGGTCCCTAAAAATTCTGTGGAATCACCACAGCCCTGGACTGTCTTCCTCTAGACTTCTCACTAGAGGAGAAAAACTTTTAAACTTTACTTTGTTTAAATCACAACTTTCTTTTTACAAGCAGATGAGCTTAACCCTTAACGGATACACTACCCCTCACTTACTTCATCTTTCATTTTTTGTGACTCAACTATCTCTTCTAAGATTTAGGACTTATATACTGTTTTGCCCCCTCTTCCTCCTTTTGACCTCCTTCCCCCTTGTTTTTGTCCTATCAATTAATTCTGTCAATTACTGTTTTACCCTGGTACTTAACGTGTCTCATACACAGTAGATAAATAAATATTGGGTAAATGAATAAATAAATTATCTTATTATAACCATTTCTAAGCATCTGAGGAGGGACTCACACAGTATCTATACTATGGACCAATTCAAAAACAAACTGACATGTATGTCTTCATCTTACCTCAAGAACAGAAATTTTCTAAGCAAAACCAAAACTTAAAAGACTATCAAAATTATTTGTCAAAATAAGTACTTTAACTAAATATTCAGTCCCAGAAGGATATATTTCTTCCCAAACTATCTGGGTAATTTATTCAGACTTCCAATTGGTGTTCTCTGTACCTCCTATGGTTCCTGTAAGCTTCTGCAGCTCTCTATATGCCAGTGCCTGGTTCAGGGGTAGAGTGCAGGTAACTGAGGATGGGAAGCACTGAAAATCCAATGCCAAGGGTAAGAAGAATTTTTTCCGAGCATTACTATGTGTTACATGCCTGGGAATACAGAGAAATGTAAAATGGAGGGAGAACTGAGCACTGTATGTATCACATTCTCTTCTTAGCACTTTCGTTACCTGAAGGTAAATTTTGTTTTCCTGAACATTTGGTTTTCTTTCTTCCCCCTCAAGAATGTGAACTTCGTGAGGTCAAGGACCATCTCTGTCTTGTAATTCTCTTTAACATAGAAACTTGGCACATAGTTGATTATCAATAAATTCTTCTCAAATGAATAGATGCATCAACAGATGGTTCAGAGACTCAACCATCAGCCTCTAGGACAAACACAGCTCTCCTCTGTGGAGCTTAATGTTAAGATGATGTTTGGAATCAGACTGCACAGGTTTGTGTTCTGGTACTGTCCTTTACCAGCTATGGCAGCTGGGTTTACTTTCTCAGTCACACTGGACCTATTTCCTTAGGCATAAAATGGGAGCAATAATTATACTTTCCTGTATATTCAATACACTACCAGTTTTCAAGTACCAATTTATTTTTCTCCAAAAACTGTGTTAAGAAGATTATGAATAGAAAGTATCCGAGATTGATTTGCAATGTGCCGGACTAGAGGTTCATGTCTGTGTGCCAGGCATTTACTCCCTCTAACTAGTCTAATTTCTTAACCCAGCATATCTATACTAAAAGCTCTCTTAGGTTTCTTCTTCCTTTGGCATTCCATAACTAGGTGACCAAGTGTGTGTGGTTCCAAGGAACTTCTCCAAACTTCTCCCTTCTCCTCTCCTCAGTGAAGGGCTCCCTGTAATGTCCTGACCTCTCATCAGAACCCTACCATCTCTCCTGAAACTATGAGGCCCAAGTACAGAGCTCATGGCTTCTCTTTAGCCTGACTTTGCAGCATCCTGAGGTGAGTAGAACAGGTTTGGCATACCCAAACAATCCCTGCAGGGGACCACACAAACTGCTCTTTATCTCTCCCACACCAGTATCTGATGGTGCTTGGAAGAAGGTGATACATTGTGGTTTTATGTGTTTCAGAAGAGACTGAGGCCTGACAAGGAGTATCTGAAAGGCTAATTTAACAGAGAAAAGCTCTCAGCCAATCATAATATATTAATGTGTCTATCTGGCAACACAGACTCACAGCTCCCTCATGAAAGAAGGGCAAGAATACATCTCTTAGAATTTGATCATTTTTGAGGGGAGGTGTTCCTAATAGCAGAACATGTTCTGCTAAAACCTGAGGGCAGTGAAACTATAAATCCAGTCTTTTCTCATATTTGCCTATGTTCTGACAATTAGCAAAGGAAAGGTTTTATTCTAATATTGTTCATTGAAACACCATCGGCAACTTCTGTGGTTCATTTAATGGGTCAGTTTTATATTGCCATGCATCTGGACAGAATTCTAGATTCTTAGGCCTCTCTATTACAAGCTGTGTGATTGTGGTACATTGTTCAACTTATGACCCCCAATGAATTGCAAATTCCAGTATCAGTGTTTTGTGTATCTCTCCCCTCCATGTTGAATTTTGCTTTGGCCAATGGAACATAGGCAAATGTGACTCAAATAGAGATTTGATAAGCAATTGTACAATGGGGCTTATCTTCCTGTAATGCCTTTATCCTGTGAGGAAGCCCAGCCCCAAGCTTGCTTCCTTGAAACTGAAGGACAATAGGGAGAGAGAGAGAGAGAGATGCAGGCATCCCAAATCATCCCAACTCTACCAGTGAGGTCTGCTCCCAGTCAACTCTCCAGCTGCACTCAGCTACCTGAGGGAGCTCGGGGAATCCAATGGAAAAAACATCCAACTAACACACAGAACTGTGAAAAGCAATAAATTGAAGTGATAAATTGTTGTTTAAGGCACTAGGTTTTGCAGTGTTGATTACATATAAATAGGTAACTGGTACTGTAAAATCGGGCTACTTTCAAAAGTTCTACAAGCCTGAGTTTCTATAAAGTGGGAGTAATGTTGTTTACAGGACATAGTAATGATGAATTTGATTTTCCCTAACTATGATTCTGACCCATAGACGACACCAGGCTTTTTAAAAATTACACTTATTTATTTATTTATTTATTTATTTATTTTTTACTATTTTTGCTGCCTCTGTATCTATAGGAGAAAAAAATTAAATTTTGTTTCTTTCATAAAAATTTAGTGAATTTTTTATGATACTTCTTTTAGAGGTACACCAGGGATGACTAATCAAGATGAGAAAAGTTTTCCTTCTCATAAGCTACTTTTGAAAGTTGTTCCATAAGAGGAAAAAACAACTTTTGTCAGACAGTAACATTTGCCTAGCTAATGTTGATTTGTTCTCAAATAATTCAATGGACTATGAATTTTGACAAGACAGTAAATATACAGAGAGACTGTATGATGATACTAGTTGAAAAGGCATATAACAAACTGAGATTATAATTAGAGAAAACAGCTTTTTCATTTTTGAAGCAAAAAAACATGCCCTTCACATACGTTGACGCTGACTCAAAGTCTGACACAAATGATTTGCCACAAATATATATTTGTAGAAAATGAAGTCTAATGGTGTAATTATGGAGAAAATCACAGCCCTGTTTACCAGGCATTCTAAACAATTTTTTTTTTCTAAAGAGGCGCAATGGTAGATCAGTGTATTTGAAAAGATGATGTGCTTTGAAGTAGCTGAAGGATCCAGCGTGGTTCAGTCTATTGAAAATAGATTTACTGCAGTAGAGAACATCATTATGCCCAATGAGCATTCAAGATGAGAGAAAAAAAGCAGGAAGAATATAGGATGATTAAATTACTTTGGCCCTATTCAATGTATTGCAATGGGGTTCTTAGGCTATTATTGACGGAGTTTGTGAAAGCTAGAAAATGTATACAACATTACTGGAAAAATTATCAGCATAAAAATATAAAACAATCCAGAAGCTAATTTGGGTCAGACTTCCAGAGAGGTTAGGAATGATTTAAGCTATTTTTTAGATTTGACTTTTTTTTTGGCTCATTCTGGCAAATTTTTGTAACTTTCTCATGTTTCAACAATATTTATAATAACTTAGATTATGGATTAAACTTTACATTGCAACAGGAACATGGCAGACTAGCAAGAATACATGTCTTGGATGCAGAATCATTATTTTCTAGTTATGATTATGTGACCTTGAATAAGTCACCTCGTTGGGTCTTGGTCTCCACATCTTCAAAATGAGGGAATTGGAAGTTATCTATTTGGTATGTTTAAGTTCTTAAAATGCCTGATTTTCACTGATTTTATGATTTAAAGTTAGGTAATTATAATAGGCTAAACAGTGATAGACTAAAGATATTCAAGTCCTAATCCTTGGAACCTAAGAGTATCATTTCATATGGCCAAGGGGACTTCACAGGTGTGACTAAATTAAGGGTCTTGAGAAGGAATGATTATCTTGGACTATCTGGGTGGGCCCTAAATACAATCACAAATATTCTTATAAGAGAGAGTCAGCAGAACATTTGACCACAAAAAAGGAAGTAGGAAATGTGACAGCAGAAGCATAAAGTTACATGGGCCATAAGTCAAGGAATGTAGACAGTTCCCAGAAGCTAGGAAAGGCAAGAAAACATATTTGCCTCTGGAAGCTTCAGAAGAAATCATTCCTGTTGACACCTTGACTTTAGCCCAGTGAAACTAATTTCAGACTTCTGGCTTCCAGAACTGTAAGAGAATAAACATGTGTCGCTTTGAGCCACTAAGTTTGTGGTAATGTTTGACAGCAATAACAGGAAACTAATGCAGCAATCAAAATCCTTAAGACCAACTTTGAGATGTCAGTGACATTGATCATGGAATAGTAACTGCTGATTCAGCCATTCATTAAGGTATTTATTGGGCACCAACTATGGGACAGGTATGCAACTTGGTCTTTGGGTTGAGATATAAGTCAGAATTTCTTTAGGTATGATGCTTTGGCCTTGAGTAACAGAAAATTCACCCCAAACACGCTTAGGTATTAAAGGGGATTTGTTAGCTCATGTATCTGAAAAAAATTAGAGGCAGGACAGAGATTAGGAGTTGTCCAACCAGGGTTCCAACTCTACTTCTCTAGTTTTCTCAAAACTCTGCCCTCCTTCACATGATCTTTCATATCTCAAGGTGGTAGAGAGGTGGCCCCAACTGCACAAGGACACATATCTATAAACAACAATATCCATGGGAAGAGTCAGACCATGTCTTCTGGGTATTTCTCTCAAGAACGATAAAATTCTTAGCAGTTTCTTCTCCTTGTGTCGGAGCCCAAGTTGGATTATATACCACTCCCAAATTGATCCCTTTAACGAAAAAAGCCATATTCTAGTTGACTTGGGCCTAGATTCCTAAACTAATCCATGTTAGGGAGATTTTCAATTATTCTTTGATGCTTCATGCCACCAGAAGAAGTGGAAGTAGAGCTAGCTTCCTCTGAAGCTGCATGTAGGAGAGATGGGTATCTGAAAGAAGATTATGGTGCTTTTCAAACATGGGAAATGAATTCTAGGACAACAACTACCACTTCCCACTGCTATAGTCCTCACAAATACCATGAACAGGTAAAGGAGAAGAGAAAAACGTACAATCAAAGAAGTACAACATATCTTAATAAATGTTCTTCTAAAGATACCCAAAATATACTGTGGAAAAATCTTAGAAACGATACGGAAGAATGAAGAAATCTAACTGGAAGGGTTTGGGTCACTTTCTTGGAGGAATGACATATAAACTGAACCTTGAAAGGTGAGTGAGAGATAGTCAGGTAGAGAAGAGAGTAGTATTCCAAGCAATGAAAATAGATTTGTTCCAACCTAAAGAAGCATGACAGAGCCTAATGAGATCAGAGATAAGGGAGAAGTTTAATGTGGTGGAGGAGTACATGGTGGGATTGGGGGTTGGAAGGTAAGAGTGCCATAGGACACAAAGCTGGAAAATAAGTTTGAGGATCAATTCTATAATAGATGTTATCGTTTCCGTAGATCTTGTAGGTGATATAAGGAATTTGGTCTTCATCCTGATAATAATGGGAAACCAGAGTCCCCATTACTATAGGTCCATGAGTGAAGGAACTAATTGGGGGTAAATAGACAGAACTTTGCAATTAATTGGAATTAGGGGCTAAGGAAGAATGAGCTTGGTCAAGGACTACTGTGAAGTTTGGCTTATGTGGGGATCTTTACGTAATAAGGAGTAAGTTTGAAGTACTCTGGGACCTGGGGTGGGATATGCAGTGAGCAGTCAAAAATAATATGAAGATAAAGGGAATCTATGGAGTCAGTTTCTCCAGGTCACAGACGGGGTCCAAATAGAACTTCTCTTTGTCAACACCACCCCCGTGACCACAGTGTTTAGCTGAACTCACCTTTCATTCTCTTTGTGTTTGCAGTAAGACACGCATTACTCAAGGTTAATTGCAAATCTCATGGGTCTCATGAGTGCACAAGAGTTTCAGAGACTGATTGGTACAGTCTATAACCAGGGAAAAAATAGTATCATTGTCCAAATGCTGTTGTTCCTGCACTTACCTCTACTTGCGAGCTTTTGTGCTACAGATGCTCCATAAGAGAACTTGATTCTTATTTCAAAAGCATCAAGTGAATGATAAGTGAAAGTTAATAATAGATACTGTTGCTCCCTGGTCCAGGTAGCTTTTATTTCCTTTAACTGGGTCACTGCACCTGGCTGCTCTAAGTATTGTTGGCTAAGGGCTCATGAGTGTCCATCTTTCCAGAGACTTGCCTTCTGCTAAAGAAAGAGTCCTACCTGGGGAGAGGAGATCCACCCTACCCTCACCCCCCAACCCCCGACTTGGGGCCGCCCACAGCTAATGACTGACAAGGGAGTAAGAAAGGAAGTCCCCTTTGCCTCTAGAGGAGCACGTCTATGGTGGGGGTTATGCTCCAGAGCCCACCAACGCCAACCACCCTTGTCTCCAGCAGACCAGGCCAGGACCAGTCTTCACCCGAGACCACAGCCTTGCTTGGCTCTTTCCATCTTCTTATCCTCTTTTCCTCTTCTCCATAGGTTTTTCCTCAGGAACCCTCCGTCAATAAATGACATGGTTTCAGGATCTGCTTTTAGATCTAAGGCAGGAGAAGTGATTTTTAAGTGATACATAATTATTCGTGTATCTTCCAGTCTCTCAAAATAGATTGTAAGTTGCTTGAAAGTGCGTTCTATCTCTTCCCATCCTTGCAGCACCTCTAGAGTCTACTATGTTTCCTGCCACATTTTAGGTCCTCAAATATTAAACTGAAAAGACAATTGACATTGCAGAAATATGTGAAGAATCAGATTTAAAAGGATCAAATCCTATTAATAACAAATTCAAATATGTGGTGGTCCACCTTTGAATTAGTGGGAGATACCAATAACATATACAAAGACCAAAATGCCCTCATCTCCACCGAATCCAAAATTTAAGTATTTTCAGAGCTCTTGACATTTTCTTACTCTTTTGCCACTGCCATCAATTCCTACCCTACTCAATCCTATATAATTCTTTACTCAACAGATTTTGAACATCTAGTAGATAAATATTCTAGTGAATTTTTGTTGTTGATGCAAGTAAAATAAACCAATTTCAGCTAGTTTAAGCAAAAAAGAAAAGTTTTTGAAGGGTATTAGGGTATCTTATAGCATTAAAAAAAAGAGTTAGACAATGGGTTCTCAAAATGGACCAAAACCAGGAGACATTTGGTAACTCAGGTGCAGAAGTTTCTGGACCTCTCTTTAGAGGACGGTTAATATAACTTAGTTGCCATCAGCCTCCAATTCATGTGTCTCTGAGCTAAAAATCCTAAGTACACAAGATCAAATACACAGTTTTGTGTCAACCCCCAAAATAACCAGTTATTGTCAGAAGATGTCACGAATCACTAACATGTCTGTTGAGGATACATCTTAGAGAAGTGGGAATTTTTTGTAAACATGCAGATCCCCCGAAGGTGTACAACCCTCAAAAGGTAGCATGCTAGACATTTTAGGTCATTTCAAGATTATTTGGAGAGCCCCAAAGGGACTTAAAAATCTAGTAAAGGAGCTAAAACTCATCTCACATAATTATCAACTAATGCAAATAAAAAATTGGCAAATATCAACAGCATAAAAGTAAAACATTTTAGGGGATTAGAAGAAGATAACATTATTTTCAAGAGGCATGAGCAGGGTAAAAGCTAGAGTGGGGAAAGGAGATTTTAGGAGCCAGAACAACACAAGCACAGGTGTGGACAGGTAAAGTGTGGGGGTTGCAGGTGGGCTGGCTTTGTTGGAGGGCAGAGAGCATTTTGGAAAGTGGTTAGAAAACAGGAACAGAAGGTGAGACTTGGATGACTGGAGAAGGAGCAACGACAGGATTTATGAAATAATGGGGAGGTGGAAGGTTTCTGAGCAAAGGAATGAGGTGATCAAAACGGCGCTTTTAGAAGATCAATCTGCTTACACCCACGTTCCCCAAACACTGCTGTTAAGAGGAATACGTCTCAATTTCGTGTACTTTCTGGATGTTTGATGAGGCAGAGGCAGCCAATGTAAATGATTTAACCACCTTTAGGGAACCCATGTGTGGGAAGGTGTAGCATAGCAGAGACATCTCCGGTTGTGCATTTGCGTGCAGAGTGAAGAATGAGGGCAATTAGCCAAAGGGTGTCAACTACAAGGCGCACATTCGCTTGACAGAACCCAGTTGTTCATGAAAAATGGTGTGTGTGTGTGTGTGTGTGTGTGTGTGTGTGTGTGTGTGTGTGTGTGTGTTTCACCCCTTAGTTCGGTTTGATTTAGGTTGTTTCCTTGAGTCATTAGATCATTGCTTCATTTCCCCACTTGTCCTAGATTCTGTAGTCAGGACCCTCATGCGTCAGAGTTCTGAGGGGGCCGGTCGAAGCCCCTCTCCCAGGATGTATTAGGAGCTCCTTTCCCAAGCTAGACCCATTTCTCTGTTTACTGTCTAGACATTGTTCTCAGGAGAGGAACTTGAGACTGGGGCTCTGTTTAGATTGAGATTTAGCCACCTCCCTCTTTTGCCACCTCCTTTGGAGATGTTTTGGAATTATTTCCCTTGGTAGGTAGGAAGCAGAAGTCGGCAGAAACCCAGTGAATCACAGCCTGGGAAGTTGCCTCGATAATTGAATGCTACCCTCTCAGAAAGTGACATGTACTCCTCAGGGATTTGGGTGTTCAAGATGGTTCTTCCAAATTTTTCTAAGTTTGCTTTAAGGAGAGAAAAAAGAAAAAGTAAAAGAAAAAAAATAAAAACAGAGCATGGGGAGGATATTGGTGACTTCTGCCTTTCCATGTGTGTTACATGTATCATATGTCTGTGTAGTGGGTGTGAATCTTCCCCACAATACTTGAATTAAAGACCCATCCCTTTACATTGACTCTCTTAGTAAAATAAAACCTAGCCTAAGCTCCAATCCACTAGAACATTCAAGAGTTTCTATCTCTGCTGTGTTTTGGTTCTCTGCTGTGTTTTAGGAAGTTTGTTCTCAATTTCTTGGGGCCATGGCAATTCTGAGGGGCTTACCTTGTGCCCAGAAAAGGAAGGATGTGCCTGGGTCTTAGTGTCTAGTGGGCATCAAGGCAACGTGGCCAGGTGACCCCAGTATGCCCATATGCTTGTTATAAGGTCCTCACCACAGAGAATCTGTCTCTTGCTATTGCTTTCAAGACTTGACACTTAAAATCCATCATCCAAAGGCATCCCACATTTATGCCCCATTTATGCCCCACTGCGGGTCGGCCCTGCATCTCTGCCATTCTCAGAAATAGTCAAAATTGCCATCCCTTTCGTAGTCTCTCTTCCCTGTCTGGCTCAAGGCACCTCATTCGAAACAAACAAAAATATTATTTTCCTTCTCCAGGTGTGTGTGTGTGTGTGTGTGTGTGTGTGTGTGTGTGTGTGTGTGACAGAGAGAGAGAGAGAGAGAGATTAATTGTCAATTTGAGAGATTTCGGTTTGGGTGGAGAGGAAGGATTGATCATAACTTGTAGAAATATAATTCTTACCTCTCGTTCCTGGGGTGAATGCTGTGAGATGGTTACAAAAAGAAGTTTTATTAATCCTTGGTGAGTTCACAGCAGCTTCCCCAAAAGCTAGCTCTAAAACACTTCTGATAGTTTTCTTTTGCAGAGGTTAAGGTAATGAGGGTGGTGGGCACTTTGAGTGGCTCTCCTTAATACTTTACCATGTATCTTTGTTAAAAATAAGTAAAGAGCCAGAGCAGGAGAGAGAAGATAGGAAGGACATGAGAGAAATATTGGGGTCATCTACAGTGTTTCTTTTTGTATGTTTATTGGCTATTAATATTTTTCTTTTGTAAATTTTGTCTTTTATTCATTTTTATATTTAGGTATTTGTATCTTTCTTATTAATTTATAAGTTCTTTTTCTATAGTAAAGCTTTTAAAAATGTATCATATACAATGCAAATATTTGCTTTTAAATGTTTCTTGAGATTTTTTGAGGCATAGAAAGTTTTACTTTTTAAGTGATACAGTCTATTATCTCAGTTCTTTGTGTGAGTTTTAGTTTACTTATTTTTATGCTTGGAAAAAATCTATCCAGAACTCAAAACAGATTTGATTTCTATATATTTTCTTCAATATGTAATATGTTTTCATTAATCCATATAGAAAACATTTTCTTGTTTGGTATAAAGATCTGATTTCAGAAAAATGTGGTAACTACATCACTAGCTATTTATTGAATATTCTTTTTCATTGACTTCTGATGCTGCCTTCATAATTTATTTTAATATTCCATAATTATATATATACATATATACTATAATACATATATGTATAATATATATACATATATGTATATATATACATATACATATATGTATACATGTAGTCTATTAACTTTATCAGTATATTTTTGTGTCAATGTAATATATTTTAATTGTTATAAGTCTCAAACACCTTTTAATATCTGCTGGAGCTTGTCTTCCTTCATTTTCCCTCCCTTTTTAAAGAACTTGGTATTCTTAACATACATACATATATAAACATGCTATATTCTAGAGTCAATGAGGATTCTACGGAGGAGATATATTATTATAACCACATTTTGTTCATTAAAAATTACAATTTAAATTTCAAATGTTTAAGGCTCTTCTATACCACTTTAAATTCTATTCCTCTTCCTTTTACTCTGGAGGCAATAACTATTGCTAAATTTAATATACATTCATTGATTATATTTTAAAATTATTTTTCATACATTTATATAAATCCAGGAGATACATAGAGTATATTTTTTAAAGTGCTTTCTAAATTTACATAAATGGTATCACACTGTATATCTCATCCTGGTTCTTGGTTTATTTGCTGTTATGGTTTTAACATCTACTCATTGACATGTATGTGCATCCCCCTCATCTTGATAGCTATATTGTTCTCTGTTTTATGAATAATACATTATTTTATTCAATCTTTCCATTATATGTAAATATTCAGGGTGTTTCAGTTTGTTTACAATTACAAACAACATTGCAATGAATGTCTATTCTTTTTTTCCTGGGACTCATACTTGGATTTTTTTCTTAGGATGTATATCTCGAAGTGAATATTGTACTATAGAGTATTACATTTTTAAATTCATAGATATTGCCAATTTGATTTCAATGCAACTCTACCACTTTGACTTTTAATTAGCAGAATATGAGAAACGTCAACATTTACTGTTGCTAGACTTAGGTATTGAAATTCTGAAGCATGAAATATAACACATCATTATTCTTTTAATTTGCATTTCCCTAGTTATTGGTGAAGTGTGGCACCGTTTCATATGCTTGTTGGACACTTACATACCCTTTCCTGTGAATTGCTTGTTCATATTCCTTGTCCATATTAATTTTGAGTTATTTGATTTTATTCTTTTTAATTTATAATCTTTCCTTAGCTATTCTGGTTATTTTTCTACTCTGTGTATTGCGAATTTTTCTACTGCTCTGTTGCTTGGCACTTCACCTGGTTAGAAGAGTACTTTTCATACTGAGAATTTTTATTTTGATGTAATCACTTTTATCTGTTTTCTTTTCTGGAAAACGCTTGGTGTGTTTTAAGAAATGTATAACTACCAGAAATTATGTAGAGAGTCTGTATTGTCTTCTATGAGAATTTTTAAGAGTTCTTTTTTGTGTTATTTTTTAAATGTATCTCTAAATTATTTTTGTGTTTGCTCTAATTCGGGACTCTTCTTTATTCTAGTAGAAAGCCAGTAAGTAGTCTATCCATTCCTTATTATCCTCATTAATTTGTGATAGGTCCTCTATTGTATACTAGATCTCATATATGTATAAATTTGTCCCTGAGTTCTCTGTTCTATTCCACTAATCTATTGACTATTTTTGCATCAGCTCCACACACTTTTAATTATTAAGACATCACAACAAGACTTGAAATCTGGTAGGGCAAAATCCTCGTCCTTGTCATTTTTTTATAAAATTGTTTTAGCTAATTTATCTCTGTATCATATTATATTTAGAATATACCTGTCATATTTTGTATTATACTGACTTCAAAGATTAATTGGGGATTAAAAGACATGTTTAGTATATAGAGTCTTCATCTCAAGTACAGAATATCGTTCCCATTTTATTAAAGTTCTTTTTTCTGTCCTTCAGTAAAGTTCAGTAAATTTCTCCATAAAGTTTTAAATAATTTTTTAGGTTTATTCCTCGTAATCTTATAGTTTTTTAATGATGTGATATATTTTCTCCTCTTACATATTGTTGAATTTGGTAATTTCTGGTATATCAGAATGTTGGTAATTTCAATCCTATTGGTTTGAATAATATAATTTTATATCAAATTATAATAATATAGGTGAACCACAACTCTCTACTTTTTTTATGATCCTGAGTTTTCCATATTGGGCCCATCTCTATTTTGAGGCGTATACTTGACATAATAAAGAGAGCTATGTCAGAGAGCAGCTAGATGCTCACTAATATCATTTTCTCCTCTATGTACATATTTTACCCTATTTTGCACTTTAGTTGAGGCCATGTAACTTCTTCTGGCCAAAAGAATGCAAGCAGATGGGATTAACATAGACCCCTTCCAGGCCTGGCTATAAAACCACCTATAAAAGCTTCTTCACTCTTTTACTTGCTTATTGGCTGAATACAGAAAATCCAAACAACAACTTTGAGGAAATCCTAAGGGGAGGGCAGAGGCACAAGAGGTTAGGAACTTTGTTTCCTATTTATTTTTCAGAGGACAGCCACCAGGGAGAGTTGCCTGATCTGAATGGGATTCTGACAATTTTCCTTTGTTAGGCCACTGAGATTTTCAGATTGTTTCAGCAGCTGGTGATAATTGTTTTAACTAATGTACTAACCATTAACAAACAATTTATTAACAACTACTTGAAAAGATTTAAATTCAAGCTCTGTTCCTGATTAATGACTCAAGCCTGAAGATGGACCAGGAAACTAAATATTGAGCTTGGGTCCAGACCCTTCTCGGGTGAGAATTGAACATGAGGGCATACTAAAAACAGGAGGGCATTCTAAGCTGTCTGGTCTGGAGGGTCATCATAGCAGTGAAGGAGGAAGTACGAGCTTTGCTGTAGTAGTTCCTTCTCCCAAGAAACCTGGAACTTTGAGGGAGATGGCATGGTCTCTGAACCATCAAACTCCTGTATGACAAGCAGAAAAAAGACCCTTTGTCTCAATACCAATATATTTCATTCCATTCAGCAAACATGTACTGAGCACCTCTTCTTGTATCATTGTCTCTGCATAAACACACACACACACACACACACACACACACACACACACACACACACACACCAGAATCACTTTCTTCCCCAGAGCCCTAGTTGATTCTTTCTAAAACCCCAGGGAAGATATTCCCAGAGTATGGTTATCCTGAAATTGACTTTCTAGACTCTTATTGTATAATAAAGAACACATTAGGACCGGGAAACTTTCTTGCCTATATCAGCCAGTACCAAAGCTAATTTATACACAGGAGAGCCTTTCTTCTTTAGGAAAATACCAGCCCATCAGTGCAGATAAGAATAGTGATCTTGGTTTATTGTGAGTATAAATTCTTGTCACATAAATTCAAGTTTCCCATGGAAGTACTTGACCTTCTGTGGTCAAAATTGTTCCAAGGAATATTAGGAGGACTGTGTTTGTCTCTATCTAAATTCTGTAAATGTAGTTTTGTAAAGAAGAGAAATTGAGAACATGATGAGACCTTAGCTGGGCAATGAAGTCATATCTCATGGGAGAATAATATGCTGTATTCATACTAATTAACCTGTCTTTGAAACTCTTGCATTACAAAGTAAAAGCCCAATGAATATTGTGTGTTGTATAATATTCAGGATTGGCAGCAAAGCAAACTTTCTGGCCTCCAGAGTCTTCAGATCAACGCCTTAGAGGTCATTAGGGAGCATACATTACATAACAAGGCTGAATGATCGTCTACATGTGCCTCAGAGGTGAAAGAAAACAAATTGGCCATTTGGCAAAAATTTACAGCATACCAAATATGTGTCCTCACCTATCAACCTACTCTGTGTATTGTTCGTCTTTTCTGAAACATAATATAGCAGTTTGTATAATAAGAGACATAAATTGTTCATACCTTGAATGGAGCAGTCCAACTTATCCTGAAGAAATGATCCAGAAATAAAAACTTGCATACACAATCATCATACATTTAAGTTAATGCATTTATCCTATGAAAGCAGCAATCATGGAAATACGAACCTGAACCATATGATGTAAAACCCAATTTGAGAATTCAGGGAAGGCTTCCTGGTAGAACTAGTTATATTAGAAAGTAAAACAGCTAAAGATCAATATTCTAAAAATACAAACTTAGCCTGCAAAAGTGAAAAAGAAAAATGAAGGACAAATTTATAAAATAGAAAACAAATAGTATTAGTAAAGCCAACCGTCACTTTTTTTAATTTAAGACTAATGAAATCAACAAATGTCAAACAAGACTGACCAAAATAAAAAGAGAAAAGACACAAACCTTGTTAGGAATGAAAATGAAGGCATAACTATAGATAAAGCAATAATTTTAAAAAGTGATGAAAGTACTGCATTTATCAGTATTCTGCTGATAAAGTTGAAAACTTAAGTGAAAAGAAAAATATCTAAAAAGATGTGTTATGATTGAATTACTAATCAAGAGTGTTCTCTCAAAGAAAATATTAGTTCCAAATGCTGTACAGGTGAGTTCTACAAAACATTTGAAGGACTGTTATATTAATCTTACATAAATTCTTTCAAAAAATAAAATGCATTAAGGAACCTTCATTCTTTTCCTGTTAGGTGACCATGGCCTCAATACAAAGACCAGACAGGGACAGTAGGAAAGGAAAATTATAGGCTCATTTCACTCATGAACACACGTGAAGTAGTCTAAACAAAATATTATGATCCTGAATCCAGCAATGTATTAAAAATAATAAATGTTAATCACATCAGTTCAAGAAATACAAAGTTATTTTAATATTAGAGAAGCGATTAAAATATAAATCACTTTAACAGCTTAAAGGAGAAAGTCCATATACTCACCTGGTAGATGTAGCAAAACATTTGATATATTTAAGATCCACTTATGATAAAAATTTTTAGGGAAAATTAGAATGAAAATAAAAGTTCCTTAGTCTAATAAACCTACTGCAAGCATCATATTTAAGGGTAAAACTTTCAAAGCATTCCCTTGAAAATCAGGAACAAGAAAAGGATACTTGCTTTCTTGTTTCTATTCAAAATATTGCCGTAGATCCTGATCAATGCAGAAAAGCATGACTAAACTAAGTAATGGGTACAGGGGTGCTCATTTGATTATTATTCTTTATCATTTAAATCTATGTTGAACATAATATTGTGAATGTATGGAATACTTAATTTAAGAACAAATGCAAGTGCCTTATAAAGAAAGGAGAGAGCAGAAAGGAAGGTTGTTCAGTGGTTACCAAAGGATAAGGGGAGAGAGGGGTGGTAGACGAGGGTAATGGGGATCAAATACATGGTGATGGAAAGAGAACTAACTCTGGGTGGTAAACACACAATGTGATATGTATAATAGATGATGTATTACAGAGCTGTACTCCTGAAATGTGTGTAACTTTACTAACAACTGTCACCCCAATAAAGATTAATTTAAAAAAAAGAGAGAGAGAGAGAAAGGAAGGAAAAGTGAATGGAAAGAAAGACATTATCTCTCGCAGAATTTATAGTCTAGCAGGAGATATAAGTAAGTTATTTAGGCATTTGGAAGATTACATACCAAGTGCCATGATCAATGAGTTGGTGAATGGGTAACAGCAGACAGTCCTGCCACCTCACCTCCAATTTGAAGGTTCCAAAGAAGTTGCCTGGGGGATGATATCTAAGTTGAGGCTTAGAAGATGAGGAAGAGTTTGCCGGGCAAAGACGATGGGGGATTGAGAAGTGAGGAGCTGAAGGGCAGGAGTAAGGACACTGCAGAACGATAGAGAATGGACGACACGTAGGCATTTGGGATGCTGCAAGTGTTAGCGTGACCTGAGCATAGCCTTACAGCTTAGGAGAGACAGAGGAAGCTAAAGAAGTAAACAAGGGCCAAGTGGCAAGGAGCCAGATTCATTTATTTGGGGCTGTTATCTATATAACAAAGTAAAGAAAAATATCTGAAAATAATCTAAATATCCAAAAATTGGAGAAGAACATACAGAATGGGATATATGGTTGACTATAGGCAAGTATGTAAAAGTTATCCTTATGAAGAATTTTGTGGGAAACTGGAAAAATCTGATTCTGGTAAAAAAATACAGAACACAAAACCATACTTTACCACTTAAATTATAATTATAAGTTTATAAAATATGTATGCATGAAAACAAAGACAGGAAGAAAATATACTAAAAAGAACATTGTATATTAGGAGATGGTGGAATGTGGCTGTGGCTGAGTTTTTTCAGAAATGTTGATTGATATCTTCTCTCTTAAAATTAAAAATAAAAATAAACAGAGGGACAATATCAGTTAACTTCAATAAATATAGGGAATGAGGGTTTGCTCATTATTGTATCTCCAATGATTGACTGGCAAGTGGTAAAGACTGAATAAATATTTATCAAATGAATGAAAGATGTACATTCTAAGATGTCCTGGAAGAATTGCAAATGGTATCCTAACAGTATCGTGTGGGTCAGCATTGGGCGTCAGTGCCAAATCAGAGACAGATAGTGCAAACTCATTGAACTTGAGTGTCTTCATGATGGACAGCTATTTCTTTCTACCCAAGGCTGATCTACCTACCAGAAAGAGAAGGCAACACTTTTCCAACATAGGGACTAGAAATAAAGAATTGGAAATGAGTTTTTATTTTTTCTTTTGAGAGGAGGGTATGAAAGAGTGTGTTCTTTCAGTTGTTCATGTTTTTAAATTTTTTAAATATTCTTAAATAAATATAAAACATTTTAGAAAATGTATTTAAATGAAGAAAAAAACCCAAAACTACAATAATTTTTATATTTTAAGAGTTCTTTTCTATTTTTTTTCACATGGGTGGTCATAATGATTGTGTACATATTATTTTCTGTTCTACTATTCCCATTTAATATTATTTTATTAAACTCCTTTAATTTTAAAATCCAATTTTCATTTTATAAATTTCATAGTATTTCAACATTTTATCCTATAATTTACGTAACCTCAATGCTTTTGCTGCACAAGGAGGTTTTTGTTATTGCTGTTTGGATATTTCTTTAAAAAAAAAAAACTTACTGTATATATTACTTTTTTCCCTCCATTGATGATTTTCTTGAGGTAGATTTTTTAGGAAGGAAGAAAGTCCTAGGCCAAAAATTAGAAATGTTGTTGTGAATTGGATATGTGTGATCAAATTATCCCGACAACGAATAATAGGGGGAAAAAACTGTTTTCTTGTATAATCCTGCTAGAAGAAACGGGCTTACTCAGGGAGCATCCTAGGATGACGTTCTCAGTCTCAGCACTCTGTGCCCTACATTTTATAGGTAGAATCTAAGGAAGCGTTTTAGGGATGAGTGAAGACAGGCAAAACAATAACAGTAATAATTCTTCATCTTGTTATCTCATTTGTTTGCCATAAAACTGTCTGGTAGTATTATACCCATTTTCCTAGTGAGAAAACTGAGGCTTATGGAGATTAAATAACTTTTCCAAAGTTACTCAGAGAGCTAATGCCAGGTCACAGCTGGAATCTAAGTCTCTTCATTTCTGGGCCACTACGCCAGCATAGCCATACTATGTGGAAATTCCAATAATTAAATGCATTTGGGTAATAAAGGAAGTTAGGGGTTAAGAGAGGAGGTATTGACCGCTGGGACGAAATACAGATTAATCTCTAACTGTATGCTTATCAAGTCCCATAAACATTCTGACCTTCAGTTTCTCGAGCAAGAAAATGGGGGTGATAACAGTAGTTGCCTGATAAGGTGGTTGTGAAAAGGGAATGAAGTGATACATATAAAGTATTTAGGCAGTGCCTGCACGTAGCAGCATTTAGGAAGTACATGTGAAATACCCAAGGCCCAGGTTCTTTTTAAGTTGGCCAGGAAGTTAACCTGATTAACCATTAAATTTTTCGTCAAGGCAGTTTTCAGGCAGCATATGCTTTTGAGATTTTTTGCAGTTATAGTTTCTTTATCTAGAGCTTATACATGTCACATCCAAGCACTCTTGTCCTTTCGCTCTGGAAGTATTCTAATTTATTAGGGAGCAAAGGGGGAGCTGCAGCTTTTATCCTATTGGTCTGTTACTTTGACCCTCACCACTGTTTTATCTCTTTATTTGAGATCCCAACAAGACTACATTATCCCTTGTATTCCATCATCCTGCCTTGTCTATGGCTTACGGTCCCTTTGTTGTGTTATGTCATTCTGTGACTGTGCACTAGATATGAATCATAAGAGAAATATTGTATTGGCGCATTCTTTAGCATTTCAGGCTTATTTTTCTGTTTTGGACAATGATATACTTTGTTTTACAGAGTTCCAGTGAATGATTGTGGAAGCAGAGAATGTTGGTGAAGTGAACTTGTAATAACCATTAATTATAGTTACATTGTGTGATTGAGGAAAACAGTGATTTTCAAATGAAAGAAAACAGCCTTTCTGTGTATGATCTGTTTATGTGGCTTGGTACCTATGAATCAGAAAAATACCCCAGATGAAAAAGCTTTGATGCTTTATTTATTAGCCTAACTGTCTTTTTGTTAACCTTTAATATCTTCAGGAATAGAGTGGACTGGGTACTTGAAGTATTTTCTCTTTGAATTCAGATGTTTAGAATTAAAACTGTCTTTTTTTCATCATGCACATTTTCACTTGTAACTGAGTTGACAAGGTACTTTTAAAAATGTCATATTAAAGTTGGAAATCCAGAGAAAATAAGCGATCACTCATTCCTTTAATTATTCATTCCTCTCTTCCCACTTTCTTCACACTCACTCCTAGTGCTTTTTCCTCCTACCATTTCACTGAAATGTCTCATGGTCAACATCGACCATGTTCTACATGTTGACAAAAATCGATTGCCAAGTCTCAGATTTTATCTTACTTGACCTCTCAACAGCATTTCACATGGCCGGCCCCTCCTACCTTCTTTAAACATGTTCTTTCCTAGATGTTAGGACACCATGCTCACCTGTGTTTTCTCTTCTTTTTCACTGCCACCCATCAGTCTACTTTGTTGGCGCCACAAAGTCTTTGCTGGCTACCAGACTTCCAGATGGTGGTGCCTAGGGTGGGCTGTGCTTATCTTTTCTATTCCTACCCACTTCCTAGAAAACTTCAGCTTGTCTCTCAGCTTTAAATACCATGTCTTGTGCTGCTAGGTTGGAGATAAGAGATTCCAGGCCTGGATCACCTTCTGCTACTGGATGGGTATTTGTGATACCCTGCAACACTGTGTTGTTTCTTCAGTTCTTCCCACCTTTTGGAGCTTTCCTATAGTCTGCCGCTTTATTCACAGGGTTTATTGCTATATTTAATAGTGTATTAGTCAGCGTTCTCCAAAGAAAAAGAATCAATAGGAGAAATACATAGGTAGATATAGATATACGTGTAGATGTAGATAGATGGATAGATGTAGATATGGATGATAGAGATAGAGACAAACAGATAGAGCTAGATACAGATAGAGATAGGGAACCAGGGGAGTCGATAGTGTGAACCCCAGTCGAAGAGCAGAAGATGGGATGGGATGTCCCAGCAACAGCAGTTAAGTTTACACACAAAATTAACTATCATAAATGGGGAGGAGCAGGGAGAGTCAGTTCAATGCTATCCCTTCCATACCAGAAGTCATGTTTTTATTCTCTTAAAAATCTTTTTTCTGTTGTTTCTATGAAGTTTGAGTGGTAGGTAAAACATGCACATATGCTCAGTATTCCATCTTCCATAGCACATTCTTAAGTTGGAGACTGGCACTTGAGATTTTTTTCTAATGCATTTTTTCACACTGGTATTGCTCGAGAAAAAATATTTGTATATTTGCATGATGTTTTAATGGATATATTTTGCTGTTATAGGGTATAAGTGGGGCAGGGGACTGTGAGCATCTGATTGTGAACTACTGAGAAGTGGAAGTGTGGAAAAACAATTAATAGAGGAAGTGTGTAAAGCAAAAGGGAACAAGGAATTAATAAGGTGATTTTATATTTTCCGTTGAGGGGGTTATTTTTTCCATTTCTTAATGTTCTAGTCAAATATACCTGCTGCTTCACTAGGAGGAGTATAAGCTCTTATGTCTTTCTCTTCCCTAGGTATGAAATACATTAATAATTTAATTAAAATATAGAAATGTTTCTTGGTTAGCCAGAGACGGTGACAAGGCTTTTTCTTGTTACTTTAGAGATGTTTAATTTTGCTAAACCATATAGAATCATCAGTAAATTCCTGTTAACAATAATCAATGTAAAAAAAAATGTAAGTCATTCCTTGGACACTAATTAAGTATAAAATATCTCGCATGACAGTCACTAACACAAATGGCTCTTGTTTTTAATTTCAACATCGTAGGATTGCCTTGTCTGTCACCGGAATCTGATCAGGGAGAAATGAATTTTAAATGCTATTATTAATAATCACTTATGAGTTTCTGAGATAAATAGGTACATGGGTTTCATTTGGAAAAGCAGCATGCCACTTTCAAGTGGTAAAAAGTTCAATTAGCAGAAATAAAATTTTACATAAATCAATTAACAAACATGTGAGTGTATCTTATGCGTCCTGTGTTCTGACAATCTTTGGGAAATGTGCATAAGACATGGTACATTCCACTGCTCAGAGCCTGGCTTTGCAGATAAAGGATACACATGTGAAATGATTCACTGAGACTCTAGGACACTGATCATCAGAAAAGAAGGAGTCCAGGGAAGGAAACACCAAGTAAGTGTTGGCTGGAGAGGTCAAGAAAGGCTTTTAAGAGTAGGAGAAATGTGAGCTGAGATTTGAAAGAAGATGAGCTAAGGAATGGCATAGGAAAGACAAGAAACACCCCGAGGAAGAAATGACAGACCAGACCCAGAGGTGAGAAGGAATTTGGTTAGTGTTTTCTAAATGGAGGCGACCAAGAAGTTAAGGAAAGGGATAGAGGTTTAAGGAAGAGCGGTAGGAATGGATCATCACGGCCAGACAGGTGGGGAAGAACCTGATGTCCTAAAAGAAAACAATGACTGTGTTTATCACTGGGTATGTGAGGTTTTGGGGGGACAAGAATTGACTCTCTGTTCTGTATCCCTAGTATCTGACACTCGAAACTTTTTCTGAATAAATGAATAAAGAATAATGGAGTCTAAGCGTAGCCATTTCTTCAGCTCATGGATAGAACTTTCATGGTCCTTCTCCTCCTCCTCTTGCTTCTCCACATGTTCCATTTCCTGCTCTCTCAAGCCCAGAGTTACACTTTACTGAAGGTGCAAAGCCACTTTTAAGTGAAACAAGCTCACTGGTGTTAGAGTTTTGAGTCAAAATTCCACAATTCTGAATGGGTTCCTATTTTTCTCTTCTACAATTTTAAAATGGATTCCTAGTTTTCTTCATGACTCATTTCCGTGACAATTTTCATTTTATCTTGTTATTTCATGGCAAGTCCTTGCTTAAAGGCCCAGTTCTGAAATCAATTTTTTTTTTTATTATTACAAGCTTTTTACTTACAGTTTTAAGTTCACAGTAAAATTGGGTGGAAAGTACAGAGAGTTCCTGTGTACCCCCTCCCAACACACATTCAAAGCCTCCCACCATCAATAGCCCACATCTGAGTGGCATGTTTGTTACAACTGATGAACGTACGTTGGCATATTATAATCACCCAAAGTCCATAGTTTACATGAAGATTCACTGTTGGTGTTTTATATTCTCTGTGTTCCGACAAATGAATAATGACATGTATCCTGTAATAACCTGTAAAAACTACACATTCCTTGACGTTAGAGACAAGGCATGATTTATCTTCCTGATCCTGTCACCTGGAAAGTAGCTGGTGGTCGTTTGATCAAGTTTATGTATTTGAATTTTTTCACTCCCTTTGCAGTCCTTTTTCTTTCCTTAAGCAGTGCTGCCACATGAGTTGATTGGCTCAAAGTTAGGTGCTGGTAATTCTTGTCATAGAATACCTTTTCTTCTTCTTGAGCTGAGTTACCACCTTACTTGTTCTAGCTAAAGAAATAGCTGATTCACTCAGTTTAGTCAACTCCCAATCAGATTAATTATTTGAAGCTTGGATTAAGCATTCATTAGACAGCAACATATAGATCCAGCTACAGACAGGATCTATAGGAGTAGTGACATCCGTAGTTCAATGTATTAGATTGGTGCAAAAGTAATGGCAATTTAAAAGGTTAACACAGAAAATTGCAAAAACCGCAATTACTTTTGCACCTACCTAATAGAACTAGCATAGTGCTGTGGAATATGCATTTGTAAGCCATTATCACACCATTGTTATTACCCATCATTATTTGGGAAGTAAACCTAATATTCAGTTTTAATTTGAAATCATTGTTTTCAGTAAGTGTATTTTACACACAATCACATCAGCTTTGTTTTCTTTTCTTTTGGTTTTTTTCATCTCCTGTTGCCATAGGAGCACATACATTAATACAATTGTCTGGGCATAGGGCAAATAATTTCTTTGATGTATGTTTTTTTCACTTGAGAATGGAAAACTTGTCAAATTGAAGGACTAGAATTCTCCCAAAACGTTAAATATCACAATTTTGATACCACACAATCTATCTATCTTTATTTTTAGAGCTATGTGGAAATTTCAGCCTTTATTCATTAGCATACAGTCTATAACGTGCATAGAACATTGTGTTTTATTTTCTTTCTTATGAATCTCTTGTAATCAGATGACTGCTCTATGTGGTGTTGATTTTTAAGTAGTATATGTGCAAAAAAAAAAAAAAAGAAGAAGTGGGGGCTTTTTCTCAACAAAGTCACAAGGAATCACCAACATACTGGTAAAGCTTTTGAAATGTACATAGTAGCATAAATAAATACTTCCCTAAGGTTCAAGTAAAAATTCAAGTCACAGGACTTGAAGAACTACTTCTGCTCACTCCCATAGAGAGAGGATAGTGCCACAATCTGGCCCGGGGTGTGTGACTGCTGTAATAAAGTTGAGAAGCCCAGGTTTAGAAGCAAGAACAACCGCCTGAGGGTATGAAACCCCTTAGGAAGCCTTGACCTATCTTTAAAGGCATCAAGGTACGGGAGGGGAGGGGAAGAGGAGCAATAGTAGGGCTATTTTTAATATTATTTAACAGTTATTTGGTATTCTCGTAAAACATCTGCAAGACCAGATACTGCATATGGAGTGATTAGATTAAGAGTACAGAATCAGAGGTCACATGCCTGAATTTGGGTCGCAGGTGTACGTACCCCTTGTTAGCTGTGGGAACTGGACAAGTTACTTAGCCACACCAAATCTCAGTTGCCTCCTTTAGAAAATGAGATCTTTTCTAGATGAACAGGATTAAATAAAAGTGAAATTCGTAGAAAGTGTTAACCATAGTGTCAGACGTACAGCAAGTATTCAACCAATGTTAGTAATTACTATAATAGTATTATTTCAACACGGTCACATTTGTCTGTTCACTGAAATTCCATCAGCTTTGTGTGATAACACTGTTTATCTCGTTCTGATCATTGCAACTAGCAATTAAAGATGACTTTAAATAAAATGGGGTAATTAATTCATGTCTTAATAAGTGCTGTGTATTTTATGAGAAGTGCCAAAACAAAATACTCAGTTGTCAAAACCAAAAGTGACAGAAGCATCAAAAAGAGGAGGGTAGAATTCTTGGTGGTGAGAAGGTCGAGAATTTATAAGGCAGGTCCTGAGTGCAGGGGAGGATATGAAACCAGGAAGAAAGGTGGGGGCAGGAGGAATGGGGCCATTATCATCATAGCCTCATCATTTGCCATGCTCCCCCTTGTTTTTGCCCTCTGACCAAACTGGCCTTCATTCAGTTTTTCTAACCCATCATTTTTTCCCATTTTGGACCCTTTGCACTTACTTTTCCCCCTACCTGGGACACTCTCTCCACTCCTCTCCATCTAAATAATCATTCTATCCTTTAGGTATCAATTAAAACATCACTTCCTTCCAGAAACCTTCCTGATGTCCTGAGCTAGGTCAGGTCCTACTGTTAAATTCTGCCATAGCACTGAGCTCTTGCTCTGTCATCCCATGTAGTTGGATCTACTTGTTTAATATTTAATATTTCCCTTCCTTGTTTGGTTGTAAGCTCCATATGAATGGAGACTACCTCTGATGCTTCATTCTTCTGGCAGAGGGCCTTCTCACATAGGTGGTACTCAGTAATTACAGGTTGGCCCATTGGTGAGAAAAGGTAAACTCAGGTCCTTTCATAGTCTTCTTCAGCTACCTGTCCCCATCTCCCTTGGTAGCAACAGTGCTCAGAATAATGCTTATATTCTATAGGGTAGAGAACAAAGGACAGTGCCTACTCAGAAGTTAATGGAAAAAAGTTTCCCTTTCAGTATTCTCCATACTTCTCTCCTACTTATGCTGTAAGTCTGTAAATGGCCTCCAGATTTCCTATTTGTGGTGATTGCGATCTCTCCCCTTGGTTTCCAGTACCACTGGAAGCTATGGTGGAGAGCAGCTACTGAGAACTCTGTGGTCAAGGCAAGACACCAAGAACTTGGGAAATCTCTAAGAACATTCATTTAATCATTCAACAATAATTTAATGATAATAATTGGCACCTAATGAATGCTTATCTTAAGTCATATCACTTAATCCTCACCATAATCTAGAAATGTAGTTACTATTGATACGCTTTCCTACAAATAAGAAAACGGAGGCACAGTACCCCAAAACAACTTTGCCAAAGTCACATATATAGCAAGCTGGGAAGCTAGGATTGAACCTGAACTCTTAACCATGTTGCAATTTTGCATCTCATGGGTCTTGGTATAGGCAACTCTGTGCCAGGCATGAGACTAGATGTTAGGGATTCCAAAGTAACCAGGTCTCAGATCCTGGTCTTGGGAAGTCCGCAGTTGGGTAGGGAATTTAGGCAAAAATTTTAACAGCTGCTCCCTAAGAACTGGGCTGGTGGGGTGTATTGCATGATGGATGTACAGCAAGCCACCAGGAGGGTATATGCCCTGCTACCTGGTAGGGCATCACTTGGTGGATATTTTAATCCAATTTGCACCTACATAGTCATAGACATTCAAACAAGGATTGATGATAGCTGGACAATTTATGTTTTTGAGATACCAGAAGGCAAGTTATCCTCACTACTCCTGGATTCCTTTTTCCTTTGGCCCACAGCAGCTTCTCCTTGGACAAAGATATGTTTCTTGCACTTAAAAGGGAAAAAAATGGACTTCAGCTTTGGAAGCACATGGTGTAATTTTAAATGGTTAGACGTTATTAATGTTCAGGGAAACGTTTCCAAAATATTCCTCTAGGCCTCTTATTCAGTGAAAATCTATTCTATTAATGCTCAGTGTTTTCTACCAAAAATGTGGCTAATTTGTGCATGTTATGGTTTAACAGTTTCAAAGACGCTAGAAAAGAGGAAACTTATTACCCATATTTTGCTAAATACATTTAGTGCTGTTTTCTCTATTCCTTGTTTGGGATTCTAGAAATGTTTTCTACATAACCCTATGGCATGTGTTGGTGATGCCAGCAGAGCAACTGTAGTTCTTTTGCCTCCTCCCGGTGCTCCATAAACACATATGGGTTAATGGATGTCCATGATAACTAGAGATTTCATCATTTAGAAATTAAAACTTCAAGTTAATTATATATTGGTTGACTAAGCAATATGGAATAATGAGCAGAGCATGAGAAGATATGGATTTGATCTATTGACTGTCATTTATTAACTACGACACAAGTATTCATTGATCATCCACTATGTGCTGCGCACTGTGCTAAGCTATGGAAATACAAAAGTGTACGAGACAACATGACCCTCTTCCTTTTATGGAACTTGCATTCCATGGTATGGGAAAGAGCTTACAATTTTGAGGAATTAAAGAAAATTGAACTGGCTGCAGTGTAGTAAAAATTTGGGGAAGTGGCACAAGATGAAGTCATAGTGGGAGTCTAGGGTGAGAGATGCTTTCAAATTATGATAAAGACTTTAGGGTTCTAGTCTATGTACAGTTAGGGAGAAGCTATTAGTAAAGTGGATTGTTCCAATTCAGAGTCAATCTGCTGGGTGCAAGTAGTAATGACCCATAAGAATTAGCTCAAGGAAAAGGGTTTATTATTAGACAAAACATGTGTCTTACGGAAATCCAAAGTCAGAACACAAAGCACAGCCAGGCCTTACAGAAACTGAAACTGGAGAGAGGGAAGCCATTCCTACTGAAGTTGTTCTCTCTCATGCTTTCTCTACTTTCTTGCTTCTTTCCTTTCTTTACAAACTGCCCTCCTCTATTTATTCGTATTACACCTGTCCCATAATGGGTGCCTCAAGTGCCAAGACTAGGTGACTTTCCAACTCAGCTACTCAGAGCTTAGTGTCTCATTTTCCAATTCTAATTCCTCTAGAATGAGTTAAATAAACCAGCTCATTTCCTTTTGGGTGGAGTCCTTCATATGAGGCTTTGTCATGGGGATTATAATAAACTACCTAGGTCAGTTGTCCATCCATAACCCAGGCAGCTAAGGCTGGCAAGATGGCACAACCATAGCTTTTACCCCTCACTAGCTGGGGAAAATAAGGCATGAAAAACTGTCTTATTAGTATATCTTTGTAGATATGTGAAAACTTGGTCATGTCAACCCCACATAGTTTTAATGAGGATAAAATGAGATAAAGTTATTGAAAATTTTTTTGTAAGCTCTGAAGGTCTGGTGGAGATTAGTGAATTTTTTCCCCCACTGTCAGACTGCTCTGTGTCCCAATATATACAAGAAAAAAATATTAAGGTGCACAAAAGTCTAGGGAATAATGTAGGGAGAAAATTATTCCAATTATTTACCAAACATATCTCCTAAGACCAGCTCTCTTGATGATCCTGAATGCAGGTGGTTAGAGTGATAATTGACTCTCCAAATTCTCGTTGGAACTAATTTTCAACTGTGCATTATAATCCTTTCAAAACAGTGTACCATCATTTGGAGCAACATGATAAGGGAAGAATATCTAAATGTTGATTTAGTGACTAGAATATGCCCTTACAAAAGGGAGGATGAGAAGTCCATGTTGCTAAAAGGATACGGGTACTTTTTCTTTTGTTAATAAAAGGTATCATTCCCAACAAGTTAATGGTGGTAGCTATTATTCTGTCAAGGTGAGTGGTCTTAGGAATTGAATTACCTGTTCAATGAGATATCAGTGGAACACATCCTTTACAAGCACATTTCAAAGATTTGTTTTTTAATGATCTCATCAATGCAGAGAAATTGGGAGCAGAGTTGGTGTAATACAGAGCTGCCTGAATGTTAAGGGTCTTGGAAAACTGAGGTAGCCACAAGCCATAGTTTGATAGGTATTCTTACTTTATTTGGTGTGTTTGGTTTGTTTGTTTGCTTGCTTGCTTGCTTGCTTGTTTGTTTGTTTGTTTGTTTGAGTCACCCCTTCTTAAGATTCTAGCATGATCTAATAGAAGAAATCTTGTACAGGAAAGCTAGGTTTAAATCCCCCTGGCCTCTTATCTATGAGACCTTGATTAAATGACTGTCAATCTCTTCAACTCTCTTAGGAAGTCGGGTAAAGCTTTTCCAATGGTCATGGAATTTTGGCTGAGGTCCAGAAGCTGGGAAACAAAGGTTATGGAATGCTCATGCATATTAAAAAATGAAGCCCAGGCCATATTCTATGCAAATGGAATTTGCAAAGGAGTGATTTAAAACAACTATAATACATCAGCTACTTTAAGTATATATAAAAGGATATGCAAGGGAAACAGAGAATTTCTTTGAAAAAGAGGGGAGTAGCAGAGTGTGCTTCTCCCACGGCAACTCCGCTGCTTGTAGAAAAGGATGTGCTTCCGAGAAGATGTTGAATTTCTCATCCTACCTGGAAGTTGTAGAGTCAGGGACCCGGTACCATTAAGGGATTAGTGTTGGATTGAGGGGAGAGAGTCAGTCTGATACGCAGATCTCCTCCATGTCTCTTCAGTGTCATCTTCCCTGACAATTTGACACTGAAATTCCCTTCCAGGGATCCCGATCTCTTTCCTCTGCTTCATTTTTCTCCACAGCATCTATCATCGTCTAGTGTGTTTCATAATATATTAGTTCTTTAGTCAATTGTCTGTCTCACTACTCTAGAATGTAAATTCCATGCAGAAGGGGCCCTTTTTTGTTCGTTGCTACAATCTCAGTACCTTGACAGTACCTGGCAAGAGGTAGGGACTGGATAAATTCTTGAGGTGAATCAAATTGTGAGGGCCCATGAGGGTCCTTTGGAGTTTGGGTGATGCACGGAGCCTAACTCTCTCAAGGGGACAAGCTGGCTGGAGACACCCTGAGGATGGAGGGGAGGAATAAAGCCAGCTACAAAGGCCGGTCATGGTAAGCCTGTGGGCCGAGTGTGGGCAGAAGGTGGTAATTGGCTTGGATGGCCACAGAAGGGGGCCCACCAAGAAGACAACCTATCGGGTGTTCATACAGTCAGAGCAAGGCCCAGGTAGGAGTGCTTAATGACCAGGAGAAGGGGCAGCCCAGTACAGGAAGTGGAACACAAGGGATGCCAGCACAGAGGACTCTCCATGCCAGTGCAGATTAGATTAGAACTGCATAGTCTGGTACCTCCCCTGCTGCTCCCTCTCCTCCTGCTCCAACCCTGGAGGAGAGGGAGACAGGTGATGATGAGGAAGGAGGGGTGGAAGAGGAGGTGAGGGCACAGCAAGGACGCTGAGCTCACCACCACTTTCCCACCATAGACGCCCAAGCTTGAGTCCCACTAGAGCTCAGGGTGGTGATGTGAAACCTACTAGGAGAATAATAGTTTGATATTAGAAAGCACTGGACTTGTAAAAAGCATCTCACAAAAGAGACTCGTTCTGTATGAACGTCACAGGAGAAGATGAGGAATCCACGTGAGATTTTATTAAGGTTGAATTCTAAAGGACAGGTTTAAAAATGTTGTCTTCCTGTTTGCACCCTATTGATTCAGCACTTCAGCAAGCCTAGTACGTGTCAAACAAATGAGATAAGTGTGTAAGTTGCCCAGCACATTGACAGGCACACAGTAGACCTGGAAACCCCTATATAGTTGGTATTAATGTCATTCCATGCAGCCTGCAGAAAACATCCCCAACTAGGATGCCAGCCTCTGCCACATTTCCTTATTCAGTTTGCCTATTTCTATATTTGTCTCTTCTGTGGAAATGTCTCTGTCATCTCCAGTAATTCATCCAAAGTAGAGGCTATAGACTTATCTTCCTTCACATTCTCATGATCCCTAGTGATTATAATGATGATTTTGGAGATAGCTAAAATATTGGGGAACATATTAAAATGCCAGGCGCTCTTCTAAGCACTTTGCATGCACTATTTTGTTGAATCCTCACCACAACCCTCAGAGATGATTGTAGACTGTGAAGATGAGGCTTTTCAGAGTCTTTGGAACTTGCCTGAAATCATGCAGCTGGTGTCAGACTTGGTGGTGTTTGAACACAGAACAAGCCAGGAAGCTAGCTGGGGCTGCCCCTCATCCTGGTAGGCGACTCACGCACACTGTAGGAACATGCATTTACCCTCTACCACACACCTGGTCCTGAAGACTCTTTTTCTTTGTGAAATCAGGAGGTTCATGCAGTTCCCTTCACTGAATTCCTTGCATAGAAAGTATATTTTGTAATCGTATCACAAGTCTGCAAGATGAAAACCAGCTTTCTCGGTTCAGCAGGTAAAATCAATGCTTCAAATACAAAGTCTTGAGCCTCAATTATTGAATGCAATGGTCCAAACAGAAACTCTGGTTGTCTAGGCAAAAATATTAGCAAGAATGTCTTTGTCTGTTTCTAATTAAGCATGTCTCCAGATCCTCTGCCTCATTCATCCCTCATGGATGAGTGTTTATGTAAGAACCAGCAGGCAGGATGCATTGGCTTTTGCTTTGTCTTTAAACTTCCCATGGTTTCATGTTCCCAGAGGCAGAGCAGGGGCCTGGGACTGACAGCCAGCAGGTTGCAAACTCCTAGAAGTGAGCAGATTGCGTGGTCTAGCTGTCGGTAATGCAGGGCTCAGTAAAGCTCCATACACTTCAGCCACCATGTTGCACCTGTCCCTCTTTCTACATCCTCACTGCCGCATCTTCCCAATTAGTGCCCTCTGAATTGATGAGGTGCTACTCAAGGATGTAAACTCTCCCAGAGAATGAGAAAGTACTTCTGGAGAAATATTTCCACGGCTTTAACTAGCTAGGGTGGTACCATTTTCTTGCTTAGTATGCTGCATTCTATCCAACTAATAAAAAGCCTTCTGTTATGGTTTGGCCAGTTGGGTATATGTAGGATTTTATTAGCTCTTCATTTGTAAGTGAATCCCTGGAACACAGGTGCACTAATACTTCTAACAGGCGCATCCTTGGGGAGAATATGAATAACAATTGAGGTTTTTATTTGCTTATTATTTATAGATCTGCTTATGTTGTTAGGAGATGCTCGATCACAGTCTGATTTGAAGCTGTCAGTGTAGGAGACTCTTGTTTCAAATCCTTCCTTTGTTCCAGATCGTGGAGATCAGATTTGGTTTCATGAACTGCTGCTTCTCATTCCTTCCTGCCTGAAATCAAAATACTCATGAGGTGGCAGAAGAGGCCTGGCAATACATCTCCATAGTTTTGGCTGCAAAATGCAGATAGCTTTTGCACAGACTGTCATCGTGATTAGGAAGAGGAAAACTTTAATCCTTTGGAAATGACCTCTGCTATGTTTCCTACCCCCGAGTAATTGTGTTCAGAACACAAATACATTTCTGGGACAAACACATGAGGAACTAGTCTCTGGATTTCAGCAAGCATCACATCCTAATCCCTTTGAAAATTCCCTTCAAATCTAGCTGTTCTGAATATTTCATGGTTGTGTATGTTTAATTAATTTGCATTGCCTTTCTGGCATCTTTCTTAATGCATTCATGATATTTACTCTGTTAGGGAACTCTTGGTTAACGATATCAGGGCCAGACCCAGGAAGGCCGTGATGGATTTGACTTGTCTAACGACGAGAGCTTCTGTTTGCTGAGACCCTGACTGTAGGAAACAGAGCTAGGCCCTTGCTTGTGTTATATCTGTTCCTTATCACAGCCAGGCCAGATGTGTTCGGTCATCCACAATTTACTGAGGAAGAAACTGTGACTCCCAGTGTACAAAGTGCTTTAGCAAAAGTCATCCACGAGAGAACTGGCAGAGGTAGGATTCCAACCCACATTGCTCTTTCTATCTCTGACTGTTGAGTTATCACCTGTTAAACTCCAGAAAGGTTTATAAATCTCTGTACCTCTCTTTTTTCATCCTTACACATGGGAAAATAATACCTGTGCTGTTTATTTTCCTGGGACAACAGAAAGCAATTAAAACAATATATGAGAAAATGCTTTGTGAGTTCCACGGTGCATTAAATAGGAGGCGTATTACCATAAAGGAAGCATAGGAGGCACACATAGTACCCAGGCAGGGTAGATTCCAGAATCTTTATGACGCACCAAAGCAGATAGACCAACAAGGTAACTAAACATTGTGTCTCCTCCCATATAGAGTCCTAGAGCCTACATCCTGGCTCAGAATAAAACAGTTTTCTTTCCTCTGTACCATGCAAAGCATAGCGATTACAAATTTTAGGGTTAATGCTATCAATTGTGTTGGTGACCTTCTGATTGATTCTCTCTAGAGGTGTTTCTTTCCACATATACAAATACAGGTCTTTAATATTCCATTTGTGCAAATTGACCAATTTCTTGAGTTTTTGTAACAAAAGGTACAATTCTTTGGAAGCATTACCCACATGCACACCACAGGTTAGGGACACTTTAGCACACACCCCAAAGTAGATAAGTCATAAGCTGCTGGTGATTTTCAGACCATTATCATTCAGTAGATCAGTTACTGCCCATCCCCCATCAGCATCCATAAAACATGAGCAGGCTGCATAATTCCCTGCTTAACTCTATCACTTCTCTAATCACATTTCCTTTTAACACATTCATCAGGACCTGAGCAGAGCTCTTGGTAATTCTTTGGCCTTTGATTTGCACATTACATTTTCCAGCTTTTGAATTTTTGAAATAAATGGTGATGCTGGGGAAAGATTAAGGAGAAACTGGCATGGCTTCACACAGTCATTTCTTGTTGGATTTCTATGTCTTTTGCGATTTATAGCCCCTCAAACTTGTAACTGGTAACAATAAATACCCTTGGTAAGAACCTAGTGGAGGCATGAGACGTGGTATATATTTGAGAATAGCTTATTGTCTGGGAGAGAATATGATTCATCACTGAACCACTTCCTTCCTCTACCAGTCCTGCCACGCCCAGCCTGTGTTGATCTTGTGGTGTGTCCATGACATGGCTCATCAAGAGAAAAATAAATACGACGAAGCAACAAAATGTATAATGGAAAGAAAGGTGTAATTCTAATGTAAAAGAAATTTTAGAGTTATAATATTGGAAAAATTATGCCAATAAATTTGACAATTAAGATGAAGTGGATAATTTCTTTAAAGGAATTAATTACCAATGAAGTCAAGACAAAAAATAGAAAACCCGAGTAGACCTATAAATATTAATAAGCATGTACATGGAAGGTGATTTTACTGCTCATCTCCTACATTTGTATGCAGTAGTTTATTGAAAGAACTTGGGCACAAAAAACTTACCTAGGGTGGCCCCTGCTCCCCAAGGAACTGCCATCCCAAGAGTCAGTAGATGGCATACATGTTCTGACATAAACGTTGCAGCATTATTTGGAACAGTCTCCACGTAAACCTGGGAGTGAATACCACCCTCAATAATAAGAGTAGCAGTGATATCCATTAGAATCATAGTAGGTGTCAATTATTGACGGCTTACCATGACTTGGGCACTTTATCTTATTCCATTTATTATGCACAGCAAGCACATGAAATAGGTAATATTGTCCCTGTTTTATAGCTGGAGATCTGATGCTAAAAGAGGTTAAGAAATTTGCCCAAGGCTCTCTTGCTTGGGCTCAGGCCTAACCCCAACTTGGAGTTTTGAGCAGAATGATCTGATTTAGGGGCAGTGTTCTCTTTAAGACACAAGAAGGCAGAGAGGAACACAGCACATAAAACCTTTGATTTGGGACAGCTGAAAAGAAACACATTTAATCAGTTTTTGTGACTGAGAAATTTTTCCATTAGCTTCACTGAGAACTGTTATGTATCATATTGCCGTTACACCTGGAATGTAATTTCCTTTAAATGTGATTACAGTGACCTTTTGCACAGGGCACTGAGTAAAATTTTGTTTTGTTTTGTTTTTTCCCCTCTAGGGTCAATGAACATAGAAAGACTTTATTGCTATCGTCACCTGATTACACATTCCTATAGGCTTGAGAAGGCACCTACCTGTTTTGACTGAATAATGTTCAATTATTTAATTATTACTGTGCATACCAGAAATAGAGGGGCTGTAAACTATCCCACCACCGCATCCCCAATGCTTGGCACCAAGCCTGGCCCATAGTAGATATACAGTAAATATAGAATGAATGCATGTAACGCCTGGTGCGATGCTGAACTCAATACGTAGCAATCAACATGTCTTCTCGTGACTGAAGTCCCAAACACAGGAAAAGACAAGATTTTTTTCCCAAGGGGGCTGTCCATCTGTCTGCGTCCCCATCACCTGGCTCGATTTCTCCAAAGACAGAGCCATCTCGGAGAGCACAGCATTGTGATCAAAGGAGTTAGGAAATTGGTTGGGGAGGAGTCCTGATAGGAAATGAGGTTCAGTGGTGCCCACAGCATGAAGATGAATGAGGGCAAAGAGTGTTGACTGTTCTCAGCATATGGGAACATATCTTTATAATGCTGCCTCCCCCTAGATTGTGAACCCCTTATAGACAGGGACCATGCGGCTAGTTGCAAAACCTTGCCTGAAGGATGCACTTTGCAAATATTTGTTCAAATGACATGAAAACATTCACCTAATATTTTCTGAGCACCCACTCTAGGCTGGACTGGTCTCTCTGCCATGGTCACTGCCATCACGCTCTTCTGCTTCCTCCAAACCAATCAAACTCACTAAGATAATGTTGAAGAACAATGAATTATCATCAGCATAATATACATTACAAATAAATAATTCTTTGCAGCAGAGGTCATTCAACTACTGCTCAGGGGGGTACACCTTAAATATCTTACAATTATATTTGTCAGTTATACCTCAATAAAACCGAAAAATATAATAAAATTGCAGGAAACCAAGTAGAACATCTAGTCTACTGTTCTACAAAAAAGAAAAAAACAAAACAAAACAAAAACCTACTGCTCATAGGCCAAATTTGGCCCTCCATTGATATTTGAAAATAATGTTTGATTGGAACACATCCACACCCATTCATTTACATATTATCCACAGTTGTTTTTGCACTAAAATGGCAGAATGGAGTAATTTCGATAGCCACCAGAAGGTCCACAAAGCTTAAAATAGTTACTGTCTGGCCCTTTATAGACAATATCTGCTTACTTGCTCTAGAGCAAGATAAAAAAGAAATGTAAGACCATCTATTTCGATCATGCTTTCCTATTTTCAAAGTGTATTTACACATGTTATTTGATTTTCATAATAATTATGAACCACTTTGATATAACTTGATACTTTTTCATGAATCTTTAATGTTTTTCAAGTCCCACTTCCCTCTCCAGTTTATCAGGGACTCTGCCTAAGTTTCAAAGCTGCCTCAGGAAATAGGTGTCGCACTGATGCTTTAGGGAACCTTACCACGTAAAGTCTTTGCTGCCAGGTGCTAGCTAAGGTTTATTGTTTAATTTTTCACTATACTTGTAATCTTAATTTGGGTTCTCTCAAAAGCAGACCTGGAGACAAGGTTTTGGGTGTCAGCTGTGAAATTGGGATGTGGTCCCAAGAAGCACTGGGAGGGAGAAGGGAAAATGAGTCAGGGAAGGTAATGAAGCTAATAAAAGCCATGATCGTGAGCAGCTACCACTCGGTAATTTGGACTCAGTCCTGTTCCTCTGAAAGACTGTAGAAGATATTCAGAACTATCCCACCGAGGGATAAAGCACCTCATATACGTATCCTCTGCATTCTGTCTCTTATCCATTGTGAATGGCTCCGGAGAGCTTTTACTCTCTCTTTGGCTTTTCATAGGCAGGAAAAGCCTTCAGGCAGAGTGACACTGGTGCTAGAGATAGCAAGCCATCAGTCTGTATGGGAATTGTCCATCAAAGCTGCCCTCAATCTTTGTCCTTGACCTTTGGGGTAGACAAGAGGAAAGGTACTGCGGTGATTTTGGCATTCCTGTTTAGTTTCTCGAGAATCTCTGCTTACTTCCAAGCATCTCCCTATAAAAAGAGAAAAAAATCATGAGGTAGCTTCACATTGCTTGCATTTTTAAAATATACTTTATTTTTCCAATTGGCATTCCCCTTCTAGTCAGCTTCTAGCTGATGCCAAACCTCATTCTCTTGTCAGAGCCCTAAAATTAGAGCGCCATAGAATTTCAAAGCTAAAAAGGACTTTCCAGTTTTGTTATTTTTTTATTAGAAAATGAAGCCAGCCTAAAGTTTTACAGCTTCTTCTTTGTCATCTAAACTCCCTTAAAAAGAGAAGTTAATTTAAAATTTAAAACACATAAGAGTAGAATATAGCCCACTTCTGAAACAGAGCTATAAAGTGACTGCATTGTGTGGGCTACAGGGTCCTACTGTCTGCCTTGCTCTGGGTATTGAGCTATGAGTCATTTAAGGCATTTCTTTGTTTGATTGGAAGGAAAGGGAAAGGGAGAAAGTAGACAGCAAAGTCCATCCCCAGTGATTTTAACATAGAGATATGGACATTTCTTGACCAATACATATAGCGATTCCTGGGGATTTCCTCACACCGAGACAAGGAATCAAAAGTTTAGTGATGCATGGTTGTCAGAGCTTATGATTTGGAAGAAAGGAGATCAAGTTCTGTTCTGCAAGGCTTCCCAACTGGCCCCTTTGCCTAGGTTGCAACTGAGCTCTGTCAGTAGGTTGAGGAAAGCACACATCCATGAAAAGTCAGATACCCTCTTGGCTTGGTTTATTACCCAAAGGAGAAAAGGGGTAATTTAACTAGTGAATGTTCTTGTCTTATTCATGTTCCTACAATATCAGTGATTTTAGACCCCCAAAAGATTGTTAGAGAGTGCAGACTCTGAAGATGTGAGGTTCAATTCTTGTTTCATTTAAGAAGCCCAGTACCCACTTGCTAGATGAAATCAATATAAAGGGAGGTGCTTTCAGCTCTCAAGTTTGAAGAACTAGGGGACAACATTCCCAGTTCTGTTTTCAGGAGGTTTTTCTTTTTATGTATAATTGAAAAATAGAGCACTTTTTTCCTGATTGCAGAAAGTGCATCCATGTTCCTTTAGATAAATGACAAATTATTATAGATAGATAGATAGATAGATAGATAGATAGATAGATAGATAGACTCTCCTTTAATTCTCACAAAATCTAAGATATACTATTTTGTTCCCATGTCATTGACTGAAAACTGAGACATGCAGCAATTAAATAATTTGCATGAGGTCACATGGCAATTTGGTTGAGCAGCTGGGAGGGGGATCAGAAGTCTCACATCACAGTCTGTGCTTTTAATTACTACACCACAATGCCCTTTGTCTGTTAGAAAACCATAAGGGCAACTCACAGGCTCTATTACACATCATCAACATTTATAATCTACCCATCAGCTACATTTATAAATTAGTAACGTAAGAATCAAAATGGCCAACTGGTTTCAGTTTGCTTATGGAGTCCCACTGAGTGGTGGTGGCTGCCTGGAGGGCTGGTGTAGCGCTTCTGGAAGTAGCAGGAGAGAACCCAGCTGCCAACCCTGTCAGTGCCCCTACCCACATCCCCTTAGCTCTTGATGGCTCAGTGCTCACAACTTGCTTCGGGACTTTCTTTGGCCTCTAGAGCTTGGCAGTTACTGTGGGCCAGGCAGGCAAGGCAGAAAGAAAGTGCCTGGCCCTTAAGGACCCTGGAAACACTTTACTGGCTGAAGTTGGTGGAAAATACCCTTGGGAGGACGACTCTGAGGCATGCTCTTCCTGCCCTCCCAGAGGTCCTGAGTGGGCCTGAGCCCCACCTGCCCAGGGAGCTAACTTGCTTACCAGTGTACCCTGCACTGGCTTCTTCCAGTTTCATGTTTTGACTCCCCATTCCCTTACCATGGGATCAACTCCCAAATCAATTTCTTATACTCAAATCGTTATCTCAGGGTCTGTTTCTGGGGGAAACTAACTTGAGACAAATACCATGAGTGATGTTTAACATGAGCAAAAACCAGAGAAGTAGCTGCTTGCACACCAGATGTTTTGCAGTCCTGAATTAAAGGCTGAGAATACAAGACGTAAGGACAGAGCTGTGCAACGTTGTGTCCTTATCTGTAAAATCAGGTAACGACAGCTACCACACAGGTTTGGGGAAAGATATACATGATTCTCTTACATGAAATTTTCACTCAACAGCATCAGATTCTGTTTATAAATAAAGTTGATGAAAAGCTAGATTGATGCATCTATGCAAGGACCGGTCTACAGGAAATTGTTCCTCCTCAAAAAAATGACACAAGAAGGGTTCAGCAAATCCTAGTCACTCCAGTCCTCAGGCCTCTGGGGACTGTGATTACCACCATGACATGGTTAGAACAAATGAAGGAAGATTATAATGTGTGTTCCAAGTCATTCTAAAGGTAAAAGCACTTTTCAAAACTTGGGGGATGTAGGTGACATATTGTTGGTGAAGCACTAACGTCCTCTGACTCTGTCCTGTGACAGAGGAAAAGAAACTTACAAAAGGTGTTGAAGGATGGTGGGGGCGTGGGGTGGGCTCTAAAACCAGAAGGAAAAAGGAGAGAGAAGAATCTAGTTATCTAGCTTCACTAAGCCTCAGTTTGTCCATCTGTAAAGCAGAGATAATGGGACTCTCGGTGTCGTAGCAAAGAGTGAGTGTCCACGCAGTGCCAGGCACATGGTGTTCACTCAGTGCATGCAGGCTGTATTGTCACTATTATTCCTATTTGGCTGGAACTCCATAAACTAGTCTCCTGTCATCCACAAGATTACAATGTCATTTACATAATTACGCTGGTTAATGTATATAGTCTCGATTTTGTTCCGGATGCTAGAGTTCAACAATTGGGGCCCATGGCTCTGAAATGCCTCTAGTTGTGGCTGCAGGCCTTACTGTGTAGAAATCCAGTATGTTTTCTCCAGTAAAGGACTGTTGTGAAAAGTCTATTCATTCCTTACCGTGGCTCTAAGACAACATCTTTTGAAGAGGAAGACGCGGGGTTCTGTTCTAAAGGAAGTTGGCCGTGCAAATTCATCCTCAAGAACTACTGGAAATCAATTAAATTTGGTCTTCGCTGTGGAAACCGAGGGGCGCCTGTGGTTACAATGGCTGCTTTGAGCAGAGTAAAAAGGTTAATTTTTGTCTTGCTGCTTCCTGGAACTCATTGGCTTAAAATAGTTTTCTGGAAACAAATAAGATGAAAGAACCTAAAGCGAAGACTGGAGTTTTTGATGGTCTGCAAAAGCCAACATGCCCCCTGCTTTCCAGGAGAGGACAGCACAACTCATGAGATTACCAGGGGACAGCTTTGCTGCGAGAGCTTCTGTCACTGTGCAGAATCCACTGTCTCGGGAAAGCCTGGAGAGAGTGGTATCCCAGAGGTGTGATACTGCTCACAGTACTGCAATTTATGGCAATTTCCTGCATAAAGTATTTTAGGATGGCTCCCAGTGGTTTTGTTTTTCAATAATATGTCTATAAATATACTCATTTTTATTATATTTTTTAAATTATAGTACAGTCATGCGATGCTTAACAGTGGGGATATAGTCTTAGAAATATTCTTAGGGGATTTCATTGCTGTGCAAACATCATAGAGTGCACTTACCCAAGCCTACATGGTATGGCCCACTACGCACCCAAGCTGTATGCTGTAGCCTATTACTCGTGGACGACAAACCTGTACAGCACGTTACTGTACAAAACAGCAGGAGATTAAATAAAGCACAAGAGCAAATGGTGCAATCAAGAGATGTGATATACATGAGGTGTATGAGGCTGCTGCCAGCAGGACAGGGCATACTGTTTTATAGCAAACTTTTTTTAATAAGTAGAAAGAGTATACTCTAAAATAATGATAAGAAAGTATGGGTCGGACAATTAAGTTCACGAACTCATCCTAGAAAAAGTGCTACATACCTCATTGCTGGAGATCACTATGGTCACCTTCCAAGTACTCCCCTTGGGAAGCTATGCACCGATGCCAGCGCCTAGTTCACCCTTCAAATCAATTTTGGAACTTTTTCTGGAATGGCCATCAGAATTGTCATCGTATTACTCTTGATGTCCTGACTGTCATCAAAATGCCTTCTTTTCAATACTTCCTTTATCTTCTGGGGGCCAGATCAGGTGAGTAGGGAGTGTGTTCCAATACAGTTATTTGTTTACTAACTAAAAACTCCCTCAAAGACCATGTGAGCTGGTGCATTGCTGTGATGCAAGAGCCATGAGTTGTTGGTGAAAAGTTCAGCTCATCTGACTTTTTCAGGCAGCCTTTTCAGCACTTCCAAATAATAAACTTGGTTAACTGTTTATCCAGTTAGTACAAATTCATAATAACTAATCTCTCTGATATATAAAAAAAAAGTTAGCAACATCGTTTGCAAACTTAATTGTCAGACCTCATATAGTATAGTAAATACACAAACCAGTAACAGTCATTTATTATTATCAACTATTTTGTACTGTACATAGCTGTATGTGCTATACTTTTATACAAATGGCAGTGCAGCAGGTTTGTTTATACCAGCAGCACCACAAACACGTGAGTAATGAATGCACTGCTCTATGATGTTAGCACAGCTACGTCGCTAGGTGACAGGAATTTTGCAGCTCCTTTATCACCTTGTGGGACTACCTTCATATATGCGATCTGCCGTTGACTGAAATGTTGTTATACCGTGCATGAGTACAATTATTTTCTCTCTCTTTCTGTCTTCACACACACACACACACACACACACACACACACACACACACACCACATTTTTGTAAAATACAAACATTTGGAAAATAAGGGAAAAATGCCCATAACCCCATCACTCTAACAGTATTATATTTTTCAATGTTCATCAGGTCTTTACTACAAATTTTTACAAAGTTATAATGTAAACATGAGTTTCATGTACCCTGATTTTCACAGAACACTACATCATAGAAATTTTTCACATTGCAGACAGAGTGTATAGTTTTTCCTTTTGCTAGCAGCACACCGTTCCATGAAGTGGATGTAACCTATCTGTTGCAAACAGTTTTCTGCACGGTTTCACTAGTGTTGGACATGTAAGTTGCTTCCAAATTGCTTGTTAGTGTAACTGCTATAGCAGTGGGCAGATTTCCCTATGTGACTTTTTCTACCCTTTGGGCTCCTTCCCATCAGTTGGATGATAAGAACAGAATACATGACTGTTTAGAAGATGGATATGGAGATGGATCCAGTGAAGGAGACAGGAGCAGCATCTAGGAGGGGGGAAGCATGGCCTGAGGGAACCCCAGACGTTGAATTATGAACTGTTTCATGGATGAAGTGATCTTTTGTGTCAAATGCTGCTATAAGGGGAATAAACCAAAGGCAGAGACTTGACAGCTGGGAATTTCAGACCCTGCAATAGACACCTGGGTGAGTGACTTGTGAGCTCAGACAGGCACAGTTGCTCGTCTCCTGGGACAGACTGGTGCGAGACACGTGATCCCATAACCATGCAGGGAGTGTTTAATTACATTATAAGACAATTGCCCTGATGGAAAGGAATATAATTCTGTGAGAATATATTTTATAAAAGGAATCTGACTTAGGCTTGGAATACAAAGAACATGCTAGACAAAAGAGACAGCATACGCAAAGTCCCTCAGGAGGGAGAGAGTGAGACACATGGGAGAAATGTAGATCAGTGAGCCCAGAGCCAGGCAGAGTGGGGAGACTTCTGCGGTGAGGCTGGAGGGGAAGACGGGGCCAGATTGCACATGGCCTCACAAACCCTTAAGGAGATTGATCTTTATCCTAGGAACTGACACGATCAGATGTCCTTTTGAAAAGCTGACACTGATTGCAGCACGGAAGGTGAATGGCCAGTGTGCTCAAGACACTGATATGTCATAGCAATTTTAGAAGGTATACAGATATAAAGTTGGTGGGCATGGAAGTTGCCATATGTATTTCCCAAAATACGTTCCACAAAGACTAAATCTGAAGCCATTAGTCATTTGACAATACTATAGTTGTCATGTAATTAGTATTACTGGGAAGCATGTAAGAACTGGATCTAAAGTGAATTCCTGTGGAGAAAGTTATTACATGTGCTCAAAGGGGTCTTCATTTCATCTGCAACTCGGAAGCAACCATCACAGCTCTTTACCAGCTCTTTGCAGCATGTTGATTCGAAGACAGTATTTTTTTCTGTCTATAAGTTTCCACTTAAGTTCCAGAAATTTGGGAACACATATCTTAAGTAAATCTTCTCAGTTATGAGCCCCCGACTGCAAGGAAACTTCAGGCTGAAATAATGATGGGGAATAGTGGAGATGTTCTGAAGGAGATTAGTCGAGGTGCTTGAGAACGTTGACTTTTGATTTCTTTTTACTTAATATTTCACTTTATATTCAGCCAGAGAAAAACCAGCTGAAATATTAGTACTTAAAGTGGAATAATAGGCAGAAACCTATCTGTTGCAAATAACTCAAATGGACTTAAATGAAAAGGAGGATTCATTGTTACATAACAGAAAAGTCCGTAAGCAGACAGGCTTTACTTTTACATGGATTCAGGAGCACAAAGAACGTTATACACACTCAGGGATTTCCATTCCTTCTCTCAACTCTGTTGTCAGGTGCTCTTGCCACGTGATGTCCCTAGATTTGCCGTGCTTGTGTCACACTGTTTAAACTACCCTACTAGAAAGAGGACCTCTTTCCAATAATTGATACCTGAAATCCCAGAGTGACCCTCAGCTAAGGTTATAAACGCATTCAGGAACCTTTCACTGAGGCCATGGATGGGTGAAGTGTTCCTATGTTGGGTCAAGCACCTGGGAGCCAGGAGTGGAATCTATTCCACCGAAACCACAGGGTTTGTGATTGGAAGGAGGTGTTTCCCAAAGGAAAACAAATGAGCTGATGCTGGGCCTGCGTAAAAGATAGATGTCCACTGCAGTAGCTAACGAAGCTCCACTTCAGGAATTTCTACAGAGTCTTAGATGAGGATTTCTATTCAGCAACCATGTGTTTGGGAGGTGTTCTATGCGCCCCTCCTCTTATATTAAAGGAATTCATTCATTCATTCATTCATTCACTCATTCATTCTTTCATTTGCACACTACGTTTTTCTCCAGAAAGGATTGCAAAGAGCTTACAAGGGTACATTCCACATGCAAAGTAGTATGAATTAAAGATGGGGCAAAATAAGAAAGATAAACAAAAGCAAGAGAGAAACAAGAGGCTTAATGTATACATATACATATATATATATGTATATCTGTATGTATATGTATATGTATATGTATATGTATATGTATATGTATATGTATATATGTGTCCTAGACAAGCTGGTCTCAAAGGGAAGGTTGGTAGTTACTCCATTCACAGAGATCATAATTTTTAAATGATCCTTTTACTGTTCACCATTCCTGGAAACCAGATCAGTAGGAATTGTTCTTGCAAGATGTGGTGACCAGCCTCAAGAGCACACAGCAGAAAGCGCAGTGGCACGTTTCACAGGGCAACTTTGCATAATAATCTCTGGTGCAATTATGCTCCTTCTCCTGCATAATTCAGTCCAAGTAATTCTGATGGGACTAATTCTTTAAAGAATTAGATTATTTTAAATGACAGAGTTGCACTGAAAGAGAATTTGACAATCGTCCTTGAGATGGTGAAGACTGGAGTATACAAAGGTTCAGGGTACTGGTAACACTAATAATCATGAGAGCAGTAATAGCAGTAATAGTAACAACATAATTATCCTCACAATGATCATTTAGTGAGCAGTGTGCCAGGTGCTAAGTGTATGAATTATCTCACTTATTCCTCAAAAAAAAAAATGTCATGAAGTTATAGCACTATTATCATTACAATGAGGTTTTACTTTATGTAAATTGGAAATAAAAAGGCCTGAAGAAATGCAGAAATTTTGAAATAATGTGAATCCCACTTTACATGCACCCCCTATGGGAAATTAGTTCAGAATTATGCAAATTTTAAATGGTGAGGAATCTTCAGGAACTCATTCCTAGTATGAAATGCTACAGTCCTGTGTTCTCATATCACAGCGGTGGACACTTAAGTTTAATGAGATCCGATAACTGTCCAGTTAATGAAAGGTTGAACTGAGATTTGAACCCAGTGTCTCATCAGTGTTGGTAAGTGTTTGGGGAGACTATTCTCCAAATTCCCTTTTATGAACCTGGAGCAGCCTAATAGTCACTACATAACAAACAATTTTTTTTTAACTAGACTATTAAACCCGTTGCATTGAAATGCATGTGTTGTTTTCTCAGAAATGTACATTTCACACATGGTGACAAATGAAATTGGCAATGACTACTGCATTCCCATCAAGTCCTCTGTCCAAAATCGTGCCCCCTTGCTTTTCCAAATTACTTCCAAAGAGGAGGGAAGGGCCACCCACTGAACGTGCGCAGATGAGAAGGACTGGGTCTCGGCACTGCCAACCATCTTTGCCCGATGGATGGTGACGAAAAGGACCTAAAACACCTCCCCACTCTGGAGTTGTCACTGAAAGGAAAGCAAAACCCTTTGTGTCCACTCCAGAATAGGTGGACGTTCTGTATCTGTTGAGACTTTGAGTAGAAGAGAACAGATTTTATAAAAGGTAAGCTGAAACCAGTGAGTGTTGTTTTAGGTTGCAAAGAAGTTAGTAGAGTAAAACGTTGGCCATTCTTATTCTCTCAGACAAATGTTTCTGCTTCATTGCTCATCTTGAAGAACCAAAATTTAGCCCAAGCCAGAAAAGAGAGTGACCTCTGACTTAGGACAAGACCTAAAGCTGTGTGTTTTTACTCTGCTGTTCAATGATTGGAGTATTTGCTTAGAGCCACAAACCTTGGATTTGTGTTTGTTTATTTTTTTTGGCAACTTCTCCAGAAAAATCACCCAAGTCCCAAAAAGGAAACTCATTCTTTCACGGGCCATGACATTAGCTGAAACTGCATTTCTCTGCTCACCACTCACAGAGAAAGCCTAACAGAAGAAGAGAGGAGATGCCAGTTAAGCGGGAGGGCCATCACAGTGGTTGGATAATAGTGCTTTGTTCCTTTTGCATGCCCGTGTGAACAGCCCAGTCATTCTGACCCAATGTGGCTCTGCTGCTAAAGTCTTTCTTCTTTCAAATTCTCTGCTACCCAGAAAGGGAACAATTTGAAGTCAATGGAAGAGATGAAAAATAATCATACCCTTGACATGCCAGCAGTGGTCTGACTTTTCTTGGTAATTTATTTGGTTGAGCATCGTGTGGCTGGTTAAGAGTAAAATTATGTCTCATCCTCTTCTCATTCATCTTCAGAAACATCTGATGGAAAGACGTAGTCTTTGCTTTGTTCAAGAAGTGATTTTGCCATCCTGATGTTTTGTGGCTTTGCAAGGCAATTACTCTAGATGAAGTAAGGTCTGCTCAAAGTTTGAATAGAAAGGGGTTGGGGAATTGATTAATTGGTCCAGGCGTATCTCTGCAGCCAAATATACGTTATAGTCATTTGAAAGCAACAGGCTTGCACCCAGTTTCTCATTCCTTTTGGATCCCTGCCCAGTAACTGTTTTAATTAATGACTGATCTCTATTTTCAAGTCTTTTTTTGTGTTGTCGGTTTTTTGTTTTTTTTTATGTCTTTGAAATATCCTAAGTCCAACTGCTGCAATTTATGGTTCAAGATAGACGAGGGAAACAAAACCACCCTTTAAAACCTATCTTTACCCAGAGTCATAGGGGAGCATGTAGACGGCATCATGAATTTCTTCCTGTAAACACACATCAGAGAAGAATGGCGAAGATTGCATTTCTGGAAGATGGGATGGTATGGTTCTAAATCTATGTGACTTTTGGCCAGATTAATCTGGATTAAAATCCCTGTTCTACACTTAGTGTTTACATTGAACAAGCTACTTTCACAGCTATATGCAAAATGTTTGTCACTACTGTCATTATTTTTGTTATAACACCTGGCATGTAATAGCTGCTCAATAAATGGTAGTTGTTTTTATTTTATCTACTATCATTTTATTCATAAAGGGTAATTTACTGAAGACACAGTGAAAAATCCCCAAGTGGCTTAAGGTAATACCAATTCTTTTAATGAGGAGGAATTTTTCTGATTATCCCATAGACCTCCAATGTCTGGAATTTAGAACAACAAGAATTGACTACTTGCTTCTTAACACCCCCAAAAGCAGGTGTAGAAATGGTACTGTACTTGCTTTCCTGCTCCCTAGAAATTTCTTGACCAATTTAAGAACTTGTCATGTAATCATACACACAGGAAAACTGTGAGTAGTCACTAGATTTCTCTGAAATTCTTTAATCTTTAGACTCAGCCCTTCTCAAGGTTACGACATTCTTTGTTCCCCATGCTAACTGGCCCGGGGGAAATAATGGTACTGAGATGCTGCCATCTGTTGGTTTTGTTTAAACTGAAAGACATCTTTTGGATCCTCAGCCCCACAATTCTCAGGAGTATCTGTGTTGCTAACTTAACGGTGAATACTGGCTAGCACAAAAAATAATTGAGTATATGATTATGTTTGTCTGCATTTGTGTCATTGGTGTAACCTGTCCAACCAAGAAGGAGCTTTGGGATGGAGGGAAGAAACTTAATGGGCAGTCCTATTTTCTGATGAGTCACATAAACTTGGGTGGACCTTTGCTCTTCTGGAGACTGTTTTTCATCTCTCAAAAGTAGAGATGAGGGTGGTAACTTCTGGCTGTAACTTGTCACTGTGACCTGGAAATAATCACAGATACTTTAATCTGCTTGAAAGTTTCTTGAAAAAGTAGAGATCCATATGATTTCATTGATATGTGGTATACAGAACTGAAAACAACAAAGGAACAAGACAAACAAATGAAGAAACAAAAACTCATAGACACAGAGGACAGTTTAGTGGTTACCGGAGGACAAGGGGGAGGACGGCTGATAGAAGAGGTAAAGAGGATCAAATATATGGTGATGGAAGGAGAACTGACTCTGGGTGGTGAACACACAATGTGATATATAGATAATGTATTACAGAACTGTACACCTGAAATCTATGTAACGTTATTAACAATGGTCACCCCAGTAAACTTTAATTGAAAAACAAGCAAACAAAGAAAAAAACTGCTTGTATGATTCCAGTCATTGGTGTCTTTCATGGTAATTTTTCAAATTCAAATGGACTGTCCCTGACCTTTTTTGGATGTGTTTTTCAAATGTCTCTGTGATTACCAATAAATGCATGTTGAGTTGAGTTGAAATAAAATAATATGATTCATCAGGACTTGGCTTTCTCTACCATGTTGTCTTCCATCTACTTCAGTCATTTCTTGGAAGCCATTTTTAACCCATGAGCATTTCTTCCTTCTTCTGGCATCCTTTCTCCATTGCATCCTTTCTCCATTAAGTGCTGAAAAGATGTTTTTGTGCCAAAATAAAAGATAGTGCTCATTGCTATTGTAATTTCTGTTCATTTCTGTAACTTTGCCAATTAATTGTTAGCTCCCAGAGAATATTTAGATACCATTAGGTGGTCCTGCCTAAAAGCTTTCATGACATAAAAATATCTTTGGGGGCTCTATTTCCTTGTTTCTTGTTCCTTTTCCTCTTTTATTTTTTTCTTTTCAGCCTAGATAAAGTAATGAAAGTTTATATTTTCATGCTATTTATTTTGTATGCCTTATCGTAAGCCAGCTTGAAGACACTCAAATGACAATTCTTTTGAAAGTTCACAGTCTTTAGAATTAAGCAGACCTGGTGTGAAATCCCAGCTCTGTCATTTTCTTTCTCTTAAATACTGAGTAAGTGATTCAACCACTCAGGAACTAATAATTCCTTCATCAAAGAGCTGTTTTCAAAAATAAATAAAGTACCAGACATAAAATGCAAAATACCTTCAGTGGTTAACTGACATTAGTTTCTTGAGAAACTTTTATTGGGAAAAGTTGAAGGTATTTAACTGAATTGATATCTGTAGCTTTTGATTAAGACATGAAGATGAAATGAGTACATTTTTAGGATCAGAATTTCTTCACCCTTTAATTTTATTTTAGGAAGAATTTGTTTTACTTTTTAAATAAAAGGCTCTTTAAAGATCTCATGTGTGTTTAGCAGTGATTCTGCAAATTTTGTATTAACTTTTCCTTAAAATATATGTGTTTAAAATTTGAAAAGAAGGGGAGAGTATTTGGAATAATGTGTTTAGAGATTTGATCAAAACCTGAAATATTTTGAAACCTAATGTAGTCCATACCTAGATTATTTTTAGATTTTGAAAGTCCAGTTATTTAATCTCTTAATCAAACTGCTTGAAGTTTCCATTTCTAAATAAATAATGAGCCAAAAAATGAAGTGTACCCATTTAAGGAGAAAAATGGACATTTGATGGAAAATGAATATGAATTTGAATGAAATAAAAATATCATTTGTCTCTTTTGATTTTCAGCTCCAAGTAAATGAAGGACTGAAGTAGGAGCCAGCAAAATTGCCTCTGGTCAAGTTCTTCTGTGTGGTTCTTCATCCATGGCAAGTAGATTCCAATCATTTAGGGATTAATGGAGACCTGGGGAATTTAAGGGCTGTTAACCTACTATGACTGTCCATGCTTGCATGGACTCTGCCCCCAAGGATTGTCCTGTTTTATTTCATGCTGCCATTATCGCTTCCTTATGTGGTCTGAGAAAATGTCATCTGGATAATGTGTGGAGTAACTGATGGTGGGTGATTGAATCAGCTAGCAGGTGACTATAAAAAAGCCTCGTGTGTGACAGGCCCTGGATCAGGTAAGGTATAATCTGCCTTGAAAACAATTGCAGTGTTGCAGGGTAACAAGTAATATTTTAATGGGGAGTGCATGGCAAATCACAGAAATTAAATAGCCACCGTTACAAGATCACGGAGAAGCCCAGTGCCGTGGGGAGAGCACAGACTACCAATCACAAGAATGGGATTTTAATCTGAGTTCTGTCACTAGTTACCTCTGTGGATTTGGCTACATCATCTTCCTTGTAACTGCTCCATCACACATCTTGAAAATTGACAGGCGGAGGAAAGAAACACGAGGCAATCTCTAAGATTTTCCCAAGTGTTTTCTACCTGCCTCTCTATCTAATATATATATATATATATATATATATATATATATATATATATATATATACATATATTTTGATGGAAAGAATTCTGTAGTAGCCTGGGAGAGTCAGTTTATTACTTTTTTATTACCTTTTATTGAAATATAACAAACATACTGAAAAGGGCACAAATCATAAGTCTGCATTTCAATGAATTTTCATAAAGCGTGCACATCCAAGCAACCAGCACTTAGATGAAACATGTAACATTACCAGCACGTGGAAGTTCCCTCTCAGGTTCCTCCCAGTCACTGACCTTCACTCATTATCCTGACTTCTAACATCGGAGAGTAGTTTTGTCTATTTGGGAAGTTTATATATATAAACAGAATCATACAGTAGATACTCTCGGTATCTGCCATCTTTCTTTCATAAACATGTTTGTGAAATTTATTCATATTGTTGCATATAGCAATAGTTTATTGTGAGCATATGTACAGGTTTTGTTTAAGCGTGTGCCATGAAATGGAATTGATGGGTCATGGAGTTCTACTCACTGCCAACCGGTCTTCCGAAGGCAAGTGTTAGCACAGACATGGAACAAATAAAAATTTCACTCAGCGCTGGTGGGAGGTAAACTAGTTACTCCACATATGTGCTAACTTGTGTTTTTTTCATGTTGGCTATTCAAATGGGTATGGAGTGGCCTTGCATTGTGGTGTTAATTTGCATTTCTCTGATGACTAAAGGAGTGGAGCACTTTTTCATATGTGTATTGGTCTTTCTGAATCCCATTTTCTGAAGTGTCTAGATGTATCTTTAACCATTCCTGCCCACGTTGGGTTAGCTAGGTTTTTCCTAATTGATTTGTAGAAATTCATGATATATTCTCCTTCATTGGAAAAATGCATTGTAAATATTTTCTCTCACTCTGTCACTTGCATTTTGCACTATTATTGGTGTGTTTTGATCAACAGAAGTTCTTAATCTTAATGTAATCTGATTAATATTCTTAACTTTATGGTTAATGCTTTATGTCCAAATTAAAAGTTATTTGCCTAGCTGAGCATGTTATATTCTCTCATGTTTAGATTTTTCAGTATGTCTGGGATTGACTTTTGTGTTTCATGAAAGATAAGGGACAGATTTATTTTTTCCTCAGGTATCTCCAATTGACCTATTAATTGAGAAGACCATTCTTTTCCCACTACACTGAAGTTTCACCTTTGCCATAAATCAGTCTGTTCCTAGATTCTATTTCCAGTCTATTTATCTGTGTCTGTGCCAGTACTTATTTGCTGCATTAATTACTGCAGCTTTATAATAAACTTGAATTCCGATAATAGAAATCTTACAGATTTGTTGTTCTTTATAATTTTCTTGACCCTTTCATTTCCCCATGAATTCTAGAATCAGCTTGTCAATTTTCATTTTTTAAAAAAAGAAGACAATTTGGCATTTGATTGTGTTTGCACTGAATATATAGGTAAGTTTAAGAAAAACTGATATTTGAATAGTAAAATTCCTAACCCATAAACATAATAAATCTCTCCATTGGGTTAGATCTTCTTTAATTCTCTCAACGTTAAAAAAAAATAATATAAGAGTCTTTCACTTCATTAAATTTATTCCTATTTATTTCGGATGAGATAAATATCTAACTTTGCTTTTTGTTGTTGCTAGTATATGAAAATTAAAATTATTTTGTACCCAGGATCTTGCTATTTTTTATTAATTCTAATATTTAATATAGGTTAAATTGACAGTTAAACAAGGATGATTTACGTTACTCAGGGATTTTAAAGAAGCAGTATAAATAAAGTGGGGATCTTCTAAGACAATGAGCTTTAAAAGCACACAGATGTTGATTTAAGCTCTGGCTTCTACCAATTACAGGCTTAGGCAAGTCACTTAATCTTCTCATCTGTAAAGCAGAGGTAACTATGGTACCTACCACATAGGTGGCCGTTGGAATATAGTGAAATAATTCATGTTAAGTGGTTAGCATAAGGCCTGGCAGGTTGGGTTTTCGACCCAGTTAATGTAAGTTATTAGACGTAAGTATTAAAGGTCACTTGACACCTAAGAGTTTTAGGCCCCTTTGCCCTCTCTTGGCCATACTGCTTTCTCTAAAATATTTCTGATGTTATAAAATAAGTCAAGATATAAAACACTCTTAGGTCATGAATTTTGCAAGTATACACCCATTGTAAGACTAGGTCAGTTGTGTAAAAAGAACAGAAAAATGCTACCTACGGAGTAGTATAATCTACCTCTCTTTGCTTCTGACCTTGAAGACTATGAAAGAGAGAGCAATATATTTTTAAATTTGGCTTCTATCTCCTTCAGTATCAGTGAATCCTTGTTTCACTCTGGTCCCATTCCCTACCATGCAGGACAAGACTTCTTGGCTTTTAATAGCAGATATAAGAATTCCCAGCAAGAGAGGAGCCTGAGGTTTCCTAGAGCTGATTTCTCTAGGTCTAGTTACCTAACTGTTCTTAGCATCAAACACTTTCATCCTTCAATCTTTACTCAACTGGACAGTGTAAATGTGTAAGATTAGTAAGTAAAGCAGATCTGGAGTTTAGCACATCAGTGTTAATTTATTTGTTAACTATTACCCATTCCAAGTTTATCGTAAGTTCAGACCTATAATGGTTGTGGAGTAGGGGGCACAATGTATGTACTATATGTATTGTGTATGGGATATAGGTAGTATATGTGTGTATATAAGGATATATATGTATATGGTATCTATATCTTTGCTGAAAAATTGACTTCCGTCAATTTGGAAATCAACCATAGTGATGTCTTCTAATCACTCTCTTTGCCTGTTCAACTCAATTCAGAAGGTCCAGTTCTCTCACATTTTCTGAGTATTTGCTGGATCTATAGAGGTGCAGCAAAGAACAAAACTCAAATCACCATCTCCCTCATTCTCCGCCAAAATTAAAAGAAAAACAAAAACTTTAATTGATTTCTTCCAACCATGATGCCTATATTCCATACATTATAAAAAGAAATTATGCAGAGTATATAGAGAATGTCTTTAGTGAAGGAAAAATGATCACCCAAGTTGCATTTCCTTTAGGCTATCACTTCCTTTGTATAGCAAGCACAGGGTGTGTTATAACCTTAATTCATTTTTGCCTGAACGGTGAATGAATTTGACCAACTAGCCAGGGATTTAAATGCAATACAATATGAATGCAAAATAAGTAAGATTTTGTTTTACAAATCTAGGTAAGGGAAGTGGTTGCAAATTAACCCCGCTGATGACCAGCCTGTACTGAGGCTGAGAGAGTAAGCAGATACACTCATTAAAAAAGAGAGAGCTTTACTGAGCTAATTTGCATACCATACAATTCCCCTACTTAAAGTGTACAGTTCAATGGTTTGTAGAATATTCACAGATATATGAAACTCCACAATTTTAGAACACTTGCAGCACCTCAAAGGAAAACCCAGTACTCTTTAGCTATCACCCCCAGTTCCCGTACCCCACCTGAACTCTCAGCAATGACTAATCTCTATGACTTTAGATTTCTCACTTCTAGACTTTCATACAAATGGAATCATATAATAGATGGACTTTTTTGACTGGCTTATCTTACTTAGCTTAATGTTTTGCAGGTTCATCCAAGTTTTAGCATACATCAGTACTTCATTCCTCTTTATTTTGAATAATACTTTATGGTACAGATATTCCACATTTTGTTTATCCACTGATCTTTGGTAGATATTTGGGTCATTTCCCCCTTTTGACTATTATAAATAATGATGTGTACAAGTTTTTGTGTGGACATATATTTTCATTTCTCTTGGATATCTATCTATCTATCTATCTATCTATCTATCTATCATCTATCTATCTATCTATCTATCTATCATCTATCTATCTATATCTTGGATATATATCTATTGGAATTGCTAGATCATATGATCATTCTATGTTTAATCATTTGCGGAGTTGCCAGCTGTTTTCCAAAGCAGCTGTACTATTTTATATTCCCAGCAGGTTTGGTCTTAAACAGATCTCATAAAACATTCCTTTTTCAAAACCTACAAAAAACACACAACCTATAAATAGCTGAAATACACTCTGAACCTTAGAATGAGCCAATCACTCTCTAAATATTGTACCTATAAGGAAAGATAAACTAAGAGCCCACGGGTGGACAGGTGGACTTCTGGAATACAACCTGTCTTTAACTGGGAACTCCCTGTATATGAGTGATACCGTTGTCCAAAAAATACCTTCTGAGGAAAGCACTCGTGGCTGAAACTAAATAAGAATGTTCCAGAACTAATGAATTTTAAAACATAAAATCCCCATTTTATATGGGCCTTAGTGAGGAGACGCTAACATCTTTTTCAGAGAAATAAACTTTCAAGATGTACTGGGGAAACTTTAGGCAAAATGTTACCTCCGTGCCAAGATTCCACATCAGCTCAGCTTTTTGAACTGTGCTTTAGAAGCATAATTTCTTTTGTGTGTAAAGGAAATAATTAAATTTAAAAAGTGTGAAGTGGAAAGAGGGTCTGATACAGAACATTTTCAGCAGGAGGGAACATTAAAGCTCAAATTGAGGCTACAACCCTTTCAAGAATCGATGTTCATTATGTTTAACTGGGATAAGAATAGTGTCTTACTTTTTTCAGGCACACACAAAAAAGGAAGGTTTTGAGAGCAAAGCTGTTTGCAAGTGGCTTGTTTTTTTTTTCTATACCTTTTTTTTTTTTTTTTAAATCACAATGATTTGTCCTTGGATATTTTCATGTCCCACAAGAAGATAATTATTCTCTTTTTCCTATAAATCACGATCCCATGTGATATGAAAATCGGTTTCCGTCCTGTTTCATGTTTGGGTTAGAAATGTAAATGTAGCACATTATTCTAGTCTTTTTTTTTTTTTTCCTTTTGTGTGAAGTGTAAATTATGCTCCCGATAAATGTCTCTTCACTATTACTTAAGACTGATTAGAAGTGAAAGGCTGCAGAGGAGAGATTTACTCTCATTGCTGTATTAAGTATAATTTCACTGTTCTCTAAAGCAATTGTCTCTGTCATATTCCTTCAAGAAGCCAGTTGAGAAATGAGACTGTAAAAAAGATGGAGGCCCTTTCAGATGTCAAAATTTGGATTTCTTCTACCTGTCTTCCAAACAAATAAGTTTTAAAGGGTATACATTTTATTGTTGTCTAACACCTTTAAGTTATCCAATGCAGAAATTTTCATTATTCAGACAATGTCATGCTAAGACCTAATTTTTTTTTTTTTAACTAAGACTTTCAAATTCTGTGTTGCTATAACCAGGGTTTTAAGGGCTAAAGAGGAGTTTAAGGTGAATTGTCCTCCTGCTGCCCAGAGTCGGCAGGAAAAGATTAATGCCTGGCATGTGAAAAGAGGCTGGCCTCCCCACAGACTTCCAAGACACTTGAGAAGGGTTCCTGCCCTGACAAACTCATAGACCAGAGGGCAGATTCTGGTGTGAGGTGGGGGGGGGGGGGGGCGGGGATGGAAAAACCAGAACACTTTCACTATTTTTCCACTAACCCTTACCTTGAGGAAGGGACCCTACCCAAGAAAGATCTTTTCTTTCATTCTCATGTGATATCTCTTTTTAAATTTTTTAAAAATGTATTTATTACATTAATATGTTAACTTGCTTATGAATTAAAAAAAAAAAAAGGAATATAAGATGACCATTCCCCTTTCTACCTCCCGTGTGCACTTAACCTAGGCCTGTACCTGAAGGCCGTATCTGAAGCACATCAGACCACAGAACTGGTTTTAAAAGACTTTATCTTTCATTACATCTCTGGGGACTTGTGTGAAAGTATAAGTCAATTGTTACAATTTGTTTTACTTATGATGTGAGTTGAACTCTATATGTATAATCTTATTTAATCCTTAAAACATTCCTAAAGTATAAATACCTTTATTTCCCCCAATTTCTAGATTATAAAACAGATGATTAGGGAGGTTAGAGTACTTGTGCAAGGTAATACAGCAGTAACATACAGTGTGAGACTCCTAGATTACCTGACCCTAATATGCATCATCTTAACGATTCTGATGTACTCTTATTAGACAGGTAGCTACCAAAGAAACATATAATCCAGCTCCTTTATTTGACCAGTAAGTCTGAAGATACTTATATCCAGAGATAAATTCCAGACTGTGGTCCAGAGATGACCGTGACACACCTAGTAAGGGGCAGAAGAATTCAGACCAGAACTAGATTTTCTGATCGTAAGTCCCAGGTCTTTCCTAACCACCCCAAATCACTTCCTTACCTTTATCCTTTACATAGAGATACTTGATGTTGACCCTCTCACTTGAAAGATATAATTAGTATGAAGAAAACCATGCCAACACTTTGGGGGCTTGTTCTTATTGAGCAATCAGCTCTTATTTTTGGAAACGCTCTTCCGGTTTAACCAGCAGGGAGGTGGTAAGTTGCTTTCAAGGGCTCCTTGGTATAGTTCTGGGAAAAGTTGAGCCAGCTCAGTCCCAGCATGGGCACCAAGGTCCGATAATTACCTTCTTCAAGAATCAGAAGGATGGCAGCCTCTTCACATCAGAAAGATGGCAGCCTCTCCGCACAGATTTTGTAATGAATCAGAAGAGGAGGTACTGCTGAGCGGGTCTGGTTATTCAAGCCAGAGCTTTCTCAAGAAGTGATGAGAGCTTAAGAAACTTGGTTTGAAATAAAAGGTTGCTTGTGATTCCCCTACAACTTTTAGACTTCTTAGAACCAGTGCATCTCACCTTCATGAGGGTCTTCCTGGCTTTCATAGTTGAGGGGCACTGGAAGACTTAAAGATGTATTGAGCAGGACCCTTTCAGTTACAAGTGACAGAAAATGCAATTTAAACTGGATTATGCAAAAAGAGAAATTTGAGGACCGATTTAAATGACATCTTCAAGGACAGGACTCTTAACAAGGCATGGCTTAAGTGGCTCCTACAGTGGCACTAAATGTTGATTTCTCTCTGCCTTTTGCCTTTGCCTCCTGCTCTGTTTGCTCCATTCTCAGGTGAGTTCTTCCCTGTAAAGGGTAAGATGATGGATGGGAGCATTTCAAGTTCATATACAATAGAAAAAAGGAGTATGTTTCCCCAATAGCTCAAACAAAATCCTGGACTTGTGTCTCATTGTGCCATGTACTCATGGCCGGTCACTATGGCCAAGTTTCAGCTGCTGGAAAACCAGTGGCGAGATGTAGTGAGGAAATAGATCATTTACTGAGAGGCAGTTAGAGTACCAAACTGGAGTTACCTGATCTAATTTTCCATTGTGTGGCCTTGGGTAAGTCAGTTTACCTTGTGGGCCTAAATTTTGCTCCTTGGGAAATGAGGGACTAAATCACATCTTGGGATGTTCCAGTTCTCATGTGTGATAGTTTTTGATTTGTGGAATTTTCTGTCATTTGGGAGTTAAGTACATCTGATTTTGTATTATCCACAAAATAATCAAAATGTTTTAGATAGAAGTCCCATGTTTCACCCATGGGACCATGGAATATAGAAGAGGGAAGGGGGAAGGGACAGTTTGACCACACCCAACAGGATTTAAAATTAGCAATAGCTATCTAGTCAAGTGAAAAGAGAGATAGTTAACAGAAGTTTGATGAATGAGTCCTGGGCAGCTTAAAAATAATAAATATTCACTAAAAAAAAGTCAGAAGCCAGTATGTACTGACAACCCTGATTAAAATTGATATTGTACTAATGATACATTGTCATAAAGGTTTTGGGTCCCCAAAACATTGGGATTTAGTATTCACCATAATTTTCTTCAGTTATCTGCACAACCATTATTCATCAAGAATTAACTCATACCTCATCTCTTCCGGGAACACAAAATACTTCTTTGCAACCTTTAACTGGATCATGTGCATTTTGTCACTATTGGCACTGCCTCTGTTGTGCAATTCAGTCTTTTATAACATGAAATCTTTCTCATCTCCTTTGCATGGGTGTGTGCTGTACACCTACAGGGACAGTCATTCTGGACTTGACCTCACAACATCATCCCCACTGTAGATTATTCCTTCCATCTAAAACTATTCTTAACTACCTTGTTCTCCTTACTGTCCTTTACCTCTGGGTGTTTCCTCTGGTCCCTTTTCTATACTTCTCTTCATCTGCTTATCCTTTAAATGTTTCTGTTCTTCAGGCTGCTGTCCTACACCCCATTTTCATCTCAGTTTTCTCCCTGTTTTTATGTAACTATGATTTAAACTATCATTAATTTTCTGGGAACAACTAAAGCTATGTTTCGGATCCTGGTCAAAACTTTTCCTAAAATTCTAGATGTATTTATTTATCAGATTTCTCTACTTGGAACTTTTGTCGCCTCTTCAAACTCCAAATACGCAAAATTAAATGAATGAGTTCTTCCCATCTCTTCTTAACCACAGCAACCTGATTATCTCCCTCCAGGCTTTCCTATCTAGGAAATGCTACACTGCCCAAGTCAAAAATCTGGAAGTCGTTCTCACTGCTTCTTTCTCTACTATATCCAATCAATCACCAAGGTTTGTAAATTCTGCCTCTTATATCGCTCTTAAAATTGAGCATGTCTATACTCGCTAATCCAAAGCCACCGTTTTCTCTCACCTATAGCTCTTCAGGAACCTACGAACTGTTATCATTCCTTCTCTGTATTATCATTTCTTCCTAGCCCCTATTCCCTTGACTATTCTCATTCCTGCTTCCAGAAAGAGCTTTCACAAATGCTAGAAGGAAAGTAGACTCTTTCTTGCCTTTGCTTAAATATGATCAGTGACTGCCCATTGTTGTCAGTATGAAAAAAAAAATTCTTAAAATAATCTTGTATGATTTGTTCCCTATCCATCTCTCTTGCATCATTCACACCTTTCTTCTTTTACTCCCAGCTCCATTCATCCCAGATATGGGAACTATTTTATAAAAAGTGAAAATGCCAAAACAAGCCAGCTCTCAATTTAAACATACCGTAGAGGTTGAGGAAATATTTTGCATTTTTGGTCAAAGTCAATAACACATTTTAAAATCATATTGTAATCAAATTTATTAAACTATAGGCCTTTTAAGAACTGTTTTCCTCAAGCCATGATATTATGGCAAGTTACCCTACTTGAATTGGCAAAGACTCACAAAATTTAAGGTATGAAAGAATCATCCAGGAAGTTCCTAAAAATAAAAAACAGCCTCTACTAAGCAGTCTATAGATTCTTGTTCAATAGGTCTTGGGTCGGACCTACTTTTCTGCATTTTAACAAGCCCCCAAAGTGACTCTGATGCAGGAAGTGCAAAGATCACAGTTTCAGACACTATCAAGAGGACCAATATTTTCCTGCTGCATCCAGGTGGGTGCCCACTTCCTGACAGCTCAGGGAACACTGAAAAAACATATGCTTTAAGCTTCTTTTTGTCCAAACTTTTCAGTCATATTTTAGCCAATCTTCCTGGATAAGGAGTATATTCCTTGCATGCTGAGCTCTTTTCCTTGCCCCAGGATGGAGTTCAGTCAATATTTGCTGCCCTTGTAACTACGGCCTCTTCTCCATGGTCCATAGTTTTCATTTGTTCTCTTTTTTCAGGATGAGGGTGGTTTTATAAAATGCATGTGGCATGTGTATATATGTAGAATTTGTTACATATTTAATTTTCTGATCATATTCTTAACACATTTTTTAAAAAATGGACTTCCCTTCTGTTCTTCTCACTACCTCTCTCTCTTTTTTTTCTAAAGTTTATTGGGGTGACAATTGTTAGTAAAGTTGCATCGGTTTCAGATGTACAACTCTAATACATCATCACATTGTGTGTTCACCACCCGGAGTCAATTCTCCTTCCATCATCATATATTTGATCTATTTTACCCTCATCTACCACCTCCCTCCCAGCTTACACTCTAGTAACCACTGTACTATTGTCTGTGTCTGTGAGTTTTTGTTTCTTCATTTGTTTGTCTTGTTCCTTTGTTGTTTTGAATTCTATATCCCACATATTAGTGAAATCATAGGGTTCTTGAGTTTTTCTGCCTGATTTATTTCGCTTAGCATAATAATCTGAAGATCCATCCATGTTGTTGCAAATGGCATTATTTCATCTTTTCTTATGGCAGAATAGTAATCCATTGTGTATATATACCACATCTTTATCCAATCATCTGTCGAAGGACAGTTTGGTTGTTTCCATGTCTTGGCCACAGTAAATAAAGCTGCAATGAACATAGGAGCACATATATGTTTACAAATAAATGTTTTCAGATTTTGGAGGTAAATACTAATATCCAAAATATATAAGGAACTCATACAACTCAACAACAAAAAAATGAACAATCCAATTAAAAAATGGACAGAGGACCTGAGTAGACATTTCTTCAAAGAGAACATAAAATGGCCAATAGACACATGAAAAAATGCTCAATATCATCAGAGAAATGCAAATAAAAACCTCACACCAGTTAGAATGGCTTTCATCAACAAGACAAATAATAACAAGGTTGGAGGAACCTCCATACTGTTTTGTTTTCCATAATGGCTACATCAATTTACATTCCCACCAATAAAGCACAAGGGTTCCCTTTCCTCCACATCCTCATCAATACTTACCTCCTGTCTTTTTTTTTATTAGTTTCAGATGTACAAAACAATGTAATAGTTAGACATTTATCATTTATATCCCCCACAAATATGATGCAACCATTCCACTTCTGAGTGTATATCTGAAGGAGATGAAATCACTATTTTGAAGAAATATCTGCACTCCTTTGTTCATTGAGGCATTATTTACAATAGCCAAGACATGGAAACAACCAAATGTCTGTCAACAGATGGATGGTATATACATGTAATGGAGTTATTCAGCCACAGAAAAGAAGAAAATCTTGCCATTTGTGACAATATGGATGGACCTTGAGGGCATTATTCTAAGTAAGTGAAATAAGTCAGGCAGAGAAAGACAAATGCTGTGTGATTTCATATGTGGAATATAAAAACTCTGAATTCAGAAACAAATAGTAGATTGGTGGTTGCCAGAGGAGGAGGGGGAGGGAGGGAGGGAGGGAATGTGGGATGGGTAAATGTGGTCAAAGAGTGTAAACTTCCAGTTATAACATGAATATAAGTTCTGGAGATATAATGTACAGCATGGCAACTATAGTTAACAACACTGTATTGTATACTTGAAAGTTGCTAAGAGAGTAAATTTTTAAAGTTCTTACCACACACACAAAAATGGTCACCATACGAGGTGATGGATGTGTTAACTAATCTTATTGTGGTAATTATTCCCATTATTCCCAATATATAGGCATATCATATCATCATGTTTTATACCTTAAACTCACATAATGTTATAGTTTAATAAACTTGGAATTAAAAAAAGAAAAGAAAAGAAAAAACAAGTGTTGGAGAGGCTGTGGAGAAAAAGAAACCCTCATACACTGTTGGTGGGAATGCAGACTGGTGCCGCTGCTATGGAAGGCAGTGTGGAGGTTCACTGCCTCTTTCTCTTAGTCATTTATTTAGCAAATATTTAACAAGTACCTTCTGTGCTCCCAGCTCTGTGATGGGTCAAATGATCCCATTTCCCATGGAACTTCTAGTCCATTGGCATAGGCAATCAGGAAATGAGAGCATTGTGTAACACAGTCTTGAATTACTGTTGTGGAAGCGCTATGAAGAAAAGATGTAGTTTGTAATAACAGCAAATAGCATGGAGATCATGCACTCAGAAACACACCCACACACCGTTAGATTTTTCTTCCTTAGTTTCTGTAACCTTATAAGGAAAATAAGAATCTCTTTGACCGAAACACTGGTTGATGTTAGATTTCGCAGTTGATGAAGACTATGGTTAGCTGCATGGGGTTATCCTGAGTCCTGAATTATCCTTCAATGTTTAGGGAAAAGTCTAAGATACAATGTTCTCCTCACATTTGATTTAAAGGAATTAATGCCCAATAACACCACTTTTCTGTTATAAGATACTAACCTGTATTAGACATGTGTGCTGTTTCCTTAGCCCGGAAAAGAACATTTGTTATTGGCTGTGAGGTTTACCTCTTTACACTGTATAGTCAGAATGAAGATTCAAAAGGGCGGAAGGAATGTGCATGTTACACACTTGTAGAGGGCACTGTGGATGGGCATGGTGACTTCATTCTTTTTGGGTGTTTTAATTCTCAGGCTTCATGATCCAGGGTGACTTCTCCTGGAGTTGACTCTCCTCCCCCAACCCCTTAAAAAAAAAAAAAAAGTCTTTTTTTGGGTGGGGTGACTAAGTAATGTTTGGACTTTTGCAGTTATACAATGATGATGAGGATGATAATGACAGGGAAAATATGATCTCGTGTGCCTGAGTGCTTCCTTTCATGAACATTTTGAGTTTGCGGAAGTCTCTGCGTACCCCATGCAGATGTGTTTCCTGCTGAGCAGTATGGTTCCAGCTTGGGCTACAGAGAAAGGGCACAGCAGCCTCTGTGCTCGTGGCCTTGTCCAGAGCAATGGCTCTTTCTTATCAGCTGGCTGGCTGCCAGGCTCAATAAGAAGGCACGCTGATTTCCAAATGTAATGCTTTGCTGGGGTTGGAATCAAAGCTGTCAGGGATAAAGAACTCTTTCATCTTTCTTTTCTCTCTTCTTGTATATTCAGTGGGGATTCAGCAGTGAAAACATGACCAACAAAAGGCAGAGGCCCTGTAACAGTCTTTAAAACTCCTAAGGATGGCTTTCAGATCTTAACTGTCTAAAAATGACATGCGTTATTCATTTAAATACTGGCTACAGGGCTTCAAATTAGTTACAATAACTTTCATATTTATCTGTTGAGTCTGTTGTTTTTTCCCTCTGCAGGATTACAAAGCTCATGTCTGAAAGACCTAGATTGGGGAACTTGAGGAATCTCTGATTTTTTCTGGGAAATGTATTAGTAGTTTCTAATGGTAACAGTGAGGTAGATATTTTGTTCATCAGGAATCTGTTGGTTGAAAATGATAGCAAGACAACAAATGTGACCTAAACCAAAAAAAATACATTTATTGGAAAGTCCATGAGTTTAAAAATTCCATCAGGTAGGGATGGAACCAGGAGTCCAAATTACATAATCAGGGCTTGGTCCTCTTTCCATATCTCCACTTTTCTCTGTTGCTGTTGTCTTTATCATTGGATATGAGGTGACCCCTGGCGGTTCAGGCTTGCACATCTTTACAGCTATCAAATACAGCTTGTAGTTTTTGTGGGCTCTGGGTCACTCTGACTGGACTAACTTAGGTAGTATTACCAATCTCTGAACCAATTATTGTGGTCAAACAGATGGAATATGTTCATTCTCCAGGCCTGCATCACATGACTACCCTTGAAAATGAATGTGGGCATGAGGTTAGCCAATCAATGCCACCCAAATCACATAGACAGAAAGTTCAGGAGGGATTATTCCCCTAAGGGAAACCAGGTTGTCATTTTTAAAAGAGAAAAATGGACACTGAGCAGACAAAACCGTCAATGTGCATTACTTACATCATAGAACATCCAAAGACACTTCCTTACAGAGCATCTGTCCCCTTCTTTACTGGCTTGAGCCACTATGCCTCCTTCAGGGCTTTGAATGCACTGAGCTTCATCCCTCGCACAGTTCTCCTCACTTGTGCTGCATCAGGCAACTTCATGTCTCCTGAACAAGAAGCTCTTCGCGTCCATGCCTCCAAACTCATACTCTGCTCTTCCCTCTCTCTTGTCCATCTTGGTTGTCATTCTCTTCATGTTTCAAGGCCCAGCCCAACTATCAACCTCACTCCTCCCTACCCCAAGCACACTTCATTGTTCCCTTCTCTGTTTTCTTATAGATCTATTGGAATAGCAATCAAGTTGTAATCTAGTTAGGTATTTATGCCTTGGTTTCCCCAGTTAGTCTGCAAGCTCTTTGAGAATCTGAGATGTGTCCTTTGCATCTTTATATAATTAACTGGTAAAATCATATCAAAATAGCATTTAAGAGATTTTCTTATGTATGTCACTATTTTCAATATTCCCTAATCAGCCCACTCGGCAGGGGCAAATGAGATAAATGCTTTACATATATTTTTTCACTTCTGCCTCCTGTAAAATAGGTACTATTTATTATTATTCCACTCTGTAGAGGAGGAAACTAACACTCTCAGAAGTTAAGAAACTCGCCCGTGGTTGCCCAGCTGATAAGTAGTAAAGCTGGAGTTTGAATCCAGATCTGCTTGAATCCAAAGTTCGAGGTGTTGACTCCTCTACAAACTGTCTCTGAGCCTAAAACTGTTCTCAGATGAGTAGCTGTTAAGATACCAATGGATGTGCCAGAGAGATGCTTCTTTCCCGCTCTGCCCCTTGCCAGCCTATCCCCACTGGCAATAAAACTCTGCTTTCTGGAGACAGAATTCTCCACAGCAATACATTACATGTTGAGGTATCTGCTATGCCAAGTTTTTGCTTATTTGTTTGTTTGTTTGTTTTTAGTATCTTTATTCCCTACTTTGCAATTGATCCATCTATGAGCACCCTGTCCTAATGGAATGGAATGTCTGGTTCTCTGTATAATAAAGTTCACACTATTTCGTTCACACTAAAAGTTGATAACATTTTTCAAAATGTATGCCATTCATGGAAATCACATTTGCTCTTTCTTACATAAACAAGGCAGTCTGACATGTATCCAGTAGGTGTCACTAGACTTTCCTGATTATGGCTGTAATTGTTCTCGTATTAAGCAGCTGCTGCAAGGGACTCATGGAATGATGCATTGCTTTCTACAGGCTAAATTGTCCTGGACGGAGTAGGGTTCTTCCCCAACTTGCACTCACCTTTCTCCCTGCCATAGAGGATGGTCATATAGATCAAATACTGGTAGTTAGTGCACACGAGGGATGTGCGATCAGTTCCCAGTGTGGCCGTCTTCACAGATCACCTTTGTAGCTGCTGGCTCTTGGCACTGTGAGTGGCTTAGAGCTGATGATGAGGCTGTGATACCAATGTATGTCAAGACATTAGGAGGAAAAATATCTCAGACTCAGAAAATCTGGATTGGAGTGATAGGCCGTGCCAGGAAATGTTTTTCTCTGCATAGGTAGGTCAGCTGAATGCATTGATTAGGGACAATATCTAGCCACTCAACCAACATTTCCTAAATCTCTTCTAAGAAGCCAACTGATTGTAGAAGCGAAAAAGGACATGAAGGTGGAAATAGCATAGTTCCTATATTCCAGGAGTTTATTAGCTACTACCGTGTTTCCCCGAAAATAAAACCAAGCTGGACCATCAGGTCCAATGCGTCTTTTGGGGCAAAAATTAATATAAGACACGGTCTTATATCATATTATATATAAGACCGGGTATTGTGTTATGTTATGTTTTATATTATATTGTACCTGATCTTATATTGTAGTAAAATAAGACTAGATGTTATATTAATTTTTGCTCTAAAAGACACATTAGAGCTGATTTCCGGCTAGGTCTTATTTTCAGGGAAACATGGTAATGCCCATTGATTCAGCCAGCACTGATTGGGCACTGACTGAGGAACTGGGAATAGAGTGCTAGACTACACAGGCACGATTCCTGCCCTGAAGGAGCTTACAGCCTAGGAGAGAATGCAGACATTAAACAAGTAATGACACAGTACTAGTATGTACTAGTATGATAGTAAATAATAAACACTATGGGAACTTATAGCAAGGAAGTCACAAAGGCATGCTGGAAGAGATTATTTTAAGGGGGGATCCAAAGGTGTTTGGAATTAAATGGGAAGAATGGAGAAGGAAGAGGAGAAGGAACAGAATCATGTCAGACAGAGGGAAGAGTCTATATAAAGGTCCAAAGGCAGGATGGAATGAGGTCTCTTTGAAGAACTGAGTCTGTGGAGCCACACGTGGGGTGGGCAAGCTAATAAATGTGGAAGGATTGAAGAAATGACAGAATCCAGAAATCAACAGTTTGTAATTTCTAATGAAATGATTCATTTACGTAAAGATTATCAATGAATAAAAACATTTTTAAATGTATGGGGAATTTCGCAAAGGAGGAATGGGTTCTTACCACCTGAACCCATAGATCAATTTAAGTGTTCAACCAGAAATGTTTACCACGTGAGGCAAGATGAAATACATAGCCCACCCATGAGGTATTCATGGAAATAAAAGGTCAAAACTGAATATAATTGAACACTTAGAGCTAACTTTTTGTTTACAAGAAATATGGGATATAGAGAAACAAATTAAATGTTACCTTGAAGAAACAAGCAGAAAAATTGAGGGTGTGCAATGTGCAATTTTCTTTAGGAAGACAATAGAATAAAAAATAAAATGATGGAGGAGGCACTGCTCTAGATTAAAAGATTCTAAGAGGCAGGACAATGTGTAGATCTTATTTGGACACTGTTTCAAACAAGTCAACTGTAAAAAGACATTTTTTATATAATCAGTAAGTGTGAATACAATGGATCATAAAAGAAATCAAAGAATTATTGTTAATTTTGTTAGAGTTCATAATGGAATTGAAGTTATATAAGAAAACGTCTATATTTTTTAGCAATGCATACTGGAGTATAAAAGGGGGAAATGACATGAGAGCTGAGATTTCCTTTAAACCACTTAGCAAGAAAAGGAGGGGGTGGTATGAAGCGACTGTGGCAAAATCTAGGAAACACCTTGAATCTGGGTGTACTTTATGGGTTTTCACTATACTGTTCTCTTCTTTTGTGTATCTTTGAAATTATTCATGAAAAGGCATGATTGTGGCCTTGTGAGGTAGGTAAGGCAGAGATTCCCAATACAGAGATGATAGAACTGGAAGCTCAAGTATTGGTTTGAGGTCATGTAGTTAATCAGGAGCAGAGCTGTGCTCAGAACCCTAATTTCAAGTCTAGCGTTCTTTCCGTAACACCACCCACATTGCTTTTCTGGAATCTGTCGAAAGGCCACCCACTTTGCCTGAAGAGGTGACTGTAATGTTGGGAGTAAGCAGCACTATTTTGCTCATAAATCTTGTCCATTTCTCTAGAACTGGGAAAGAAAGCTGGGGTTTAACAGCTGGCTACCGAGGGGAGATGGTATACAACTGCCGAGACCAGGCAATAGTAAGGAGTTTGTTCACAGGCGAACTTCAGGGCCCTGGCTTCTGGCTTTTCTCAGGACACAGGCAGAGTTTGGGCGTGCTGTTCAGATGCAAACATGTTTCTACCTGCTCTCAGCTCTGCTCTAAATTATTTAACGTGGGTTAAAAGAAATTTCCCTGGTTACATGTAAGCAAATCTGTGGGCCACAGTTCACATTTAGATGGTGTCTGTAATTTTCTGTTCCTGTATAATTCTGAGAGGCTTTCTCTGGATCAGCAAAGAGATAGGAGTGTTAATCAACTGAAACATAACTCACTCTATTTTCAGTAAAATGACACTAACTCGCATTACTGCCTACTGCATAGCAGGCACCCTGTTAGTGGCTTTCCGAAAGTTAACTTGTTCAATGAGATGTAAATTTTAATTAGAAACAAAACAGTCTGAAAAAATGATTTTAGAAAACTCAAACCCTAAGAGAACATCAAAAGTCTATTGTTTAATTTTCCTTCTCCGGAAATCCAGGGAGTATGGCTATAGAAACACCAAGTACTTAGGATTCTGTAAGCATCGAGTAAATTCTTAGGCTGTCACCCATAGAGCGTATCCATTATACAGTAGCCATAAGGAAGAAATTTCTGTTTACATTGGTTATAAACGTGTCTTTACAGAGTTTGTGTGGAATTTGGTTAGGATGTCATTCTGCAGGCAGTGGATGTTACGAAGAAGAAAATATGTCCACACGATGAGCTAGTCAAAGATAAAAAGTTATCACTGTGCTGTAATAACTAGCATCTAACACAGTTCCTGGCCCAGAGTAGATACTGAAGAAGTATTTGTTGAATGAATGCATGAATGAATGAATTAATTAATATGAATTTTCTCTCCTTAAAATATGGCCAAAACACTTGCTCATTTCTTGTCACATACACCACACCAGGAAAGCAGTGAGACGGAACTTTGTTGTTTGCAAATTATAAATCACAAAAAGATATAGGTTCTTCCATGTGTTATGAATTCATCTGTCTTTCTCAAATCTTGGCAAACATGGCTAAACTCTGTGCATTCTTCCTCTTATGCATCCTCTGAATTCAATTAGTGCTGCAGGTTTGCCCTTCTCTCAAACTCATCCCATTCCTAATCTAGCTGTTCACCTGCTAAGCCTGGGCTTTTGAGATCTCCCCCAATCTTGGTCTACTTCTGACCTCTGTTTCTAAATTTTCCTACACACTGCTCTGTATGTATTTAGTAATTTTCTACCCAACTCCAAATTTCCTCAAATGCCCCATTGTCAACAAATTGCTCAGAAATGCCCAATCTGGCAGGCTCCATCGTTGGAATCCTCTCTCCCAATCCAACTGGTCTTCCTGGGCTGCCCCAACAGGAATCTCTGCCTCAGCCAAAGTGGTGCTTGGTACTTAGCTCTGGTCCTGCAGGCCATGACCAGTCAGCAAACCCACACAGAAGGATGAAGCAGCTGCACTCAGTCCCTTCATTTTCCCAGGTGCCAAGGGATTCTGTTTATCCAGAAACTCCACTTGTAATGAATCACACTTATACACACATTGCATATGTAGTCTTGACAGCTGAAGTTCTTTGCTAACACTTCTATGCAAACTCCAACTATGTGAAAGGGTAGGTGCATCTAAGAAAGATCTGACTGCTTTAACCTCCTCATTTCTCATGGATCTTTCCTGTATCAGTCAGCTCAACTGCCATAACAAAATACCATCCTAGGCTGAGTGGCTTAAACAACAGAGAGTTGTTTTCTCACAGTTCTGGAGGCTGGAAGTCTGAGACCAGGGTGTCAATATGGTTGGGTTCTGATGAGAACTCTACTTCCTCACTGTGTCGTCACATGGTAAAGAGAGAGAAGGAGCTCTCGTGTGTTTTCTTCTGACAATGACACTAGTCCTATTGAATTAGGCACCACCCACATAATGTCATTTAACCCTAATTACCTTCTGAAGGCCCTATCTCTAAATACAGTAGGGCTGAGAGCATCAACATATGAATTTGGGGGGACAAATTATAAGTCTACAGCACTTCCCCATCACTTCTAACACCTATCATTCTCGTTGCTTGTGTGTCGTTTTTGAACCAAAGCTTAAGCTATGAAAAGCGTCATGCACTATTATAATTGGTCTAAAACCAGGAAGCTCAATATTGGAAATTTCTGATGACTTCAATTTTTCAGTCTTTTGCTTTTGTTTCACAAAAACTCAGAGAGACCTGACACTTCTGCAATCCATAGAAATGTTGTACTACCAGAACAGCAGTTGAGTCCAGTATTTGGGGAACCAGTTATAGCATCAAACTTGGGTTTAAGTCGTGGGTCTGACACTTAACTAAGTTTGACCTTGAGCAAATTATCCAATGTCTGAAATTTGATTTTCTTATCTACAAATGGGAACAGTAATGCCTCACTCATTGGATTGTTATGAGAATTGAAAAGAGTCATGGTATAAAGAGCTTGGCATGATGCCCAGCACATAGCAAATAATATTTATTGGTGGATTAAAAAAAAAAAGTGCATATATATTGAGAATTTACCATGCAACAGACACTCTGCAAAGCTCTCTACTTGTGTTACCTAACTTAATCTTTGTATCCCTATGAGGTAAGGATACTTAGTAATTTCATTTTACAGGATAGAATTGAGATTTGAACCCTAGTGCCCAATTGTTTAACACTCTATTGTGTTACCTCTCATTGCAATATAGTGCTAAAGAACTGCAAAATGCTGGGACTCTATCTGAGGAAATATGTGTACTTGTTTTTGATCAAATATTCTTTCTGCTCCTTTCTCTCTCCTCTGGGACTCCCATTATGTGTAAGCTGATACACTTGATGATGTCCCACAGATCTCTGTGGCTCTGTTAAATTTTTTCAACCATTTTCTTTTTGTTCTTCAGACTAGATGATCAATGGACCTATCTTCAAGTTTGCCAATTTTTAATTATGTCTGTTCAAATTTGCTGTTGAATCTAACAAATTTTTCTTTTCAGTTGTTATACTTATCAATTCCAGAATTTCTATTTGATTTATTCCTTATAATTGCTATCTCTTTATTTGCTATATGGGCAGAATAATGTCCCCACCTCCCAAAGATGTCTATGTCTTAATACATGAAATCTGTGAATATGTTCCCTTATATGGCAAAAGATACTTTAGAAGTGTGATTAAATTAAGAGTCTTAAAATAGGAAGAGTATCCTGGATTATCCAAGTGGCCAATGTACTCATAAGAACCCCTATCAGGAGGAAGCAGGAGGGTCAGAGTCAGAGATGGAGATATAACAATGGAAAGAAAAGTCATATGACACAGGACCATGAACCAAAGAATGTGGGCAGCACTTAGAAGCTGGAAAAGCCAAGGAAATGGATCTTCTCCAACAGCCTCTAGAAGGAACAAAGCCCTGTTGGCCAATTTTAAACTTCTAACTTCCAGAACTCTGAGATAATAAATTTGTCTTATTTGAAGCCACCAAAGTTTGTGGTAATTTGTTACAGAAACACAAAGAAACAAATACACTATTGATAATCTCTACTTAGTTAGACATCATTCTTATACTTTCCTTTGATTCTTCAGGTATGTCTACCTTTAGTTCTATACACATATTTATATTTCATGATTTGAAGTCTTTTACATCCAATATTTGGTCTTTCTCAAGGATAGTTTCTATTGACTGCTTTTGTGTCTGTTTTGAGCCACACATTTCTGTTTCTTCATATGTCTCATATTTCTTTTTGTTGAAAACTGGACATTTTGAATAATATAATGTGCGAACCCTAGAAATTATATTTTTTCCTTTCCTGTTGTTGTCGTTTATGATGTTTGTTTGTTTAGCGACATTCTTGGACTAATTCTGTAAAGTCTATTTTCTTTGTCATACATAGCCACTGCTTGGTTCGCTTAGTGGCAATATGATTAACGTGCACAGATTTCCACAAAGGGCCTTTAGCCAATAAGTCTCTCATTCTTGTTTGAGAAGGTGTGTGTGTCTGTGTGTGTGTGTGTGTGTGTGTGTGTGTGTGTTGAGATGTGTCTTCACTACTCTGGCAGTTTACAACTGTACCTCAGCCTTCACTTCTTGTTTACACAGGGATTCAAGACCAACCAGAAGTGAGAGATTAAGACTTTTTCAGTATATGTTGGCACACACAGCCCTGCCCATGTATGTAACCTTCAAGATCCCCCAGGAATATGTCCAAGCTTTTCAGATGCCCCCAAGGGACATCTCATTCCCCAGATTTTCCTTTTACGTTATTTGGCCCACCTCTTGTTTGTCCCAAGTGATATTGCTGTCTCAGGTAGCTACAGTGTAAAATTACCACTGATCATTTTTGTCAAACACCTTTAGGATAAGGTTTTCCTTACTGAGTGACCTTGAAGTCAAGTCAAATAAAGATTAGCCCAGATAATGGGATTTTTCTGAGAAGCAGATAGTCCAAATGGTGACAACACTATGAGGATGAGACTCTTTGCAGGGCCCCCAAATTGATCTGTGGTTGCAAGGTTTCTGGGTTTTTATTTTATTTTATTAAATTTATTGTGGTGACACTGGTTAGTAAAATTACATATGTTTCAAGTGTACCTTTCTATAGCACATCATCTATGTATCACATTGTGTGCTCACCACCCAGAGTCAGTGCAACTGGGTAGAGAATGGTGGGAATAAGTTAAAATGGGGTAAGTTAAAATGTCACAGAGATCACTCTTCTTAATAAGATCCAGTTAATTTTCTTAAATAAACATTCCTTATATTTTTGCAAGTCCTTTATTAATTTTCAGGGTTTTGAAAATTTTGATTTCGAGCATTTCTCTCAGTGTTCTTACTGATTTGTGGAGGAGTATTTTTTTTTGAGTTCCTTACTTTACCATTTCAGAAGTGCTTCTCATGGACTTATTTGTGTAACAGCCTCTTCCCTCCCCACTCCTGATCAGAGTTAAATTTGGGCCCTTTAATTTCATTGGGAGAACTGCCTTGTTAAGTATATGAAACTGCATATGTTTATGGAAAATCAAGTCTCCATCCAAGCCATTTTTTTAATATATATTCTACAAAAAAATGCTATATGTGTTTGTTCACCAAAGTGAGGAGATTTGAAAAAAATTATGGTTGATGCTGCACTCCCAAAGCATTACAGTACTAGGATCTGAAATCATTTTCCCATTTAATTTATTTTGGATATGTTTTGTTGAATCTTGCCCTTAATCTAATGTAAAAATTAAAAATCTCCCTGAGAGACCACATTTCAAACCTAATAGATTTATGAGACTAATCCCTGAGCTGTAAAAAGATCCAAATTGGGACTCTAGATGAGCAAAGTGGTTGGAGGAACTTAAGACAGACTAAAGGAGCAGAGATCAGTGTACTTCACAAATTTGCTTGGATATACGCTTTGCAATTTTGTCTGGGACTATGGCTCTATTAGAAATATGGTTCTTAGAGTTCCCCTTTTTTACTTTCCTCTGTTCCCATTTCAGTTCAAGGCCTTATTATCTCTCAGGCAATTCAACTTAAATTTTAATTTAAAAAGTGGTTTGGAGCACTACTTTTGGAAAACTCATGGTCTAAGAGGACATTGAAAATCTACCATTCACTTTTTATCATCCAGAAACCTGCCTTTTCTGAGAAATTCAGAGAGAAAGATGATAGAAACACCAGGTACTTGAGATTTTTTAATCTGTAGATAAAACCCTAGGCTGACATCCTTAGAGTTGTCTGTCATTTCTCATTCTCCTTTCTGCTCTCCCAGCTTCTCACCCCCCCCCCCCATCTCCATTTAACAATTCTGTCAGCACACTGGTGCCATGAGACTTGGCATACAGAGCAGGGCCAACTTTGCCATCCCCTGCTCCAAAAATGTGCAATGACTCTTCGTTTCTTACATCCTGGGATGTAAACTCCTCCCATCCATGTCTTCATGATTTGACTTGACCATATCCTTCTAGCCATATTTTTCTTCTTACTTTATAAACACTGAAGTTCAGCCCCACTAGTCTACTTCCGGAATGCCGTTCTCCTTCCTCTCTGACTATCTAATTACTACGTATCCTTCATGGCTCTCCTCTTTCAGGAAGCTTCCCCAGACTACCTACATCCAGAGGGACTTCAATTGCCTCCACACTGCCTTGTATGTGTTAGCTATATCTCCTTCTTTGCAATTATATTTATCAATTATAATTGGCAATTAATTCAGGTATTGATTTTCATGGTCATTTAACTGACAAAGTTTTAAATGTTTTATTATCCAAGGTAATTGAGTCTGAGACATTGTCTTATACTTACCATATCCGTCACAGAATTGTGTGCATGGAAGGGACTTAAAAAGCGTATGACAGATTGACAGATAAGATGACTTTGGGTTCTTGCCATAACTCATTAACAATGGGAAGACTCTTGTGAAAACTGCCAGTGGTACACTACTAAACTCCAAGTCTAGGCCAAGTAAAGCGGGATGGAAGCTTTCCAGACTAGGTCACCACTTCCTTATGAATATCTTAGATCTGTGGACTGAATACCCGTGATGGAGTCCAGTCTCTCTCCATTACTTTCCCCTCACTCCCTCTCTTCCAGGCATATTTGTCTCCTTCACTAGTCATAAAACATGGTGAACTATTCACACAAACCTGCTTCCGGGATGTTGCTGTTTCTTCCTCCTGTAATGCTCTTCCCCAGATAACCATGTGGCTCACTCCCTTGCTTCCCTCAAGTCTTTGATCAAATATCACCCTCTCCATGGAACCCTCCCTGACAGTCCTATTTAAAATGGTAGGCTTTTGTCCTCCCCTCACCAACATTCCCAATCCCCTTATCTTATTGTACTTTTTTCCTATTGCTTTTATTGTCTTCTAACGTATTATATAATTAGCTTCCTCCATTAGAATGTAAACACCAGCAGCACAAGCATTTTTCACTGTTCATTCACATATCCCCCATGATTAAAAGAATATCTGGCTTTTGAATAAAAAAATTAAAAAAAACAAACAAAAAAAAAAAACAAGTACCTAAATGTAAACAAATAAAAATTTGAATAAAAAGATTAAAACAAAAAAATAAATAAAAGAGTACCTGGCACATAGTAGGTGCTCAGTAAATTTTTGTTGAATGAAGAACTATTTGACTGAAGGCTCTGTGATAGTTAATTTTATGTGTCAACTTGAGTAGACCACAGAGTACCCAGACATTTGGTGAAACGTTATTCTGGGTGTGTCTGTGAATGTGTTCCTGGATGAGATTAACACTTGAATTGCTAGACTGAGTCAAACAGATTGTCCTCCCTAATGTGTGTGAGCCCCCTCCAATCAGTTGACAGCCTAAATAGAACAAAACAGCTGATCCTCCCATGAGTAAGAGGGAATCCGTCCTGCCTGACTGACTTCAAGCTAAAAACATGGTTGTTTTCCCTGTCTTTGCACTTAAACTGAAACATCAGAAGTTCTTGAGTATCCAGCCTACTGGTCTCAGGCTGGTACAACACCATTGGCTCTCCTGGGTCTCTAGCTTACCAACTGAAGCGCTTTCCAATCTCAGAGCCTCAGCTTCCTGGACTATATAACTAGATAGAATTAGATGAACTCTGTGTGTCCCTCCCATCGTGAAGACTCCAGAATTAAAAGCCTCCATTTGTTTCCTTGAGATATCTCCCATGGAATTGGGTGGTGGAAGGAGCATGGCTTCAGTTGTTATGTGGCTCCATCCCTCACCCCCAGAAAGCTGTCTCCACCTTTCAGAGTCCTCTGTTCTCACTTGATTCTTCCTCCCAAGTGCTGACTCACTGCATTGATTGAACACGCTGCTACAGTTCAGTTCTTCCCTAGGACAGGATGTACTAGTGGAAAGCAGGCAGGTACCTTTGTTCTCTTGGGCTGCAAGCCCCCTTTCTCTCTATTTACCAGAAGAGACTTTAATATAAAGTATAATGTGTGTTGTTTATGCTTTCATTGATGCTTGCACTTGTTCCAAGATGATGCTCCTTTTGGTTAACTGTCAAAAACCATGGTTTTACAGGAGGTTATTTTTGACTGTGCCTACTTAAAGGAACAGGAAAGCTACTCTCTATAATTACTTTCAAATTCAGAAGAGAATTCTACCTGTACCCTCATGAGAAGCTGAAATGAATGAGTGCCTTTATGCCTTATTTATCTCTACCCTGCTTTGAATGGGCTTTTTAAAAATTGTGTTGACTCAGAACCAGTAAAGAGACATAAAAAAAGGAATAAAATGGTTCCTTATGGGCTCCCTATTTCTCTCTTACCTTTTTTTTTTTTTTTTTTTTTAATAAAATGCAATACAGTTCTGCCTCTGGATGTGTACATGTAAACCCTTTGTATACATGTAAACAGTGTTGCCTTTGCCACCTGCCTTGAAATAGTCCTTCAAGAGTTTTAATAAATCAGTTGCAAAATTATCTGATTTCATTGTAATATCTGTGAGTGAGAAATTCACCTCTATAAAGTGAGTCTTAGAAGAATCCTAAAACCAGCTATAATGTATCAGAAAGAGAAAAAGAGTTACTTTACTTGCCTATCTTTACTTTGGAAAGACACTGAGGGCATTTCATAGGAAGAAAAGCAAGTAATGAAAGAAAAATGATCATTTTGATCTTTTTTTTTTTCCTCTTTGAGTCTATGAAACTAAGAAGTTTAAATGTGACCCTGGGGACCTAGTCCAGTATTCTTCATCAGTCATTCACCCCCGCTGAGGTGCTTCCCCTTCTCACCTCAGCCAGGTTAGGTGAAGAGATGCAGCAGGGACTTACAGACGCTGATCCCCAATCCCACCAATTAGTGCTGGCACTTCTCCTTATGTGAGCTCACCTCGAGGACCACGGGAAAGAGCTTCAGAATAGATAGCCACTGGCAGGGTTGGAAGAAATGAGGGGCATGATCTTATTTCCCAGGGTTCTCAGGGAATAAATGTATGTGTATGCCCACCGTATCATTCAAAACAACATACAGATCATGGGTGTACAATAGCGATCCACAGGACTTTCACTATGTAACTGGATTATACTAAATTATCTAGATATTCAGAAATCAACCAATCATGGGTTGATCTATGAGTTTTCAATTGATGAGTCCATGAGGATAAGACTATCTAAATATGTGGGGATGAAATTTTCCCCTAAAGGAAACGGAGATCATTTGTACATAGAAGATAGTTTCTTTGGGTCAGAGAATGAGGCAATCTTTGGACCTGGAACAAGGAGGGACATTCTTCTTTTCAAAGGCCAGGCTTTTGAGGTGGGAGAAAGCATGGCTATGTAGACACAGGCTGAGCGCAGGAGGCACTGTCCAAGCCCCACTCTGAGGGAGCAGCAGTCGGACCTCTAGTCTGCAGGCTCAGTCTTGCGTCTGAGCTCCAGCCCCAAGAGGCAAGGTCTGAGCCTCTGGATGGAGTAGAGGAGGGTTTCTCTCTGGGGACTTCTGTCCAGAGCTGGCTCTAGACACAGCCTGTCACTGATACTAGAACCTCTTTTTTTCTTTTACATATCTAAACCTGAATTCATCACCTTCCTCCCTTGACCAACTTCTTGCCTGTGACATATTTCTGTGCCACCACTCTTTTTCCCACACACCCAAACTCAAAATTTCAGTATCCCTTTAGATCTGTTCCTCCACTTGTTTTGACGATCACAAACTTCCTCCCTCTTCTGCTTTCACAACATCTCACCTCCATGCCTTCTTTGCTGGTACTGTAGCCATTAAGAAAATTCTTACCTTCCATTCTTCCAGAAGGTAACCTCCTGGAGCACTCTCGTTGGGCTCCCTGCTATTCCCCTCTCCCAGCTCGGACAGACCCTGCACACTTTCCACACAAGTGATTCTCTCACTGTGCAGTTGTGAACACATCAGGATTGTGTTCAAAATTTTCAGTAACTCACTTTTGCTTATAAAATTAAATCAAGTATAGTTGGTTCTCTTTAGTCACTGTAGTTCTATAATTTAAAGTTACTGTGAACAATGAATTCGTGAACACTGAGCTATGGCTCCTAAGGGAAGTCCAAGTTTAGGTTCCTGAGAGCCCCTGGTCATAACACTTTCATCAACACATCTGTGTATAACCTTTTTTATGTGTTTCTGTTTAAAGACTACTTATTTAATACATATTGTTTATTGATAAGCATTGAACTCATAGACAACAGCACTAAAATTCACGCCTGAATGAAGCTTATCTAGCACACACATTCTCTGTAAGGCAGATCGTAGTCTTCTTGCCCTTAGGAAAACTAGACAGCACTTCTGTGCTAAGCTTAGGGGCCATATTAAACAGTGAAATGACTAGCAAAAAGCACAAAAATGCAAACTGTCTGACACTGAATAGATTGCGTAAATGATACCTGTTTACAGTATGAGAGCTAATACACAAAGCCCTTGTTCAATCTCAGCTAGGGATGGGTATGTCAGGTGACTCAAATTTTCTGCTACTTTGCATGTGTCCATCAACGACCTTGAAAGTGCCATAAGTATGAATTTGGAGGTTACAAGTAAATTTTAGGGTGTAGACAAAGTTTCAAATGTGGACTCTGTGAATAATGAAGTTTACCTATACCTCATCCTGGATTTCAAATAACAAGGCCTAATAACAAGGTCACTTCCTCTCTCTCCAGTGTTATGTCCCATCATGTTCCTATACTCCACTCTTGCTAAGAGACTCAATCTTTCTTAATTTACCTCCTTTCTTCTTGCCATTTGTTTCTTTGTGTCTCTCCCTAGTAATTGTATCAGTTAAGAATTGTCTGGTTGTGGGTGGTTGGAGTGCGGTGCTCATAACACCAAGGTCTCCAGTTCGATTCCCCACATGGGCCAGTGAGCTGCACCCTCCACAACTAGATTAAACACGACTTAACTTGGAGCTGAGCTGTGCCCCCCCACAGCTAGACTGAAAAACAGCGACTTGACATCCTGGAAAAATACACTGTTCCCCAATATTTCCCAATTAAAAAAATAAAATAGAATTGTCTGGTTGCAAGCAACAGTAATCAACATGAAATGACTTAAAAACAAAGGGAGTAGAGGGTATTAAAAATGAAGAGGGAAGAGTGGTTGACAGGCTCAGAGGAATAACTGGACAAACAAGAGTTGGGAATACTATGTACGAGCTAAGACATCTAAGCACAAGGTGCCCTTCTAATAGGTTGTCTTCTAGGTGGCTCCACCCCAGCTAACTCTCTATTATGCTCTCCATCTTATGTCTCTGGTTTCTAATTCTTAGGAGAGATGACCTGATTGGCCTAGCTTGAACAAGGTGTCTCTTATCCTTGAGATGTCTCAATCCCGGTGGCTAAAGTAAGATAGCATGATAATTGACCTACCCTGGCTCATTTCCCCACCACTTTAGCCAGTGTGGCAGGGTCTGTTACCAGTATAAGACTGAGATCACTGCTGCCCAGATAAAGGCAATAATCACTACCCTTGTTCTCCTCCCCCATCTCTAGTCTAGAATTCTATTCATCCTTCAATTCTCATTAAATATGATGCTTTCTATAGGGGGTCATATGCATATTCAGCCCTATTTTATAGCTATGTGTAAACATTCCTCATCATTCAGTCATCTATTTATTCAGTAAATATGCAATAAGTACCTGTTACATACAGAGATTGTGCTAAGCTTCCCCTACTCTGGGCTCCTAGAGGGCAGGGACTATAGCCTGTTCATATTTGAAGTAACAGTAGAGACTAATAATGGGCCCAGTGGATCCCACGTGGAAATCACCCATACCCAAGCTGGCTGAGTTTATCCAGGAATGAGTCCTCTCATGAGGGCCATGTAGCTTGGAGTTGACTTTGTGGTCAACATTTTAACCAATAGTCTATATAAAGTCATTGATGTTATATTAATTTATCTCAGAATGACTCAGCTAGAAGGATTAGATACCATACATTACATAGCAGAATAAAATTTTACATACATATTATTTTTAATTACTCCAAGGGAAAAATTCTCATAGACCTTTATAAAACATAGCACCAAAAGAGATTATTAGGATTCCCTTCTCCAGCTGTGTTAAGATCCATTCATCAAATAGCTAATCTATTTGTCAGGAATTATCACAGTTGTAATGGAGTAAAGGTATAAAATGGTTACACACACCCACACACATAGGGTTATGATCTGAACTAAATTAATATTTATTGAATCTTATTTTTAATAGTAAACAATTCTAATGAAAAAAAGAAATAGACATAACCTAGCCCTTGAGTTGAGTGAAGCCACAAAAACAAACAACTTAGAACACAATGGATAAGAAGGCATAAAAATGCAAAACCACAGACATACTATATAGATTTTTGCATAAGTAACTGTGACAGGAGTTATAAAGTTGGGCAAACATCCCCAGGAAATGATATCCTCCAACAGGACACCACGCTCCCCTTTACATCTGCCCACACTGCAATTCTTCACGGGCCAGAGGATCAAAATCTGGATTCATAACAAAGAATGTGTTGTTCTTAAGATTATTCAAAGCTCTTTTCCAAGAAAAAGATACAATCTTTGTCCAGCAAGGCTGTGATGAAGTGGGATGTGTTCTGGACAAGACAACAAGTCACCATCTTCGCCCCCACCCCAGCAGGCCAACGCAGCCTCTCTCATGACCGGCCATCTGGAGTACATTTTGGCTGATAGTCTTGACTCTGTATTCCCTGAGATTTATACTTTCCCAAATTGACTGCAACTCAGTACCGACCAAAGATGTGCCTAAAGCAGCTGTAATTTGTGAGAAAGGGTCTAATGGCCATGTTAAGAAATGTCTTTTTTCTTCTAGGTTCTCTGAGTGAAGTCTGTCATAAAGCAAAGTACCTGGAACACAATACCTCAGCTTCTTACAAAAATGCCTCTGTGAATTTATACTACTCTTAAGTTTTACAGATAGCTGGCCCAAGACAAATTTATTTTGAACTGCATTACTGTCTCCTTCCTTTCAAAAATGTCTCAGATGCATTGTCCACTAGACACCCAATGTCCCTTATACAAACATCCACAGGATAAATTCCTTTTTCAGTGGAGTTCAAAGAAAAGGTTCGTCTCTGTAGAGCGAATCTGATGGTTTTTGTTGTTGCTGTTATCAGATGATAAACATGATACAGACCATCATTTCCTTTCTTGTCTCAGTTTCCTGAAAACTCAGGGACAGAATTCAGTCACTGAGTTCATCTATTGGACAATTATTCCCTCCTGAGGGATAAAGAGATTTGCACCCTCTTTTCCCCTCCCTTTATGGCTCTTGTTTAATTTCTGAAACTGTCTTGAATGCTTTTGTAATAGGAGGGGTATAAACCTTAAACCAATGTGGATCTAATCTGTGATCCCTCCTGCATTAATTCAAACTCCTGTCAAGGTCCAAAACCAGGGACAGTATCTCCATTAGTGCTCATTTAAATGCTATTCAGCACTAGGAAATGGGGAAAAAGTAATCTGTGTTTTACTTTCTTGGAGATGCAGCCAGTAAGAACATTTGTCTAAGCATCAATAATAATTAGATCTTAATTGTAAGGATATGTTCCAAGTAACATTCCACTCCCCAAGGAACAAGTTTAGGTAATTTGAGCCTTTGATTAATTTTGTCGTTTGTCATGAAAGTCATGCTGGAGCAGAAACTAAAGCTCAAAGTGATGAGGTGAAGGTATAGATCCTGAACTTGCATCAAACCTTTGGAGGATCTCAGTTAATTAAAACCAAACCTATCAATAGGAACATTATGTGCTTACTATTATATTGTTATTGCATGTAATTTTTTGTGTAGTCCATAATTATACGATAATAATTTAGTGAATAAGGCTAGTGAGTTCTTGTAACACTGGTATGATTTCAAATCCCCTGCTAGCCTCTCTTAGCACTTAGAATAAAACCTAAAACTCCCTATATGGCCTGTAAGTCTGACATGATCTAGTCCTAACCTTGCTCTCCAGCCTCATTTCTTCCTACTATCTTCTGACCTACTCCGCTCCGTTCATACTGCAGTCCTTTCAGTTCCTTTAACTTCATAATCTTTTTCTCACTGTAGACTCTTATGTGCTTGGTGTTCTCTATACCTTCTCTTCTTTTCATGTCTGGCTCTTCCAATGTCAGCTAAAACAACATTACTTCTGAGAAGATGCCTAATCATTGTCTTATTTCCTTCCCAGTACTCATCGCAGAGGCTCTTGTTTAGCATCTCTTACCTGCAGCAAACAGTAAGTTAAATGAAGGCAGTACCTTACCCTCTGTTATATCCTTGAACTTAGCTAAGAGCCTTGCTCCTCATCTTAGATTATGTTGTGGATTGATACAGTTGGACCGCCCTCATTCTAAAATGGCAGACCCATCCTCAAATCAAAAACATATTAGAACCAGAACAACCTTTAGAAGTAATCTAGTCCCTCATTTCACAAAAACAGAATTTAGGCAGAGAGCCGTGATGTAACTTCCCCAAGGCAAACAATGGTAAACTAGACCAGGGCTCCAATTCAGGGTTGTAATTACCTTTCAATAAATAATCTATTCCCTCACCGTATGTCACCATTGGTTTGCCAACAGGTGAAACTTGACCATTTGGACTGTTCAACTTGTCCTCATTTGCCACTGAAATGTTCTGGTTTTAGCACGGAAAGCCCCCTGTCCCATGAAACCCCTCAGTCCTGGGCAAAGCGGATGACCGGTCACCCTAAATGGGCTATTGTGTACATTGTGACTTCATTCCCAGTGGGTGTGTTGATACAGCCTCCCTCTCCCCAGTGTGCGTGTGTTACTATAAGCAATAAAGAGCCTGGGCTCAGATTGACTGAGATGGATATTTCCTCAGAAGCTGTAACCACCAATTGATCCCTGACAGAAAATCAACAAGTCCAATGTCCACAGACAAGCTTTGAATTCAGGAACATTCCTTTTCTTATCCGGAATCTAGGGTCCAACAGTCCATTCTCTTGGAACAAATGTGTCTTAATCTGCTCAAACTGCCCAACAAATTACCACAGGATGTGTGGCTTAAACAACAGAGATTTATTTACAGTTTTGGGGATAGAATTCCAAGGTCAGGAGGCCAGTGTAGTCAAGTTGTGGTGAGGGCTGTCTGCCTGGCTTGAAGACAGCTGCCTTCTCACTGTGTCTTCATATGACCTTTCCTCCCTGAGTGAAGAGAGGAGAGAGACAGAGAGACAGAGAGACAGAGAGAGACAGAGACAGAGAGAGACAGAGAGAGAGAGAGAGAGAGAGAGAGAGAGAGAGAGAGAGAAGAGAATCTTCCTGTTCTGAAAAGGCCACCAATTCTCTCTTAAATGAGGACACTTACGACCTCATTTAACCTCAATTACCTTCTTAAAGATCCTGTCTCCAAATACAGTCACATAGGGGTTAGGGCTTCAACATAAAAATGTGGGGGTGGCGCATTCAATCCCTAGCAAAATGCTATTATAACATTAAGTGGTGATTACATCAAGTGCCATGAGAGAATGAAGGCCCTGTGTACACACCCAAGCCATGGCAGAATGTTTCCACCCTTTTACATTCGTCTGAATGAACAATGCTTCGGGGAAGTGCATCTCAAAATTTCACAGGCATAGAAATCATCTGGGGATCTTGTTGAAATGCAGCTTCTCTTTGGGTGGTTCTGGAGGTCTGCATTTCTGATGAACTCCCAGGGGTGGCAGTGCTGCTGGTTTGAGACCACACTCTGAGTAGCAAGGCTTCAAAAGATCCCAACAAATTGCCTCAGAAACACCCCAGTGTGGTTTCTGGAGGCGAAAGTAACCTGGTCGTTTCGTGTGTACATCTCTCTTCACTATAGGCTGCAAGTCAGTTTTGCTGCAGTTCACTCCTTTGCTTCTTCCCGAGATAACCTTCACTAGCGGACTGCTTGTCTTCTCCAGTCAGCCCCGAATCGGTGTCCTTTCCCACCCCAATCCTCCCCCATTTCTCCAGAGAAGAACATGTTTGTGCAGTTCACTCATGATTCACAGGACTTGGATAAGTCTCCAAGAAAAAAATGTGAAACAGTTAATCCCAAGCAGATCTCGATTTGCTGCTCAGACCCCTGGAGGACCCAGAGGCAATGCCAATAGCAGAATGTCAATTTACTTCTCAGAATTGTTTTGCCCAAAAGCAATCACACAGCAGCTCTCAGGATCCCCACACTAAAATGGCCAACCTGAGCACTTCTGGCTTCTTTGGAATTCATTTGTAGCTTCTCCAATAAGACAATAGACTCATAATTATACTGACACAGGATTCTTATGTCCTGATGGGTCAAGGATTTTAAAATGAAGGAAATGCTTCCAAATTAGACTGCTTTAATAATTTTCTAGGCTAAATGGTCTGGAGAAAGAAACGTATCCAAGAAATAGCCTGCTGACCGGCTTCCATATATGGTATTGGAACTGTTCTGAAAAATCACAGCTATAAAGAGAAAAAAATCCTTAGCCATGACTTCAGCCAGCAAACATGGTAAATTTGAAAACTTGGAAAATTTTATCTTTGGTGCCATCAATTACCTCCGCCAACCATAAACCAATTAGGAATTCCTTCTGTTATGCGACCTACTTGCCTCAGTGTCATTATCCCCACTGCTTTAGAAAATCATTTATGTTTGTGAGTGGATTTGAGTCATTGCATTTATTTCATGGGTATGTGTTTAAGCCTCGTTTCTGACTATGGAAAGGATCTGCTTGCCTGGTAAATAATTTCAGACGAGGTGACTCGCAGAAGTGACCTCCTGGCACCGTCTTTGAAACCTACAATAAGCATTGACTCTTACTGGATGCCTTGTATTAGTATTCTGGGGCCGACAGACCAGGATGCTTAAACAACGGAAATTTATTTTCTCATCGTTTTGGATGCTAGAAGTCCTAGACTAAGGTGTTGCAGGTTTTCTTCTCCTGAGGTTTCCCTCCTTGGCTTGCAGAAGGCTTCCTTCTTACTGTCTCCTCACGTGGCCTTTTCTCTCTGTGTGCACATCTCTGGTGTCTCTTCCTCTTCTTATAAGGACACCAGTCATATTGGGTTCGGGCCCCACCCTTAGGTCCTCATTTAACCTTAATCATCTCCTTAAAGGCACTATCTTCAAATACTGTCACATTGGAGGTTAGGACTTCAATATATGAATTTCTGGGGAACACAACTCAGTCTATAATAGGCCTCTATTTATGCCCTCATTGCTCACATGACTGAACAATGTTTCCTTATGGAACACACATGAACCAATGCCTGTTGTGTATGATATTTTTAAACTTGTTGACTGGTGGATTCCACCCCAGGGAAGTCATCCCATGATAAGTGCTGACTTGTTTCTGTTCCCTTGGCTCTAATCTCTTGGATAAAGAGAAGGGAACCTGAAACAGCAGCTTGGGTTATCACTCCTCTTACATAGTCTGTCTGACAGTTACCTCTGTTTAGAAGGAATCTGTTGAGGTGACAGTCACAAAGTCAAAGAAGTTGGTCAAACAAAGGTAATTACATAGGTCAATGCCTGTGTGCCTTCAAGTTCATCTCTGTCCTTCCTGATCTGTATTTCAAAGAGTCGTATTTCCCAGGTTCCTTTGCTCTCTGGTTCCTAGGTAGGTCCAGTCAATGGGACCTACTGGTGAGAGGGGGTCGGGTGGGAGCTGGAGAAGTCTTTCTATCACCTCTCTCTCCACTTCCTGTTGTGTCTCTTGTAATAACAATATCTCTTCCAGAACTCCAGTTCACACAGAGCAGCCTTCCTCTTTGAGAGCCCCACTTTTGAGCTCTGGTGACATCATCTCCTATCGTGCTTCCAGTCCCAGATATGGAAGCAGCTTCCTGCTGTTACTAATCTATGAGTTGCCTCACTGTTCCCTCTTTGCTTTCTCAGCTCTCCCACTCAGTGTAATCAATTTCCCAAATCAAATTTCTTATGCTGGAAAGTCCCAAAGTGATTCCTGTTTTCTAGCTGATACGATAATCATTGAACCTACTTCACATTGTAAGAATCAGAGGAGCGAGAAAGAGCTCTGCACATGAGTGCTCAAAACACAGAAAAGACTAAAAGAAATGACAGAGCCATTAATGAAATGTGTCATTTTGAAGTGTAATTTTTAAAAAATAATGAATTTTATTTTTACTATATTATTCAAAAACGGAACCATTAAATATACTTCTAAATATAATTCAAAGCACCTCTGAAACCCAGTTCCATGGTCCTGACTTTGGTCTTTTCTAGAAAGAGAAGGAGGTGGTAGAAAGAGCCTAGACCGGGAATCGGAAGGTGTGGCTCTCTACCAGCTGGCTGTATGGTCTTGAATTTCTCACTTTCCTGTCTGTGTCTTTACATATGTAAACTGAGGTGGTTCAATAATGCCATTTCTAAACCCCCTGGAGCTCTTGCTTCTTAAAGTTCTGTAATTGATTTAACTTCCTATCCGTCTTTGGAGGAGGTCAAGAGGTGGAATAGCATTCTTTCTGTAAATATAAAACAGCGATGACTCTGAGGTCTCCTGTGTCTAGTTTGGTAAGAAATCGAGTTTTTTCCTCAGGTTCTACTCTCCTAATATTTCTAAGGATGACACCCCTTCTCTAGCAGAGTTGAATAAAACTGGTTCATGCATTAATCCTGAGCAGCATAATATGCGAATTGGCAGAAAAAGAAAGGTCTATAAAGATGTAGAAGCAAGGGAATGTGCAAAGCGGGTGATAAGAGATCAGCACATCTCCTTCAGATGAGAGGAACTCAGCCTGCTGGACCAAATGATACAGGTGGGGAGCAGCAGGAGTTACGTTTAAATAGGTAATAGAGAATATTAAGTCAGAGTTTTGAAGACAGTCAAACCTAGATTGATATCTTGGCTGTTTTTTACCAGCAAAGGACCTTTGGGCTAGGAATTAACTTTTCCCAACCTCTGTTCCCTTATCTGTAAAATGGATCTAATGTAATAGTGCTCCAGTAGGTGCAGTAATGAAGCCCATCCTCTCCAGGGAAATTTGGGGATGTCTGAGAATATTTTAGACTGCCAGAGCTAAAGAAGAGAGGCAGACTCCTGGCATCTGTGGGTAGAGGCCAGGGATGCTGCTAACCACCCTGCCCTTCACAATGAAGAAGTATCTAGCCCCCAAATGTCAATTGTGCCAACATTAAGAAGTGCTGGTCTAATGATAGTACCTACTTTTTAATGTAATGCGAGGTTTAAATGACGTAATGGATATAAACTCCAGTGCACTCTGGCACATGGTAGGCTATTTTGGTAATGTTAGTACAGGTGGTCAACTGTGAAATCTTGACAAGTTTCGGATTTTATACAAGAAGAAATAATCAAGGATTAAGATTAGATGACCAAATTGATGATGTGGGACAATACCCAGAAAGGAATAGAATGGAAAAGCAGAGATGGCAGGAAGAGAGACCACAGAGAATGTTCTCAACATTTCTGTGTGTGTTTTAGGCACCATGTGTAACAGGATTAAAACACTAAAATATCTAGCAGTAATCACAATGCCTCACAGTATTTCTAAAAGAAATCACCGTTATCTCACAATCGTCTTGGTCACCCTTTAGAGCTGGGTTTGATTGGACTCATGACCAATATTGATTAGATATGTTTGAAGCAGTGTTCTCGCCTGTTCTATTACCTGCATGACCTTCTTCGAGGTCAGCTTGCCCTTATGTCCCACTCCTTGTTCGTACTCAGACATGTGTGAAAGCATTCTACTTCATGTCACAGGACCTTTTAAGTTCAACTGCCTGACAAAAATTGCCATAATGTGTACATTGATGTGTATCCAAAGTTAATTTTATGCACTGATCAGACTGTGTTCAAGTAAGGATGTTTTGTGCTGCTGAATAGAATAGCGCAAGAGTCAGCAAATGTTTTTCCATAAAGGGCCAGGTAGTAAATATTTTAGGCTGTGCAGGTTGGTCTCTGATGTATATTCTCCTTCTACTCCTTCCTCTTCCTCTTCCCCTTCTCTCTCATCTCCTTCTCCTTACCTTCCTCCTCCACCTCCCTGTCCTCCTCCTCCTCTTCCTCCTCGTCCTCTTCCTCCTCCTCCTCCTCTTTCTCCCTCTTCTTCTAACAACAATTTACAAAAATAAAAATTACCCGTAGCTTGTGAGCCACACAAAAACATACCATAAGCCAAATTAAGCCTATAGACTATTGTTTGATGACTCCATCCCCATAATATGCAATAAAATGACTTATAAAACAAAATATTATATACACAATATAAAAAGAGGTAAGCTGTGACATCAAACAAGTAAAAGGAAAGAATAAAAAGGTGTAGTTTTTTAATGCAATCAAAGTTAAGTTGCTATCAGCATCAAATATAGACTGTTATATCTATAAGATGTTTTATGTAAGTCTGATGGTAACCATAAAGCAAAAACCTACAGGAGATTCACAAAAGATAAAGAGAAGGGAATCAAAAATTACAACTCTGGAGAATCATCAATTCACAAAGAAAATCAGCAAGAGAGCAAGAAAGCAATAAGGGAACTACGAAACAGCCAGAAACCAGTTATTAAGATGGCGTTAATAATAGTTCATCTAAATGTAAATGTGTTAAATTTTTCTATCAAAAGATGTAGAGTGGATAGATGGATTAAAAAAAAAATGACACAACTATATACTGCCTAAAGGATACTTCAGCTTAAAAAAAATCACAAGTCTCAAAGACAAGGGGTGGAAAAAGATATTCCATACAAGTGGAAACTAAGAGAACAGTTGTAGCTATAGTTATGTCAGACAAAAAGACTTTGAGCCAAAAATTGTAATAACAGAAAAAGGAAGTCACTACATCCTAATAAAAGCCAATTCATCAGGAAGATACCAATCATAAATGTTATATATGTGCCCAACATCAGAGCACCTAAATATATTAAGCAAAAACTAACATCTGAAGAAATAAAATAAAGCGGTAGTAGGGGAGGTCAATACCCCACTTTCAACAATGGATAGATCATCCAGACATAAAATAAACAAGGAAATGTTGAACTTGAATCATTCTTTATGCCAATGAACCTAACAGTCATAAAAGAACATTCCATCCCACAGCAGCAGAATACATATTCTTTTCAAGTGTATAAGGAATATTATTCTCCAGAACAGATCACATAATAAGTCACAAAATAAGTCTTAGCAAATTTAAGAAGATTGAACTCATACCAAGTATCTTTTCTAACCGTGATAATATGAAACTAGAAATCAGTAGGAGGGAACCTAGAAAATTCACAAACATGTGGAAATTAAACGATGTACTCCGAGCAATCAATGAGTCAAAAAATAAATCACCTGAAATCTATGTAACTTTACTAATAATTGTCACTCCAATAAACTTTAATTTAAAAATAAATAAATAAATCAAAAGGGAAATCAAAAAATATCTTAAAACAGATAAAAATGGAAAACAACACATTAAAAGCAATGAGATGCTGAAAAAGCAGTTCTGAAAGGAAGTTTATAGCAGTAAACACGTTAAGAAGAAAAGAAAGAGCTCAAATGAACAACCTAACTTTATGACTCAGGGAACTAGGTTAAAAAAAAAATTAATCCTAAATTTAGCAGAAGGGAGGAAATAACAAAGATCAGAAAAAGAAATAAATGAAATAGACACCAGAAAAGCTATATAATAAAAGCTAGGTTTTTGAAAAGATAAAATTGAGAAATCTTTAGGGGAGAAAAAAGAAAGAAGATTTTAATAAAATCAAAAAGTGAAAGAGGAGACATTATAACAGAAATGCAGTGGATCATAAGAGACTGCTACTGGGATGAAAAATTACACACCAACAAATTGTATAACCTAAAAGAAATGGATAAATTCCTAAAAACATACAACCTACCAAGGCTGAAGCATGAATGGAACATCTGAACAGAGCAATAATGAATAATGAGATTGAATTAGTGATCAAAAACCTCCCAAAAAAAGAAGAACCAATACCAATCCTTCCTAAACTCTTCCAAAAAAATGAAGAGGAGAGAACACTCCTAAATTCATTTTACAAAGTCAGCATTTCCCTAATGCCAAAACCAGAAAAGGACACAAGAAAGGAAAATTACATGTCGATACCCTGATGAACATATATTCATATTTCATGTGAAACTGACAAACTGTTTTCCAAAACAGTGTGGAAGAGGTCCAGTTGCTCCCCATCCTCTCCAACACTTAGTATTGTCAGACCTTCTAATTTTAATCATTCTTAAGTGTGTGTAATATGTCTCTTTGTAGTGAGAGAAGAAAATCTTTTCCAGAGGCGTCCTAGTAGAATTAATGTGTTGGCCATGGTTGGGTCTCAAGCCCACATCTTAGCTGCAAGGACTGGGTTTCATGCCCAGGAGGCCTGACACTTTCAGCCTGTAGAGTAGGAGAGGCTTCTCCAGCAAAAAAAGAAGTGAAATGGAATGAGCGTTCATTGTACAATTAATAATGCTGCCCTGGTGTGCATTTGTTCACTGGTTTAGACCTACTGCAGGCTGCTGAATGCAGTCAAAGAACGCGATAACTACTCTCTTTGAAAAAGGATGAAGAAAAGTCAAAGGAGACCCAAGTTTTGACCTTGGGTTATTAGAGACAGGTATCATTGATGGCAAAGGTGTAGAGCCAGGTTTGGTGCATGTCGTGTTTGTAGAACCTGACACCTTTGACCCACTGTCCTTTCAGTGGTTCCTGGGATTTTGAAGTGCAGTTCAGTCTTCCTGGGTCTCTCAAGAACTTTGCAAGTTGTCTAGAGGGGACAAAATCACTCCTTCCCTGGGGCAATTGGAGAGAATGTGTGGACCAGAATTGGTTGTGATCACAGTGTCAGTTCAGGCAAGAGTGATAACAAGAATCCATGTCCCCACTCCCACGCCCTTTGAGTCCAGATGAACACTTGAAGCCTCTTTCCTATGGAGAGAGCCTCATGAAAGCACTGCCAGTTAAATGAAAACCCAGGGAAAGGCAAGGAGGGATTCTTTCAACACTCTCCAGTATGTTCCCCAAGTTTTAGGTCATGAATTTTCAGAGACTGTGTCTACCTTGCTCATGCATTTCCAGTCAATCATCTTCTCTCTTCTCAGGGTGTTTCAAAGAACAGTGACAATCATTACAGTCCATGTCACAGCATTAAACATATGAGTGTTACAGGAAATGATCTCTATTAACCAGAGTTTGATCTCCATTTTTCTTTATTCAGATACAAAGGGCTACTTGGATTAGTAATTATGTTTTTGGCACTTCTCAGGGTTTCAAATTACTTACTGGAAACAGCCTGCTGAATTCAAATACTGGATTCTAAATTCCTTATTCATCTATAAGCCATTGCTCAACATGGATAATGGAAATGCTGCCACAGTAAGTAACAGCTTGGAATGAAAAGTGGATCATTGGAATTCAGACTGGATTTTTAGGATTTGGGTAATAGCTTCTTATGAAAACTTTAGTGGACTTTCCCTGTATCTGAGGTGGACTTGGAAGTTTTCGGGGGATTTTTTGTTTGGTTTTTGTTTTTCAATCTGGTATTATGAAAGTGTATTTCTGGGGAAATAGAAAATCTAGCACTTTTCTCAAGTCTTGCCAAAGGTATGTTTTCTTTATTCAATTCACCAGAATGTGCTTCAGTTCAGTTTTCAAAGTTCATTAGGCATATTACAGTGTATCACTTTGTGTGCCTGTTTGTGTGCGCACGTATATGGAGAGAGAGCGAGACAGAAACAGAGAGAGAGGAGAGAGAGAGAGATTCAAAATTGCCTCAAGACCATACTTAATATCCAGCTTGTAATAACAGATGAGCGTCAGTTTCTTAGTAGGGAAATAGATAATAATTCCCTGGAGAACATATGGTCTCAGAGCCTGGAGGACGATTTTTGCTGCCCCCACTTAGCAGGCCCTCTACATAACAGACTGATCTGAAATAAGGGAGAGAATCATTCCTCAAATAACCCTCTACCTACCTTCCGTTTATGATAATGGCATCTGGGACTCATGACTGTCCTGCTTTAAAAATCTACTCTGAGGGGTGTGTGTGTGTGTGTGTGTGTGTGTGTGTGTGTGTGTGTGATCATCCTCTGCCCCCAAAACAGAGGAAAAAACATGCTGCTGCTCTTTTCCTCCCATTGCACCTGGCTTCATGTTCTTCAGTCAGGGAGGGAGGAGGCTTCTTAACCATAAAAGGGTCAGCTCTGGGCAAACCATTACTCTTGTTGCATTTTCATTTTTGTCCCTTAATTTTTCCCATTCCCCGTCTTCTGATCACACACACCCACTCCAGCTTCACCACTGTCCTTCCCTTCCTCTGTCACTGGGGGCTGGTAGAAGTCTGATCAAGTATGAATTCCTATCATAGGGCTGTGTGGTTGACATAAAGCAATCATATTCCACCTTTTCCCAGCACGACACACATTACGGATGCCATTCACATAATAGACACACTCTCCTGAGAATGTGAAGGGTTACAGGTAATTCTCAGCCCTCCAGCTAGCTGTGACTCCACCCTTTTCTCTCACAAGCATAAAAGAAAACCCACATTTAGGTGAGCAAGAGAAAGCTGTTGCAGAGATAATGTTGAATCTGCTATAATTTACAAAATAAAATAATGTGCCAGCTTCGTTGCTCTCGATGTGAGTAGTGACAAATTACTTCTGTCCTGCCTTACCACTGTAAGTGTTTGCTCTGGCCATTCTCCACTTGCCTTTCCAGATCTATTCTCCATGCTTTCCCATTCTGCTTTGGGCCCTGGAGGGATACTTCCTGTTTACCTCCTTCACCTGGGTTGCTTTACTCTAAGGAGATGCCATTAGGATATTGGAAGGCAGGAAGAAAGAGAGATTAAAGTATTTGTTCTTTTCTCTTTTTCTGCTGGCATGGGCTCCTCTTCCAAAGGCCACCCAACCCTTATAGGCAGCCTTCTTCCATATCTGCAGCCTGAGATACAGCCACAGCTCTCTCAGGGATCCCGGAATGGTTCCCTGCCCATCCCAAGGGGGAAAGGAGGAGGAGAAATGGAGATGTCCCTGTTAACCAACCCTTGTTGGTTCCTTGTCTTTGTTCACACCTTTACAATAGTTCATGCTTGACTGTGCTACCATGCCATCTCTTTCCCAGCACCCTGACTAATTTCACAGTTGAGAACCAATTGCTGTGTGTATTACCCCTCCCAAGAATTCTGAGGCTTGCTAGGACACCCGTGTTGTTGGCAGCATAAAAACTGAAAACCCTTGATGCCCAAAAGGAACAGCTCTCAAAAGGTAGACTTGTGGTGCTGGCCTTCTTCTTCATAAACTCTTAGGACACATTTCTCTTTCCATGCCTTTTCTCTTTACTGGGATAATCTCCTTCAATCTATTTTTCAAAGATCAAATTTATCGTCAAGAATTCCTAAAGCCTTTCTTGATCCATTTTTCCATTCTTAATCCACTGTCCAAGAGTTAACAGTAATCCTCCAGAAAACACACACACACAAACACACACACACACACACACACATTCACCTCTTACAACAATTATAGCTATCACTATTTGCTAAACATTGGACAATGATTTTGTTCATGATCTGATTCTGTGTCTTGTATAAACTGATCTTTTAACAAGTAGATAAAAGCATGCCATTGACCTTGGAGTCAAATGGACCTGGTTGGAGGTTTAGATCTGCCAGTAGCCCACTGTATATGTATACATTATATAAGTTTTCTGTACATAACAATGTTCTCACAGGACAGTTGTGAAAATTAAATGGACTATTTGTCCTGCTTTTTAAGCATAATGCCTGTTGCATAGTCAATGCTAACTAAACATTAGCAAAAAGAAGCATACCAAAACCAGATTGTGTTCCTTGCATTAAGCTCCTTGAAGGTAACAGTCTGTCTTCCTACCTTTGTGTTCTCCTCAATAGAAGTGCTATAAACATTATGGATGGATAGATGATGGAAGGATGGATGATGGGTGGATGATGGATGGATGAGACTGGCCTCAAATAAAAATTGATTTAGGCTTCTTAGAACTTACTTAGCAAAGACCACTTTTTAAAATTTCCAATCAGTCCTTTGGGTCTCTGGATGTACTTTTTATTTTCTCTTGGATGGATGCACATTCTTGCATTTACAGATTGTTATTTTTTAATTTTTATTTTATTAAGGAATTTCAATTCCCTCCTCCATGTTATCCCGTCTTTATTCCAACTTTTTGGGAGCTTCACACAGGTATTTATCCTTGAGGATGATTTCGGTGTTTCTTTTGAAAATAAGGGGTGAAGTTCCTGCCAAAACTAACAGCAGGGTATGGAGATCATTAGTTGACTAAATATTTCCACAGCAAAAGTTGGAAAATTTAACCCTGAGGGTATTGGTATTTCTAACCATTCTCTATGGATCAACAATTAGGCCAAGTTCATCTATCAATTATGAAACAGCCCAGAAAGAATTTAGACTTTTATTTTTGCCAAGCAGCAAAACAAACCAAAAAGTATGGAAAATACCATACAAAAGCCCAGATTACTTATTTCTACATCTGTTACTCTTTCCCTCTTAGCCAGTCAGAAATTACTCAATTCAATTCAATTCAGTATTTTTTCACTATCTACTATCTGATAGACACTCTGGACATCCATTAAAAGAATTGTTTTGAAATGAAATTTAGTTGAATCATAACAATCTCTATGATGCATTTACATTATTCAGCAAAAGTCAATTCTTTTCTTTTCTTTTTTGACATAGTGGTCTTACCTGTGGTTGAATTTACTAGCCACAATAGCTTCTGTTTTTCCAAAGCTGGGAGAGTGGACATTGCATGGAGTCATTTAACATCCTGGCTGCACTTTTACCAGCTTTATGTCTGAGCAAGTTATTTTGTCTGTGTGAGCCTTTTTCTTCCACTGAGAAATAGAATTAATAGCATTTGCATCCCTGTGCAGAGTTGAGGAATGAAGGTGATAACGCGAGTGTCCAATAAATGTCAGTTTCTTGCCAGTTCCCTTATCTTTTTGTACTCTGTGCTTCTTACACAGCATCTAGGACACCACAACAAAAGCAAGCACTACATAGCTTGGTTTTTGCTTATTCATTTAATGACCACAAGGACAGAAATTTGACCTGATTCATTTTGTGAATCCTCCATCTTTATGAAAGAAATAACTTGGGCTTTGATTTGACATTGTTGAGACTTGTCTTTTGATGGCAGAAAGAAAAATCCTTGTCTGGATTCCTGTCTATATCTATCTCAAATTAATGGATTAGTAAAAAATAGAGTGATGGCCAATATCACTAACCCCTTAGTGCTATACTAAATTCTGAGGCTTTTTGCCTTTTTCTTCCAATTGAGTAGAAACTCTGACAGGAATCTCCTTTGAACAGAGGTCTCCATGTGTGCAGGAGCCCAGAACTTGCTGCTGGACACTGAGTAGTGCCTCACTCTGGGTATTCTGATGCCAACTGTGGAAACAAAATTAGGCTAATGTGAAAAACAAGAATTTTTTAGAAAATTATTGGCTGCTTCACAAAATTGAGAGCCTGGAGCTCCAAGTTCAGAAAATGGGCAAAAACCAAAGGAAGTTGGGCACCATTAAGATCCTGTGATAGGCACAATCTGTCTGGATGACTGCCACCAACCTTGACACTTCTGGATAGACTTTAGGCTCCAGCACAGCTACGATAGTTAATCTCTAGCTACCCCTGTATAGATGTGTCATGTCCTAGGTGAGAGCATCTGATTGGCCAGTGTAGGTTACTTGACCATGCTCTGCTGGCCATGGAGCTGGGGCATGGACCTAGATTTGTAATGGAAATGGAGGAAAGAGGGGCCCTGATTCTTTAAAAATAGGTAAGTAGTTGACAATACTGTGTTGTATATTTGAAAGTTGCTAAGAGTGTGGATCTTAAAATTTCTCATCACAATAAAAAAAATTGTAACTATGTGACGTTATGGATGTCAAACTTATTGTGATAATCATTTTGTAATATATACATATATCAAATCATTACACCTTAAACTAATACAATGCTTATGCCATTATAGCTCAATAAAACTGGGGGGAAAATGATAAGATGTTGCAATGCCTGACAGCCAAAAATAACAAATATTCTCTATAAATTTTACCTCGTCTTTCCTTGGTCCTATTGTTTCTCTCTTACTATTGTGGCTCGTCCAGGCCATTTGGGGGCATGGTCCTTTCATGAGCAGACATACAGACATGTTTTTTGCAAGGGCTATAGCTGCATTTGGGTGAACATAACCTTTCTAGAATGATATGGCTATGCCTCCTGCTTTTATCTGTCTCTGGCTTCTGAAATCGTGTTAAACTCGGAGCAGAGAGTTCTCTGGTAAACAAATCCCCAAAAGTCAAAACCATGATCAAAATATTGCCTGCTGACTGGCTCAGAAATGAAAAATGGGATATGAACTGCTGAAGTATTTGAGGACATCATGTTAAAAGCTTCTTATTTGATTTTAAGCACTGAACATTTGTGTCCTTCATTCTGGCTATAGAGCATCAGTTTTGCCAAAGGAGGAGAGGCAGCTAAGAGGCAAAACAGCAGCCAAAAGCAAAGCACTTTGAAAATAGTAGGTGTTGGTGGATAAAAGCACTCATACTTGGAGTCAGGCCTGAGTTGGAATCCCAGCCCCCAGACACTTTCTAGGACTATGATCTTAAGCCAGTGACTCAAACCTCCCTGAGCCTCAGTTTCCTCATCTATGAAAATAGGGGTAACAGTGCCCCTAAAAATAGAGGTTTGTGGGGATCAAAGACGATCTATTTAAAACTCTCAGCCACACTACTGCTCAGTCAATGTTTGATCCTCTCTGCTCCCTGATCGTCCTCACTCACAGAAGAAAATAGAGAAGTCAGTATAGTTACTCAGCTGTAAAGCACAAAGTTTCTAGAAGCAGTCTAAGTAAAAGTCAAAGGTTAGATGCCAGTGGCAAAGCAAAACATGCATGTGGAGAAGAAAGAGCATTGAACTCAAGCAAAAAGGAGGCAGAGCTATGGTATCAGCATTTCTGTGTTGATGCTAAAGTCATTTAGCAATGAGGGTCACCTGGGATGACAATGAGAGAAGAATCCTAAAGAGAAGTGAGCTTTACAGCACATGTGCTGGGCTCTGAACTGGGGCTTCACACATTATCACGTTTAAAATGCATACCTACCCCATGAAGTAAGTACATTATTATTCCCACTGTGTGGATAGTGGAATTGAGGCACAGAGAGGAAGTGAGTGGGTTTCTTCTGACCTCAATTCCCCAACTTTCCCATTGAGGTGACAGAAAATGACTTCCTTCATCAGCCCCAGAGCTTATACTTTTTCCACTCTAGAAAGCAAGCAGCCTGAGGTAGGAACTACTTAGTCCCATGTAGATTTGGAGACTGTGGTTCAGTCAACATTGATGAGGGCAGTCAGGGAGAGAATGGGGCCCATCTAAATAAACATAAAGGCTCTGCTGAATCCACGTACATGGCAGGCGGTGCAGCAACACTGAGCCAGCAAATTCAGGTGGCCGTGTTCATATTTTCGTGCTGCTAAGTAAAATGAACCAAAACTCAGAGATGAAGCAATAGGATCACCGCATGTCCCATCAATGTCACCCTTAGGCATTGTTTAACCGGCTCATCCAGGTATTGTTAAATCATCTAGGATAGAAGTTCACAAACTATGACTTGCAGCCATATGTTTCTGTAAATAAAGTTTTATCGGAACAACCACATGCATTTGTTTGTGTATTATCTAAGGTTGTTTTCATGCTACACTGTCAGAGCTGAGTGACTGGAACAGAGACCATATGATCTGGAAAGACAAAAGTATGTATGATCTGGCCCTTTAGAAAGCTTGCTGGATCCCTGACCTGGGGGGATGTGTCTGTGTTTGCATTTTCTATTTGGCATCGTGCTCAATAAGTGTTTGTTCAGTGACTGAAGTGCAATTTTCCCTTTTGTTCAACTAGCAAAAAATAAAAAACAACAAATTTTGAATCACTACGTGGGGGTGTCCCACTCCACCATCTCCGTTTAAATGGGAATTTTTCCCATGTCCTGTGGGGTTTTTTCTTTCTTCGTTTTACAAGCAGTGCTTAGGTTTGGGGAAATTTGCTGGGGAGGGGAGTATTTAAAATGTACCTGGTACATTTGAGGAAGAAATCTCTGGATGATAATTTCAGACAGCACTTTTGATTCTCTAGCTGGTTTAAGTTGAAGCCTTGACTAAACAAGTCTTTATTTTATGACTATTTTATGACTAGGTTGGTGCAAAAGTAATTGCGGTTTTTGCATTGTTGAAATTTGCCGTTTGGTATCGGAATACATTCTTAAATAAGTGTGGTTATGTTATGCATCATTTTAATGCGCATTTCTTGCTTTATGTTTTTTGGCTAATGACTTATTACTAGCTGTTTATTTTATAATTATTTTAGACTACAGAAATGACGTTAGACAAAAAGCAAATTTGAGTGATTTTCTTATTCGAGTTCAAAACGGGTCGTAAAGCAGCGGAGACAACTCACAACATCAACAACGCATTTGGCCCAGGAACTGTTAATGAACCTACAGTGCAGCGATGGTTCAAGAAGTTTTGCAAAGGAGGCAAGAGCCTTGAAGATGAAGAAGAGTGCAGAAACTGACCATCAGAAGGTGACGACGACCGATTGAGAGCCAGCATCCAAGCTGATGCTCTTGCAACTACATGAGAAGTTGCCGAAGAACTCAATGTTGACCGTTCTCCGGTCATTCGGCATTTGAGACAAATTGGAAAAGAGAAAAAGCTCGGTAAGTGAGTGCCAATGAGCTGACCAAAAATAAAAAAAAATCGTTGTTTTCAAGTGTTGTCTTCTCTTCTACGCAACAACAAACCATTTCTCAATTGGATTGTGATGTGTGACAAACAGTGGATTTTATACGACAACCAGCGGAAACCATCTCAGTGGTTGGATCTAGAAGACGCTCCAAAGCACTTGCCAAAGCCAAACTTGCACCAAAAACTGTCATGGTCACTGGTTGGTGGTCTGCTATCAGTCTGATCCATGACAGCTTTCTGAATCCTGGAGAAGCCATTACATCTGAAAAGCATGCTCAGCAAATTGATGAGATGCACTGAAAACTGCAACACCTGCAGCCGGCACTGGTCAACAAAAAGGGCCCAATTCTCCACGACAATGCCTGACCGTTCATCGCACAACCAATACTTCAAAAGCTGAAAGAATTGGGCTACAAAGTTTTCCCTCATCCTCCAGATTCACCTGACCTCTTGCCAACCAACTACCACTTCTTCAAGCATCTCGACAACTTTTTGCAGGGAAAATGCTTCTACAGCCAGCAGGATGCAGGAAATGCTTTCGTCAAATCACAACGCATGGATTTTTATGGTACAGGAACAAGCAAACTTATTTCTCATTGGCAAAAATGTGTTGATTGTAATGGTTCTTATTTTTATTAATAAAGACGTGTTTGAGCCTAGTTATAATGATTTAAAATTCACAGTCCAAAACCGCAATTACTTTAGCACCATCTTATACCTACACCCACCTCACTGATGGTTTTGATGGTCAAAAAAGATACTGCAAGTAAAGTATTTAGCACAATACTTAGCACTTCATACTTATTCATTAAATGCTAGCTATGATTGTTATTCATGGTTTTGTTATGTATTAGTGGTTTCTTTAGCAAAAAGTAACAGACATTTGACTCCTACTAGCTTCCGCAAATAAAATTTTCAAAAGGAAATTATTGGAAGAAGTATCTTGAGCTCACAGAACCAAAGGAAGGACTAACTGAATCCCAGGACTCTCTCTCTCTCTCTCTCTCTCTCTCTCTCTCTCTCTTTCTCTCTCTCTCTTTCTCTCTCGCTCTCTCGCTCTCTCCCACTCTCCCTCTTCCTTTTCCTCTCCCTCTTCTTTCCCCTCTCCCTCTCCCTCTCTTCCATTTGGGCTAAGACTGAGAGGTGTAAAAGAGCCTGTCATGTCTAAAGAAGCAAGGGATTTGGTTTCTCAGGACTGTAAACCTTGCTCAGGTAGGGAGTTGGCCTAATCTCTTCCTCCCTGTAAACTGAAGTGGAGACCATAAATTCCTCACTTGTGTCCCCATGTTGCTCAGCACAGTGCCTGACGCATGGTTCATGCTTGATCAAAGTTTATTGAGCTAAATAACCAGCGTATTGATGGGGATGATAAGTAAACAGGACTGGCAAAAAAAAAAAAAAAATCAAGATAATCTACAAAAATAGTGATGTATCTGATTTGGTGGTGCAGATGGAGGCCAGGTTGGGGCTGGGGCCTCATGTGGTACCTAGCTTAAGGCTACCTTTGCTCTTCACAAGTATAAGATGAGATGAAGTCAACATTCCTAACATAGCTGGAGTGCGCAAAAAACACTGCTGTATTCTCTTCTTTCTGTCATTGGAATCTTCCTCTGCTTTTGTGGGTGGAAGGGGAGTTGGGAGGTAAGACCTATTCCCTTCAGGCCTCGGGGCGCAAAGTCGGCCAGCTTGATTGCATTACAGGAGCTGTCGACCCCAATTGCATTGACAAGACATGCCAGGCTGGGACTCGTGTCCTGCTCCTTCTAATCCCTTTAGTTCCATCACCTGGACATTTTATTTAAAATTGATTTTTAAATGTCTGAGTAATTGAGGTTTATGTGTAGTTGCCTCCCTGCAACAGAGGGAAGCTGAGGCTGCTTACATCCTCATTAAACGCTGATTAAAAGTGATTGTGTTACTGGAGGCTCCGATTGGTGCCATTCCTCAGGGCCCCCATCAGGGAACAGCGTCCACACTCGGCAGATCTGAGCGTCTGGAGAGCAGAAATAGCAGAGTTGGACTTTGCAGCCCCCGTGCATCTTCTGCCGATGACCGGCTCTAATAGGACGCTATTTTCCAGGCTTCCCATGGGCTCCATCTCTGAGACGTGTACAAGCCATCACGCTCTGGTGAAGACAAAATACCCAGTTTTTTCCAGAGATATGGGACTTGCACAGGAGTCAATCTTATGACCAAAGTTTTGAGGCGAGACATTTAATGTCTTCTGGTGCTGAACTTGTGATCTTGGGCAAGAACTGGAGCCTCTCATTCCCTCTTTTCCCCCAAATATCACACTCATACGCTTTATGTGTGTTCCTGGACTTGTTCTTTACCAAGCAAATTGGCCTTCAGATTTGGCACAGACAAGGCCGACCAGGGAACAAAAGAGACCAGTAGGAAGGATTGTGATATCAAAACATCTTCAGTGTTCCACGTTCTTGAGAGAAGCCTCACCACTGCCCATTTTAGAGGGAATAGAGTTTTGGAGTTGGAAGTGACGTGGGATACAAGCTCTGACACTGAAGTCAGAAAGACCTGGGTTTGAATCTTGGCTCGGCCCATTTAAAGTTGGGTAGTCATGGGTAAACTCCTGATTCTCTCTTTAGTTCAGTTTCTTCATCTGTGAAATGGGCTTATTGAAATCTACTTCACAGGGTGAGTGTGAATACATAATGAAATAAGGTGTATAGAGAACTGGGCAGAAAAGAAGCGTTCAGTCAATGTGAGTTTCTTCCCTGAAGAGACTGTAGAGGTCATACGAGAAAAAGAAAAAAAAACTTTACCCTTGTACCTTTTTTTTTTTTTTTTTCGTCTTGTTGGTTCCTCCATATGGATCACGACTAGTGGGTTCTATGGGTGGCCATCACTAAAATTCTGGAGACCAAAGGAAGGCCAAAGAGCTTGCATGGCTCTGAGACCTCAGGCAGGGCTCAGAGATTCCAACCTTCTCTGGAATGTACACTCTCTGGAGCAGCAACTTTTTATCTGTTTTATATATTCGGGTTCTGTGAAATATTTCTATTCAAAAACTTAAGTAACTTTAAAAAGAAAAATCAACTGTATTAGAAAGTTCATTGAGTTCACAAGGTGAAAGAGCTCCCATTTCCTGTCACACTGCAGTGACCTCTCAGCACACCAGGTGGCAGGAGCTCCTTGGCATGTATGAGAAAAATCTCAACCTGTCTGGACCAGTGCATCACTAAAGCCTTTGCAATAGAGAAAGGAAGATGCACACAGATTTAGTTAATGAAAGGTTAAGCCTCTAGGACTTGGGGTTCCTCTCTTCTTTTAAGTCCAAATCCAAAGCAGCAGATCTCTCTCTGTGCTTGGTCTTTCCAAAGCTGTCCCTAACACCTGGTTCACCTCTATTTCAGTGCCTTGCACTGAGCTGGGCATTGGGTAGGAATTCAGCAAGTGCTGGTCAATAGAGGGATCTCCATTCCAGGTAGATCAGACCTGTGTCCTCACAGCCTGTGCTACTTTGCCCTGCAAGGCCCAGGTAGTATATGTTGTGTGCTGAATGTGTGCCAGGGGAAAAAACTAACCATCACAAGAAGCTGCTGGAGGAGGGAGATGGCAGAGACGACCTTGCAGAGGAGGCAATGATTGAGATGAACCCTGCCAGAGGGTTCAGACTTGGAAGGAAAAAGAGAAGACAAGCAATTCTGGGCAGGATCCAGAGTCAGAGCAAAAATGAGAGGCAGGACAGAGCAGAGTGTGTGAGTAAGAAAAAGATGCCCAGGCTGTGAGTGAATAGAATTCATAAAAAATGGGAACATGCTTCTAGGCCACTGGATGATGCTAGAAAACATTAGGGCCCTGTCCTCATTCTTGACCAGAGAATTCACAGTCGCCATTAAGCAGTGCAAGTAGAGATCTTCCCCCCAGTGCTTAACCAGGAATCTGGGCCCCTTCCCCAAAATGAAAAGACATAAGTAGGAGCAAAAGGTTAGGCCACCATTTATTGAATGTTACCCTATTTCCCCGAAAATAAGACCTAGCAGGACAATCAGCTCTAATGTGTCTTTTAGAGCAAAAAATAAGACCTGGTCTTATTTTACTATAATGTAAGACCGGGTATAATATAATATAATATAATATAATATAATATAATATAATATAATATAATACCAGGTCTTATATTAATTTTTGCTCCAAAAGATGCATTAGAGCTGATTGTCTGGCTAGGTCTTATTTTGGGGGGAACACAGTAGTATTTGACAGGCACTTTACTAGACACTTTAAAGTGGGATCATTTAACCCTATTTCCAAATTAAAGTGGGATCATTTAACCCAAAGAGCAACCCTATTCATACATTCGTTTATTCATTTAACATAAATATAATCGGTGTTAAATTGTTCGGCGCTCGGGAGAATACAGCAGTACATAGAACACCCATATCTCCATCCTGGTGGTGCTTATATTTGCAGGGCAGAGACGAACAATGAATAAGTAAACTAACATTTGTGAGCACTGAGAAGTATGAGGTAGGCATGCCTATATCCCTGTCTTGGAGGAGAATACTGAGGCATGGAGAGCTTAAGCAAAATGCCCACAGTCTCCACAGCGAGCAGCACTCAGACATGGGTGTCTTCAAATCCTGTGCTTTGAGCCACAAGGCCTTCTGCCCTTCTTGTTCTCTTGGCAACACTGGAAATTCTCTAGCGTTTTCCCTGGAGATACTCTCGTCTTTAAGCCAAAGGAACCAGCTAACATCCACCGAACACCTTAGCGAGACATACCAGGCCCCTTGCCTGCCCATAGGTAGGATGGGTTTGAGCCTGCCTCTTCACAGAGCCTGCCTCTTTCTGGAAACTTGATCATTACTTCACATTCCCTCTTCAGATGAAATCACATCATTGCTTTTAACCCATCTCCACTCAGCTCCAGGTATTAACTTACAGATCACTGTTTCCAGGCCACTGCGGTGTCACTGTGACTTAATGTCCTGATTTCACCGTTTTTCTGGGCCAGTCACTTATTTGAACCTGAGTGTTCTGCTCCTCCACCACTTCTTCTTAAAGAAACATCCTCATAGCCCAAAGCAGAAGCAAACACATTAGAGTTTAAATCTATACAATTAGGGAAGAAGGGTTTCCCTCTGCAGGCTCTGACCTGCGAGTCAGCTTCCCAGGGAAGCGTATTTAAAGAAGGTTCAATCTGAGGTCAAGGCAGGATTTCCTATGACAAGGAAGAGCCTCAACCCCAGAAGAAACAAGTGGTCTATTGTGTTTTGCAAAGTGGGTTTCAAATTATTTACGTGTTATTTATGCATATGCCTCTCTTTTTCTGTCAATATCGAGAAGTGTTGCTGAAATTAAACAGCGTGAGTGTGTGTGTTTCTGTGTGTGCTGGGGGAGCAGGAGGAGGTTTGCATCTCCCCTTCATTGTTATTTCCCTTTGTCCGTTGAAATGTGGCATACACATTAAAGAGGTTTTCTTCTAGAAGATAAATCTTTAAAATAAACAAAACAGAACATCCCCCCTTTTCCTTGGCACTCCTTCTGAGGAAAAAAAAATATCATAAGAAGTGCTAATGCGTGCAATATTTTTAGAGAAAAATACATTGTGTTAGGACCCAACACCGAACATTCAAAAAACATTGTCTCTGTCTCCAAAGACTGACCTCATGTCTGTAAGGAGCAGACCCACAAATTCTGTAGAAAATATCAGTGAAACACGTTGGGGACAGAAACTGAACACAAAGGGAGTAGCGCACACAGGATTAGTAGTTTACACAGAGTACCTATAAGTACTCCCTAAGAGGACATAAACTGATCAAAATTCACCCACTCAAGCCCCCCCCACACACACACCCTTAGAGTCACCAAACTTGCCGACACTGTCCCCTTGAATGACTTTCAACTGAGGATGGAATAAAAGTTCAACTCCTTCCAACCTTCAAAGCTTTCAAGGTCAAGATCCTACCTCCCTACCTCCTTAATTCCCCTTCCCGAAATGTACCCTCTTTCTGTCATATAACTCAGGCTACAACCATCCCAGGATATCACTGTCTTTCAGATTCTCTGTATCTTTTCCTACCTCTGTACCTCTCACATCATTCCCACTCCTGAAATAATCTTGTCTTCAACTGCCCCCCTTTTCCACCTACCATATTTAATGCATATATTATGATGCAACATTCAAACCTCCTAAAACTTTAGATAGAATCTCTCTTATTCTCCTCTGTCTGACTCCATTAGGTGGTACCTTTGCAGTATTTAGCAAATCCTCCCCTCTATTTGTGGATGCATCTGTGTCTCTGTCTCCACAGTATGTACCCCCAGAGGGCAGTCACATGTCTTACACATCTTGGCATGTCCTGGAGCTCCTCACACATTTATCACTACATGAACATTCACAAGACGTTGGCTTAACTGAATTTCAGAGGTCAAGACACCCTCAAAATGCTAGCTGTATGATGGTAATATTATTGGCCCAAATGTCCATCAATTGGAGAGTGGATGAGTAAACACTGCTATGATCACACAATGAAATATAAGACAGCAGTGAAAAGAGCTGAACTACAGTCCCATGCAGCAATAAGGATGATTCATAGAAATACAATATCAATGAAAAAGCAAGTCCTAAAAAATTACATACAGCATGACACCCTTTATATAAACTTAAAAACAAGTTAAGTAAAAGCTATGTTTTAATGCGTGCATAAAGATTCAATGGAACACTACAGAAAGGAAAGCAAAAAGAATCATGAACACAAACATTTAGATTAGAATGAGCCAGACGTAAACCAAAGATGAGAGTGTGTCGTGAGCCACTGATTCTGATTAATCCAATGCACCTGAGTTCTACTTAAACAACAAAGAATAAATAAGTACATTTCTGGCACTTAGTCATCCATAACCATTTGGAATAGAGACCTTCATACCCACCTATGGGACATCTTAGATTGTTCTTAAGGAAAGACGTAAGCAGGTGTGGTCTTTCTCGAATTTTCCTCCAAAATGATCTTCATTAACCCTCATATGGCACACACACACATAACATTCCTTCATCTACTTCAGATTCTTGCAGGTTCTTAATGCACAAGTGGCCACAAGATACCCAATAAGAGCAAAGTTATCAACTGAACCACCACCCAAGGCTACATTCATGCATTTATTCATTCAACAAATATTTATTATATAGCTGGCAGAGTCCTACACACTGTATATAGAGTGGTCTTCAAAATCAACATGGCCCTGTTCTCCTAGAAAGTAGAGATAAATGTTCTTGATCTCCAGTGTTCTGATTCCTCTTCAGCGTGGCTGGGGAAGCATGAGGGGAAGAGAAAGGTAGGATAACAGGACACAAAAGTAAGTCACAGTAGTGAATCTGGATTTATTGTGGGTTTGATGGGAGGGCCGTGGGGTTTTGGGGGAGTAGCATATGCTTATTTACATTCTTTAAAATATCATCATTGTTGTTGTAGGAAAAACAGTTGAATGGGGGCGGGGGGGAGTAGAAGCAGGAAGTCCAATTAGGAGTGTGGAAGTCTAGAGAGGGATGCTGGTGTCTTTTACTGGGGTGTTATCTGTGGAGATGGAAACAAAAGAGGGTAGGATTGGGTATATTTTGGAGATAGAGTTAATAAGACTTGCTAAAGGATTGAAAGTGAGAGTTGAGGGGGGAAAAGAGAGCCCAAAGATTATTTCTAAATTTTTGGCTTAAGAAACTCAATGTTTTATGGTACCATTTACTAAAATTTGAAAGAGTTGGGTAAAAGGATTTGAGGGTCAGAGGATGTTGGAAAGTTATGTCCTACTTTTGATAAGTTAAATTTAAGATGCTCATTCAACACAAATGTAAATTCAGATAGGAGGTTGGAAATTTAACTCAGGAATTTTGGAAGAAATCAGGGTTAGGTATACAGATTTGCAAATTAATTATGTACAGATGGTATTCACCGTCATGGGATAAGATGAGCTTAGCTAAGCAGAGAAGGCAGAAAAAAGAGACCTGTAGTGATCCCTGGCCGCTCCAGTATTTAGAGGTCAGTCATAGTAGAAAAAGGCAGAAGAGAGACTGAGAAAGAGCTATCCATGAGATGGCAGGAACTATCGGAGAGTATGGATCCTAGAAGACAAGAGAAGAGACAATTTCAAGAAGTAGAGTGATCAACCCCCAATGATGTTGAGACAACAAGTAAAATGAGGAAAGGGACACACTTATTGTTAACATGGACATCATAGGGTTGTCTTTATGGGATGTAGGAGCAGGAAACCCAACTAAAGGAAGAAGAGCAGATGAAGAAGTGGCGTCTCTTAAAAATTACACTGTGTGGGACAGTTTACAGGACAGCTAACCTATATCTTTAACAAGCCCATGGCAAATAAATACAAACATTCTAGATTGAAAGAGATTTAAAAGATAAAATCAAATGCAATGCATGAAACTTGTTTGGATTGTTACTCAGTTAAACCAACATAAATATGTCTCTCAAGGATAATCAAGGAAATGTGAATCAAAACTGGATATTAGATGATATTAAAGACTTTTTGTTGTGTTAAGTGTGATAATGTTATCATGGTTATGTAAGAACATATACTTATTTTTAACAGATGCACTGAAATATTCAGAAGTAAAACGTCATGAGGTCTAATATTTGCTCTAAAGTACTAAAGCAAGCACATTTTTAAAGTGATGAAGAAAACATAACCAAAAGTTAATAAAATTTTAATCTAGATGGCAAGTACATGGGGGCTCATTATTCTATGTATACTTGAAATTTTTCATAATAAAATTACAGCATAATATTACTGTGAAGGAGTAAAGAAATAAGACAGTAGCTGGAGGAGAATGTCGGTCGAGGGAAGGTTTTGGGGGTTTTGGTTGCCGATTTTTTTCAAAGAGTCACTTTAGGTTCATAGCAAAGGTGAGCCAAAGTTACAGAGATTTCCCTTATACCTCTTACCCCCACACATGCATAGCCTCCTCCATTACCAGCATCTCCCCAGAGTGGCACATTGTTACAACTAATGAACCTACCGTGACACCTCATAGTCACCCAAAGTCCATAGTTTATCATAAGATTCATTTTTGGTGTACATGCTATGGGTTTGGAAAAATATATCCATCACTAAGGTATTATACGTAGTATTTTCACTGCCCTAAAAATTCTCTGTGCTCTGCCTATTCATCCCTCTTCCTACCCTACCCTTCTCACCTGTGACAACCACTGACCTTTTTACTATTTCCATAGGTTTGCCTTTCCAGAATGTCACGTAGTTAGAATCATACTGTATGTAGCCTTTTCTGATGGTCTTCTTTCACTTAGCAATATGCATTTAAGACTCCTCCATGTCTTTTCATGACTTGCTCATTTCTTTTTCATGCTGAATAATATTCCATTGTCTGGATGTACCGCAGTTTATTTATCCATTCACCTACTGAAGGGTGTTTTGGTTGCTTATACATTGTGGCAACTGTGAATTAAGCTGCTATAAACATCTGTGTGCAAGTTTTTATATTGGCCATAAAATGTCAACTCCTTGGGGTAAAAACCAAGAAGCTCAATTGCTGGATTGTGTGGTTAGAGTCTTTTCAGTTGTGTAAGAAACTGTCAAACTGTCTTCCAAAGTGGCTGCCCCATTTTGCACCAGCAATGAACGAGAGGACACGCTGCTCTATGGCTTCACCAACATTTGGGTTTGTCAATGTTCTGGATTTTGGCCATTCTAATAATTGTGTAACAGTATCTTGTTGTTTTAATTTGCATTTTCCTGGTAATGCATAATGTGGAGCAGCTTTCCATATGCTTATTTTACATCTGTATGTTTTCATAGTGCGATGTCTATTAAGATCTTTGGCCCATTTTTTAATCAGGTTTTTTTTGTGTTTTTTTGTTTTTGTATTTTTTGTGTTTGAAGACTTTGTGTATTTTGGATAACAGTCCTTTATCAGATGTGTCTTTTGCAAATATTTTCTCCCACTTTGTGGCTTATCGTCTAACTCTCTTGACATTGTCTTTTGCGAGCAGAAAATTTTTATTTTAATGAAGTTCAGCTTATCCATTATTTCTTTCATGGACTGTGCCTTTGGAGTTGCATCTAAAAAGTTATCAGCATACCCAAGGTCATCTAAGTTGATAGGAGAACTATGTGATCTTATAGGACTTATAGTTTTGCATTTTACATTTAAGTCTATGATTGAGTTTATTTTTGTAAAATGTGCAAGGTCTATGTCCAAGATTATTCTTTTGCATGTGGATGTCCAATTGTTCCAGCATCATTTGTTGAAAAGACTCTTGGCTCCATTGTATCGCCTTTGCTCTTTTGTCATATATCAGTTGGTTATATTTATGTAGATTTATTTCTGGGCTCTCTGCTCTGTTCCACTGATCTATTTGTCTATTTTTTTTGCCAATGCTATACTTTCTTCACTACTGTAGCTTTATAGTAAGTCGAATAGTGTCAGTCCTCTAACTTTGTTCTTCAATATTTTTGTGTTGGCTGTTCTGGGTCTTTTGCCTCTCCACACAAACTTGAGAATCAGCTTGTCAATATCCACAAAGTAGCTTGCTGGGATTTTGACTGGTATTGTGTTGAATCCATAGATCCAGTTAGAAAGAAATAACATCTTGACAATATTGGGTCTTCCTATTCATGAACATGAAATATCTCTCTATCTGTTTAGTTTTTTGGTGTTGTTCGTCAGAGATTGTAGTTTTCCTCATATAGATTTATACATATTTTGTTAGCTTTATACCTAAGTATTTCATTTATTTGGGCGATAATGTAAATGATATTGTGTTTTTAAATTTCAAATTCCACTTGCTCATTGCTGGTATATAAGGAAGCAATAGATTTTTGTATATTAACCTTATATCCCACAATCTTGCCATAATTGCTTATGAGTTCCGGAGGGGTTATTTTTTGTCCATTCTTTTAGATTTTCTACATAGACTATCATGTCATCTGCAAACAAAGACAGTTTTATTTCTTCCTTCCCAATCTGTATAACTTTTATTTTATTTTCTTAGCTAATTTAATTAGCAAGGACTTCTAATATGATATAAAAAGGAGCGGTGAGAGAGGCCACCTTTGCTTGGTACCAAATCTTAGTGGGAAACCTCCAAGTTTCTCACCATTATATATGATGTTAGTTGTAGGTTTTAATGTAGATGTTCTTTATCAAATTGAGGAATGTCCCCTCTATTCCTAGTTTACCGAGCATTTTGATCATAAATGGGAGTTAGATTTTGTCAAATGCTTTTTCTGCATCTATTAATATGATTGTGTGATTACTCTTCAGCCTGCTGATGTGATGGATTACATTAACTGATTTTTGAATGTTGACCCAATCTTTCATAACTGGCATAAATTCTACTTGGTCATGGTATATAATTCTTGTAAACTTTTGGATTTCATTTGTTAATATTTTGTTGAGGATTTTTGAATCCATGTTCATGAGAAATATTGTCCTATAGTTTTCTTACCTGTGATCCCCCCCCCCCTTTTTTTTGTTTTGTTTTTTTTGGTTTTGGTTTTGGTATGGGTAATGCTGGCCTCCTAGAATAAGCTAGAAAGTATTCCCCCTGCTTCTGTCTTGTGAAAGCGATTGTAGAGAATTGTTATCATTTTCTTTAATGTTTGGTAGAATTCACCAGGGAATCCATCTGGGCTTTTATAGGAAGTTTTTAAATTGTTCTTTAAAGAAGAAACACTAAATCATTTCCATAATGACAGTGATCCAAGAGAGAGGGAGAAAATGATGGTACAGGAAAGACAGGGAACAGTTGTGGTTCCAAGTAACTAAGGAGACTAGAGGGGACTCGATAAAAGCCAAGTGTGAAAGCTGGCCTCTTAATTTTAGGAACAGAAAAAGAAGAGTATAAGTACAGAGGCAAGTAAACCAGTAGATGTGGTAGTGGAAAAGGAGGTGCACTTCCCTTAGGTTGATTCTGCTTTCTCAGTGGCCCATGAAGTGAGGTTATCAGCTAAAGAATAGCCCATGGTGGCATGGAAGGTGAGAAGAGAAAAGACTAAATAGATAATTTGGGAAGTGAGAAAGCGTAGTTGGTTTTCCAAGTGGCATTATGGATTCATTAAAGATATTAGGTCATCATTTGCAATTGAGAGGAATCTGCATTCTTGGTGGTTTTCTCTAGCAACCTCCAATTGTTCACGTAAAGGCATAAAGTGAATTGGTTGTTGGTGCTAACCCAGGTTGAGGCTTTGTTGCCTATGCACATACATATTGTGAATAATAGACTAAGGAGCTAACATTTGTAATTATAAGGATGGATGATGAAATTTACACTAACTAAGGGAGAAAGCAAGGACATCCAGGAGGTAGGTAACGGAGCGTGAAAAGTGTTAGCTCCATGGATTGGAGAGCTTGATATGACCTCAACATTGTTGAGCAAATGTCACGTTCTTGGCATTGTTTGAAGCATTTTACATTTATTATCTCATTATATTGTTACAACAACCCTGAGTGGGAGTTATTGTTATTGTTTACTTCTTAAAGGTGAGTAACCTGAAGGACAGAGAGGTAAGGAACTTGAGTACACTCCCATAGCTGTTAAATGCTGGGATTTGAAGCCTGAGGGTCCAGGTCCAAAGCTCACTGTGAAACACTAATGACACAGCTTCATTTACAGTTTTTGGAGTGGGTGTTATGAAGTAGGTAAGCTGGAAGGCTAGGAGACTAATATGCTTGAAATAGGGACTTCTTGAGTTGGAACATAAGGAAATGAGGCAGGGTAGGGGGAAATAAAATCACTAGAGATGAGATGATTAAAGAACTAAAAAGCCTGGGAATCATATGAAAGGTCAACACAGATGTGGAGGCCTTCCAGAATAGTGAGTGACAAGAGGTAAGAGAACAGATCTCTTTACTGCAGGACTTCTGAAAGAGTCATATGTGCTAACTTATTTTTTGGCTCACCAAAAGAGAGCCGCATATGTTGCCTTCTTACATTTATTCACCATGGTATCCTTTCTCTCAAAACACATAATAATATATTCATAGGGATCTAGTCCAAGAAACCATGCAGAGAAACAAGCTCCAGAATTATATCCCCACCTTATTCCTAATGCCCACATACCTAACCCTTATTGGCCCCCCAAATTAACCAAGAGAGTTACGAGATTATTTATACCCCACTGAGGGGCAAGTATGAGCCTTTGAAGAATTATTTATTATAAGACTCTAAAAGTTTCCACCTTCTTTCCTCTGAGCAATTTCTCTGTCCACATTGAACTTTAGTCCAAACGATCAAATGAGCTGCAGTTCCATTTGCCAAAAAAATCTCAGCTGCAATCTGCTCTCCCAAAGCAATCCAGCCTGCTTTTCAGGCTTCAGAGTTTGAGATGAGGCAAATAATCTGCAAGATAAACATCTGACCTCTCCTCTCCCCTTGCTGAAGCGAAGCTGAATACTTGGTTTTTAAGATTCACTTACCATCAGTCATTTACAATTATGGAACTCTGTAGTGCCTTGCGCTTGGAGACTTGGGCACAGTTCAAATAAACAAAAAGCCATCCACCTTTTCCTGCCATTTCCTCTGCTAATGGAAACCTTTTAAACTAAACTTTTTATTGGTTATTTGTTACTGTCATTTGCCATTGTCTGTTCCCATGATGATGGATCTGTCACTAAATCCACTCCTCCCTAAGCCTTGGTGGGAATTAAATTGACATTCAAGTACAAACAGCCGGCCACTGACCACAATACAATTCCAGCCACCAATATCCCATGTCTAGATTAATTTTAACTATTTGTAAAAAAAAGAAAAAAAAAAGGTGAGTGGTAAAGTTACAGTTAATGAAGAAAGAGGATAATATTGTCATTATCAGAAATCAATAATTCCCTCACGCTACTCCCAACCTGACCCCCAGTGTTACATATTACTTTGCCAACTGGAATGCATTTCTTTCCTCCACAGTGTCTTGTGACATCAAGTTGACTTAGAATGGTCATCTTTCATGTTGCCGTGGGCAATATTATCACAGTATAACTCTATGTTATGATTATATTTTTATCAGCGTTTCTAAAACATAACTCTGTTTTCTGTTTCCACCGAAGAGGAGCCATGGAAAACATCTAATAAAAAGTATTAAATTGCATTTTGCAGCTCTGCGTCAATGTAAATGCTTATCAATAGTTTATAGCAAATAAACCCAGAGCCACTGATTTCTCCTCAACGTTTTGTTTTCATAACGGCAAACCACTATAAAAGCAAATCTATCTATCTTGTTAGCAGTCATTGACAGTGTGTTGGGAAACTACACTGAACACAGAATTAAATGCAATGATCTCAACGAATTCTGGTGTCAATACAGGGTGGACTTAAAAGTGTCAAAAAAGATTTGTGCAAGGAAAGTCCTCTCATGTTCCTCCACAGGACATTTTCTAAATCTTTGAAAAATCAACATTAAAATCAACATTATTGAGATGTAATTTACAAACAATAAAGAGCCCACATTTGAAATACATAATTCAATGAGCTTTGACAAATATATAAACCATGCAACCACCAGTGAAATCATAATGAAAACATTCCCATCATCTGAGAAAATTCCCTAGTGTCCCTTTCTAGATAATGCCTACCCACACAGGAAACTACTGTTCTGAATTCTATCTCCACCTACTATTCTGCCTATTGTTTTGCCTGTCACTCACTTTATATAAATGAAATCATATAATATGTGCTGTGTTTTATCTGGTTTCGTTAGCTCATCATGACACTTCTGAACTTCATTTATCTTGTTTAGCTTTTACATTTAAGTTCATTTTTCATTTTGAATTAATCTTTTCATATGGTGTGAGGAAATGAATGAAGCTCACTTTCTTCTCATAGGAATAATAAAAAAACACTTCCTTCTTCATAGAATTATGTTAGTGCCTTTGTTGTAAATCAGTTGGCTATATGAGTAGGTCTATTTCTGGAGTATCTGTTCTGTTCCACTGATCTAAATGTGTATATTTACCTAACATCACAGTCTTGATTATATTACTGTAGATTTGTAGTAAGTCTTAAAATCAGATCATGTAGACACTCCAAATAGTTCTTCTTCCTCAAAATCATTTTGGCTATTTTAGATCTTTTGCACTGCCCTATACATGTTAGGATCAGCTTATCAATTAAAAAAAAGAAAGCCTGGTAGAATTACAATTGTGATTTTGTTGAATCTACACATCAGTTTGTAGCGAAGTCACAACAAGAATGTATCATCCAATCCATTGAACATGACATATCTCCTAATTTATTTAAATCTTCTTTCATTTCTCTCAGCAATGTTTTGTAGTTTTTAATGTAAAGTTGTTGCACATATTTGGTGCAACAACTCTACATTAAAAACTTTTATGGTTTTAGAAATACAATTTTAATTTTTTAATTTTTAATTGTTTATTGTTAATATATAGAAATGTAGTTGATTTTTTATTATGACCTTGCATCCTGTGACTTCATAAAATTCATTTATTCATTCATGTAGCTATTTTTTAAGATTATTTAAATATCCAATAGGTAATTATATTGTATGTGAATAAAGGCTGATATACTTCTCTAATCTGTATGTATGTTTGTTTGTTTTTTCCTTGTCTATTGAACCAGCATGGATCTTCAGTATATTGCTCTATAACAGTGATGACAGTGGACATAGTTGTCTTGTTTCCAAGCCTAGGAAGAGAATAGTCTAGATTTCATCATTTTTGGATGGTATTAGCTGTTTTCAATAGATGCCCTTAATCAGATTGATTTTGACATTTTGATATGTGGTGTTTTCAGCACTACTCAATTTAAAAGATTTTCTAATTTCTCTTGGGATTACTTTTTAACATATTGTTTATTTAGAAGTAGTTCCTAATGCTCTGTGAATTTTATTTCAGTCATTTAGTCATTTATTTTAGACTCTGTTAAGGCAGGTCTAGAGTGAGCCTAATTCTAAAATATGGTCTTTAATTTTAAGGTAAGGCCTTTTTGATGTTTTAACTGGATGCTGGAGTGTTGAGTTTCCTAGACTCTAACTGGACTTGACTTTTAATGTTTCCCAGCACTAATTGATAACTAGAATCTCTGTTCCATTTTCAATGCCAGTAACAGCCCATTTCTCACTATGTCTCTATGTAACCTCAGGTTGTGTATGTGCAGCCTAGCCCTCAAGGATGTACAAAGCACCCCCATACAAACTTTCATGACCACCACCTCCCAAAGTGCAGTTTTCCCCTCTCTGATGCCTTAGCCTATAGAATCTTGCTCTTTTAGATGCCCTGAATTCCAAGCCTTCTTTGCTCAATGAGACAACTGTACTCTGCTTGGACTCCAGCTCATATGTCAAGGTGAGAAAATTGTACCCAGACAAAAAGCTGGGTGATATTGGAGCTCACCTTGTAAGTTTTCGTTATATCAGAAATTGCAGTTTTCTATGCCTATTGTCCAATGTCTAAAAACAGTAGCTTGTATATATCATTCAATTTTCTGTGTGTGTGTGTTTATGTGTGTGTGTGTGTGTTAACTGGTTGTTTGTGATAGAAGGACTAATTTGATATCACTTTCACCATCATAGCCAAATGGAAGGTCCAGTGTGTGTGTGTGTGTGTGTGTGTGTGTGTGTGTGTGTGTATGAATTTTAAAGCAAACTGTGTCTAGAAAAAGGGGTTCCAAACAAAAATTGTTATACATTTGCTATCTACTTCTTCAGATTGCTTTCATATATACTATAAAATAACATCAGATGAAATAGTCAAAGTGTTCCTATGAGAAGAAAAGTGTTCCTTGTGTTCTTCCAAAGTGTTCCTTGACCCCTCAAAATGACTGTTTCTACATTTATATACCCCATTCTCTGGGGCAGATAGTCTATAAATGTTCTATGTAGTGACTCTTTTTTTTTTGGTCAATTGTCAGTCTTCTCTGAAAATTTAAAATTCCATCAGTCTAAGCAAGCCAGATTTACTCTTTTTGTAACTTTTTCTAGATTTTCAATAGCATTGTCCCTCTTTGATAGTTCAGGACTCTTTTCCTTGAGATATCAGTCCTCATTTCTAAATATTAAATCCGAATATTGCAGGAGAAAGAATGAGTGATTATTTCTTCTGAGCATCTTGTTTACATAAGAAAAACCAATATTCTTTAGGTGTCTTTTCAAGCTCTAAGGCCAGCACTCTTGACTGGCTATGGTCTCTTCTAATGTGGTGTTTCATTTTGTTTAGTTTTTGCTCCTAAAATATTATTGGATAAGTATCAGGACATATCCTTTAAGCAGGTTTCAGGCAGGAGCTAATTATGCTGACAGCCAACTACTCATCAGTAGACAGTGGAGGGAAAGCCAGCAAAAGATGAGAGACATTGAGTATATTCATCAGGCCAGATGGCCAACCGGGAAGGCTGAGCCACCTGAACACACTGTGTTATCTTATTGGCCATTAAGCAAAGTGAAAATTTGCAGTAATATTTAACAACATGTTTTTTTCTCCCTCATTTAAATCCACCAGGCCTAAAATGTGTCAAATGAAACTTCCACTCAGAGGCAGTCTATGTTCCATGAAATGTCATTAAGCGTTTTGAAGCAGCTGTCACTATCATTGCAGTTTTACAAGAGCAAGAATTCCCACAAGAGTTCCCATCTGGTCAGTTGAGTTGGATACACACAAAATCTCTAGTGTTTGATGTTATTTTTACTCCAAGAAGAAGACCATGGAAGTTACTCCCAAAACTGTCCCTGCTAGAAAGTTACGTGAACAGAAATCATTTTAAGCTTTCATATCACCTAGGACTGAAATAGAGTCCAAACCTTAGTCCCCTCCCTTTGATCTGTTACTGCTCTCTATGTATGACCAGAACTACAAGCTGGGGATCTAAATTATATACCCCAAACCTCCCTAAAATCTTCCTCTTTCCCCAACATAGATAACACTTGTGTTCTCATGTCCTTTTTATATTGATGTTCTCAGAAGAATTGTTCCCAGTAGGATGCTATGAATTGGTTTCAAAACTGCTGTGAAATGTCAGGAGGGCTCCTAGGAACTGGATATCATTTGTTTCCTGCAGCTCTCCATGCAGTGTAGTTTGATCTTTCTTGTTCCTTGTGCTGCTACTTCTCAGCTGCCCTTTTTCCTCTTTCTGGGGCTATGGGGGTCCTCACCTTCTCATCATCTTAGTCACTTCATCTTCAATGTGAAACCTTAGTCACCATTAAGTGACTTCAGATACTAACTTTACACGAACTTCTAGTGTGTATGAAAGACTGGCAAGTTTTCTTTTTTCATACCTCCAGTTTACTGAGTTGGAAATGTAAAGTTCTACCCAAAGACCAAGAGGCTCCAAGTGTCAAATAGTGAAATGAAGGAACTTTTCTGAAGTTTCAGCTGATTCTTCTTCCCAGAAAATGTCCCCAGACTCAGTATGCCTGAGTTTGGGGTCTGGCTAGACTCCTTCCTGCACACCTCATTCTCAGGTGTTATTTTCCCTGCTACCTCATCCTCATCAGTGGGATTCCAGGTTGATGAGAGAATAAATAAATAAAGGCCTACTTATTCATTTTATGTGCTGTATAAAAACACAGAACCTGACTATTCATATTGATGCCATCTTCACTGACTACATTCAATTTTCTGGTGCAGATTTAATAAGCATTCTCGTGCCAGCCAACCAGCATGAGACACTTGCTAGGGACACCAAAACGAATGAGATGAGACCCTTGCCTGTAAGAGGTCCACACCGAACCCAGTGGTCCAAACAATAAGAGTCCTAAAACTGTTTTTAATGAGTCCTTTTGACTTTACAAGAAATAGGAATCTCTAGACAGGAAAGCCCTCTGCTGGAACACATTATTGTTATACTGACAGATGCTTCATGGCTACCCACTTCCATTCAAGAAGCGTCCAAGGCCCAAACATGATTTATCACATCTTTTCCTCAGATGTGGAGTCTTCATTTATTCTAGGTCAACTTTCAGCAGTGAAATCGCGCTCAACTTTACCGTCTAATGCTCTGCTGGCATCATGCTAACTGATCTCTATAATGCAGAACAGGAAATTTCCTCGGCTTTCTTAGAAAATAGAGACCAACAAGGAATGCTCTGAATCACCTTAGGATGTCATAGGCTGTTTGATTAAGGAAAGCAACGCAACTTAAGAAGTATCTGTTCAATGTCCGGTTAGCCAGATACGGGTACCAGGCACTGGAGTAGATGCAGACATGACGTGGGAGGAATCCTAGCAAAGTCCTATGTCCCTCTCCATTTTTCTCTAAGAAGAAGACTACCCAAATCGGTATACTTCTGCTCCCACAAAACCTGTGTCTGCATCTGGGTATGTTTAAAAACAAATCAGTAAGAGAGAGTCTCTATTCTTAAGGGGCTTGATTTTAGCAAAAGAAAAAAAAAAGATGAGTACAACAAAATCAAGGGACCCCAAATATAAGGTAATCCTTTCATTTTCTCACTCACCTTTTTTGTGTGTGTGTGAATTTTAATCCATAAGTGCTAAGATGTGGTTGAAATGAACATTTCATCTTGTAATTTACTTACAATAAATGTTTAAATTTATGTTACCTAATATAGTGATCCAGAAATATTACTTTTCATACACTCAAATTTCATAGAATAATCTCATCCAAATCTTTCACATGCACCTTTGATGCCAGTATCTTAATCATCACTCGAGTCCCTTTTTAATCATCTAACAAAGTTCTCCTGCACATTGTGTTTCTGCTGACTAAGTTGTTTCAACTATAGCATTTTTTTATTCCATGCATAATTCTGTCATGGGACACTCCTATGCCATTAGAATTTGAATATGCTTTTTATTTATCCTGTAGATGTATGTTTGAGATTCCCGTCACTTATAATGATAATGTATTTTATATAAAATGACTTTTTAAATGTTTTTTTTTATAATGTTAGCCACGATTCGCAATCATGAAGACTTGTCCACACAAACACACACAAAATCTGTGTTGAGTCTCTGCTTTTGTCCGACGACCTCTCTAAACACCAACCACTAACACGAGGGTTGTTCCAGGTTATCAGTGATTCTCAGACCTAGCTGTACACTCGCATCACATGGAGAGCATTGAAAAATACACTGATGCCTGGATCCACTTCCAGAGATTCTGATTTAATGGTCTGGGATGCAGCCTAGATACTGGAACTTTTTAAATTTCTGTAGGCAATCTGAATGTGCAGCCAGGAGGGAGATCCATCCTCTTCCCAAAGCAATTCTTTGTTATTAAAAATAACTGGGAGAAGGGCAGATATATCAAAATGAGAGACTTCATAAGAACTCAAGTATGAAATAACTGCTTCATTTCTAAGTGATAATTTAAGGAACTGTGTTATTTACACAGACATACGTATGTATAATGTACACAACAACACAGAGGAACTACTTTTTTAATATGATAGATTTTCCCTAGTTTAAAAGTTACACTTACTCATTAAATACAATTTAGAAAAGGTCAACCTATCTGTCTCATCTGAGGATTCAACGACAGAAGAGACTCAGGTATGACTTCAGTCAGAAGTAGACATCCTCAGATTTTTCTGGGTAGACTCAGGACTCATGTAAGCAGAGGTATTAAGGGAGGCAGATGTGCAGGAAAAGGAAATGAAAATGTAATATTCAAAGTTCCCAAATATGGTGTCTGAAGTGGCAATGAAAATTCCTTAAAAAAGAAAATAAAGACAAATGTTTTCTTGATGAACAAAGCTATGTGTCTGGCTTCTGAGACCAGCACTTTGAGATTACTCTGTCGGTAGCTTTTGGCATGGAAGGATAGACTAACATCTGGAAATGATCATCCAATCATCAAGGGTGTTACTTACAGCTTCAGCCGTGACACAAATGCAATTTCCTGCCTAAACCAGTCTGAGTTCATGGCTAATGTCTTCCTTTGGCCATTGGGGTACTTGACATTCTTCTCCTTAGGATTGACACTCTTCCCCTTTATTTTGGTTTTCAAGACCAATTGACAGCAAATGCTACAAACAGCAAGAGTTGATCATTTAAATATCTAAATTGAGAAAGTCTCATCAAGATTAGTCACTCCTAATATGACAGCTGATGTTTCTGATTGAAATTCATTTACAAAGAAGAAAAAAAGAGAAAACAAATGCCATGTCAGATTTATATATTGATTTTCATGTAAGGGGTAGAGACAAGAACAGAAATGAGATGAAAGTGGGTGTAGTTCATGATGAATCTTGGTTTCCAACTTAGTTGCCTTCATCAGTTAAAAAAAAAAAAAAAGGATGTAAAGGGGGCAGAATTCAAACTTTAAAGAGATGAAGCCAGAAATAGAAACATATTGGACTTTTGTAAAGTACTGTAATTTTTCAGTCTTTATTCAATCTTGCATGATATTCTTGTTAGTTAATGAGATGATCCAAGTATTGTTATTACCATTTCCGGGAAGAAATAGCAGTGACTTTTCCAAGGTCACAGAGCAGAGGAGACCCAAATCCCCCAACTCTCAGTTCTGTGTTTTGTCTATTACCATGTTTCCCCGAAAATAAGACCTAGCCAGACCATCAGCTCTAATGTGTCTTTTGAAGCAAAAATAAATATAAGACCCAGTCTTATTTTACTATAAGACCTGGTATAATATAATATAATGTAATATAATATAATAATATAATATAATACAGTGCTGCATAATATAATATATAATACAATACAATACAATATAATATAATAATATAATACCGGGTCTTATATTAATTTTTGCTCCAAAAGATGCATTAGAGCTGATGGTCTGGCTAGGTCTTATTTTTAGGGAAACGGGGTACCTATAAATAGATTCCTACAGTTTACGTTTGTCTTCTACCAGTAGCACTAATTTGATGGATACCCAGAAAGGTCACCTGTCGAAAAAATGAAAAAATGTAGGTGTGGATTATTTTCAATAAACTAAGAGGTTTTTCTTTATATATATATATATATATATATATATATATATATATATATATATATTTGTATGCATATATTTATTAAAGTTTAGAAAATACAGATTTAAACACAAATCACTATATTTCTATTAATAATACATTTTCACTCAAAATTTTTGTATGTTCTTAAATCTTATTTTTTCCATTTACAATTGTTATTTTTTAATGTGGAATGCTACGTTATTTCACTTTAAGATAGCATCAGCATTTCTCTTTGCTTTCACATAGACTTTGTGAATATTTAATAGCTCTATAATAGCAGCTCTCGTTCATAAAATGTCCACCATATTCCAGACATAGTGCTACAGTCTTAGTTACCACAATGACCTTATTAGGCAATAGTTTTTTATAACCATTTTACAGATAAAGAAACAAACAGCAGAGCAAACTCCCTGCAGGCCATGTAAACTAGAAGAGGTAATTGAGGAAACACCCCCCACCCCAGGGATTTGTTAACCCCACTCTGTTATAATTTATAATCAAGTGGATCTCCTCTCATTTAGTCAAAGATTCCCATAGAGTTCAACATTTAGATTGTTTCTAATATTGCCTATTACAAATAATACTGGGACAAATATTTTAGGACCAGTAATACTTTCTCAATGTTAATAAGAAAAAAATATTTGCTTAGGACAAATTATAGACATGGAATTCCTAGGTCAAAATATATAAACAATTTAATGTGATTTAGTTGTCATTTCCCCCCACCAAAGCATTTTCTTACAAATGAAATAATACCCATTTATGCTCTCTGCTGGAATTCAGAATGCCCATCCCTCAGTGCTTGTGCTTACATCAAAGTTTAAGTTATGACTTCCTTAATTTTTCCCTCTTATTAAATTACAAATAATGAAAAATATTAACGGTTTTTTATAGTTCTATTGGGATATAATTGATAAGCAAGAAACTGTACATATTTAATATGTGCAATTTGATGAGTTTGAACATATGCATACAGAGGGTGCCAAAAAATGTATACATATTTTAAGAAAGGAAAAAACTATTAAAAGTGTAATACTCAGGGGTGGCCAGTTAGCTCTGTTGGTTAGAGTGTACTGCTAATAACACCAAGGTTGCCGGTTTGATCCCCACATGGGCCACTGTGAGCTGTACCCTCCTTAAAAAAAAAAAAAATTGTAATATCAATATATACCAATAACAGAAGATGAATACAACTCACGTTTGACTTCTGCAATTACAAGAGGTGCTCAAAGTGATTATCATCAGAGTCCAGACAATTCTGATTACGACCAACTACTGCTTGAGCAACATTGACCAAAGTGTCCACTTGTATACATTTTTTGGCACCCCTGATATATGTGTGTGTGTGTGTGTGTGTGTGTGCATATGTGTGTGTATCCATATGTATTTTTTAATTAAGAGGGGGTGAGTGTGGGAAGGTTGATTGGGAGTTCTGCTCACCATATAAGTAAAGATTCTGGAAAACTCTTTACTTATATGTGTAATAGACACAATTCACTATAGGAAGTTATTAGCATAAGCTTAGAAGATTTCCCTAGGAAAGCATAGCCCTTAAACAGTGCAGATTATGCCCAATTCAGCTGCAAATTAGAAAGTGTTTATTAGATTGCAGAGAAAAAAAAGGTTGCTGGGGGGAGGGTTTCCTGAAGTGTCATTACTACTGAAAGCAAGGACAGTAAGAGAGGTTATCAGGATGATTTAGCATCCCAGAGTAGCCTGGGCGAGAGCAGCACCTGTGCTCTCACAAGGGCATGGTTCTGTACACAAGAAAGAGCAGCTGAAAAGGGGATTACCTGAACGTGGAGTGATGGCCACTATTTGCTGTCATTTGGATGGTGACAGGGTGAGGGAGGAAGAGTGAGACATTAAGAATGGAAACGGGAGCTCCAGAAGAATCCAAGGTCTCTTGTCGTCCTGGGCTGGTGAGAAAGCATGTGTGGAGCAGGCTTAGAAGTCAGGGGTGACAGGCAGAAGCAAAGGGGAAGGGACATGCTGAAGGACTAGTCAGGGTGGGGAAGAGATGGAGACAGCAAGGCAATCCTTTGTGAGAATGGGGACCCCAGGTGTCCATCACAGTGCTTGGCACAGATTCATGCCTGCCATGATTACTCTACCCCTCATCCCTTGGTTTACAAACTTTTACTCATCCTTCAAGCTTCTGGTTGCCTGTCAAATCTCTCTTCCTCAAAGAACCCTTTCCTGACCCGCTAGGGGACAGAACTGCTACCTCTCTTAAGCCCCTCCTAGGATGCTGTATTTCCAGTACCATCACAGCATGTTTCACACAATATTTTCATGTTTTCTTTGACTTTCACCCTCTCTAGACTGTAAACTCATGAGAGTAAGCGGGTCTTGTATGTGGCTCTATCAGGGCTTAGCAAGGTGCCTGACACATAAAGACTTAAGAGATATTTGTTGAATACATGGAGTGGTTTATGCGTCCTGGTAATTTTCTCTTGTCCGTGTTTATGATCACGAGGCTGTGAGCAGCCCAAGGGGAGGGCCTTGTGGGACGCATGTCCACACTCCAGCTCCTGGCATTCTGCCTGTGACCTCACAGGAGCTCAGCGATGCTGTTGAACCAAACTGAATTTGCAGGAGCCAGTGCCAGGCACAAAGCTGTCACCGGGGCAAACAAGGTAGTTGACTCTACCTTCTTTCCTTTTTGTTTTGAAATTCAAAGCCCAGGTTTTCCAAGACTGTAGTCAGTCCCAAGCTTCAGACTACAAAAGCAAAGTCCTACAGACAGTTTGTACCTTGTTTGCTACCTCTGGTGAAGCCCACAGAGAGGGAATTAAGAGAAAGTCACCACAATGTTTTAGAATAGACATCCATATAAAAATACCTTTTCTCTCCGCTAAGATTTGCCATGTTTGATTTTTCACAACTTTTCTGTTTTGCAGAGAAATGTAATGCTGAGCAAAAATAGTTTTTTGAGTATGTCTATTCTGGCTTATTTGTTTGACTGTATAAGTAAAAGTCCAATTATTTTCCATCATTTATTCTAGACAATGACGTGATCAATATTACATAGAGAACTCAGTATACCATGAAAATGTGGTGAAAAGCTGGTTGTATATAATTGTACTTTCCTCTTTGCCACAAACTTCATTTCCCTTTTAGGATTTGCCCTTGGAAATGTCTATGCCAGAGACTGATCCGTTAGCTAATTAGGCACATATTTTTAGTATACAATTACTTTAAGGGGTAACAGATGTTGCATCTTATGTCCAGACCTTGGCTAATGAGTAGATCATTAACTCATATTAAGTTTTGTGAAGACAGAGGAGAGTCCTTCTTATCTTTTTTAAATAAAGCGCTAAAAGTTTCAGCTCTTCAGTGATATGAATTTATTGACCTGGAATTGCTAAATCAGAGGATATACACATTACATTTCAATAAACATTGTGAAATTTTTCTCCAGAAGAGGCTATATTACTCAATGTCAGCAGCAACAACAGTGTACAGAAGGTCTTCATTATCTTCTTCCCTCCCTTATCCTTTTATTACTTCTTCATCCTTGTTTCCAAATTTATGGGGGGAAAAACGTATATTTCATTGTTGTTTCATTTGTATTGCTCTTATTATAAATGAAGTTTTATATCTTTTCATCTATTTCTGGCCATTTGCATTTCTTTTTCTGTGAATTATCTGCACATATTTCTTTGCTTCATCTTTTTTCTTATTAACAGAAACTCTTTATATATTTTAAGTATTTAACTGCTACGTTAAAAGAATGTATTTGCAATATATATGGTATTGTATTTTAACTTAGTCCATGTCTATTGTTAGATAATTTGTATAGAGCCAAATTAATCAATTACTGTGTCTAACTTAAAATCACCCTTGCTCCAATATATATTTTTAATTCTTTTCTATATTTTTTTCTTGTATGATGATGCTTTTTACATTTTTATTTTTAATTTATTTGGAATTAATTATTTTTTAATTTTATTTATTTTTATTTTTTATTTTATTTTATTTTTATTTTTTAAAATTAATTTTGTATACTGTTTTAGATATGGATCTATTTTTTTTTTTCTCAGATGGCTAGACTGTTGTCCCAAGTTCTTTCTTAAGTTATATAAAATGCTATCTGTAGAACATATTTATCTCTGGTTTATCTCTGGATTCTTTTGAGTTCCACTGATTTTTTTTAAATCTATTTTTATCCCAGTATCATATCTTATTCATTACTATAGCTTTATAGTACATTTTAATGTCTAACAAGATATCCCATCATTGTTTTCCTTTTCAAAAAACAAAATTGATTTCCTCTTATACATGTTCAATTCCACAAGGATGTTAGAATTCATTTGTCAATTCCCATAGAAATTTGATTGGAAATAAACTAAATTTTTAGATTAATTTATAAAGGATTTATGAGTCTTCCTAAACACAAACATGGCATATTTTTATTTTATCAAGTCTACTTTTCTGTTCCTCAGTAAGTTTTATAGTTTACTTCATGTTCATATTAGAAGGTTATGTTTTATAACTATCACTAGTGTACAGAAATATAGATAGATAGATAGATAGATAGATAGATAGATAGATAGATAGCAGTTATCAAACTTGCTTAATTTTCTTGAGTTTCAATATAATTCCCAAATAGTATCAGTTTTATCTCCTTCTTTCTAGTCGTTATTACTTATTTTCCACATCTTATTGCATCGTCTAGAACCTCTATTATAGCATTGAATAGTAGCAATCATAATAGTCATAGTTCTCTTATTCCTAATTTAAATAAAAATGTTTCTATGATTTCAACATTGAGTGATATGTGTGCTAGAGGTACATAAGTTTTTGTATAGTTTGTTTCCTACAAATAAAAGCAAACGTATTGGGGGAGGGCAACTTTAGTCTCACTGACAGTAAAGGAAAATAATTAATTTTGGAAAGTTTCCCAAGCTTCAGTCACATCCTTTTAAGGAGTCCCCAAGAGCACTATGTGAAGAGACCTCTAATTAATATATTCTACCACTCTTTAATGTCCAAAATTGCTTTCCCATTAAGCCGTAAGATAATTAAAAACCATTCCCATTTGACTAAAATCACTAGAATTGACCTCATTTGTGTCATTTCCTTCTATGTTTCGATTCTGTCACCATTTCAATTCTATGCAGCATTAAAGCACCCTGATGTCATCATTGCATGAGCCCCTCCAGGCACCATCCCCAAAGCTCTAAGAATCCCCCTTCCACCATTGTCATGACTCTTTTCAAGATCTCACCCTAGAGAACCTCTCTTCTCCACATCTGACCATTCTAGGTAGCTAGCTTTGATGTGCACAAGACGTATTGTTTTGCAAATTTTTAACAGGGTGGTTCACTCTAAACCCATATATAGTATCACTTACTTTACCTATGCCTCACACTATAATAAAATATTTAGTGATAACAAAAGCATTAAAAGCATTGCCTTTTTTTCTACAATTTTTTAAAAAATTATTTCTTGTATTCTAATTGCTTAACAAATGTAAGCAAGACCTGTTTCTGTTGCTAGAAAATTCTTCTTGGAGGACGGGGTATTCTTGAATTAGGTCCTAAAGGGCCTGACAGACATAGATCAGTATAGAAGGTCTGGAGATGTGTTTATTTTTTAACTAATACATCTTCATTAGTGTGTCTGTCTTAGCTGCAGTCTGGATTTGGACACGGTGTATTACATGTCTCTCCATATTGAAGCCCTCTCTGTAAATCATTTCCACATAATTAGACACTTACATTCCTTATCTCTTTCTCATGTTCTGACAGGTGCCAAGCCTGCCTAGGACATCTGCATAGAAAGTCCATTTCTATAATCACACTTGTCTCCACCTAGAGTATTACAATCCCCATCTAAGTGCCCACCTCTCCTTTTTCATCATCCAGTCCATCATAAATACAGCTACCAGCTCAATCTTAGAAGTTTTAAACTTGCCAATCCATGCCTCAGAACCTTGATGGTTCCCACTGTCTGCAAATAAGAACAAACTTTTCACACTGACATTTAAAATCCTGAGTGACCTTTCCTATCTCTTTACCAAGAGCTGGTTTCCTATAATCCAACCACATACAACTGTTCAACTGTCCTTACTTTGCTCACACTATTATATCTACTGGAATATCCTCCTCTCTTCTTATTATTCCAAAGCCTAATTTCAATACCAAAAACAAAAAAAGAATTCTGCATTTTTCTATCTCATTAATTCTGCTTTACACTGGATTTTATAACCCATTTAAACTATGTATGGCGATTAAATGATATTGTTGTGTTTTATTTATATGTGGCCATTTTTCTTACCTTTCTCACCTAGGTTGTAAACTCCCTTAGCAAGGCATTGTTATCTGCATATTACGTATTTCTTAGGAGGCTTACAATGGCTAGAATACAGGAGGGCCTTTGTCAATTCCTTCTGTATTGAATCGATCATGCTGAGATGATCAGCGGTCCTGGGTCTATCTTGGACGGGGATAATTTCCATTCATAATATTTTGTGTTCATGATCCAGAAGACTATGTCTAAGCCAGTTTTTAGGCACTGAGTAAATGAAAGTAAGAATTGTCAGCTTTTGCTACAGATATGCCTAGACTGTCCTTGTGTTTTTCTTTCTTTTTCCTGGAATATCTACTTTATCCTTCCCTTTATGGAATGCCACTGATTCTTTCATTAGCATTCTAATTTTAATTTTTTGACTAAAAGTCTTCGTTGGGAGAATCAGTTGCATTTCTTTTCTTTTCAAATTCTAATAATACTCAGTATGAGTTCCCAGAACAAGATAAACATCCTAAATCTACAAGGAGTTTAGAGCAGCTTGCACCTATTTAAATGTTATTTGGGGTGTTATTCAGAGATGCTTCACAGAGGATGGATACTGCCCGTCCATTATATGGCTTTTCCCTTCTTTATTCTAACTGTGTCTCAGTCCCAGAGAACCTCACAGCCACAAATTTGTGCTGTTAAATGCCAACAAGAAGGAAGTGATTAAAAGGGATTTCTAAGTTCTTTGCTTTTGTTCAAGCATTTCTGAACAAAAAGTTGGGAAGAAATTCATAGCATAAGTACATTTAGAGAGGCTAAGAGCAGCAGAAAACCAGATGACACATTCTGGAATGGGAGTAATCAAGGTTCTATTCAATCCTTTCCCCCCACCCTGTGCATCAGAATGTTTTCCCCTTTGAAACTGCTTGCCCAGTTGCACAGGTGTATTGAATTCACACTGATCCACCAAAAAAAAAGCAAAAAAATTGTTCATGTGTCAACAGCATCTAGAAATTTCAGCAAATTCTTTAAGATGAAAAGATTTAAAATAATCCACTAAAAGTTATTTTCTACTATCAAGACCAGAATAATGCTTTTCAGCTGTGAATAATCTCTTGATCTAATCATATAAAGTGTTTGTTGACAAAAAATTTTGCCTACCTCTCTTTCAGGTACAGGGAAGGTATATGGCTAGGCCAGGAGTCAGCAAACCTTCTGTAAAAGGCTAGGCAGTAAATATTACAGGTTTGGCAAGACATATTAAATACAATCTCTGTTGCAACTACTCAAATCTGCCTTGTAGCTGGAAAACAACTATAGACACTACATAAACAAATGGGCATGTCTGTAGAGCAATAAAACCTTACTAACAAAACAGACAGCCAGCCTGCAGCCATAGTTTGCCCTGGGTTAGACTATACGTCTTTAACTAAAATGATCACATCTTTCTTGGTAACCATTACATCTCCAGTGTCCAGATCAGTGTCTGACACACACCGGGTGCCAAATAAATACTTATAAATGCATTAATTAATTAATTAATTCTTTTTTTAAAAACCTATTTCTTTTTCTCAAAGAACTTAGCATCTGGTTTTTCATGAAAAACAAAATAGAAAAAAGTAGAGTAAGAACAAAAAGTTTAAGGATTGTGGATTCAAAGTTAGCTTCTTGACTTACCATCAACTCTCTACTAACTCTAATGAGGGTTTATGTTTTAACTGATCATGTCTCCATATCTTGAGGACTCAGTGTTCCTAACTCTTGAGATTGGGTTTAGGGTTAGGGTTAGGTTACAAAGCCACTGTACATAATGGCTTTCAAATTGCTTTTGTGAAGCTCAGCTCATGTCAGAAAACCAAAAGAAGCCCCATGAATTTCACAAGATTAAAGAACCTGAGTTTGGCCAGAGGACCAATTCACTCTTTATTTACCTCTACCTGTCACTTCTGACACCATCCACTATTGCCATGGCATGGAAGATAAATCAAGCCCCATTCTTACCATCAGCAAAGCTCCAGATGGGTTCCTAAGAAGGGCTAAATAAGAGGGACATAGCAAGCACTGAGGCACATTCAGAAAGACAAGTGTTATTTGATATGGAATTTTCTCCCTAGCCAACACAGGTCATCTCCTGGGGAACTGTAGCTGGATCTTGGTTTGGGATAAGTGATGATTATTATATCAGTTAGGGCCCCCCAAATAAAGTAGATGGCACACTTGGAATAATTCAAGGATAGTTCATTTACAAAGGATAGTTATTTACAAAGACATAGGAGGATATAGGAAAACCACAAAGAACGGTACAACAAGAGAAGATAATCACCACCTCTAAGTCCAAAGGGTCAAGGGGAGGAAGAATTATATGAATCCTGAAGGAGAGAATCATCTAAAACAGGTCACTAAATGACGAGCAGTGACCTTGTGTTGAGTGACATGGCTTGATGAAGGTGACCTCACAGGGAGAGAAGAAGGGGAGTAATTCACTATCCTCACTTCTCTTCCTCCCTCTTCCCTCCTGCTGGGGTAACTAATTGGCTAAATTGAACCATAAGCCAAAAGCCAAGGAAGCCTCTTGTTGTGGTCCATCCCAGTCAGGCTCCAGGGGCGGAGAACAGGGTGGAGACAATGGAGACCAGACTCCAGACGGGATAAACAAAAGGTGTCCAGCACAAATGGAGCACAAAGGACCTGAAAGCTCATTACACGGAGGCCGTCCTCTGCAAGGGTTGTTAGGTACCTCAGGTTGGCATCAGATTGGTCACCCACACACTCCCATTTTTCTCCTGAATGAGGTTTTCACCATTGTCTACAAGGAAATGAATTGAGCAATTTTCTGTTCCCTGCAGTGTAAAGAGAATCTCTTGCCAACCATTTTCATTTAGCAGATGGCAGGTGATCCGGGGAGCCCTGTTTGGCTCCATCTAAGGCAAATGGCCAGGAAGAGAGCACTGGAGTCAGGAGTCACAATTGTTAGCTCTGACTCTTCTCCTAAATGGCTGAGTGACCAGACAGAAGTTACCTCTCTTGGGGCTTAGCCTCACTTTTCTAATTCAAAAAAATAACAAAAACAAAAAACATAGAATCTGATAACCCATTGTCAGGATTCTTAACCTAGAATACTCTTAAAATTATTTGAAACCTTTGAAAATTTTCCATTTGTGCACATGAGAATTTTCTATCAGAACAATAATGGATCCATCTTATCAAACACTTACTACCAATTAGGCACTAGACACTGCTTAGCTTATCCTCTGTATCTCTCTCTCTCTCTCTCTCTCTCTCTCACTCTGTCTTTTTCTGTCTCTCTCTCTCTCATTCTCTCTCTAGAATGTCTCAATGAATCCTCACAACAACCTACAAAGCTCATGAGTTTTTTTTTATTTGATATCGAGTGACTTGCCCAAGACACGAGATTAGGAAGTGGTCGGAGCAGGATTCTCACCACTCTCTGTGACCCCAAAGCTTTCCCCACCCCTCCCACTGTTGCCTCAACCCCTGTGTCAAACACACATGGCTAAGGATGACAAACGTGTGCTAGCTCTTCCTGCATGGTAGGCCTCAGGGAAACGTGAGAGGGCCATTTCCTGGAGGGAGAAGGTTTGGGAGTGTGGGTATAGAGGTTCTCATTGGTGGCTCAAAATGTGGGAGAGATTAGGAAAGAAAAATTCTGGACTGAGGGAGTCAAGTCCTGCTAAGCTGAGCTCTGAAGGGAAGAGAGACGCCTCATAGAGCAGACCCAAAGGTCATGGAGCCCTTGAAGCTCAATCAGAGTGCTTCCTCTCTCATTGAAGATGGTTTTTCCTGTACTTTCTGTAAATGTTGTTGGACCATCTGATGAAAGAAGTATTACCCCATTCTCCCTGTAGCAACCTCAGAAACTCCAGAAGAGATGCTCCTCCATCCTAAAGGGAGAAACCATCCGGACTTTCCAGAGAGCAGAGGCAACATTAAGTTGGGGGTCTTGGTGCTCTGTGACCCAGCTCATCCAATCTGCTTAAGCCACCAGAGCACCATGCTGGGGTTGCTGCTGGCTGCTCTGCCACTATCTTTGAAAAGCAAGCCGCTCTGTTGCTTATTCCAAACAGGGCAAATGCCTCAAGAGCAACTGTGATGCCAAGATATCCCATCTGTGAAGCTCCCAAGGTGCTCAGAGACCAGGAAGGGTTTTTCTACCCCATCCTGTGAGCTCAAAAGTGGGAGAAGTCCCTCTGAGCCAACATGCAGCCTTTTTGTTGGATGTCACGTGTGGTGAAACATCAGGGATGTAATTCCCCTGAGGAAATCCCATTCCAAGCAGGGAAGGGTTTGCTGGCCTCTCTGCAAGGGCAATGGGGATTATCCACCCTGAACGTTGGGATGGGATAGTCTGCTGAGTGCAGGCAGCCAGCAAGCCAGGCTAATTTCCTCTGCTGGCACAGCCACAGCAACAGCAAACCTTGGCAGCCCTGTTTGACCTGGATCACTGATGTGAAATGCTCGTCATGGCCTGGCAAGGCCTCTAGATTCCGCTTTGTTCTGCCAGCGGCCTTCTCTGCATACCCCATCAATCCCTGTAACCCGCTCCTTATTGCCTGGCTGCACGGGTGGCTCAGGTTGTCTCTGAGCTGCCTGAAGCCTGCAGTCTGCTTCCACAGCTGGTGTCAGAAATCCTTCTCTAGTACCCAGGGCATCAGGGAATCTGAGACTTTCCATCTGGGCACCAGGATGGAAAGAGATCCTTGGCCTTGCTCTTCTTGACCTGGAGAAATATGACCTTCTGAAGTAGCCCAACAGTAAGAAATCAGTTGATGTAGAATGTAAACCTGCTTCTGATTTGGATTGATAGCCTGTGCTGCCATGTCAGCAAGAAATACATTTTCCTCCAGCTGGTTGGCTGATTCCCACAGCTTCCAATCAATGATGGTGACTTTGAGATACCTGGGAACTTCATGTCCTCTTTCAACTTTGGCACCTGGCTATTCGAATTGCTTTCGTGGGTGGGATCACAGCTAGAGAAACTGAGATACAAGTGTCACCAGAAATGATGATTTTCCTTGGTTCTTGTCTCCTTGAAGGAAGAAATTTAGTCAAGAGACCAGGTTCAAGTAAGCAGCAGACAGCAAAGTTTATTTGCAAAGCAAGTACACTCCGAGCATAGAGCAGGCTGACCCGAGGGTGGGTAGGATCCCAGCGTCTCTGGGACCCTGACCTTTTATCCTATAGATTGGGCTACCCTCCGCCTCCCATTTCCTGTTTTTCTGTTTTGTTTTGTTTTGTTTTCCTCATTCTGCATGTCTCCTTCATCCTCGTGTGTTGCATTAGCCCAAGTCTCTGTTCTGGCTACTGGCTTCACTGCGTTTGTAACAGGATGGTGATGACGCCACAGGGTTACCTGTGGGGGCCTCTTAGTTCCTCCTCCTCCTGCTCATATCTACCTTCCTACCTACTCTGTCACAAGGAGATGAAGTAACCCATTCAAGGTCACAGAGCTGTCAATGGCAGAGCTGGAAAGCAGAGGAGGAAACAAGACGGGCCCCAGGCCTGACTCAGTATGATTTTCAACGTGGGACTCGATACTCTACGCGCTTTCCCTTCACGTCCTAACTCACACTTGTCATGAACAGTGTTCGCCCTCATTATTGCTGCCTCGTACGTTGTGTGTATTGTGAGCACACGTGGTTCTGGCCTGTAAGACGTGTGCAGTCTGCAGTTCTTTCAGAATACCACCCTGATGTGTGTCCTTCCACCTGCTTTGAAGACCTGCTCCTTTCCTATTCCCTTCTGATAGCTTCCGTATTTAGGACATAATGAAGACCCCTTTGGCAGTTCATAAATGTGCGCTGACAAGGACAGACTGAGCAGGGACAAAGGGTGGCAAGGAAGGCTGGGCGGAGGGGGAGACGAGAGAGTGAAGCGGGACCTGCAACCCCTGCCTCCCTATCCTCTCTCAGCTGCTAATTAGCTGTGGGACATGGTGCCAGCCTTGTCCCAGGGCTTCCTTTTGCGCCTCCAGGATGGAGAGCCCCCTACTGGTGAACTCTCAGCGTTGAGTTCTTTCTCCTCTACACCTGACTTCTCTGAAGCGATGCTTTCTGTTGTTTGTTTTCTTCGATTCCACATCTCCTCCCTCTCAGCTTTGTTTCCCATTTCCTAGAAACTACTGTTGAATAGTGAGTGCTTTTAACAAATAACTTTTTAAAAGTTATGTGCCCTTCCACAGAAGGTCTACTCAGTCAGTTCTTTATTGCTTCACCTCTTTACAAAAACCAAGTGAAACGACTGATGCAACTATAAAGCCTTTTCTCTAAGGAAGTAAATAGAACTTTCCTCCAAGGCGCTGCCTCGTGGTCACACAGCTCAGAGATTTTTGGTGACTTGCCTGAGGTGATACAAACTGTAATCCGTGTATGCAGGACTCAAATTCAGGTTGATGGGCTGAACCCAAACCCTTAACCACCGCACTCTCCCACCTTTTGGGCATGACAGTGAGATGAAAGGGTCAGGAAATACCTGAGAAAGTGTCAAGAAAGGAAGATATTGCCCATCATGGTGAGGATTCTAAATATGGATCTAGTTGGGTGTCTTTGGGCCACTTCACCAAGATCTAACTCACCGCCTTCATCCCCTCTGTCTGTTCCCACATGCTTCTCAGACCTCAAGAAAATGTGTCTCTGACAGTTCATCAGATTAGCAGGGATCAGACTTAAGGCTGTGTCTCTCCTTGCAAGGTTGACAAAGATGTGTGTTAAATCCCACCTGCCCCCTAGATCATTGTGTTTTCCTTTTGCATTAAGTGAAAATTCAGACACATTTTCATCTTCATTTCATCCAGAGCTTCTTTGGCAGTGGTTCCTATCGCCTTAGATTTTAGTTTCTCTCTTTCCCCCATATCACCCTAACTCTTGTAAGAGTTGAGCTGGGAGTTGAGTTAATGCTTCGAAACAGATTTGCAAGACACCCAGGAAGGAGAGTTTGCAACGTTAGAAGGTCTTTTTAAAATTTAGAACAAAATGGAAAAGCAAATCAACACTTCCTGATTTTATCCTATTTGTAAGTTTGGGTTTTTTAAAATCAGGACTCCTCCTTTCTAAATCAGACTGTATTCGTGTTATGTGAAAAATATGATTGGGAAAAAAATCCTATAAATGAAGTAAAAGGATATTCAAGGCTCATAATGCAAAAATCCTAGCTCCTCTCCTGACTATAACTTTGAAACCTGAACTATTCAATTCCATTAAATTGCTCCCAATTTACATATTGAAAACAGAGCCCAGATAGACTCAAGTATAGTCCTTTCCAAATTAGGATTTATCTGGTCTCCACTCTGGGCTCAGAGCAAATTGGGTCTCTTAGCCCTGCCTCTCTCCCTCGTGCATAGAGCAATCACACCCTTCCTCTCGTGGGCTTCACAGATGTGGTCAGAGGGCACAGAGGCTGGGCAGCTGCCTGATTCCAACAATTATCTCCATGGGCCCTATCGTTGCTGGAATGTGAAAAAAGGTGAATAATAAGCAGACTGGAATGGCCTCATCCGGCTTCTCCCCAATGCCACAGAGGGCTTACAAAGATGTTTGGGGTATCACGTGGCAAGAAAATTGCCCGGAAGAGACCTTCCGAAGAGTCTCTGAGAGACTTAACACTGTGATCAGCAGGAAAGCTATAAAAATGGAAGAAGAAAATAAAAAGAGAAGGTCAGACAGTACAAATAGAGAGTCTCAAGGTAGTGTTAGATGAAGATTTAAAATATCTGAGGATAGATGGTCCAAAACACAGAGATCATTTTAAAAAATAGACAAAACTGAAAACATGTACCGTAAGCTATAGTACAAAGAGAAGAGAATTCTTCTAATATCCAAATGCTTAAGATACTTGATGTTTATTTGACAGGTACAGTGTCTCATAATGAAATTTACACCTCTTCTCACTTCTCCCTGTAAACCACTCTCCCATGCGTATATGAAACAAAAAGATAAATATTTGACCTTGCCCACTAATATTTGTCCCTGCCCTTTGCTATCTCTAGAGTTTCTGTTTTTAGCCAGTTGATTCTCAGGTACTCAGCAATGTATAATCAGGAGTTAGATGATACTTTTACTGCTAATAATAATTAATAATAATAATAATGACAAGAGCCGCTAAGATCATTGAGTGCTTACTGTGTACCAGGCACTGTTCTAAGCATTTTGTAAATATGAACTCATTCGTCCTGTACCTTCCTCCCAGGATTAAATGTCCACCTTATATAAAAGAAAGTGGAGGCATCAACAGTCTATTTTGCATGTCCAAGGTCATGCGGCTCAAAAACGAAAACATACTAGAGAAGCTGGAAAAATCAGAAAACTGAGGCTGCTAGGCTCAGTCAGTCCGTATAACATGGGTTTGAAAGGAGAGAGAAAGGCCAAATGGGCTACGCATTGAGAAAGACTGGGGAAAACACATGTGAGAATGAATTAAGGAGAGAAAAGATGTTTTTTAGAAACATTGCAATAGATTGTGAATTGGACCAAATTCAATGTTCTTCAAGGGACACAATGAAACATTGAGCTTCCTTTTATAGTAGTCTCTGAGTTGGACTGGTTCTCAGGCCATAGCTCCATAGAGACTGGGACATAAAAGGACCCGACTTTTATGAGAGTTACACATCTAAAGTGCTTTACGGTTTCACATGTGCCATCTCACAGTTAAGCACAATAATCTTGTGAAGATAAAATGTAGTGAGGATGTACATTTGCAGGGAGAGAGCAGGGAAGAGGGAGGGTACTCCAAATTGCTTAGAAACAAGGTGGCTCCTCTGGTAGTTAAACTATGAAACCAACCAGCAGTGGGCTCATTCATTTGACAAATATTTACGGAGCACCTACTATGTGGCAGGAGCTGTTCTACGTGATGGGATATATAGCAATGAAGACAATAAACATCTGGGGTAGGGCTTACATTCTAGTAGGAGAGAAAGAAAATAAGCAAATAAATGAGTATTTCCCATGATGTCAGTTAGTAGCTGATCCAGTGGCTCTGAGCAAAGATTTGCAAAGTCATCCTAAGGAGATTAGATACCTCCCAGCTCAGCAAAGTCCCACTTTTATGTATAGGATTGAATGTGCCCGTCACCAGAAGGGAAGGAGGCTGAGGAACTATAGAGGAATGGAAAAGGGAGAGTTACAAGAGACCATTTTCAGCAGAGCCTACCAAAAAACTACAGAAGAGACATATTTCAAATCAAGCTCTACCCCCTCCTAGCTGTGAGCCTTTGGGCCACTCACTTATTCTCCCTGTACCTCAGTTTCCTCAGCTACAGTCATACTGCTGACCTCTTAGGTTTGGGGTACGCATTAGGCAATACCTGTAACATATTTACCACACAGAGTGCAGTAAATGTTGCTGCCATCAGTGTCATTGCAGTGTCTCTATGACAAAGCTGCTGGCTCCGGGAGAATAGGTGGCACTCATGAAGCTGGCTGTGAAGACGGGCTAACATATATGACAAGAACCCAGCTTGTTGACCGTGGGCCTGACTGTTGATCCCAAGCTCCAAACACTTAGAGTGAGGGCTAGTACGGAGCTCAGCACAGATAGAAAATGCCTGTCAGAGAAACCAGCATCAGGTCGTCTGTACGTTTCTCTATATTCAAAAGTCTTCTTGCTTAATTCTGTTCTTCACAAAGAAAAGCACCAGCCATCATTACCAAGCACAAACTGGGTGACAACACGAAACTCATGCCCTAGAGAATACAAGGACATCAATAGCAAAAGGCCAAACTCAGTTCCCTGCCTCAAGGAGCTAACTGACCACCGAGCTGGGAACAGAGATCTACGTGAACTCTTGGGTCAAAAATCCCAAAGCAGCACAAGACGAGGTCAAGCCATGGAGTGCTCCCTAAGCACCCAGAGGAGGATAAGACAAATGTTTCCTTGAGAGAAACCTGAGCACGTTTTTGTGGGGCTCCTGTTATGTGCCAGCCACCAAAACACATGTTGTCATTTACTCCTTCCCCATCCTCCCTGGGGATAGATATTTAAGCCCATTTTAGAGATGAAAAAACTAAGTTTCAGAGACGTTGAATGACTTGGTCAAAGTATGTTGTCCAGCTATTCAGAGACTACCCCAGGATACAAATTCATTTCTGACCTCAGACCCTTTGTTATTTTCCCTATTACAAGGAGACAATATAGTGTTACAGTTCCGCGTGTGGTGGGATCCAGGGACAGAGCTGGGATTTCAATTCATCTACCCATGATTTGGGCAAATTATTGTACCTCCTTGTGCCTGTTCTTTCAGTTATAGAATATGTTGCATGACAATATCTGTCCCACAGGTTGCTGAGAATTAAATGACATAATCCTGGTTTAGTGCATAGGTGACAATAACCGTTGGCTGTGATATCAAACAAGGTCACACCACTGTTGCCATCCGCTCTACTCAGTGCTGCTGCCCTAAGACAACTGTAAAGATCTGAAGACCAGAACCCGGGTCAGAAGAGGTACTTTGAGAAGGGAGGGAAAGGAGCCATTATGGGGACAACTGGGGCATACGCCTGGACGACGGAATCCCAGGGTCTGGTAGATCCCACCTGCCAGCTACCTGGTGTCCTTCAGGAGCTGTGCTGCTCGGAATGGGCTCTGGAGGAACTTAATGGTCCTTTTAGCAGAGGCTGTCATTGCTCCGCTCATGTTCCCCCTGCACTCACCATCTTGCATCCTGCTGTGCTCTGCCTAAGGGCTCGCTCTGGCTGCAGGAATGAGACTACATAAGGAACTACATAGAGAAGGCCTGATGTAGGTGGATGTCTTACCATGTTCCTTGCTTCCTGGAGCAGGACAGGTCTGAAGCAAGTTCTCCATCACCTGCCAGAGGCCCCCAGCGAAATGGAATTCCCATTGTCCTCACAGTAACCTGCTCATTAATACATCCTGCATTGGTTTCCTTCCCTTTCCTCTCTCACTTCCCTACTTGTGTTTCCTGAGATCGCCCAAATCCTAGTTTCAGGGTCTGCTTTAGGGGGAACCCAGCTCACTGGCTCAGGGCACAGTTCTAACTTAGGTCACCCATCATCCCTCTCTTGGCTCCTTTTCCCGCTGGGACTTACAATGACAGCCTTTTAGCTTCTGAATAGAGCTGATTACCAAATGCTCAGTCTGCTTCTAACAGGGACTGGAACTAAATCTATGTCATCCGCCAGTTGACCAGTTTTTCATAAACACCTTAATAAGGCGCCCCCAGCTCCAACACCACCCCGACCACCTGCTCAGTATGGAGTTCTCACACCCTTGGTTACCTGGATGGTCTTCTCAGGGGAGGACAGGAGGAAGCAGTCAGTTTTGTAATATCTCTGAGCTAAGGCGAGTTTGAGCCAAGCATTTAGGAAAAACCAGATTTCCTGAATCAGCAAAGGTTTGTGCTAAATGATTATTTTATGAAGTGACCCACTGAGAAAGGAGAGCTTCACAGTAGCAGTTTAAGAGATTTCTTGGGAGAAGAGAAAAATGTCATATTCTGTCTCGTTAGCTGATTCTAAGTGATTAAGGAAGTCTCCCATGCTGCCAGCTGAACTTTAAGCAAAATGCAAAACAGGTCTTTGCAAAGGTGTAACAGAATTGATTCATTTAGAAAATATTTATTCAGCACCTACTATGTGCCTTGATACGCACTGGTCTGGGCAACAGGGATAAAGTAGTGAAAATAAACAAAACAACAACAAAAATACCCACAAAGTCTATGCCCTCATGAAGTGTAGTTGCATCAAAAAATAACAAGTGGTATCAAAATATAATGGCTTTAAGCAATAACCATGAGCTCTACTTTCTGTAGGTTAGCAATTTGGGCGGGACTCAGCTGGACTGTTTTTCTACTTGTCTCCCCTGGGGTCTCTCTTGCAACTGCAGGCATTTTGTGCCTGGATTGGGGCAGCATGGTCTAAAATGGCCAGACTCCCACCTGGCAGGTGGTGCTAGTTCTCAGCTGGTTGGTCGGGCAGGCCTCTGCTGAGATAGCTTATGTCTGCTCACATGGTCTTTCTTTCTCCAGTAGGCTAGCCTCAGAAATTCTATAATGTCCTGTCTACAACATTCTGTTGGTCAAAACCAGTCACAAGTCCAGCCCAGATGTAAGGGGTTACTCCATCTCTTGATGGGAAATGCTTCCAAGATACATTGCAAATGACATGGATACGGTTTAAGGAGGAATCTGTGACCGTTTTTAGAAAAATCTGCGTATTTGAATAGTAGAAACAAACAGCAAATATATCACGAGGCTTAGGCAGAAGTTTTCACCCCTGCTTCCACATAAAAATTATCTGGATCCAATCAAATCAGGCGTTGGCACCTGGGAATCCACCTGATTAATCAGCTCCCCAAGTGGTTCTGATTTGCAGCTGACTTTGAGAACCAGTGGTTGAAGTGCACTGAAGGGAAAATCAAGGGGGTCAGGGAATCTAGAGCAATGAGAGAGTTGTGGAATTTGTGGGAGTCAAGGAAAGACTCTATGCAGAGGAAGCATTTGAGCTCAAGCCTAAGTGAAACATGAGAGCCTTGGTGCCATTGGAAGAGGAAAGGGAAGAGCAGGTGAAAATACTCTGAAGCTGGAGGTGGAGAAGAGGCTGGGGTGGCAGGAACAGATGTGGTAGAAGACGTCTGGAAGAAAGGTCCAGGCCTTGGACACAGAGCCCTGGAGGAAAGTTCTATTTACTTTCACGGAGACAAGTCTTTACAGTTGGATCAGTTGCTTCACTTGGTGTTTGTAAAGAGGTGAAGCAATAAAGAACTGACTGAGTAGACCTTCTGTGGAAGGGCACACAACTTTTATAAAGTTATTTTTTAAAAGCACTCACTATTCAACAGTAGTTTCTAGGAAATGGGAAACAAAGCTGAGAGGGAGGAGATGTGGAATCGAAGAAAACAAACAACAGAAAGCATGGCTTCAGAGAAGTCAGGTGTAGAGGAGAAAGAACTCAATGCTGAGAGTTCACCAGTAGGGGGCTCTCCATCCTGGAGGCGCAAAAGGAAGCCCTGAGAGCCCAAGGCTGGCACGATGTCCCACAGCTAATTAGCAGCTGAGAGAGGATAGGGAGGCAGGGGTTGCAGGTCCTGCTTCACTCACTCGTCTCCCCCTCCGCCCAGCCTTCCTTGCCACCTCTTCTCCCTGCTCAGTCTGTCCTTGTCAGCGCACATTTATGAACTGCCAGAGGGGTCTTCATCATTTTACTTCCACCCCCCGCCCCCAAAAGTGTCTAACTTACTGCCTAGGTGGTAGCTTCCCTAGAAGAAGCCAGCTCAGTGTAGTGTTACATCACACACCAGCTTCTGTGTCCTCACTGGAGGCAGCAGCATAATGGGACCCTGATGAAGCTATCTTAGAAGGTAATTAGAATGTGGTATGGCCCAGTTCCCAGTGATGGTGCGCCAGGCAAGGAGGAATACCCTGTTTCCCCAAAAATAAGACCTAGCTGGACCATCAGTTCTAATGCGTCTTTTGGAGCAAAAATTAATATAAGACCCAGTATTATATTGTATTATATTATATTGTATTATTGTATTATATTATTATATTATATTATATTATATTATATTATATTATATTATATTATATTATATTATATTATATTATATTATATGAGACCTGGTCCTATATTATATTAAAATAAGACCAGGTCTTATATTAATTTTTGCTCCAAAAGACGCATTAGAGCTGATGGTCCAGCTAGGTCTTATTTTAGGGGAAACACGGTAGTTCCGGAGAAGAGAAAGCTAAGGCCCAGACACAGAACCGCAATCCCATCAAGGGCTGGCCAGCAAATGAAAAATGGTCAGTGTCCCCTCCCCAGAAACTTCATGGCTGAAGATTCCACCAGCCTCTTTCCAGCTCATGGTGAGACCCAAGTAGGCACCATAGTTGTCACTGCACTGGGAGCTGCCAGGCCACAGCCTCCCTGCATGCCCCTGCCTACGGGCTCTGAGTCCTTGCATCAGAATTAAGGAGGAAGAGGATGGGTGTTAAATAGGCAGAATCCTAGGGCCCTCTCCAAACCCACTGAAGAGTCTATGGGCTTGAACCCTGAGATTGCTTATTTTGAACAATCTCAGGTAATGCTGTTCCAAGTTTAAAATCACATTTAAACAAAAATGTAAATGCAATTCTCAACTCCCCAGCAACCAAGTGAATTTCTGTCTCATCAACCTGGCAGGAAATCCCAAACCCCAAACCCTTTTCCAGAACATATCACTACATAGGAGGCCCCAGAACAACTGTGAACCCCAACTCTGGCAGAAAGTGGACATTTCCCCAAGGAAGTGTTTTCAATAAGCTTGGAAAACAATTTACTCTGCAGCCTCTTAGCTCTCCGTGGATTAGAAGGATCTTACTAAACTCGAATGAGACCCCCATGACCAGGGGTCCTAGCTGGCTTGAGCCCACTTCCCAGACTTGGGCCTGGACATTGTTGATGGAAATTCCTGAACAGAGTTCTGGGAGAGGAGAGGAGCAAGGAAAGGCCTTGCTCCATTTCTCATAAGGGAAAAGGTTTTGCACAAGCTGGTTCTGTTGGAGACACAGATTTTAATCAGATGGGGTATGAGGATGATGGTGAGAAGTGTGGAAGGAGGAGAAAGCCACTGAGACACCCAGGGCCTGCAGAGTTCTTTTCTTCTTTTTTTTCTTCTTTCTCTTTCCCCATTTCTCTCTCCTCTTACTCTCCTTTTTCCTGTGCTCTCTTCCTTTTCATTTCTTTTTGTGTGTCTCCCTTCCCCTCCTATTTTCACTTTCCTTTTCCCTTCCTCTCTCCCTCTCTCTCTGTCTCTTGTCTTCCGTTTCATTTTCTCCTTCCCTCCTCTCCTCACCTTCCCCTCCATTTTGCAACAAACATTTACCAGTATCCACTCAGTGGACAACACAGAAGAAAGAGAAACACACCATCCCTGTCCTCTAGGAGTTCCTAACTCAGGTCCAAAGAATAGGCGATCGCAATTCAGTTACAAGTAGTACGGTAGGGACACCTAAAACAGACTGCAGCTCAAGGAAGCGATGGCTGACAGCTAAGAGGTAAACATGCCGCGGGTCTGCAAAGGGTAGAGAGTGCTCCAAGCCAGTGGAGGTTCCTAATTCAAGAGAAAGCATGGTACCTCTGAGAGATCGTGAGGGTCTAGGACCGCCACGCATGGTTGTGTAGGTCGTGCCATCCTGGTGCACAGACCTTCCTTTCACACAGGGAGTCTCCTGTGTTTGGTCCCTATATTGACAGGAGTGCCCTGCCTGTTTCTGTGACTGTTACGCTTCTACATGATACATTAGTGAAAGTTTGGGACAAGAACAATAAAGCAGGAACTTAATAAGTACAAGCATTGTTCCCTGTTGGTTTGTTCAGGGATGTTGCCCCATAGTCTCAGCCTCTCCCCAGGCTGAAGCTCAGCAGACCTAACCGAATCTGGGATTCCTTCCCCAGCACTTGATGCTCTGTGTGCGTGTGGCACGCCTGTCTTCAGTTTAGCCTTTCTTCCCTGAAGTCACCCATGCCCTTGGGCTGGAATGCTTGGCAATGTTTAGTTTCCCAGTACTCCCAGCCAACACTTACCTAGTGATGCTTCATTAGCATTTAGAGAATCACTTATTCTCACCTTCAGAAAGAGGAGACGTTTGATATAGTGAATTCTTTTTTTCAGAGTTTGGCTCCGTATCTGAGCCAAAGGCACTTTAAACAGTTAGTTTAAACATTTAAGAGACATTTGCATACTTTCCCAGTAATTAAAACTCATTTAACTGATCGGAGAGATAATTCTCAATGGCAGCCAAGATGGCCTCAAACAGCAGCAACTCTTCCTTCACCTTTAGAGCTAAAAACCACAGGAAAACTAAAGGTTGCCTCTCAACATTCTGATTAGAATGGTATCAATTCAACTTTGCCCATCAGAATTCTTCAATGGAAGGGTCACTTGGCAACAGAAATGAGATTCTGAAATATTTAGGAAAATTGGTATACACTATTGTTATCTTCGGGGAAGACGTTTCAAAATGAGAGGGGACGTCATCTTCTTTGCATAGAGAACGTATTTGTTTGCAAATAAAGTAGATGAGGGAAAAGGTTCCCCCAGCTTTTAAAATTAGCATTCTCGGAAAAGGGAAAAAAGAAAAGGTGTTTGTGCCCTTCGATGAGTATGACAAGGGAGAGAAATGGATTCTCCTGCAATACCCTGTCCCCAGGTATGGAGTGGGGCTAGAAGTCACCAGAGACCCAAAGGCATGACTTGACTCAGAGCCGTGGACACAGAGACTGGGAGACCTGGAGGACGGTCCTGCGCAAACTCTCATTCTGGAAATGACAAAGCAGGCTCAGCAAAGGCATGTGACTTCCCCAAGTCACAGAGCAAATCAGTGGCAGTGCTGAGATGAGTCCCCTAGATGACCTAATCTTCTGCAAAGAACTTTCTTCAACACCACGATGCTCCCTGATTTGTTGGCTTTTAGTTCATTGATTCACAAGGGCTCAACTCTGTATGGATCCAGAGAAAGTAAATGGCACGGTCCCCACCCACAAAGAGCCTGTGATTCTTTTACACATCCTAAAATAATAGCGTGACTGTGCTTGAGCTAGTCCACTGACCCGAGGAGAAACCTTTAGGTTGTACTTAACACAACACCTTTCCGAAATACAAAGAAATTAGCTTAATTCACAACTACTGTTTCCTGGGAATTTACTGGGATCAGTGGGAGACAATGGCTTTAAAAATGGAGGTCAAAAGCTGATAGAGAAGAAAAATGCTTCCTTCTCTCTGTATAACAGAAATAGAAATGTGTGTGTGTGTGTGTGTGTGTGTGTGTGTGTGTGTGTGTGTGTGATTTTAGGCACATATGGCACATATTTCACACATGCATAGATTTTTGAAATCAGACATATTGGGCTCAATTATTGACTCTGAGAACATCTATTGTGTGTCCTTGGCCAAAGGAGATAACCTCTGTCAGCATCATTTTCTCTATGTCTGAAATGAGAATAACAACCTAACAATCCCTGACAGGGAAACTTGGTGTGAGGACTGAGCAAGGCAGAGAATGTGACATCCTGTACCTGGTGGACAAAGGAAAGGTCAGCTTCTCTTGTAGGGGGCAGTTATTGGTAGAGAGAGTGGAGAAAGGAGCTGTATACTTTCTACTCTCCCATATTCTTTACATTCTCTAGGATTAAGATGTTTTCAATCGTGAAACAGAAGGGAGGAGACAGAAAGGAGCTTCATTAAGGATGAAAAATGGCTACAATCTTGAAAACAAGCTTGTTGACAGAATGTGGGTACATTTTCAGAATAATTAACAGGAAAGCCAGGACTGAGGAAATTAATTGCTATTGGTACAACTGCCTTCTAAATGGTGGTGACCTCAAGGCTGATGCACAAGGAGCACTCAGTTTCTCAGTGGGGACAGCGGAGGCCTCTGTTGATAAACGGCTTGCTGCCCTGGGGGACTAAGAAGGTGATTCTGTCCATCATAACAGTATCTTCCTAAGATGGGAATGAATATTTATTAAGCCCCTACCAGGTGCTCAGGCTATACTAACTGCGTCTGCACGTACAAATTTAAATATCTTATCAATATTCTAAATTAGGTGTATAGATCTCTATTTTACAGCTGAGGAAATTGAGGGCTGAGAACTTAACTTGCCCGAGGGCTCATGTTTGGAAGCCGATAGCCATGTAAGGATCCAAGCCTGTGTAGCTCCAAAGCTTCTGCTCTTTCCTCTCTATAAGACCACCTTCCATGAAGTGTGCAGACTTAGGTCGCTAGGGGCCAGGGTCTCCCTTTATTATGCTATTTGTCCTAGGTTTTAGAACTACTTAGTAGCTAAGTGACTTTGGCAAGTTATTTAACCTGTCTGATTTCCACCTCAATTTCCACATTTATAACCATTTGGTGATTTTGAAGACGTCATTTCCATCCTACAGGGATGCTGAGAAATTTAGAGCCTATACACCACCTATCCTCATTCAGATTGCTGCCAGAGCCTAACTTCACTGGGTGAAGAATCAGTGGAGATATATATAGGAAAATGTGTGTGTATGTGTGTGTGTGCACGCGCGCATGTGTGCGTGCATATGAGTGTTGGGATAATAGGTATAAAACTCAAGTTCCGTATTATTTCCTTTCCTCAGAGTCAACTGAGTCCTTATTCATTAACCTGGAGTTTAGCCGAAGTTTCTCAACATTCTTTGTCCATATTTTCTATGGCATCTCCTCACTGCAGGAGACTAGGAGAGCTGAATAAATGGCTGAGAGCCTGGTAACCCACAGGATCCAGGATTTGATGAACACTAATGAACCTGAGAAAAAATACAACCTTGAGTCCAGTCCTTGGGAAAACTACAGGGAGAAGCTGCGCATGGCAGGGGACTGCCAAACCTGACTAGTGGATGAAAACTTATAGCAACTATGGTGGAATGAAAACAGCATGGACTTTGGAGACCCTCCAGAATTGCTGGCTGAACGGCCGTTAGCAAGGACTCTTCTAAAGGGCAGTCTCAGGGACTCCTCTTGGTCCAGCAAAACTTCCTCACAACTGCACTGTCTGAACTCTCGTCTTAGCCCTCCTTCCTTTCTTCTCCTTTCTGAGATGTCAGCCCTGTAACATGGGCTGAAGGCTTTCATTGCCCTGTGTGCCTATGAGAATTGGCTGAACATTAGTAAGTTATTGTGATGCCCTGCAGAGGAATAAAGAGAAACTAAAGGTGGTCAATGAATAGCTAAGGGCTGAATGTGAGAGTCAGGTGGCCTGGTTAGTAGCCTGAAGGAGGTCCTGATCTCCTGCAAAAGAAGAATGGATGATAACATTCAGTTTCTTCCTAGGACTATATTAATATATTTACTCCCTTCCACTCTGTAATAATATAGTCCAAAGAGACCTGGGCCTTGCAGGTGTCCCACAGAGTGTCTCATTGGACCACTGCATTGATGTTATCATGTTTCTCGACCTGTACAAGCAAGAAGTGGTGCCTGTCCTAAAGGCCTTGGTAAGACACATTGCTAAGGATGGTGGGAGATCAACCCTATGAATATCAGGGATCTATCATTTCAGAATGGTTTCTAGGGATCTAGTGATTAAGGATATATAAGGATATCCTGCCAAAGTAAAAGACAAATGGCTACCTCTTGCATTCCCTACCACAAAAAAGCACAGTATCTGGTGGACTTTTTTGACTTCTGGAGGCAAGACATTCCACAGCTAAGCACATTGCTTCTGCTGGATACTGAATGACATGGAAAGACGCCCGCTGTGAGTGGAGCCAGAGCAGGAAAGAGCTCTGCAGCACGTCCAAGCTGCGATACCAGCATTTCGGTAAACTGCGCCATATGAACCCACAAACACTGTGGGATCACATGTGTCAGTGGGGTAAAAAGATACCATGAGGACTTTATGGAAAGCACCAATGGAAGAACCACCAGCTAGGCCCCTGGGGTTTGGGAGCAAGGCCGTGACACCTGCAGGGAGAATTACATACATTGGGAGAAACTTTTCTTATATTGTTACTGGGTCGTGGTAGAGATGGAATGCTTGACCATTGGCCACTAAGTGGTCGTGTGTCCATAACTGCTTACTCTGAATTCAGTTCTACTAAACCCACAAGTCATGGTCAGATAGGTGCAGGAGCTGTCCATCCATAAAGTGGTACATCTGGGATTGAGTCAGGCAGAATAGGACAAGGGGCACAAGTAAGATGCACAGACTAGTCCAATGCCCCATGTTATCCATCACAGTTTATGAGTGGTCCCTTCTGGCTGTACATATGGCCATAGAGAGGGAATGGTAGTTCCCTCTCCAGCTAAAGGAGGAGAAAAACACCCAATCTTGGCTTACAGGTGGATCAGCCTGGGCTGTGGGTGCATGCAAATCATGGGTAATGAATGACTGCATTACAGAAGTGGCCCTGAAAAACAGTGGAGAGTGACAATCTTCTCACTGGGTAGAACTGTGAGCAAGTGTACCTAGTCATCTCCTTTGTGGGGAAAGATAAGTGTCTCAACAGGAGAATATATTCCTTGGTTGGCTGCTCAGAAGTTAGAAAGAAAAAACTGAAAGATGGATGGGAAGGATGTCCATGGTAGAGACATGTGAATAGACATATCAGTGTGGACCTCAGATGTCTATATCTCACACTGAAGCCAACCAGAAAGCATACGCCACAGAAGAGACACTGAACAACCCAGTAGACACGATGACGCAGCCACTGATGTTAGCCAGCCTTCCACTTCAGCCATCCCAGAACTGGACTGATGGGCGCATGAACAGAGTGGCCCTGGGGGCAGAGACAGAGGCGATGAATGGGCCCAGGGTGATGGCCTCCCGCTAAGGCACCTCTTGTCATTCACTCTCAGGGCACTTCATATTTCTCCTGTGCTGCACGTACCACAATTGTAACTAAGTCTCATCCTTTTCCCTAAATGAAGACTGAGGGGAAAAAACACCTCTCTCTTAGGCATTTCATAATTTTTTTTGTGTGTGGCTGAGAGAACCTTTATGAAGGGGCACATGGTCTCTTTTTTATTCCAGCGGTCCCCGAGGTTTCAATCTGGAAGGAGGAAAGAATAATAATTGGATTTACTTACTCTGGGGAAAAGGGCTCTGCAGCTTATAGGTACTGGAGAAGCTGTGTTTTTTTTTTCTTTCATCGCTTGAGAATGTACTGTCCTTGAGAACTAATAATGTCCTCAGCAATGTGAATATGTGCATGGATCAACAAGTATCAAGTTAATTAAAAATATTTATTTATGAAAATAAACAGCAAGCAGCCAGCAGCCAGAAAAAAAAAAATAAATAAATAAATAAATAAATAAATATATATATATGCAATGCATCCTGGCAGGCAAACCATGCAGGAAGATGTAATGTTCCCCCACCCAGGCCTGTGACAGCTGGAGCTGCAAATCCCCTTCCCCATGCTGGAATGTCTAGGTATCTCTACTGCGTCGACAAATTTCTAGGAAACCGGTCCTGACCCAAAGACTCTCACATTGGAAATCATATGCTGAAAATAAGAGAGGGAAAACTGGGTTGCTCATCAATGACCACCTCACATGAAGAAGGGGGGAGCTTCCATGGGGAAAGATATAGGAAGAGCTTGAAGCTGAGGGGAGAACGGAGCCCCTTTAGGAAGGGGTTGTCTTGAATGCTACTTTTCCACTGAGTTTTGGAAAAGTTGTATTCAGCACATAGCTTTGATTCCTTTCCTGTATGGCCTTTGCCCTTTTTTAAAAGTACACATTTTATTGAAAATACAATATAAATGCCAGAACATATATACCTAAGTATACAACTCAATGAATTTCATTTTATTACCATATGATATACACACACACACACACACACACACACACACACACACAAAGAGAGAGAGGCTGCTGACCTCTGAAGGAAAGGGAAAAACAGATGCTTGGAATACATAATGAATTAATAGAATGTGTATTCTTTCTTGATATCTGTCTTGTCTGGCAAGACTATAGTCTCCCTGAGGACCGGGGCAAACTTGCCTTTTGCACTACTGTGATCTAATTAAATAGCTTAGTGTGTAGCATATAATAAGTAATCAGTACATTTTAGCTATTTTTTGGAAAGGACAAAGGAAAAAATAGAAGAGGCAACATGAAGAGAAAATACCCCTCCGAGGATCAGTAATATAAGAACAAACCAATTATCAAAGTGCCTTGCACCTGACAGACTGCCCTGGAGCAGAATCAAGCATTTCTAAAACTTATCAGTTTGTTCATTTTCATTCTCTACCCTTCATATTCCTCTGTCCCAGTAGAAAGGGAAATGTAAATCTTCTCATATTAGAGGCTCCTGGCCTCAGTGGATTCCATGTGGTATTGAGTGGATGGTTAAAAGAAAAATTCAAAGAGGGACCAGGGGAGTGGCTTATGTGAAGTAACTGTAATAGTCAAATTAAAGCTATAAATCAACTATGCAAATGAGCCTGTGTCCAGGGCAGAATTGCAATTAAACAGCCGGCAGAAGAAAACTTAATAAGCCCTGCCTCTCCTTCTATTACTTTGTGAGTAAGTTTCTGAGAGCTCAGGTCTTGTGGGAAGACTGAGAAAGTGTAGCTCCAAGCATTCCAGTAGCTCTCACAGCAACTGTACTGGGACTTGGCAGCATTCTAACCCTCCAAGAAGGATTGAGATTGAGCAGTTTGCATCTGTGTCTCCATCAAAAGGCATTAAATATGCATCTGATCAAAGTAGTGGTTAGGAATATGAAGCACCTATGGGGAAAGTTTGCTTGAAATTATAGCCATGTGTACATTCCTTCCCTCTGAAATGGCTTTCAGACTAAAATTCTCCCAAGAGAATTGGTTAGAGAACGGGAGACCATAAAAAGAATGGTTGTCAAGAGTTTTAGGGAGGAGTGGATCAAAAGTAAAGATCAGTTACCAAAGATGGGACTCAGTCCTACCCATGGAATTTAATTTGTACCATTTGTTGTGGCCATAGAATCATAGAAGCTAAATGGCCATCCATCCTGGTTTGCCCAAGACAGTACCATTTTATATCTATTATTCCAATATAATTGTTATTAGTACCCTGTTTCATTCTTAAATAATTGTGCAATGGTTAGGATGATAAATTATATAGCTATCACACAAAGTTACGATCTTCAAAAACCATTCACCTTTCAGGTAAGTCGAGGAACTTAAGAAGTCTCAGAATCATAGCCCAGACATTTATTCATTAATGATGAGTCTGGTAAGTTTCCGGTCTCTGGAATTATTCAGGCAGAGACTAGATAAGGAGATGAGGTAAAGGAGATTAAGACAGCAAATAGAGACCAATGACAATGAGTTTGTTGAGTTCATTCTTTCCCTGAGATTCGGCAAGAATCAGAGATTCAACAAGAAATGCACCCAGAGGGGAAAAAAGTTTCTCAAGTTTCTGCAGGAAGATGGCAGTTGAGGAAAGGCGTGAGCACAAGTGTCCTCATTTTCTTTACTAGATACTGATCAGGGGAGAAGTAGTGAGATGGAAGGGGAAATTAGCGTCGTTACAGGTGCTAATTGTCTACCTCAACTGAAACCTTTACCCTAGCTCTCGTGTGGACCCAAGGGCAGCAAATTTTTGCTAGATGTAAGAACTCAGGTGTGTGTCAGTACCTGGGCTTTGCCTCAGCCCAGGATAGGGTAGGTTTTACAGTGTTAAACAAAATTTCAGTAGCCTAAAACAACAAAGTTTTATTTTCCTGTCGGCCACACTGTCCATCACTTGTTGGCTGGGAGCTCTTGCTTGTGTCGTACTTTCTCAGGAACTTCTTATTTCCATGGTTATTGAAACAGGAAAAGGGACAGTTTCTGAAAGTTTCTGCCTGCCATGATACTCATTACCTCTACTCACATTTCACTGGCCACAGAAAGTCACATTCACATGGATATGTCTAATTTCTTATAGGGAGGGAAGTCCTACCATGGTCATGGAAGGCAGAAAACAGGAAATACTTGGAGAAGAGCCCCAACTACAGATTTATGGGAGAGTATCCAGAATGCATGTCAAAGTGCCTGGTACACAGCAGGAGTCAAGCACATGCCAGCTCCCTCCACAGAAATGTCCCCAGCCTTTGAAACACTTCTTTCCCAGCTCCTCTGTTCTTCCCTTTGGAGGAGACTCCAGTATCAGAGATTGTTTAGCCTGGGGACTCATAAAGGGAAGAGACCTGGACAGTACACCTCAAATGGGTGAAGGGTTATTACATGGGTCCTAGGCAAGGACTTACTTATCATATTCTGGCCTGAGCACATCAAAACAGCAGCAGCACTAGTATTTAGTATGTGTGTGGCACTTACTATGTGTCATAGTAAAATACTGTCTGAAGTATTTTACTATGTGTTTAATTTAGTATTAGTTATACTATTAGTATCCTCTTTTCACAGGTGAGAGAACTGAGTCCAAAAGAAGTAAAATAACTTCTCTGAGATCCATGGATATTAAGTATCTGAGCTAGGATACCAATTCAGGCCGTATGCTCCAGAGTCCATTACCTGTGCGCTAGACAGACTGATGGAGGAATCAACACATATAGTCTTGATGCTATCAGATGCTATTGGACAATGAGAAATGCTATTGAGTAACAATAGGTGCTATTGGGTAACAATAGAGGCTATTGTATAACAATAGATGCTATTGGGTAACAATAGTATCTAAAGTATTGTTTCCCAGGGAATGGAACTCCTGGGGCTTGTGAGATGATTTGATTGATTCCTTAAGAGCATTAGATAGCATTAAATCTCACGGTGATAAGTATATTTCCTTTTCATTGCTTTTTCCTCTTTGTGTCCCAATCCTTCTAAATATGTGAAAATTAAAGTTTAGATGTCTAGAACATATTGGCACTAACCAGCACTTCTTATTCTCACTTTGGTGGAAGAGAGAGAAGGCCTCCAGCACAGAGCCTTCTGCAGGCAACAGTGTCAGCCTAGAAGTAAAGACCATCATTTTGTTTGCCTCATGTTTATTGTTATTGTTACTTTCTTTGATTGGAAAGTGATGCTAGATTTCCATTTATGGCAGAGATGTAGTCTCATTTTAAAACACATTTGTTTAAGTTAAAAAAAATTGAGCTGATATGGTAACATAGAAAATAAATAGCACGGGTGGCATTCAGATAGGCCCAAAATGGTGCAAGTGGTGGATCAAAGACTAGAATTTGGGAAACAGTATTCTGGACAGATGGGTCTGCAGGGCAGCAAATTGGACTTAGGGAAGGTGGTAAGAATTTATTTTCCTCTCATTAGCTGCTATTCAGTGATCAGTGAGCACAGATAACAATAAGAATCTCCTCTTTCCCACCCATGACACATGTTAAAGTGTCCCCAAGCCCTGAGAAGCTAAAAATTTAAGGTGACATGAATCTGGGAGGAAGCAGTAACGTGAAACCAAGAGGGTGTTGGGATCAGGCAGGGGAAATGTAAACTTAGATGGGTAAGTAGCTGTGTGACCCTGGGTGAATTTCCTGCCCACCCAGAGCCTTCATTCTTGTGGTTATTAAGTCACATCATGAGGAAAGATTGCTTGGTTCACCTTGCTGGCTGTTGTGAGGATCCAGCATTCATTCCACAAGTTTTTAAGAAAACTACCATGCCCTGGGCAGTCAGAAGACAGCCTCAGCTTTCGCCCTTGCAGAGCTGGGTTTAGTGGGCGTTGACACTGAGAGCAGCAGCAAGAGAGACAAAACCACGGAACGGCCATTAATGGAGGATTCACCAGAGGCCAGGTGTTGAGCTAAGTGTCATACGTGTGCGTTATCTCATTTCATCCTAACAATAGTTCTGCGAAGAAGGTCATTGTCATCATTCCCATTTTATAGATGAGAATCTGGAGATTAAAAGGGCTAAGGAACTTGCATAAGCTGATGGAATCCAGGGTAAGGCAGAGAGCCAGGACTCAAACTCACAACTGATTTCTTCTTAAAATAGATGTTATCCTGGAAAATAGAGGTGTGCTGGGTTTCAGCAAGGAGGATGGAGCTGCAATAAAAGCACTTGACAGTTGGCCCTGCATCCAGCCAAACACTGTGGATTGTCAAGCATTAATGGGGGAAACTCGTTGGTATTCATTATTCCTACTGCATTATTTTTGGATTATTTTTAGTCAAATCCTCCCCACAGGGCATTTGAAGTTTTCCAGTGCTTGTGCAAGTGTGAAGGGGAATTCCATTATTAGAGAAATGCCTTCTCCCCAATGCTTTCCGAGCTTTCACACATACAGGAATCACCCCCGGGAACTTATTAAAATGCAGGTTCTAGGTGTGGACTGAGACCCAGAGATTCTGCATTTCTAATAAGCCCCCCGTGGTCTACGCTGCTGGTTCACAGACTACAGTTTGAATAGCAAAGCATTAAAGCCCTGAGAACCCAGGGGATGGAGCTCTCTTGCCCACCTTCCCATGCCAAAGGCATAGCCTGTGTGGCAGGTGGAAAAATGGGCAGGACCAAGTAGGGATGGAATCACAGCATAGCAGCTTCAATTCCAAGAGGAAGAGGCAGGTGGGAAACCTGCTGGCTCATCAATTCCCACCAGCAATTAGTCAGAAGGAAGCTCCTCTGAGGACCAATTAACATTTACATGTCACTCCAATCCTCCCCACACTCACTGAGGGTACCACAAAGTGCAAGCTATTGAGACTAATGAAAAAGCCTATAAAATGTGCAGTTGAATTTGCATGCACTCAGGTGTGGTGACTCATTTGACGAGGAGACGCTCTCTCCCCTTGGTGGTGACCTTTTTGCTTAGTTATTAGGTTCCCTGTTTCCCCGAAAATAAAACCTAGCCAAACAACCAGCTCTAATGCGTCTTTTGGTGCAAAAATTAATATAAGACCTCATATTTATATTATATTATGTTATATTATATTATATTATATTATATTATATTATATTATATTATATTATATTATATTATATTACAAAGACCTGTTCTTATAGTAAAATAAGACAGGGTCTTATATTAATTTTTGCTCCAAAAGATGCATTAGAGCTGATTGTCCGGCTAGGTCTTGTTTTTTTGGGAAACACAGTTGTTTTCCTGTCTCTAGCTGCCCAGGTGCTGGGCTGGTATGTATTGAGCAGGAAAGCGGCCTGGGTCTCTTCCTTGGGGTCATCTCATTTCATCTTCACTCCTACATAGATTGATAGACAATGGTACTGAAGCTCAGATTCAAACCAGGGCTGTGGACTCCACCTTCTAGTCTGGAAATGGCCCCTTGTGGGTGGGGGAGGGGTCCATCTGTGAGCTACCTGAAGTCGCATACAAAGTTGTGTGTGGGTGAGCTTGTCACCTTTGTGTATGTGGAGAGAATAACTGTATTTCATCAGATTCTCAGAGCCATCTGTGATTCTCCCGATAGGAAACAGCTCCCCTGGCTAGATTGTACAACCGAAAAAGGAGTGCCTTGGGCCATGGCTCTCAGTCTTTCCTAGGGAGAGAGCCAGTTTTTCCGTCAGACTTTTCAACCTTCCACTCAAGAGATGGTTGGGATTTCACAGTGCATGACTTGAGAAAACACATAACGACAAAGGAACTCTGAAGTCAGGACTGCTTTCAAGTAAATTTGCATTTTAATCATGATGGCAGCGTGTCCACATATTTGGTAAATAAGAGAAAGTGAATGGGGCAAATACTGTTTCTTTTCACCTTCCTCTATTCCCAACCAACATGTGGCAGGACCGAGTCTAAATGACAAAGATCCCTACCCCTGCTCCAAAGCTTATGCCACAATATCATACGCTGGCAACAAGCAGCTGGAGGACAGTCCCTGCCTACAAGAAGGAGTTCAGGGCAGTGATTAAGTGCCACAGCTGTGTTTGGAGTCAGACAAACCTGGGTGTAAAGTGCAGTCATATAACCATAGGCCAATCACCTCAGTTTACCAATCCATAAAATGGAAATAAAGATAGCACCCACCTCACCTACCTCATAAGGGATGTTGTAAGGATTAAAGAAATGATGTAAATAAAGCATTGCTACCATTAACAGCACTTTCAAGGTGCTGGCCACTTCACAGTATCTCATTTAATCTTGAGTTTTTGAATGTTTATGGAGCTTGCTCCAAGTCCCAGGAAGAGCTGTGATTTGAATCATGTTTATCTAGAATCTAAATCCATAGGCTGTATGTTTGCCACTCTCTCAGTCACCTGTCTATGCCCTGAATGCCACAGTAGAGCCATGCACACATGGGCACTTAATAGATATTTGTTCATTTAAATTGGTCTAGGTTCTAACCCAATATGCATATTTGTAAATGAAACACCAAGAATCAGCTGGAGGTCTTCTCTGAAAGTTTGGGCTGCTGAGAAACAATGTGCTCTTGTCAAAACAAGGCTTGTTGAGAGGGCTCATAGAAAAGAATCTGGGGAATCAGATAATGCAGGCTCTCGCTTTGACTGGGTGACATGGCCATGATTTCGCCTCTCTGAGCTCAGCTATGATCTGAGTGTCAATTGCTGCCTTGTCTACCTTTCAGAGCAGGCTGTGAGGTGGGAGTGAGATTACTTATATGAAATTGTCTGACATTATAGATAAAGTGTTCTCATCATTGGTGTTACACTCATGGTGACAGGTAGGAAAGTCCCGAGAGAACTCCAAAATAATTCTGCTTTGGAGAAAACGCTGCATTTAAAGACAGAGAGGACAAGAAGGAGCCAGGGCTATGGAAAAAATTATTGTCTTCAATGAAAATCAAAAAGTAACTGATTCCTGGTCTTAAGGCCCCATGGGTTGGGGGGGAAAGGCGGGGGAAGTGGCTGAAATCCATGACCTTCCCAAGTTCATCTTGTAGAAAGTATTAAAAGTGATTTAAATAAGATATTTACCAACATTTAAACTTTATCCCCCAAACTGACTGAGGTTTTATGACAACATTTGTAGCCTAGCAGCAGGGTATAGGAGGAACCCCATTACTTAAAGGCAGAAAACCTAAGGAACTTTAAAAACCAGGATGACTCCATTTTAAAAAGCTCTGAATTGGATTTGTACAACTCAAGAGGTGGCATCAGTCAGTAAGTGATTTCCAGCAGCAGATAGCACAATCAGCAAACCTGCCTTTTCAAGTAGACTGAGCAAGGCCCTCCAGAAATGCCCGTTACAGCTGGACAGCTATTCCCAGGGAGAAGGAGCAGGAGGCTGAATCCAAGCCAGGGTCAGCCTCTTGGCACACCCACATATGTCCCCAGGGCTGGACAGGCCACCAGCGTTAGCAATCAGGCTGCAAAGATTGCAAGCAGCCGCTCCTCCCTTGGGAAGCTTTCCGGGCAGTGACAAAGCAGTGTCCCATCAGGAGCTAATGGAACAAGCCACCGACTTTCCTGGTAATTCATTTACCAAGCCAGGCTCAGGGATCAGAGTGAACAGATCTGCAACCCGACTCACCCCTCTGTTTTCCAAGCAGAGCTCTCATTGGAATTAAAGAAGCTATAATTAAAGTACCTTATTTGGGCATGCTGTAATTAGTCACCAATTTAGCGTGCCATCAAATGTAATCTGTATATAAACACCAGGGCTGCAGGTGCCAATCCCCTGGTGAGTTCTGGGAGCAAGTGAGCCCTGCCTGCCTTTCTCATAAAACTTCATCAGCCCTGAGTGCCTCGCCGGGTGAGGCAGAGACTGGCTGGGACCCATGAGAGGAAGCCCAGGGCAGTCTGTCTTCCCAAATACTTCTAAGCCTTGTGAGTTAGACTTCCAGGGAGCAGAATTTATCTCATCACCACCTAGAGAAACTTGAGGTGAAGGCAGCTTCTTCAATCTACACTTCAAAGGGAATAGTGTGGCTTCATGATTAAACACAAGCTTTGGGGCTATTTTTTTTATCCATTCAATGTTTACTGAGCCCCTGATGTGTGCAAGACAGTGGGGGTTCAATAACAAATAAGACAGGATGATCTGCTAGAAGCTCCATGACAGTGACACCCTGCACTCAAGCTGTGTGACCTTGGGTTCTCTGAGGCTACTTGCTTATCAATAAGATGGCTGTAGTAGCAATCACCCCAGTATTAGTGAAGACTGAACGTGAAAAAAATATATAAACATCTAATATTTTGCCCAACACAGAGCAGAGCTGGAACTGGAAAGTCAGTCTCTCCAGGTGAGTCCAGTCCCCTGATTCTAATCTGCCCCCACTGGCTACTCAGCTGCACTTCAAAACAAGGCGCCGATAAGAGGAGGACCTGGAACTGTGGGTCATGCGACTCTTCTCTCCCCATTTGGAGCTCAAGAGTTTTTCTGTATCCACTGCAAGTGTGTGGAATTGGTCTTATATGAGCCGGAATCGTCTGCTTTGTCCTGGGAATAGTTCTGCCTAACATTATTTATGTGGGTGACTATTTCCCACTGGACCCTTAGCTCCAGAAGCCCCCTCCCCAATCCTGCTTCTCATTCATCAAGGCATTTCCCAGTCCCCCATGGGATGTGTCTAATATCCTGAGCATAAGGGTATGGAGTCTGGCTGCAACAGTAAGTGGCACATTCAGCCACGCTGAGGAAGTAACTCAACATATATTCTCATGGCCTCTGGGCAGCCTTTTCCTTCCAAGAGTGTCTGGTCAGCTTCCTGCCCCTGATGTGCAGCCCACTCACTCAGTGCATCCACAGGCACCTACTACGTTAGACACTCTCATGGCTGCTTTACATACATTACTTTTTCTCCTCGACACCTGGCGTCATCAACTGCCATTTGTTTAAGCTAAAAACCCAGGTTCCATCTTTGATTTCTCTGCCCTGAGCATGTCCTAGGGACTTGACCTTCAAAATGTGATCCCCATCTGTCCATTTCCTTCCGTCTCCACAATCACATCCATCCAAGTCACCGTGCAATCGCCTCCCAGTCAGGCTCCCTGCTCCTTAGGATCTGTTCTCCACACGGTGGCCAGAGAAACCTTTTTAAAAACACAGATCAGGTTCCAGCCCTGGTCAGAACCCATCAATGGTTCCCGTTACACTTAGAATCAGGCCCAAACCCCTCGCTCCGACTTCACACCCCAGCATCCTGTTTTGTCCCAGCCCCCAACTGTGGCTTCTGCAGCCCCAGGCTCTTTGCATTAGCTGTTGGCTCTGCCTAAGAACCTCCGCCCATATCTAGGCAAGGATGGAAGCCTCCTGATGTAGACTTCTCAGAGAAGTCTTTCCTGACAGCCATTCTCTATCAATTCAACCTCTTAAATTTTACATCCCGTAAATGTCTGATAATTTTCTATTTATTTTTCAGTCTGTCTCTCTGCTGCCTAGAATGTAAGCTCCCTAAAGGAAGTTCTTTCTCTTTGTATGTATTCCACTTCCTGGCAGAGCCTGGCACGTAGTAGATACTGTATATATTTGTTGAGTGAATGATTCTTCATAACAATTATCTGTAAAATGAGGATAAGGCCACCTGAGAGAGGTCAGGTGACTTGTGTGACACATTTGGAATGCCACAGAGCCTCATTTCAAACCTAAGTCTTTGCTAAACTAAAGCCTGGCATCTATTTGTGGCAAGCCCCCTCAGACATTTCCCCAACCAGAGCCAATGTGGCTGGACAGCCCTTGGGACTCTTACTTACTATTGTCAATGAAAAACCATCCAGCCTAAGAGAAAGCTCATAAGAGTTTATTTGAGCCAAACTGACGACAATTGCCAGGAAGCAAAGTCTCAATGGATTGAGAAAATGGTCTGGAAAACGGCCGTTTTGCAACTTATTTTATACATTAGAATCGAAGGAGGAGGGTTACATGAAATCCATTGGTTGTAGATTAAGGGGGTGGGAGAAAGCAAAGCGGGGAAATCTCTGAGAGTGGATAAAAAGCAAAATGGAGGGACACACATTTCTTTTACATTGGTGGGTACAGGATAGTTAACAGCATTTTACAGCACACAGAGATGGTATTTGGAGAACAAGATAACAATGAGGGATTTTGTAGTTTCCTGCTCTGGTGTGATGGGTTGTGCCCCCTGGGGGGGGGGGATCTGGAAAGGGAGTACTCTGACATTCCAAGGGTATGTTTTCTTAGATGCAGAAACAGTGCAGACAGGCTCACTTAAGGTAAAGATTGACCTTTGTCAAGGAAGTTACAGGCCAAGGATGTGACTTCCGGCGATGGCTCACCTTAGTTAGGAATTTTTATGTTCACGCCATCCTACGTGGTTATTTTCAGTTTCCTAAGCTTGTCAGGTTTAACATGTGGCCCCTTTTCCTTCCACACTATGATTGTAAGACACACCTCAGCAACAAGCATAAGGGAACATTGAATACACTCGGCATATTACTCACCAGTCCTGGAGGGTACACGGCACACCCTGGGCCACACAGCAAGGTCCCAGAGAGGGAGAGTGATAGGAGAAGGGATGGTGGGCGGGTGGGGGGAAGGAACCTAGGGTTCTGCTTTTATTGGGGTCAAAATGGGGTGCCTAAGGTTTCATGGGTTCACTCTTTATCAGTGAATTGAAAACATGAGAGCAGAAATTAAAACCCTGGAAGGGAAAAGCAACTGGTCAGTCAAATTGTCAGTCATTTAAGTCAACCAGGGCTTTTAAAAGAGGAACTTCAAGGGCAGGGCAGCCTGCTTCTTATCTTGTGTAGCTGGCAATGTGTTTCTTCAAGATGGATGTCTTTGAAGTGGACGCTCAGCAATCAAAAGTGAAATGTCAGGCACTTAGATTGCAATCAAAAAGCTAATTGTCAGGCGCTTACCCATCAAGCACACGGCTTTCACTTCCGTTCAACATCTATTTGTTGAGTAGCTGCTGGGCACAGGCTAGAGGCCAGGAGGATGTTCTTACAGGGCCTGAAGTCCTGGTTCTGTTGCTTATGACTGTGGGATCATGGTCACGCGTGTGACTTAACTTCTCCAAGCCTCAATTCCTTCCTATGTAAAACGAGGACTAGGATGAGGTTTAATTCATAGGGCTTGGAGGATGTGCCGATAAAAATTAATGTAAACGTGATTGTAAATAAAAAGTGCTATGAGGTTGTTAAATAATCCCATAGATGTCGGCAGTGGGAACAGGAAATGTGTATTGAGAGGCAAGAAGACAGTGTCTTCTTCTGCTAGTTGGAATGACAGTGTGTCTTAAGAAACCTCCTTGATTTGGGTCAAATCAGATACTTCCCTTGGTGGACTTACATGACAAGCAACAGTGGTGACGATCACCATCTCCGGAGCCAGACTGACTGACTGCTTCCCCACACTTACTGGGTGACCTTGGGCAAGTTACTTACCCTGTCTGTGCCTCAGTTTTCTTACCTGTCAAATAGTGTTGTGAAGATTAAATAAGTTAAATATGTAAAGAACCTAAAATGGTGTCTGACAGAAGCAAGTGCTATGTGTGTTTGCTGTTTGTTATTATCACAGAGACATTAAAAACACAGGTTGCTTCCTTGAAAAGGTCCCTGACTCTCCTATTTTATGTTGCTCTTACCCACTACCCACTCCTTGGGTTGTCCCATAAAATATAAGGAATGTCAGGTCAATCTGAATTTCAGATAAGTAATAAATTATTTTTAGTACAAGTATATCCCATGCAATATTTGGGACATACTTATCCTCAAACAATTTTGTTATCTGAAACTCAAATTTAACTGGGTGTTGTATGTTTTTATTTGCTAAATCTAATAACCCTACCAACCCATTATCCTATTAAATAATTCCAGGCAGTGAAAAGTGCTAATAAAGTATCATTTTTTTTTAAGTTGGTTATCATGTCTCCTACACTAGAATGCAAAGGCCATGAGAGCAGCCTCTTGTCTGTCTTATTTGTATCCGTATTCCCAGGGCTCAGCAGAGTATCTGGCCCAGGATAAGAACTTAACGCAAAGGTGTTTTTATAATGACTGAATAAGGGGATACTTACAGAGCAAGGGAGAGGCCCTTGGAAGCGACCAACATCCTGCTTTTCTGGACATTCTTAAATGCTGCTTTTAAAAATCTTTCCAAGCATTATTCCATTCCATGTACCTAGGTCTGGGGACCCCAACTCTTCTCAGAGATGGGATTTCAACCTGGGCTTCTGCATGGGGTTAGGAAACAGGGTATATTTTTCCTTTGAAGTGTGACCCATCCATCCTCTGCATTCTAATTCTGTCACAGTCCTGGGATCCACAGCCCACGAGCAATGGATTTGCCTTATGCTAACGGCATTTCATTTATCATTATGGCACAGAATGAGGGGAGACTATTAAACTCAGTGTGATGTTTTATTAGTGTGTTTTTCTGAGGTCTGTGACTCTGCATTACACAATGAATAAAAATGACCTAAATTTTGCTTCGTGAGACATTTTCAGGCTACTCTTGCTCAGTCGCCCAAACCTGGTGATCCCTTTGGAAAAATAGCAGCAGACTTCGTCTTCCCTTTGAAAGCATTACTGCAGGTGTGGCTTTAATTTAGTTTTCTTTGGCTTTTTTGCATTTGGTAATAACTCTGGTTTCCCATAAAGTAAAAATCACTCGATGCTTTTTGATTTTTTAACTTAAAGCAATATATAGACTTTAGGGACTTGGGCCACAGAAGGTCTCCCCTATGCCTGAAATTGGCAACATTTGCCACATTGTTAAAAAATGGTGTTTGTAAGTGCAATTGAAATTGTTCAGCCCTTTCTGATTTGGAGTGTCATATCTGCTGTGTCTGATGTACTGCATTTAAACAGAAATGGCTCACTCTTTGCTTTGGAATTGAGTTTTAAATTGAATGGGTAGTGATTCAAGCAGCACTGTTACATGAAAACACCGGTTTGTAAGGGATAGATGTGGTGTGGGGGAAGAGTCACTCTGTCTTGCCTCCTGGATTTGGCATTTTGAAGACCTAATTATCTATATAAAAGTGAGTCACTCTGCCCTCAAGCTCCTGTAACATAATTTTTAAAAGAAAGAAGAGGGACAATAAAATAAGTGGACTTGCCTAAATTCCATTGGACAGTTTTCACAGGTCTCTTCAAAAGGAACAACTGATAAGAACTGTGTCCCAAACCTTCCTCTCTCACTGGCAACAAAAGAAAATTCTGCAGCTTACACACAACTATATGTTGGGGATGTAAAGATTGCTTCACAGATTCCACCAGTTACTTTCAAAATACATGAGGGCTTTTTTTTTTCCCTTTAAGAGTCAATAAATCATCAGGGGGAAAAAGTGTTGTGTGCAGAAAGATGTTAATTAACATTATCAATAGATATTGGAAACTACCTCTAATGTGCAACATTCTGGAAATCGTTAATTAATTATGGTGCATGGACTATGATGAAAGATAATGCATTCATTGAAATAATAATTAGAAAGACTTGGATACATGGAAAATGTTTAAGCTGACGTATCAATTACAGAATTAGATGGACATTATCAGTATAAGTAGGTGGATGGATACAAACTAGAAGAGGAGGCAAAAATGAAAATAATAGTTGTACTAAAGAACTAGCTGGATTAAAGGTAATTAATTGTTATTATTTAAAATCATTTTGAAAAGCTAAACATTTTTTTTTTAGAATAACAGTTTATAAAAAAGCAATCGCAGAAATGTACAATCAGTTTAAATCTTTAAATCCGGAGCCTACAATGGAGTTCATCCTGGAGTTCATTAATAAGGTAACATCCAATTTGCAGACTCATTTGCATTCTCCGCATACTTACCTAGAAAGACAGAGTTGAAATTATTCAGAGACACTTCCAAAAAGGAAAAAGAAAAAAGAAAAGTCATCCTGTTTTAGGCTGAGAAGCTCTCAGACATCACGGGTAAGTTCCTCAGACGAGGACGACACAGGGCAGGCCCTGGTGTGCGACAGACCTAGTGTGTGAGTCACACAGGCATCCCTCTGGTGGGGGGATTATGGCAAGATTCATACAGCCCACTGAGGAGTCCAGGCAAGGGCCCAAGTTCAGCCCCTACCCCCCTCCTAGCCAGCACATGGACCAAGTGCACAGCTGTGCTCTTGGCAGCTTGCCTGGGACCTTTTCAGTGTGTGTGGAGTTGTCCTTTCTGTACCTTGTTCAAGGTCAGGCAACCTATCTGTCAGACTTCCCTCTGCTCTGCCCTTGACCCACTGCTGACTCCAGGAGTCAGCACCATCTGCTCAGTTCCTAGAAAGCATTACCTCCTGTTTGACTAAGTGTTGTCCTCACAGCTCTGGGCCCCTGGGAAGAATGGCCAGGGACTTACTTCACTCAGGGTTGGCCACTCTTGACCATTAGAAATTCTAACGTGAGTCTTGCTGGCCACACTGGCCACACTTGCTGGCCACACTCCCATGGGCAGAGCCCAAAGAACAGAATGGTCCTGATTCGAGATGTTACGCTTTTCTCCATGACATCTTATTATAGATGTCACTGCTGGTAACTGGTCCCGAGTCAAAGTCCGGACCGCAAAGTTCAGGAGATCTGCTGCAGGTCCCCGTTTGCCTCTCAGCCCAGCCCTGGGTTAAGAGGTCCTTTCTGACATGCCCTGTGCTTTGTGCTCCTCAGCCTCTGACATAATGAAGCTGCTCAACTGGAATCTGTAGAAAACAGAGGGTCAGGTTAACTGAAGGCTTCTTATTGCTGCTGAAACAGGATGAGGCAACCCTGTGACCTACCTGCTCTGTTAGTTGGACAAGTTACTTAACCTCTAGACCACCGTTTTCTTGTCTGTAAAAAGTGGAGCTAATAATGGTAGTCCCTCTCCGTGTTAAATGAGGATTTGGAGAAGCAGTATACAGAAAACATGTAGGACAGTAAGCTTTTGCTGAGGTAGCTACTGTTATTTCTCCTAATCTTATATGTAAAACGGGAATTCCTCTCTTCATCACCACCCTTCATGGCTGTGGCCATCAAATAAGTGCAAGAGCTGAATCTGCTCAGTCAAGGACACTGCCAATGCCAGGCCATGTGGTCACTGTGTGGGGTGCCCCTCCACAGTGACATGGGCATCACCAAGTCTTGGGTCCTGGAGACTCTTGGCACCAAGCACCTCAAGTCAGCTTCATCACACCTGTGCAAGAGGGCAGTTATCCCCACCTCAGAGATGAGGAGACTGAGGTTAGGTAGCCAGAGAGTTGCAGAGATTTGCCGAAGACCATGAAACTAATTAGTGGCAGGACCTGGTTTCCAACCACATCTTCCAACTATAACGCCTGTATTCTTCACCACCATGTTGTAACACCTTTTTGCTACCAGTCATAAAATATAGACAGGCAGGGGGTGGGGGGGTTGGGGGCAGGGTGAAAAAACTGAAGGGAGTAAGAAATACAAAGTGGTAATTACAAAATAGTCACAGGGATGTTAAGTACAGCGTAGAGAATATAGTCAATAATATGGTAATAATTACATATGGTGTCAGGTGAATACTAGACGTATCGGGGGGATCACTTCTTAAATTATATAAATGTCTAACCACTATGCTGTACACCTGAAAGTAATATAAAATAATATTGAGTGTCAACTGTAACTGAAAAACTTAAAAAGGGGGGGGGGAAGGTAAAAGGGAATAAGAGGTTCAAATTTCCGGATATAAAACAAATAAGTCATGGGGATGTAATATACAGCAGAGAGAATATAGTCAATAATATTGTTGTCAAATGAAACGGTATCAGATGTTTGCTGGACTTATCATGGTGATAAACTTCTTTAGGCGCATAAATGTTGGGCAACTATGGTATACACCTGAAACTAATATAATATTGTATATGACCTATAGTTTAATAAAAATCTTTAAAAAATAAATGAAATGAAAAATGAACATTAAAGTAAATTTAAAATTCTGCTATACACTACATGAAAAATTTGTCAATTATACTAAATGTCTATTGAACCGAGGGTATGTAACACAAATCTGTTTTTGTTTTTTTTTAATGTGGGGTTTTTGTTTTGTTTTCTCTTATTTGATTTGCTTCTGCATTACCTCTTTATCTGAAAACAGAGCAGGGGTGCATGTGTGTGTAGCTGGGCAGAGTAGGGGATGGGGTGGGGGTTTGTTCCAGCTCACAGAAGACCCTGGTTGTCTATAATAGAACTTCTGTGGCTGATGGTTACTGCAAACTCCTTTTTTTTTTTCAGTTACAGTTGACGTATTTTAATATTGCATTAGTTCCAGGTGTACAACATAGTTATTAGGCAATTGCATAACTTACGAAGTGATCACCTTGATAAGCACTGTAGACGCTTTAATCAAGATTCTTAGGCCCAGTGAAGCTGTGGCTATGAATCTTTTGCAGAAAGGTTTGGTATTAAAGAATCTTCACAGTCCGTTTGACCCAATTGTCTTGCCCTGGTGCGTCAAGGACGACTCTTGACCTTAAGCTCTTCTGCCGATAGTCTTGTTAGAGAAAATTGCCATTCCTCTAAATTGCGTTCCAAGCCTGTTAGTCAGTCTGGATTCAGATTTAAAGAACCTATTGATGCAATTTTTATTTTAAGAATTGGAATGGGGGAAATAACATATGCTTGTATTAACGAGAGAAAACAATAGCAATTGCATCCACATATTATGGTTGGGTCTCAGATTCGATGAACTCTGGATTGAGAAGCAAAATATAATAAGCATGATTCTGAAAATTGAATAATCAGAATTCCATGTGGTTCCAATTGTAATGGATGGAAAGACATAAGCAAAATACAAGGACGGTTTGCAAGTCAACTTTCCTGAGACTGTCACCGTAAAAGTGGATTTATCTCTCCAAACAATTACCCATTGAACTGTGGAATAAAGAATACAACTTCTGAATTTGAAGTTTCACATTTTAAGTCAAATTTTGAGAAAAACAAATCCAGACACTTTTACATTTATAGGATTAATCGTCTGTCTTTCCGCCAATAACAAGAAAATTGAATCTGCAAAATTATGTTCAGTATATGATTTTCAGCCGTGTAATTATTGTTTAAAGATACACATCTTCAATTTCTTCTGCTCTCTTTTGAAACTCAAGTCCATTTCAAATCTTTTGTTAATAAGCAATTTAGTTCCCAGAGAATGGTTCCTTTGTGTTGGTAATTAAGTGTTATATTTACACAAAGGAAATAGTGAAATACAATCTCTTCCAAAAAGAACTTTCTAAAACATTCTACTGAGTGCAAAAACATGACCCTGCAGTGCTAGAATTTCTTCTGGTGATGCCAACAAAAACTCCTTGAACTATTTTACAAGGAACTTAGAAAGAAAGTCTGATTCCTCTGACCGACACATCTATTCCTTTTACATGTGATAGTTAAGGAAATGTTAAAACCGCTCAATAGCAATTGTGAAAGTGAATATACAGCAACTCTTAAGTTTATTACTTGCTAGTTTGGCAATAGATCTTGCCAGTATGGCACGCATTTGCTTCTTAGGCAGCAAACACTTGCAGGGCAAGTGTATTTTCTGCACATTTTATATCGTTACAGATGTGAATTTTTTCCTAAAGTGAAAACTTGATTTTAGTTAATATACCAACAAACATGCAGGGGGCACCCACTGACCATGTGACAGGCACTCTGCCAAGGGCTGCAGGAAGCACAAGTCTGAGTAAACGGGGCCCACCCTTACCAGTGCCCAGTCTGGTCAGGAAAATAAGATGAATTGGATTTTGATAAGCAAAGGTGAAAGGGTAAGAGACTCCACTGATAGACATGGAGGGGGAAATGCAAGGCATGCTTAGGTAAGAGGAAGTAAAATACATATAGCGATTGTTATCATATTTACTATGGACCAGGAAAGGTCAGGAGGCAGAGGAACACATCCAAGTTTGCATAGTTGCTAATACATGGGGAGCTGAGATAGAAAACAGAGTGCTCTTAACTACTAGTACAAGACATGAATCCTTAGGCTAAAATGGAACATTTGCACAGCACAGTTCCAGGTGACAAAACTGAAAAATGAAAATCGGTACAAAACCGTGGTGGAATCCAAATTCAAGGACTTTTCCTATAGGTACTGGAGAGTCACTGGAGGTTTCTGAGTAGGAGAACTTCGTGGAAGGTTTCCTGCTTCATTTGCTATCAGTGGCACCAAAGAAATTAGTTCAAATAATCCTTTGTCCCAACCACTCTTCCTGTCTCTGCAAATCTACATCTCACCCACTAAGGCTACTTCTTCCAAACCATAAATAAACCAAAGGAAGCATTTCTAAGATCAAAGAAATGTATCCTGTTCTCAACCCATTTCAAGATTTTTTTCCTTTCACTTGGTAATATTTTCCCCATGTTTTTCTCTATCGCAAAAACTAGAAACACTTGAAAGGTTGGAAGCAGCTTTGCTTAAACACATTTCTTTTATAGTCTATCATGTCTCAAATCTCATTTCCTTAAAAAAAATAACAGGTGGAAGAGGGGCTGGGTCCAGGCTTCTCTCTGAGAGATGGAGCAGAAGCAGGGCACATAAATGTGTGCGTGGCTTGATTTACAGTCTGTGTGTGTGCACATCTTTTGTCATTTTACCAATTTCCTGTGAGTCTGCTTATTCCCTTTTATTCTGAACGGTTAGGTGGTTTATTTGAGAAGAGGTGAGGAGGGGATCTACACATGCTATCTGTTGAGCTGTATGCCATCTTAGATCAGCATAATTCCATGGTCTAGTGCAAGACAGCTAAACAGAGAAAAGTCCATTCAGAGAGAAGGTGGTAATTTTCATGAAGTGCCTCTCTCCCTATCTGATTCAAAGAGGTACATTATGCAGAAACCTGCAATAGCAAGCCTTTGTGCTGGAAACATCCATCTAGCTGCTTTCCATAATGTTTCCTGCCAAGTCACCAGGTCCTTACATTCCCAAGCTCCTGCTTATTTGAAATTGAAATCATTCCCTTTGCAGAAACAACCCATCCTTCTCTGTGAGGTTCCATCCAGTTGGTCAGAACTCCTTTCCGGGAGTTTATTTGATGATAAATTATATCAAGAAATTAAACAGAAACCCCATTAGTAATGTTGACAATATTCCCCACACACATGAAATATTTAATGAAAATCAGGAGCGAGGGAGTTGAATTTGGACAAAAACAACCTGTGTAAGATGGATGTTCTCTGAATGCAAATGCAGGTTGTTTTTTTTCTAAAGAATAGAAATATCTTCCCTTGCAAATACCCAAGAGCTGTCCCTTGTTTTGCTTTTGGTGACAGGGAAATATCGATTTAGTAATTTCCTGCCTTAGTTGATCCCTCCTAGAATGGGATATCCAGAGGTCTTCTAGAAGTTAGAGGACTTTCTGAATATGGACGCAGAAGGGTGGAGCCAGCCCAAATGGTTGGTACCATCTACAAAAGAGCTGGAAGTGTGAATGGCCCAAATAACCCTTACTCTTCGATGGATGAGTGGACTCCATCAAATTGAAAAGAAAATGGTTTCTGCTAAACTTGAGTATAGGCAGCTGAAGGAATTGCTTAAAATGGGGACAGGTCAAGGTCCTACTTTGAGTACATCTCACCCACTATCTTTTAAGTCTGTTGGACCATTCCATAGAGAGAAATAAGAATACTTTAGTATAGTGGTCCTCTACCCTGACTGTACATGAAAGTCACCTGTAGACTTTTGAAAGGCCTTGTGTCTAATCACAATAGACCACTTAAACCAACATTAGCAGAAACAACCAAAATATCCTTTTTCGATAGATGAATGGATAAAGAAGTTGTGGTATATATACACAATGGAATACTATTCGGCGGTAAGAAAAGATGAAATAGGAGCATTTGTGACAACGTGGATGGATCTTGAGATTATAATGCTAAGCGAAATAAGTCAGACAGAAAAAGCAGAGAACCATATGATTTCACTGATATGTGGTATATAAACCAAAAACAACAAAAGAACAAGACAAACAAATGAGAAACAAAAACTCATAGACACAGACAATAGTTTAGTGGTTACCAGAGGGTAATGGGGCAGCGGGGTGGTAGATGAGGGTAAAGGGGATCAAATATATGGTGATGGAAGGGGAACTGACTCTGGGTGGTGAACACACAGTGGGATTTATAGATGATGCAATACAGAATTATACACCTGAAATCTATGTAACTTTACTAACAATTGTCACCCCAATAAAATTTAATTAAAAACAACAACAACAACAACAAAAAAGCACAACAACATTAGCTTGTGGGACAATCCAGATGTCTGTATATTTTTTTATATACCTTCACACAGGGTCCTGTCAGGTTGCAGAAAACAGAAACAAAGAACTTAATTAAAATAATTTTTAACAAGTTAACCAGTTACTGAGGAAAGCAGGAAGCAGCTACTACCTCTAAGTGTGGGGAAAACAAAGGAATGAAATCAGGGCTATTAAAATTTAGAGCACAGAGAAGGGGCCCTGCAGAGCTGAGACCCTGACCTCTGAGGGGTGTGCTACCATATGTTGCCGGTACCTGACCTCAGAGGAAGGAGCTGGATGAGACCCAGACTTCAGAGGAACTGGCTTGCCAAAGCTTGTATCTCAGATATAAACGGTTCTAGGATTGTGGAAAAACTGGAAACTAAAACCAGCTGTTCCTACTGGAACCAACTGCTCTGGCCAGGATGACACTGATAGGAACAGAAAGCAAACAGGGTGGAGGACAAGCCCTTCTCCAAATTCCATCCTTTCAGTTTCCTCTAGTGCCCCCTGTTGGCAGAGCTGGTAAAGGGGAAATGCTGTTGGCGGAATCCCAACGGCAGCATTTCAAAACAGTACATAGGAGGGTAGGTGTAAAGTAAGAAACAAGAATTGGGGTGGCCGGGGTTAGTTCAGTTGGTTAGAGCGCGGTGCTAATAACACCAAGGTTGCTGGTTTGATCCCCGCATGGGCCACTGTGAGCTGTGCCCTTCACAACTAGATTGAAATAGATACTTGACTTGGAGCTGATGGGTCCTGGAAAAATGCATTAAAAAAAAAAAAAAAAAAAAGAATTAATAGCCAGCACCGTTCCTCCAAGTGGTTCTGTTGGGCAGGCAGGCATGAAATATTAAAAGCTATGACTTAAGACTCCCCTTGAGCATTCCTGGTTTGTTTTTGTTTTCTCCTCAGTCCCCAGTGAGTTCAACCTGCCCATGGTCATCAGCCTGCCCCTTTAGTCTCCATGTTTGCCCTTGAACTCTTGACCTTTGGGTTCCCCCAGTTATGGCTTAGATTTGGTCCATGGGTTCTCTCAGCTTTGAAGAACTATGGCCCTCATTGGCCCTACAAGGACCCAACGCTAGGCAATTAAAAGCAAGGGACTGAACTACAATGTCCATGGAGTTTGTTTTGGCTCATATTTTCAGGGACCATATTTCCTGGAAGCAGCCAGCTCTGGTCGTCCATCACCACTTTGTGTTGATGGCCATTCCCAACAGTGGTCTGCTGCCATTGACTTTGGTGAGAACCTAAATAGAAAAAAATCTGTTATCCTATGAGTTGTGGTTGAACAAAAATATTACCTCTCAAGTTATGCTTTTGTTCTCTGGAAACAATGATTGGGTTCTTTCTATTAGTTGTGGGGTTCCTCACTTACCAAACTCCCAACCAGTTAAGTCAGAAGAGCAACAAAGCTAGTCCTTCCCATCATGAGGACCTCCCACGTACATGACAACACTATAAATCCCCATTCGAATCATTAGAATGAGTGTCAGCAGGCTTGAATCATTTATTTAATACATGTATACTCAGCACCTACTATAATCTAGGTAGTATTCTAGGGACTAGAGATACAGCAGTGAACAAAGCCAGTTACTGCCTTCATGGAGGTTGCTTGGGAAGAAAGATAGTAAGTAAATAAATATGTAAACGTATAATGTACCAGATTAGTTATGTATTACTGTGTAACAAATTATCTCACATTTAGCACCTCAAAAAAAACAAAGATGTATTATCTCACAGTTTTTGACAGTCAGAGCCCAGGATCAGAGTTGTTGGGTGGTTCTGGCTCAGGGTCTTTCATGTGGCTGTAGTCCGGTTGTCATGGGGGTTGTGGTCTCATCTGAATATTTGTCTGGCTTTGGGGGATCTTTTTCCGAGTTCACTCATGTGACGTGATCGTGAGGCTTTGCTCCTCACCATGTGGATCTCTCCAGAAAACTGCTCACAAGTTGGCAGCTGGCTTCTCCCAGAGTGAGTGATCTAAGAGAGAGAGAGAGAGTGATCAAGACGGAAGCCATGGTATCTTTTATTACCGAGTCTAGGAATAGAATATTGCTTCAATATTCCATTGTTCCTAACCCTGATAAAATGTGGGAAGGGACTATAGGATGGCCTGAAAACCAAGAAGTAGGGATTCTCAGGACTGTCTGGGAGGCTGGCTACCATAAGTGGCAATAAGTTCTGTGGAGGAAACAAAGCAGAGGAATATTATACAGAGGGCATGGGTCTGGGGTTACCATTACTCTTGGTACAAGAGGAAATGAATAAATTTACTTTCTCTGCAGTTATTTTTAGAAATTCAGCTTGAACTCCTCTTTAACATTACATTTTTTAAATTAAGCATCAATTATCTTTTGTCTAAAGCAAAAAATTGTTGGACATGGGTTCATATAGCTACTTGTAGCATATAAATATACCCCTCTGCTGCTCTGTCAATTGTATTGCCTACAGACACTGTTAGTTTGTGAAGCACCATATGGAACAAAAATATGTGGCAACTTATTGAATGGGAACATTTTGTGAGAAAATATTTTTGTTCCCATGCAGCAATGTTGCTACTAAATAGCTTCTAAATTGGTAAAAAGAAAAAAAAGAAGAAAGGAAAAAACCTCAGAGTGGCAATAGAATACCCTAAGGAGACTAGAAAGCATGCAAAGCAGTTATATTATTTTATAATGAAAACCAGATATGAGTAATATTATTTCTTCATACCCTCCTTTCCTTTGGCAATCATTTCTTTCTAAATATATGTCCCTTGTCCGATAAATCACATGCTCTGATTCACCCATAGCCCAGGACCAGAGGCAGCCACTTACACAAAAGGACAGTTGGTCACTCACAGAAATATGTCTGTCTTGTGTTTGGGAACTGAACCATCATTCGAACATCAGTAATGTCTCCTCCTGTGACTCCAGAGGTCTTGTCTGGCGTCTAGTTTAGGATTGCTCCCAAATTTCAGCTCTGAGAACTCAAAGTACCAAAGCCACAGAAAGTATCATGTGCTTAGGAGTCATCTAAGCATCTTGATAAACACAGGTTCTGGTTCAGAAGGTCTGAGGTGGGGCCTAATACTCAGCATTTCTAATGGTCCTCAGATCATGCTTTGAAGATGCTAAATAATAAGATACTAAAATAGGTTTGGAGAGTCCAAAGTTTACCTGTCTGCCTACTTCTGTAGATGGTTTGAGATTTCCTTTTTCCTTTTCCTTTTTAAAAAATCATCCTAATGAGGGATCCCCTAATAATCAAGAAACAGTTTTATTAACTTGCAACATTCTTAAACCATTTATTATCCACAAGATAATTTACATTTCAGGTCTCTGTTCTTTCTTTATTTCTTTTTCCCCTCCTTTCTCCCGCCTCCCCCTGCACTCTGGTTCAAGCCGTTGTTTCTCAGTCTAGTTGTGTGGGACCCAACTCGCTGGCCCATGTTGGTATTATGAGCCTTGTGCTCCCCACCAGCTGAGGCAGTGGGTTGCCAGTCATGGGTTGGCAGCTTGCAGCAGCTCATGGCAGCTCTCGGGGGCTGCCGGCCACTCATGCTGGCCACCGGCCACTCATTGCAGCCCACGGCAGCCCACGGCAGCACACAGCAGCCCATGCTGGCAGCTGGCCCCTCACGCTGGCCACAGGCCGCTCCTGGTAGCACATGCAGCACACGGACAGCCCCACAGCGGCACATGCCAACCTCCGGCTGCTCACGGCATCCCAGCTCCAGGGAGAGCCGTTGTTCACAATCTTAGCTGTAGAGGGCGCAGCTCGCTGGTCCCTGTGGGAATCCAACTGGCTGCCTTACGCATTAGGAGCGCCGCACTCCAACCACCTGAGCCACTGGGCCCGACCCAGGTGTCTGTTCTTTCAAAAGCTTAGTTTGAAAAACATGTTCCACCATACATTGTTAAAAAATCTTTTTTCAGTTACAGTTGACATTCAATATTATTTTATGTTAGTTTCAGGTGTGCAGCATATGGTTAGACATTTATATACTTTATACAGTGATCCCCTTGTTCAGTGTAGTACCCACCTGGCATTATATACAGTTGTTGAAACATTATTGACTATATTCCCTATGCTGTACTTTACATCCCCATGACTATTTTGTAACTACTACCAATTTGTATTTCTTAATCCCTTCACTTGTTTTATTTGAACGAGCAATGCCAAGGAATGTATAATTTAGATTTCAATACAAACTAAATCCTTACTTCTACCCCCACATCAAATATTCTGTGTTTCAAGTATTTCCAAATTGGAAGTGAACAGCAACAACAAAAAATGCAGTCATTAAAAATAAAATTTAAAACTTATATTGAGAATCCCATACAAAATTCCAGGTCAGCTCCACTCTCCTGTGTTCCAGCTACATGAGAAGAATGGGGGGATTTCACCGATGGTTTGTTTTATTTGTCTTATTTCAAGATTTATTATTTTTACATTTTAAACTTTTCTTATTTTATATTTCATTATTTTATCATTTTAAAATAATGACAATACTTGTTGATGTAACACTGATACTCAAAGTAATACACAGTGTGTGCAGGGTTACTCATGAGTCTTTGGCCTCTGTGTCCTCAAGTTATCTTATCAAGGTCTACAAATGTAACATATAGTGGCTGCAGGTTGTTGGCTTTTGTTTGTTTGTTAAAGATTTCTGAAAGTGCAAAAATGTATGGGAATGAATAGCCCTGGCTTGTATCTCTCAAGCAGCTCATCCCATGCCCCCTCCCTACTCCACCTCACCCTCACCCCCATAGCCCTCACCCTGGTCTAAGTAGAAACGTAGCACCTGTATCCAGAAGGCCTTGGAGACCCACTGACTGGATCTCTGCAGCAGCCAGACCCAGCGCGGCATTCTCCCATCAGCAACTACCAGCTATGAGTCCTGTTGGTCTCCAACTCATCATGTCTCACAGCTCTCAAAGCACATAGATTTCACAGACAACTCACAGGGTGAATTTGGATGTTTTTAAATGTCTATACTTAGTCTATTTGGAGTAATCACAGCGTTCCCATCTCACTTTGGTTGTGAGCCTCAGTGCTACCTAAGAGATGTTGGGAATACTTCTGACTTCTGAATATTCAAAAGGAAACCCAACAGTTTCCTGCCTTTGGTCAGCGACAGACTCTTCATACCTGTTATCCTCCTCTGCCTGCTTTCAGTTGCTTTTAACTATTTTCTAAATAGTTACAAACTGAGTGAATGCAACTTCCTCATATATAAAATGGGTTTATCTTGGGATTTGAACAGGTGAGCAAATAATGTTTTTCTCCTCCAAATAAGAATCTGAGTGAAATTAAAACAGACACGAATCAAATTAGAGGGTCTACATCAGCTTAATAACTGGTACTTCTGGACTTAGGAATGAAGCATGGATCTACATCCAGTAATTCCTAATTTTTCACCCTTTCCAACAACTGAACCAAATTCAGACAAAATAGCTAGACAGTCATAATCATCTACTTTCCCCAAAGGCACTGTTGGCATGTTTTGCACTTGGTTCTTTGAATTCCAAATCTCATACTTTTCATGCTAAATCACTTTGCCTCGAGTAAGACTGGAAGACAGTTTTGAACCTAGATTTGTTGGAACTGGTCTGAGTATATTCCCAGTACGTCACAATTATCTGTCTTAAAACTTTTTTCTTGGCCCAAACATGAAGACTTTAGAAAAAAAAAAACACATGTTCAGAATCAACAAAGAAGACAATGGGGATCAGAGGATGAGATCACTTCCAAAACAAGAAGAGGAAACAGGGACTCTATGGCTTCAAATCAACTGGGAAAAGAACAGTGGGCCAGTGGGTGTGAAGCGCCTTGGCACCCCACCAATGGGAAAAGGGAACAGCTTCTTCTGGTGGTAGGAGTGTGAGACTGGAAAGGTCTGTGATGGAAGCCTGGAAACATGAGGACAGAGGAAAGGGTTCCTCAATCAGATACCACCAGCACCACCCCTTGTAATTGGTGAAATCATTAAATGAGATCAAGGAAATGAAGCACCAATCAGAGAGCCAGTGACCACTTGTGAGTGTTTTCTTTCCTTCCTTCTCCTCCCCCCTCCAACCTGCTTTAGAAAATGAGAAAGGCCAAGTTCTGTAGCAGCTCCCCTGAGACACTTTCCCCAGGGCAACCCCATCTACCTCGGTCTGCTTCCCTGTCATCTAGGACAGCTGCACATCTAGGTTTCCCCAGGGCAGGCTGGGCTTACTGTGTGGTCCTTGTGTCCTGCCCACTTTAGCATTTGCTGGACGAAAGAAGCCTGGTTGGGTGATACTTACACAGCCACCCTCTTTCTAGCAGGGAATTTTTAGGCATAGACATCAAAGATTCTCCTCCCCTTCCTTCCGAATCACTGCTCTTTCTTGCCTCTTCTCCCATTCCTTCTCAAGCTCCTTCACTGGGTTCTTTTTAATAAAGGTCAGCATTTCCCCACTGTGGTTCCTTTCTCCTTTCTTATTTCCTTCTTCCTGTCCTCTCTGGATGATCCCACCCACTCTAGGTCTTCAACTACACAAACTGCATTTGAGCTGACCTTCAAATCTCCGTCTCCTGCCCCGAGATCCTGGCTAACGTCTCCAGCTACCACACATCCACTTGGATTTACTTTGAACATCACAGAGGCAACTTCTTTTCTTTTCTTTTTTGTTTTTTCCTTTTGTGTTATTTTATTTTTCTTTTATTTTTTATGATTTTTTTTATTTTAAAAATTTTATTAAAATATAGCTACCATACAATATTATGTTAGTTTCAGGGGTACACAATAGTTATTCAACATTTATATATTTAAAGACTTGATCACCATGATAAGTCCAGCAGCCATCTGACACTGTACCACACTGTCACAGTATTATTGACTATATTCCCTATGCTGTACTTACATCCCCATGACTTATTGTTTTATACCTGGAAATTTTGACCTCTTATTTTGCTTCACATTTTCCCCCCTTTTTAAAAATTTCAATTACAATTGACATTCAATATTATTTTATATTAATTTCAGGAATACAGCATAGTGATTAGACATTTATGTAATTTAAGAAGTGATCCCCCTGACCAGTCTAGCACCCACCTGGCACTATAAGTAGTTATTACCATATTATTGACTATATTCCCTAGGCTTTACTTTACATCCCAAAGACTATTTTGTAACTACCAGTTTGTACTTCTTAATCCCTTGATCTTTTTCATGCTGCCCCTAACCCCCTCCCATCTATCACCCCAACAAATCTAGTACCCATCTGACATCAATACATAGTTATTACAATATTATTAACTATATTCCTTATGCTATACCCTGTATCTCCATAACTACTGTGTAACTACCAATTTGTACTTCTTGATCCCTCCCCTTTTCTCATTACCCTCAACCCTCCTCCCATCTGGCAACCATCAGTATGTTCTTTGTATCTATGAGTGTGTTTCTGTTTTGTTTGTTAATTTTGTTCTTTAGATTACATATATAAGCGAAATCACATTGCATCTGTATTTCTCTATCTGACACTCTGCTCACAGTACCTTCCATGTCCATCCATGCCACTGCAGATGGCAAGAACCCATTCCCTTCCATGGGCTGAGCAATCAGTATTCCAGTGTATTTATGTACCACCTACTCTTAACCCAGTCTTCCACCATCAGACACTCAGGTTTTCTTCCTATCTTACCCATTGTAAACAATGCTGCAATGAACATATGGATGCACATGTCCTCTTGAAGTAGCATTTGGGTTTCTTCAGATAAATACCCTGAGGCCGGATTACTGGGTCCTTCTTTGTCTCTTGTTCTAGCCTTTGTTTTAAAGTCTATTTTGTCTGGTGTAAGTATTGTTACCCTAGGTTTTTTGTTTCCATTTTCATGAAATATATTTTTCCATAATTTTACTTTCCATCTGTGTGTGTCTTTCAATCTGAAGTGGTTCTCTTGTAGGTAGAATATGTAAGGGTTTTGTTTTCTTACCTATTCAGCCTTCCTATGTCTTTTGATGGGAATATTTAATCCATTTACATTCAAAGTAATTGTTGTTAGATATGTAGTTACTGCCATTTTATTATTCATCATTTTGATCTTTTTTTTTTTTTTTTTTCCACCTTAAAGAAGTTCCTCTAACATTCCTTGTAATACTGGTTTAGGAGTGATGAACTCCTGTAGCTTTTCCTTGTCTGGGAAGCTCTTGATCTGTCCTTTGATTCTAAATGATAGCCTTGCTGGGTAGAGTAATCATGGTTGTATGTCCTTGCCTTTCATCACATTGAATATTTTCTGTCAGTCCCTTCTGGACTGCAAAGTTTCTGTTGAGAAATCAGCTGGTAATCTTATGGGAGCTCCCTTATAAGTTACTAGTTGAATTTTTCTTGCTGTTTTAGCATTCTCTCTTTGTCTTTAACCTTTGCCATTCTAATTATAATGTGTCTTGGTGTGGGCCTTTTGGTTCATCTTGTTTGGGACTCTGTGCACTTCCTGGATTTATATGTCTATTTCCTTCAGTCATTATTCCTTTAAATAGGTCCTCAATCCCTTGCTTTCTTGCTTCTCCTTCTGGTACCTTTATGATGTGAATGTTATTACTCTTCATGTTGTCCTAGAAGTCTCTTAAACTATCCTCCTTTTTTTTTTTTTGGATTCTTTTTTCATTTTTCTGTTCTGATTGGGTGTTTTCTGCTACCTTGTCTTCCAAGTTGCTAATTCGATCCTCTGCTTCATCTAGTCTCCTTGTGATTCCTTCTAGTGCATTCTTCATTTCAGTTACTGTATTCTTAACTTCTGACTTGTTCTTTTTTTATCATGTCTATGTCATTTTTTATGCTTGCTATCCCTTTGTTGAAGTTCTCACTAAGTTCCTTGAGCATCCTTATAACCACTGTTTTGAATTCTGTCTCTGGTAGGTTGCTTGCCTTTATTTTGTTTAGTTCTTTTTCTGGAATTTTCTCCTTTTTGTTTTTCATTTGAGAGGTATTTTTTTGTTTCCTCATTTTGGATGCCTCTCTGTTTGTTTCTATGTATTAGGTAAATCTGTTATGTCTCCCAGTCTTGACTGAGTGGCTTTATGCAGTAGGTGCCCTGGTGGGGTCCTGGCAGTCTCCTTGGTCACCTGCTCTGGGTGCTCCAGGAGTATCCCTTCTGTGGGTTGTGTGTGCTCTCCTGTTATAGTTGAGTTTTGATTGCTATTGGCACATCAGTTTGTGGGATTGACCCTCAGGCTGACTGGCTGTGGGGTTTGGTCACATCCACAGCTTACAGGCTGCTGTGTGGTGGGCCTACCCCACTGAGTGGGATTCGCTCCAGTGGGCTCTGATGTGTGTTGAGGCTGCCCTTTGGCTGTGCAATGTGTAGGGCTAACTGGGTGATGTTCTGCTGTGGGCTGAAGCCAACCTCCAAGTATGTTGGTTCTGGGGCCTCTTGCAAGGAGCTCTATTTCAGGCCCAGGTCTCCCACTGCCTGCGACCAGCTGAGGACTACCTGGTAGGAGCTACAAAGTGATCAGTGATTATTTGCTGCCTGTGCTAACCCTGGAGGTCTGTGGGAGATGCTATGCTACAAATTGAGCATGGCTGCCACCATTACCAGGCCTGGGGTAGCTCCACAAAAAGTCAGGAAACCCCGATGGCTGTTGCCAACTGCCAACTCCCTTAAGGTTCAGCTGCTGATAAAACCTTGTGCAGCACACGAGTTGGGTGAGGCAGAGTCTCAGGGAGTCACTAGAGTGGGAAGAATTGTGGTCAACAGGTTAATGTAGACTCAGGTTTGGTGCCAGTTCTGAGCCTGAAGCTACTCAGCAAAAGTCTCAGAGCTCACCATGGCCAGCTGTTGCCAGCCTGGGTCCTACAGACTAATAGTTTTTCAAAACAGAATGCCATGCAGGTGGAACTGACTGCTCTCAAAGAAATTGCCTCAGGTGTTGGGCAAGTTGGGTGGGGCAGGGTCCCAATGAGTCAGCAGAGTGGAGCAGCAGAGCTCACCAGACCAATCAGATTCAGATCTGGCCGGTGGGGGAGGGTTCAACACAGGAAAGATGGCGCCCTGCCAGCTGCAGGGGACGAAGACGCCACACAGGAAAAATGATGACTGTCCTCCAGCCCTCACTGTGAAGCCACATACTTCAGTCTGCCCTCCGTATGCCTCCAATGTTCCCTGAGTTACTGTGCCTCTGCTGGAGCCCAAGGTGAGTGTCTGTGAGTGAGTCTGTGTGCAAGCCACTTAAGAGGATGTCTGGGTTCCCAGCAACCTTCCGTCCCACCCAGATAATTGTTTTTCACAGCCAAATTTTATGAGGGCTCTTTTTCCTGGCACCAGTACTCTGGGCTGGGGAAGGGAGGTAGGTGTGGGGTTGGGGTCTCTTGCTCCTCCAGGGGCAACCTCCACGGCTGACATACATTAGTGATGAAGTATTCCCATTAACCACAGGTCTGGGAATCAGGAAATACAGCCCCAGATACTCATGTGGCCTCTGCTTTGCCTTGTAAATTTGGACAAGTCCCTCCTCCAAGCTGTGTTTGGTTCTTCAGTCTGAACAATGGTCAAATAATAACTAAACGACTCTCCTAATGCTAGTAATGGCCACATGAGAAATAACTTGTTTCAGAGTCATTTCAGGTATAATGTATAAGTTGAATATAATGAAATATGTCCCTGTTGCTACTGTGAATTAGACTTTCTGGCTAAACATTCAGATGACTCTTTCATCGCAGTTACTTTACAATGAATGAGTGAAAAGATGATACATATGCAGAACATTCAAAGAATTAAACATACAGAACTCAATTTATAGTTTTGTTATTAAGTCATAAATATTATCAGTCAGTAGTTAGTAGCACTCCGATTTCAAATCTAGAGTTGCTTAGATTTTTTTTCTTTTCATAAATCTTTACTTTGAAGTCAGACCCCTCCCAGGATGTGACTTCAGACCAGCTTGTCTTCAAAAACTCTACCTAACATTTTGAGAAGGTAAAGAGGACAGCTTATACTACTGTGGTACTAGAATTCAATCTGTATTAGAATCTGTCCTAAGAAAATAATTTTAAATACAGAAAACTCATTATGCACTAAGAGTTCATCACAGTATATTTTTCTACAAAAGGAAAAAATGGAAATAACCAAAATGTCCAACAAGAGGGCCATAGTTAGATGAATTATAGTGTATTTGTGTGACAGGAAACATGCAGCCATTATATACTCTGTTGCAAGGATTTGTAGCAAGTAGGTTAAGCACTTGTGTTATGATATTATGTGAAAAAGCAGGGTAAAAAGCATGTATGCAATACAAGCACAAGAAACTAAGAGGTACACCTGTGTATCCTTTGCTTATTTCTATTGCTTCTCCCTCTGCAAGCTGGGAAAACTGGTGAAGGAGACCATCTTGGTTTTAGAAGTGGGGCCCTCCACCAAGAGCTTTTCATAGTCAGAACCTTCTCTGCCAGTTTGCCCTGTGGGGAAAAGATTTCAATACTCTCATATTCCTGGTCCTATTTCCTGTCTCTAAACTTTTTTTTAATAACTTACGTTTGATTACCAAAGTAATATATGTTCACTTGAAAATCTCTCCAATTTTAAAGTTCATTAACCACATCCAGTTTGAAGTGAAATTGGAAAATGATTCTTTTTTCAGCAACCAAAACTTTTGGCAGCTTGCCTCCAAATAGAGGTTGGAATTACATAACTCTCAGTTTCGCAGAAAAAAATTTTCTAAAAGGGCCAACTTCTTTTCTGTAAACCATCATTTCAAAGCAGCTTTTCAGCAGATTGTAAATGGATTTTACTATCATGGTGGTGTTTTCAGCATCCACACTTGAAAATGTGATATAATTTATGGCCTTTTTTAATGCCATGTAAGAGGTAGTGAATTATAGATAAACAAAGAGATTCTCCTCTCTCCCAAGAGGGCTGTTAGTGAATAATTACCATCAAGAGGTGAATAAAAAGAGTAATAGACAGTTAAGAAGAAGATGTAGGCTGGGGGGTGGCCATTTTCTCAGAGTCAGGAAGTAGGCTGGGTGTATCCACCTGGCATCAGGTGGCTGACGACTTCATCTCTGTCATATATATTCAGAGGCCTCTCTGTGGTCCTCATTGGTCTGAATAAATCTCTCCCAAGCCCTGCTGTAGACAGGCTTTCACACCACAGTAACCCAGCATGATAATTACAAATACAGATCCCAGGGTCTCACCCCAAATCTACTGAATTGCAATCACTGGAGTGAGGCTCAAGGTTCTGTATCTTAACAAAGTGCCCTGGTCAGTCTCATGCTCCCTTTACAGGAGAGGAATCTGAGGACTAAAATGGGAAATTGACTTGACTAAGGTCATACTGCAGGCTGGTGGCAGACCTCCCGACCTCCAGGTCAGCTCTCTTCTATGGGTGTATGGGGCCTGAGAAGGACAGACTTTGCATAAACAAAGGGCTAGATGTGACGGTTGCCCAAGCCAGAAACAAATTTGCTGCTGATCATTGGACTACCATTTCCCCAAAGTCTTCCTTGGTTCATAGAGGAGTCTCTCTGTCGTTTTTAGAGGGAACTGAAGAAGAAAGATGCAAGATAAAGCCAAGTTTCTGCAAACATATTTTTAGAAAACTAGTCCTTTACATGGTCCATGAAGAAAGAATTCTGTGGTCCAGGAAGTCACTGTCTCCTTTCCCCCTGCCTAGAATATTCTCAAGGGGTCACTTATATGAGCGTATAAAGCCACTGAGAAATCTTGCATTAAAGAAGCCCATTTAACTTTCCCCCTTCTAGCAGTCCCTGACTCATTTGGAAGAAATGCCTCTCTGTGGTGTGTGTGTGTGTGATAATTTTAACATTTTTGAGAAACTAGTGTCCTAGGGAAACCATGCAGAAGTTTCTTTACTCAAGTCCATGTCACAAGCCGTGAGCTGGCTGGAATGGTGGGAAAGGCACTAAATTTGGAGTCTGGAGACCTGGATTTTAGACTCCTCTCTGACAATTGCTAGTTTTGAGACCTTGGGAAAGCTTCTTGCCCCTTTTTACAACTGAGGAAACTAACACTAAGAGATACACACCCTTCCTGTCCACTCTCCTGGGTTATAACTGCCTACAGAATAGGTAGCACTATAAAAGTAAAGTGTCAGCATCTCTCTTTCTCCCCCTCCTCCTCCTCCCTCAAATGCTCATCACTGAAGAGGTCATTCCAATCCTGAGACCTCATCCTGTCTTTAATATCAGGGCCTTGACAAGATGACACCAGGAGTTGATTGTAATACAAATACACAATCTAAGGGTGACCAGCGAGCCCTCGAATTGCTGCAACATCTCTTGTCATTCCCAACGAACTCTCAAAAGATCGACTGTAGAAGGTATTGACTCAGGGATGGAACATTTCTCACTGAATTACAGGTCAGTTATTCACATAATTGATTTTCTTCTCTGGAGACATTGGCTTTGCTAATACGGTTCCCAGTCAGATGGCAGAGGACAGAACAGTTTCCCTGGGTCTGTGTTCCAACAGGTAGTTCTCTGCCCAAACACACTTCCACCAGTAGCAGCCCTCCTCTCCTCCCTAAGGGAGGGACCTCATTGTAAAGGAATGGGATGAAGGCTGGAAATGGTGGCACGAGGCGTCACACAATTACCTTCAGGAAATAGCCACTGATATGTGTCATGGGCTCTGGTGATATGTGACTCATCACTCATCTCTGGGCCCCCCCACTGTGTTTGGCATAATTCCTACCACCTCCTAGGGGCTTGAGAAATATTTCTGAATGAATAGAGGAATAAATAAAAGACCTGTGTTCTACAACACCCCAGCGTATTTCCTCTGTGTTAATAGGGCCTCCATGAGCCATCCTCACCCATGAGAGGCCACATCTTATCAAGAGGTTGAAAAGTTACTATAAGAGACTCATTAATACACTCAGAAAATCAGGCAGTGGAGGTCCAGATATGAGTAGAGTGTTCTCTGGACTGTCTGTGATCTCACTGTGCAGCAGGGGACATTTATTGAGCCGCGAGTAGTTTAGGATAAGGAGATGGCAACATGGGGATTTACTTTATTTCCCCCAGTACATTTTAAACCATCTTCAGGGTCATCATTAACATCACCACCATCCTCCTCCTCCTCCTCCATCTTCATCTTCATCCTCACCATGTAATCTCTGTGATGACAATGACTTTTTGTTTTGTTCCCTGTTATACCCCAAGCATTCAAAACAGCCCCTGGCCTGTAATAGGTGCTTTTGGAGTCCTCAGTGAACACTGAATAATCATTATCGATGCTAGAATGCACTGCCTACTTACTTACTTCCAGGCACCATGCCAAGTACTTCATAGTTTTGATTTCAACAACATGAACATAAATAGGTCCAGAAATGTCCTAAGTTGATGAAGCAGCACTTCATACCTAGGGTATCTGGCTGGAGAGAACACATTCTAACCCACATGCCTGCCCATTATGCCATCCCGGTCGCCTCTAATGCTTCTCTTTGTCCCTCACAGTTCTTTGTAGGACAAGTAGTGAATGTTGTCCAATGAATGAGAAGACAAGGTTCCCCACCAAATTAATAGCCCTGGGCTGTTGAATGTGTTACCCGGTTGTAATAATATTCCTCAGCTCTTCGTCTTCTCAAGGGAAAGAATTCAGTCGAGAGACAGCATTGAGTGCAGGTAAAGGAGAGTAAGAAGTTTATTAGCAAAGGCAGATACACTCCAAGATGTGGAGTGGACGATCCCAAGAGAGGAAAAGGCCTCTCCTTACATTGTATGAACGCTTTTATTTCTGTGGGTAGGATTGCCTCCCCCTCTGCCTTCTCTTTATCTCTCTTCCTCTCCTGCTGAGGTGCCCAGACCTCCCTTTTGGTTCTCAAGGTAGTTTCTGTCCATGTTCTTTTTAGGATTTGTTTGAGAAGATCAGTAGAACGGTCCTGACAAGCAGGGTATGTACTCTGATAAGCGGGATGTCTTCCTCCTTTCTCTGGCTTCTGACAACAGATCCCTTTGATTTAGGGGCATGTGGAAGCCTGGAATCCTGCTGGGCTAATAAGGCATTGCTGCCCTACGTGAGGGCAGCTGTAAAGGGTCTTGACTCAAATAGGAGCTACAGCAAGGGGCTTTCTAACCAGGGCTAAGTCTCTCCTTCTCCTGCTATGTACCTATCCTATCAAGTGTGTCTGTTAGCTGTGATCTGAAGGAGCCAGCACTTCAACTGTCCAACACCAAACCAGGGTTAATAACCGAAACAGGGTTGACCAAATGAGCATGTCAATGTTAAGCCCTGCCCAGCCAGGCAGCTAACAAGATATTTATTGAGAGGAAAATAAAGACCTTCAGAGAGAAATATGATTCACTCTGGCCTGTCTTTAAGTGAAAAACGGGTTGGATTTGTTAAGTTTCCCAAAACTGCACATATAGTGGGTGACAGACCTGGTATTTAAGCTAAGGAAGTCCTGTGTGCTTGCTCTGAAATTCTAGGCTAGTTTTCAGAGGGTAAATAATTAGCCCAACATCAAGCAACTTACCAGAGACAAAGCTCCACTCGCATCCAGAGTGCTTTCCTCTCCCCCTGCTGCTTGAGGAAGTTATTTATTAATATTGGAAAGGGTCCCAGGCATTTATCATCTGATAAGAGAAACCAGACAAACATAATACAGAGCTAATATCAAGGCAAGGCCAAAGTCTGGCCTTCAGTCAATTAATAAGATCTCCAGGCATAAAATATTGTTTGTGTTCAGAACAGAGAGAAAATCAGTTAGCACTGCATCCCCACTATGAGCAGACCTGTACCGAGAACTTAGTGCACACTGATGTTTTAACTGCCTTGGCAGATGCGTTTACTGCTCACGGAATATCTAGATGCTGCCCATATCCTTGCTCTTGTGCATTGAGGCAAAGCCAGGTGATTCATTTTGGATAATAGGCTATGAAGGGAGGTGATGCGTATCTGTTCTGGGCCAAAGCAAAAAGAGCACATGAACTTTCTACATTCCTTTTTTTCTCAGAAACATTCCAGGTTATGAAGCCTTTGTCAGCCTGAGTTCCTAAGTTTCTTTGAGGAGAAAAGCTTCCTGCTGAATTATACTAAATATGTATTATGGAGGAAAACAAAATTTTTATTGTGTGTTCAGGCACTGAAATTTTAGGTAAATTTGTTAATACAGCATGGCATAGCCTACCTAACTAACACAGAGGTCTGATATTACTTAAAAGAAGGACACACAAGGAAAGGTGAGGAGGAATTATGCCTTATTCAAAGGCATAATTTATTATACGCCTGATTATTTCAATTCTGCCAGGGAGAGACGACATGGGACGTGCGAGGGCCAGAATAGAGAACTCCCAGATCAGTGGGTGTGTGTTGGGAACCAGGGTTGGCTACAAATGGGTTGGGATAGACTGGGATGAGGCCAGAAAAAGCCCTCAGTGCCACATGCAGGGGTTAGAATTATAGCATGATGAGACTGGGAAGTGACTTAAAGATCATTTTACATTTGAGGGAAAGAATACTTTGCAACGAGGATTAAATTGTTCTCAGTCATATCACTTGGGCTTCATCCTATAAACAGAGCGGACACTGTTGGGTTTTGTGCAAGAGAATAACAGATTGAAGGTTCTGCTTTAGGAGAATGCAAACGGCAGTAGTGTCGGGGTAGTTGGCCTTTGGAGAAACTGAAGCCAGGAAGACAAGTTAGGAGGCCATTTCTAAGGCAAAGTATAGAAAGCTCATAATACTGAATGCTGGCCCTAACTCTCTGACTTAACTCATATAAAGACGGGATGACATTTTGAGATAAGAGGTTAGTTCTGAGGCAGGCCACACAAAGCCCAGGTCCCAAGATCCAGGGATGGGTTTGTGTCCAAAGGATGACCCCAGCCCCTAAACTGGAGCCAGTCTCTTTTCCAGGGCTTGACACGTGCATGTTCTTTGCAGAAGTCACATTCTGCTGTCCAGGAGCAATTAAAAAAAAAAAAAAAAAAAAACAACTAGAGACCAGCGCAACTATCAGCCTTATAAAGTTTTCTCCCAAGGAGTAGCTAGCTACCTTTGGTCTTTACTTATAGCTATGTGGTTCATTTGCTTATTAATTTATCAACCACTCGTTCATCCACAATAAATGTGCATTAGACACTATTAGGTGCCAGGAACATAGACTGTCTGGTGCTATCTCCCAGGAATGCAATAATGAGAAATAAGCCATGGTGCCTTCAATTCCTGATGCGGTTTCTATTTACTACAAAAGATATATTTTGTCAGTGTTTAATATCTAATCATAAACTGTGATAAGCGTGCTGAGCAAGAAGCACAGGGTACTTCAGAGGCCATAAGAGAAGGTCATGGTCTTCTTGTTCAATAAAGGAAGACCTTCCTGAGAAAATGACAATTAAACTAAAAACTAAGAACTAAGCTGAAACTCAAACCAGGAGGACACACATGTCAAGTGGAGAGAAAGGTAGTCTTTAAATGCCGTCAGGAAAGGCCATGCCATTTGAAGTTCAGAGAGTCAGGGAGAGTCAGGAAGAATGAGACCGAAGAGGTAAAATGGTTTCAAATTCCTTGCCATGACCTCCCAGGCTGCATGACTGGACCTGGCCTGGGAACAACAGGAAACCTTGGGCTGGCTTGGAGCAGTGATTGAAGAATGCACTGTAGATTTGATGTCAGACTAGCTGACGGGGTGGACATGAGGGAGGCCAGACAGTGTGGGGATAAAGTGGTAGGAGTAAGTGTGATTATCCTGGTTGGGGATAATAATGGTTTGCTTGGGCACTGGAGGAAAAGGTGGAAAGCGGGGATGGATTTGAATGATGTACACGACATGACAAGATTTTTTTTTTTTTTTTTTTTTTTGCCATGTCATAAAGAACTTTACTAAAAATTACAATTTATTAAGCTCTTGGATTTTTTTTTATTAAATTTATTGGGGTGACAATTGTTAGTAAAATTACATAGATTTCAGGTGTACAATTCTGTATTACATCATCTATAAATCCCATTGTATGTTCATCACCCAGAGTCAGTTCTCCTTCCATCACCATATATTTGATCCCCCTTACCCTCATCTCCCACCCCCCACCCCCCAACCCCCTTACCCTCTGGCAACCACTAAACTATTATCTGTGTCTATAAGTTTCTGTTTCTCATTTGTTTGTCTTGTTCTTTTGTTGTTTTTGGTTTATATACCACATATCAGTGAAATCACATGGTTCTCTGCTTTTTCTGTCTGACTTATTTCGCTCAGCATTACTCTCTCAAGATCCATCCATGTTGGACATGACAAGATTTGACAGTAGATTAGGAATGGAACATGAGGAGAAGGGGCCAAGATGCCTTCTAGTTTTCTGAATTGCACAGCTGTGTGGATGGTGTTGATTCTGACTGAAATAGTGGAAACATGAGAAGAAGCCAGGTTTGGGGAGAGGGAAGGTAATTAGTTTGGTTTTGAGCCAGTTGGAGGAACCCAGGCTGGAGCCATGGATGCTGTGCCTTCTAGTCTGTTGATAAGGACATTTAAGGACTTCTTCTTGTTTTCTGGGTGGTGGTACGTCCTGTTCTCAATGCCTTGCTGGAGGACCCGGGCCTTTAGACTGAATCAGAGGAGCTGGAATAACAATGTTGTCACGCTCTCACCCTGTTGGGCACATTTTCCATGAGCTGATTCTAAGTTCAGAGCTCCTGCATTAGACCCTTTAATCTTCTCTGTTTTATACATGTTATGTTTATTAAGCCCCAGTTTGGCAGTTGACTTAAGATCTATAATAAGGACTTTTTACAGAAATAGACACACAGAGACTACATAGAATTGGGAGTTGGGGCCCAGAGCATTACAGGGGGTTTTCCACTGTTTACAGGAGAATCCCATTAACATTCCAGAGGCACACAGGATTTCAAGGTCCCAGAAAAGGAGTAGTTGCTTCTGTCTGGAGAAATTAAGAAAGAACTTCCTGTGGAACTTGCATTTGATTTGCATCTCAGAGGATGCTATGAATTAGGCAAAAGTAATGGAAAGGAAGAAGCGTTCAGGCAAAGTAAATAATGTGGGTAGCAGCAGTAGGTAGGTAGGTAGGTAGGTAGGTAGGTAGATAAAGGACATTTTTCCTCCCCCAGACATCTCCAGGACCCTCCACTTTGGTGCCTTCCTGAGCTCAGAGCCCTTACAGATCCTTACAGTCTTCACTTGGTGAGAGTGGGAAAAGGGTTTCAGATCAGCAACCTGGGACAGGACCACACAGGCCTAAGCAGAAGTGGTCGACGACAGGGAGAAAAGGGAACACAGAAAAGAGATTTTGTTTTCCACCCACTTTCCTCTCTTTCACATCCACATGTGTTTCATGTCCTAGACTAGCCTATTTATTATTCCCTAAACACATCCCCACTTTCCTCTCTCTGAACCCTTAATTATGGCGTTGCCCCTGCCAGAAATGACCTCCCACCTCCATCGTCTCCTGTCCAAGTCTTATACCATGTCCACGATGCAACTCGGGGGCTAGTCCACAGTGCCCCTCCCTCCTTCTCCAGCCAGAGGTGATGCTTCCCTTGCAGCGATTTCCCTCTGTGCCTCTCATTTAATACCTCTTACTTTCTAAGCTTATATGCAGTCTACTTGGGGTCACGCTTTGAGGTACCTTGAGGCAGGGTCCGCATCTGATTCCTCCTTGGAGACCCAGACCAGCCTAGCACATGAGTGAAAGCTCCACAGTGTTAAACAGAAGATTGAGCCTGGATCTAGGACTCCTGGGTCCTCTTTCCAGTTCTAACTCTGAACTATAAAACACACAGGAGTAATGCAAAGCCAACTACATCCATAAAATACTTTTATTCCATGGCCTGAAACCACAATAGTAAAACTCTGAGCACCTAGGGGGTTTATAGCCGGATTTGCTTTTACTTTGTCTGAATGTTACAGCTTTATCTTGTGGGACAAATTGTTTCCTGCCGGTATATTAGTAGTGTCTCCAGGACCCAACCTGCTCCACTGGGAGGTGGAGGAAAAAGGACCGTGGCAGGAAAAGTCTTGTTCCTCTGCCCACCAGGCGGCCCAAGCTGAGGTCCAAGTGTCACTGTATGCGTGTACCTGTGTACACATTCACATGTGTGTGCAAGTGAGTGTGTGACTGTGGACACGGGCAACGTGCTGGCTGTGGACACGGGCACATGTCATGGCCTTACCAGCTCAGTCCTCCATTTTGGAAAATTATTAGTTTGGGCTCATTCACAAGCTGAGAGGATGAGAGACACAGAAAGAGGGAGAGAGATCTATTCCCCAGAGGTAATCATGTTACTGAAAACCACCAGCAGTCATCGTGTTTATCTTGCTCATTTATCCAAACTCCAAACAGTCCTCCGCAGCAAATCACATTTCAGCAGGGCAGATGATTCTGTCTGTAGCATAAACTTCTCGCTGCCGCTCTCTCAGGAGCAGCCTCTCTAGGTAAATATAAATCTCATTCTAATAGCAACATTTGGAGAAGTAATGTTATTTGCCCTGATTTAGAGAAAACACAACATAGGCTCTGGCAGAGCTGATCTTTTTCCTCAGAAATTAATCAAAGACACATAATACAGAGGCAACCTGAATGTTCCTCTGGCAGAGTGGAGGACTGCTGTGTGTGTGTGTGTGTGTGTGTGTGTGTGTGTGTGTGTGTGTGCATGCACAGGGATCGGGGGCCTTGATTAATTATTCCAGCCTTCTAACTCTTCCTTTTATTTATTTCCTGTCATGCGAGTGGTTTCTAGAGACCAGTTCACAAGATTCATACAGAGTTGAGGGAGATCAAATGCCTATTTTTTCACTGCACAACTGAGAATCTGTAAATTTTACCCCAAGGGAATATGAAAACGCAATCCAATATTGACCTCCCCTGCCCCTGAAGGCAAGCATCCAAGAGTGCAGTATTGAAGCAGCAGTGCTGCCTGGAGAGGGGGGACGGAGAGGGTTTTGAGGGCCGCAGCCCAGGGGGAGAAGGGAGAGAGGAAAGTCCCTGCCTTTCTGAGCCCACTCTACTTCTGGTCCGTAAGGACAGGAACGCAGGATTGGTGTGCGAAGACCTTTCAAAACGGTACTGCCCTGTTCTAAGGAGCCATTTGCAGCACCAGGGTCAGTAATGCATCCTGGGCTGCGGAGTCAGACTCGCTCAATTCAAATCCCAGCTCCACAGATCACAAGCAGAACGATTTGAGACTCATTACTTTCCATACCTGAGTTTCCTCATTGATAAATTGGTCTGATGTGATTAAATTGGGAGGAGGAAAAGAATACACCCAAGGCTTTAGAACAGCATCTTGCGTAGTGAGTATGCTGCGTGAACTGTGACATGGTTATCATTTTTTGTAGTAGTAGCTACATCCCCCAGGTGAACCTCTTCCTGGCCCATGTTCCTGTGAAAACCACGTTGCAGGAGAGCATCAAATGTGTAGGTTTGCACACCTCATAGATTACAAAAAAGCTTCAAAGGACTCAGGACAAGAAGGTAGGAGAATTCATCCATCCATTTCTCACGGTCTCGGACCTCTCTGGGTCCGGGACAAAGACAGCGCTGAAGCAATCTAGTTTTCTTGGGTTGGTTGTGTAAAATCAGGGTCAGAGCCATTTTCTGCCTTTTTCGAGCAGAAGTGGGCTTCTTACTACATTTCGGATTGGAAACAGCATATGATGGAGAATTGGGTCCAAATGTAACCTCAATGGGCCATGTGGTTTGTACAAGTCCCTTCTCCACTATGGGCCTCAGTTTCCCCATCTGTATAAGGAGGAGGTGGCATCAATAATTGAAAGAATCAATCAGCATCAATTGTCCGTTCACCACCTGGTCCTCAAGGTAGGCTTGATATGGCAACCGAACTTCAACAGTGGGCAATTCGTTGGGGGTCAGGCCTGGACCAACACTCAGGCTGGAGAGGTGAGCAATGAGTCAATGACTTTTTTGGTTGTAGGCATCTTAGTAGTTTTGTTTGTGTCTGGGGCAGAGAGAATCATAATGAACATGAGTCTCCTGCCTGATCCTTACCATGGTGCCGTCACAGTGAGACCAATAACAAAGAGCAATCAAAGGGAAGGAATCAGCCATATTCCAGCCAGAGGGCTAGTCGTTCTCAGACTGCCTCCTTGCAAGACCCTACAAGGGCTCCTGGAGCACCTGGTTTTTGGTAATCTCACCTTCCAGAATACAGCTCATGGTGCAGGCCTTGTCAGCCCCAACAGCCTCTGGCAACTCTTCACGTTATCTCCTAGTCCTATGGCCCTTGTCAATCCAGGGACAGGTGGCCACTCTCAGCGAATGGAGGCGGGCCCAGCTTCCCCTGGATTTCCATCCCCTGAAACCACTGGCTTCTCCTCCACAACGATTTCAGAGCGGGGTTTGAGAAACTCTGTGTTTCAAATGCAGCAGGAGCTCTACTGTCTAGATAAGGCGAGAGAGTTGAGTCTGTTTTCAGTTATCAGAGAATATATCATTCAATAAATCCTCAAACAGAGATTGAGCACTTACCACATACCACATAACATTAGAGTCACCTTTGAGTGCAAACTAATACTAGATATTATAGGAGCTGCTTTACCCATTTTTATTTCTGATGTTTACAATATCCTTGTGAAGGAGTATAATACACACTTTATAACTGAAGCTCACAAACATTTAAGAATATTCTGGCAGCTGCTATCACCAGGACCTGCCCCAGAAGTATTCTAAGTACAGCAGGAGATGTGAAAAAGTAGGAGGCTTGGTGTCTGCATCATACAGCGTGCACGTCCTGTTGGGGGAATGGGTTGTGGGCTCTGCCTGGCTCTGTCCTGTGCTGCCACTTGATATGTAAATGCCTTTGATAGACAGCATATTATGCAGATTAAGAGACATGAGAATCAGCTCACTGACGCCTAGGGAAATGAGGAAAGCAAATGGGCTTCCTGCCAGGATAGAGAGGGATGCTCTAAGCAAGGGGAGACCAGGGGAGGGGAGAAAAACAGCACTAGCAAAGGCCACCAACTGTGCCATTCAAGACCTATTTCCTTCCAGTTATCCTGGATGAAGGATGCTGAGGTGACTCATGGAAAAGGAATGAGGAAGCAAATGCCAGGGTGCTCTCTGACTCTTTCAGAGCTGCAGCTGACCTGCAGAACTTGGGGCTGTCTGGATAGGAACATGTTCCAAGGAGGAGGACTGAGAAAAGATTTCAATGATATGTGGTAAGGCTCGAATTAAAGCCAAGTTGGATATTCCTAAGTGACAGCTTTTTAAACATTTCTCAACAAATGTCATTAGTGGTAGAAAATATAAAGATACACTCCCAGTATGTTTACCTGTGTGTATTTTAAAACTTTATGCCACACTTCTGTAATTCTATAAAACATATCCATGTTTGTTTTAATTTATTAATTTCACAGATTTTTTTTGAGCCCCTATTCTGTGTTGGGAACAGTTCTGAGGCACTGAAGGAAAAGCAGTGAACGTAAGTACTATGGTCTGAGTCCTCATAAAGTTGCATTCCAGAGTTTCTTCCCACATTTTGGTAGGAAGTGGTAGTTCCTTGAAGATGTGTGACATCTGTCCTGGGCTTCTTGTACACTCAGTACATTGCCCATGGGGCTTCCCTAGGGTATGCAAGCCCACGCTGAGGAGTAGTGTTCTCAGGAGAGACTGACAAGCCCTGGGAACAGCAAGGACGTCCCCACTTTACTTAAAGAATTGTTCTGCCAAATATGGGGATGGATCTTCCAAAGCTGCATGTCAATAAAACAGTCTAACTCTCTTCCTCTCCTTTTATCAACAACCGTTAGGAAGAACCAGGACCCTGCTCCCAGGATCACTCATTGTTTCCACGTTGTACTTCTACAGGTCATGATGCTCTGGCTGCCAATAATAGAAAATCCAGCCCTGAGTGGCTTGAACAGTAAGTACCACATTCATTATCTCACATAAGAAGAGATGTGTGATGGGGTGGTTCCGAGGTGACTAATTTAGTGTCCCAGCAAGCATTGGGAACCCATATCCATTCCCGCTTTCTTCTATGCCACACTCAGCATGGTGGTTTGCCCTCTAGGCCAGGTCATGGCCCCAAGAAGGCCACTGCATTTTCAACTGTCACATGCAAGTATCAGGAGGAGACAGCATGGCTTGTTTTCTCTATGTACTGTTTGTTTGTTTGTCTGTCTCTTTGTTTTTAGATCGAGGAACCTTACCCAGAATTCCTCTTCCACCTCAGCCAGAACCAAGTCATATGGCAAGTTAAGCAGGATTACCATGATTGGCTGGGATATTTCCCTACACTGGAAGATGAATCTTGGATTAAATTGGGGTCTGTAAGTAAGGAAGAAAGGAGAAATGCCTGCTGGGTGGGCAGTGAAGAGTATCTGACAGCCTGGCTTGCTCTCATACATTGAATTCCAAGATGGTACTACCTGATATCATATAAAATGAAAGCAGTATTGACTGCTTCTTACACACACCGTGTGGGATGGGGGGCACTATAAAAGCCATTATTAATTCCACTGGGCCCCAATTCTGGATTTTCTTCAAACCCTTTTCATAATCTGAAATTATTTTGCCCACTTATTTGTTATTTTGCCTCTCCAGTTAGAATGCAAGCTCTAGGAGGGCAGCACTCATGTTTCTTTTGTTCATGGTTCTAACATCTAGCACAGCACCTTATACACAGTTGGTACTGACTGAATATTTTTGAAGAAATAGTAAATAAATGAATTCCTTACGAGGTACAAGATGGCCCTGAGTCTTCTGTAACCATTCTTCCTACCTTACATTTGGGGAAACTGGCTAATAGATGTTAGGTAACTCACTCAAGTTTACTTGAGGAGCCTATGGCACAATCGAGCTTTAAGCCTAGTGTCAGATTCCAACTTCTTGCTCTGGCCCCAGTGCTATGACCCCTGTCCTTGTGAGAAGACAGTCTTTGATTTAATGAGTCCTCTTTCTTGGGCAGCTGCAAAGCCTTGAGCCACTACTTACCACCATGCTCTCAGTCAGCTCTACTCCTGCACTTCTCTTGGTCTAGAACCTTCTCTATCTCTCTAGGCAGAGCCTCCCCCCCACACATAGACACATCCATACTCAGTTCAGACTACCCCCCCCACTTCCTTTCTAGAAGTCATCACTCTCCATTTCCTGTCTCCATTGTTCCATCCTCTACCTCTATGTTAACTATTCCACATGCCCAGGTCTGATACCCCCACCCCCACCCCTGCCCAGGGAGAATGTAACTCCTCAAGGGTAGGGACTAACCCCATCACCTTGGGAGGCAACATAGAGTTACGGTTAAAACTTCAGATTCTAGGGCCAGACTACCTGTGCAAATCCCAGCTCCTCAACTTGCTGATGGTATGGTCTCAGGCAAGTTTCTTTACTTCTTTGGGCATGGTTTCCTCCTCTGTAAAAATGGAGATAATAGTGGTATGCAAGGGTTGTTGTGAAGACGGAGTTAATATGTGTAAAACATGTAAAGCCAAGCATGTAGCAAGAGCCATGTAAATGTCAACTATCACTTTTCATTTCTCTTCTTTTCTTTCTCCAACGGAGCCAGGCACCTAAAAGATATTTTAAAAATTCCTGCTAACAGGAATCCAGTAATTCTCTGGCTGCTTCCTCAGTGTGTGGTATTTCTCCCCCACTAGACTGCAAACTCCAAGGACAGCCATTGCTCATGTTTTCTCCTTCCTCTGTACCTTTTCAGGGTCTGCCATAGTAGGAAGAACTTGACAGGGACTTAAAAAATCCTTTTGGAAATGAACAAACCAAAAAGGCCTGGGGCTTTGGGGAATATGCTCATTTGAATTTCTTTTCTGCTTTTCCTCTCTCCTTTAATTGCACACCTCCTCTTTCTTCCTGAAATCAGATGAGCCTACACTGATAGTGCCTCAAGCCATTTTCTTAATGCATATGAATTGACTGTAATCCTTTTGTTTTGTGGCTACTGGCAGTTGGTCCGGCAGGTGACTGAGAAGATTTTAATCACTCACAAAATATGGCATTGGATTACAAAATGTCAGCCGTCCACTGCTCTGGAGAGTCATTTATGATGACATTGCAGCCCAGGGAAAGAAACCTTAATTAGCCTTCGGCTGATTTCAGAAACCAGACCTGCCTTGTAATTTACTGCAAAATGAGTATGATTCTCTGATATAAGATCAGTCATAGGACACTGCAATGAGAACATAGACAATGGATCTGTGTACCACAGATTCGTTAAGGAAGCTGGGGCCAGACCCAGCCTCCAACGCACTTGTCTTTGGGAGGACTTGTTTCTTTCTTTCTTTCTCTCTTTCTTTCTTTCTTTCTTTCTTTCTTTCTTTCTTTCTTTCTTTCTTTCTTTCTTTCTTTCCTTCCTTCCTTCCTTCCTTCCTTCCTTCCTTCCTTCCTTCCTTCCTTCTTTCTTTCTTTCTTTTTCTTTCTTTCTTTCTTTCTTTCAGTTTCAGGTGTAAAAAGCAATGTAATAATTAGACATTTACACCCCTCACAAAGTGATAATCCCCTCCCCCAATCTACAACCTCTCTGATATCGTATATACCTGTTACATGTATTGACTATTCCTGATGCTGTACTCCACATCCCGTGACCATATATATATATATATATATATATATATATATATATATAAAATTTGAGTTGACAGTCATTATTATTCAGCTTTAGCTTCAGGTGTATAGCGCAGTGGTCAGGCATCTGTACAGTCCATGAAGTGGTCTCCCTAATAAGGCAAGTGACCATCTGACACCCTACAAAATCTTTACATTACTGATTATGTTCCCCAAACTATCTTTCATATCCCTGTGGCAATTTTGTGGCTAATTTGTACTTTCTAATCCCCTGACCTTCTCCCCATCTAGCAACCATCAGGTTTTCCCTATACCTCTGAGACTGTTTCTGTTTAGTTTGTGGGAGTATTGTTTCTCATTAGGAATTGACTTTTAAAGGCCACTGGAAGAGGGGCTCCCAACAAGGTTTCATAGTTACCCTTTAATCCACACTCACATGAGCCCAGAGAGACACATTGGTGAGGGTAAAACAGGAGGGCCGATTCACTTTGCACAGGAAAGTATGTCCCCCAAAAAGGTGAATCTGGAGTCAAAATGAAAAGCATGAAAGCACTGCAGCTGAGGCCATCCCAGGTGGCACTTGCGCTCACCCTGATACAGTAGACCTCATTAACTTAGAACAGGAATGGCAAATGGGTTTCATTTGGCATGACATTTCTGATAGATTATAGTAGCTGCTGAGAACACTGTGTTCTGAAGGATTCTCCTGCTGCCTTTCAGCTTAAGAAGAAAGAATGCTGTGATCATTCAGCAATGTCTGCTGTGGCAGAGGTGCAGGAATTGACACCGTGTACCAAATGCTTGCCATCCTCCACTTGGAATAATGGGGCCAACGTGGATTTCTGTCTGAAATAGCCAAGTGTCTATAAAGTTCTATTGCATTATTATTTTCAATTACTGTTTCCCGCTGCAAATAGCAACATAAATCACGAATACAAATACCCAAGTTAGAGCACTTTTTTCAAAGTTTCTAATCAGTAGACTTTCCTATTCCATGTTTCCTTATCATGAGAGCCCTTTTGACAGGGCTGGCAGTGAGAGAAACAGGTATATATTTAGGAGCTATCTAGTAACAAAAGAGAGAAACCTAAATTCCAATGTCATTCATGGCAAACTTCCTGAGTAAAACTGCCTTGAAGCAAGCCCAATACACCCACCCTCTACTTCCGTAAGTGGGTTTAGCCAGGTGCTAAAAAGAGAGATCTTGCTCATTCTCACCATTTACTACAAGAATCAGCTGGGGAATAACTTACCTATTTCCTGGGGCTTGAGGTCTGTGTCATTGGTTCAAACAGTAGGAGAGAACCCCAGGACCTGTGCAGGAGGAAAGACCACATCATCAAAGGCTCCCTGCTGATGCTGGTCCAGTGTCAGCTCTGACAGCCGTTTGGCATATCCATCCTTCTAGCACTGTTCACAATGACAGCTTGAGAGAGGGCTGGGGATAGTCTTCCTTTTCGGAGAGGAGTCAACACATCAAGAGACAACTTCTTTGCACATTTTGTGGAGCTCTGTGGTCTAACAGAAAAGGCAATATTGATTCAGGGGAGGGAGAGGTTTCCCTGTGCATCTGAGCCCCAAATGCCAGAGACTGACAGTGACTCTGGAATAAGAACAGTGCAAACATTTCTAAAGACATTTCACTCTTTTCAAAGTAGATTTTCAGTCGAAGTCTCAGAGGTAAGGAATGTAAGATGGGTTTTCTGTGAAACAGCTACCAGCAGTTTCCCATTCTGGCTGATCAGCTCCCCTGATGAAAGCAAAAAGACCTCTTTAGCATCACCAAGAAGACATTTGGAAAAAGTCAACTGAAGCAGACTAAATACTGGCTTGGAGAAGTCATCGTCCTGCTCTGGCCTTCCCTACTCTGACATCAGTACATGCAGAATCATCTCTGGTGTCTAACAAACTTCTTGAAGAAAATCTGAACAATTTTTCCATTTCACCTTCTCATGAAGTGGAAATTCTCAAAAGAAAACAAAAAGAGGGAGGACTACAATCTAATTGGAAATTAAGTTAAACTCAATTAATTTACATAAATACATTGTGTTGCTTTGGTAGTATAATTAATTCTCAGTTTGTGAACTAGTGTTTGTCTCTGCAGACTGTGTCCAAGAATGTGCCACATGAAATTGTTCTGGTCTTGCAGGCAGCCTGGTTTACAGGCCACCAGCAGATGGATTATAAGCTGTTTGAGGACAGAGGCAAGACTGACACTGCTCAGTGGTAGAAACAGGTTTTCACTTGGTAAATATATATAGAGCACCTGCAAAGGGGGACCACAGCACACCCAGAGTGCCCCAAAGTGAATAAAACAGATCAATGCCAACCTTCATGGATCCTATATCTGACTGGGAGAGACAGATTAAAAACAAGTAACCCAATCAATAAACAAGATCCTTTCAGGGGGTGACAAATTCTATAACGTACCATAAGAAATAAAATGGTGATACCATGAAAAACAGTGATAGGAAAAGACTTTCGATAGCTGAGAACTAAACGTGATAAGAAGTCAGCCATAATTCCTAACAGAGGGAAGGGTGAGGAAAAGGTGCCATCGGTGGCGTGTTCCAAGGACAAAAGCAGACCAGCATAACTGGAGCCTCATAAGTGAGAAAGAAAGACCCGAGAGACTAGTGGAGTTGAACGAGGCTAGAGCATGGTAAAGAGTCTGGGTTTTATTCTAAGTCCAATGAGGTCTTCAGTGAGAATGAAGTGATTTGATAAAAGATCACGCTGGCTTTTATTTAGAAAATAGAATATAGAGAATAAGAATAGGTGCATCTTATATGTATATTCTCATTCTACGTCTGGGGTGGGGACAGGTGAGGAAGTGTTGAGCAAGAGCAAACAGGCAAGAAATGAGCAGGTTATATTAATTGGATATCGGATAAGCTGCTGTAACAAAAATATCCCACAATACGGTAGCTCAGAGAAGATACAAATTGATCTCGCTTTCCTGTAAATCCACAGTTGAGCAGTCCAGGGTTTGCAGGATGGCCCTTGCCCCACAAAATTATCAAGACATAAGCCACTGAGTTGACTCAGACATACCCAACCTATGGTCTCCATCTCTGGTTCCAGGGCAAACTGCTACTCTTAGCTAATCCCATATATGAGCAAGAACACTACACTATAGGGTTTTGAGGAAGCCACGCATTGCTTAGGGCAAAAAGACCCAAATTTTCACTAAAATTCATAGAAAAGGAAGTTTTTCAATGATACAGGTAGAGAGTACAGGGGATTTTTATAGTAGTAAAACTATTCTGAGTGATACCGTGATGGTGGATACATGTCCTACGTTTGACAGAAGTTTATCAAATGTACAACACAGAGAGTGAACCCCAATATAAATTATGGACTTTAGTTAATAGCAATGCATCAATATTGGCTTATCAATTGTAACAAATATGCCACACAAATGCATATGTTAATAATAGGGGAGGGATTATAAGGGAGTATGTGGGAACTCTCGTGACATACTTCCCACTCAGTTTCTCTGTAAACCTAAAACTGCTCAAAAAGGTCTATTAATTAAAAAGTTGTAGAGAAAGAATTACCACTGGTATATGTTTAAATGTGAATGTGTATATACAGGTACATGTGTGCCTGTGGTGAGGGTGGCAAGAGTGGTGTGGTAGAAGGGATCTCCTAGATCTGATGGCAGGAGACCTACTTGACTCACTTCCACACCCCTGTACCTCAGGCCTGGCAGAGTAAAACCAAAAGGCAATCCTGTGGAGAAAATGCCCATCTTTCCTCAGTCAGCATGCTGCCCTCTTCTATAAGATCACTAATTTGGAACTTAGTAACGTGGGCCTACCTGAAGGGGCACGTTCATCGACCGGAGACATTTCCAATGGGAAGCACTGTAAATGAGATGTCCTTTCCATCTTTCATCCCTTCACTTGCAATTCTCCTTTCTGCAATATTGTTGGAAATAACCATCCACCTGTATTCTGTTGGGGCGGGGGGGGGGGGGAGACACAAAGATGGAGTATGAGAGTAGTCACTGTCTGCCTCTCCCTGTCCTTACCCCAAAACAAATAACTGTAAAGGATAATCTATCATGTCTCAAAATATCCCATTTCTTTGCTGTTGTATTATAGTAGGAAGAATGACAGCCCCCAAAGATGACTCTGCCCTAATCCCCAGAACCTGTGAATATGTTCCCTAAATGGCAAAAGGGACTTTGCAGCCATGATTAAATTAAGGAATCTGTGACAGTATCCTGTTTTATCAAGATGGACTCAGTGTAATTATAAGGGTCCTTTCAAAACAGAAAACAATGTGACAATGAAAGTAGAGGGACAAAGACAGAGAATGGAAGATATTATGGTGTTGGCTTTGAAGATGGAGGATGGGCCATGAGCTAAGGAATGTAGGTGGCCTCTAAAAGCCAGAGAAGGCAAGAAAACTGATTCTTCCCTAGAGCACCCAGAAAGAGTGCAGCCCTGCTGACCCATTTTAGGACTTCTGACGTGCAGAACTGTGAGAAAATTAATTTGTGTTTCTTTTAAGCCGCAAAGTTTGTGGTAATTTGTGGCAGCAATTTCAGACACAATAGGAAACTACACAAACCTTCTACCTGGGAATGTGTTATTTCTCAACCATCAAACTATCCAGGTGTCCCTTCTCCTGCTTATCCTTTTCATTCAGCTCCTATCTTAAACCTGTGGCTCTTGGTCTGAGCCCAAACAGAACACACACCATTGTCTTGCCTCTCTAGTCTTAGACTGGCACCATTACTGGCTGGCAGATGAGGGCACTCAATAAGCATTGAATGAATACATGAATGAAAGAAAATTTTGTTTTCCAAATTCATCCCATGCTTAAAAGGAGGTCGTAGGTTTTTTTTTGTTTGTTTTTGTTTTTAGTATTTTGTTTATCAGTTGTGCTGCTTGCTTTAATCTACCTTCTCTCCCATAAGACCCCCCACCCACGTGGTGGCTTCTAGCTATAAGTACACATGGACTCTTTTTCTTGTTTTTGACCTGGTCCCATGATCTGAGTTCTATTTCTGGGCCTCCGGTTCCCAGGACTTCCTGCTGGTAAATGGACATCTCAGCTTCTTTTTAAGTGGGGCTTCAATCTAAACTAGACTCCAGTGGAAAGCTCTATGGGGCCTCCAGATATGTAGCTCTGGGTTGGGGTCCAAAAAGATACAGTGACTGTATCTGGGACAGCCCAGCGGTTAGCATGTGGTACTGATAAAGGAATCCTGGGAGCCGTACCGGCCTATTGGACTCATAAACAGGAATACTGCTCCCCAGTCACAGATTGTACCCCTAACCCAGCCGTCCATCTCAGATATGAAATGTCCTAGGTCACAAAGAGACCAGGCAACAAATTTCAAGCAGATGAGATCCTAAGATGAAAAAACAAGTCAAAGGATGTCTCCTTCTGAGGATGGGTCATGAAGTCTAACGGTATACAAAAATATATTGCAAAGGAATTTATAGACCAATAGCTCAACTTCTCTTTACAGCTGGGTAAAGTACTTCTGCTCCCAGGCCTTCCTTTTCTAAAGACCACGTAGACAGCAAATGGCTGGGTTAAGTCTTGGCAGCGCCAGTACAACCAGGAGGGCACATTTGTTTTTTAACTCAGAATAAGTCAGAACGCAGTGAGATTATGAAATGATCACATCAACTTTCTAGATTTTAATACCAAGTATTTTCACTTTCTTTTTTTTTTGGGGGGGGTCTTTTGCAAAATAGTTTATTCAAACAAGAACACACACACACACACACACACACAGGAGGAGTGCTACTCCACTGAGATAACAATGGATACATTAAAAATCAGTACTCTTCACCTTCATCTGTCTTTGATTCTTTTTCATGAAGGTGGGAAATGCCAAGTGTCAAATATTTCCAGTTACTTAAGCCCTGCAAGATAGAGCTTTTGTTTCTCTGAGATAACACTGAGCAGGAGACTTCAGAGAAGGCACCATTTAAATGTCCCAAGTTGATTTCCCTTTCGATGGGAACAGAAGAGGAGGAGGAAGATACCAATTAAACAGAACCCTCAGGCACAGACATCTCATTACTGGCATATGTCAGGTGGAAACTGCTCAGGACCACCTCCACTGTGCTAGACCTTATCTCAAGCGATTGCCTGTCTCTTAGAACAACCCCCAGGCTAACTACAGAACGTTATTTCAGTCATTCCAAATGAGACCCCAGTGCCGGTAACCGACATTTGGCATTTCTGTAGGCGTCCGTTTAAGACTTGTTTCACAGTCATAAGTAGAAAAACTTATATCTGTTCAAATACAGGAAGAAAATGCCACTTCATGCTCATGCATCTCTATGGAGGATTGGCAGCATCCACTTGATACAGAGAAAAGCACTTGTGGCTTTGTAGTTCTGTTGTGTTCTATTCCAGACAAGCCTCATACAAGGGGGTTCTCCTGGAGCTCAGCTTTAATCTTAAATGACAACCCATGAAATGACTAGAAGAGAGTTCATAGAAAAAGAAATACAGCTCATTAAAAATCATACGGAAAAAGTTTCATCTCACTTGCAATCAAAGATGTTTTAAGTTTACATAACAATGAGATGCACTTTTGTCTATAAGATTTGAGAAGATGTATACATTAGAGCTGGTGAAATTGGGACGTAATAAACATTCTCATATGTTGCTAGTGAGAGTGTTCATTGGTTCCACTTTTTTTAGAAAGAAAACCAGTCATTTATATTGAGACACTTAAAAAAGAACGTTTTGAATGTCACACTACATCTGATGAAGTATTTGAGGGCAGTTACCCAACACTTAGTGCATAAAAATCTTCAAAGCAGTATTATCTACAGCAGCAAAAATAATAAAAATAATATAAGGAAAGCTCTAAATAGCCCCTAGAAAGTTATGATGTACATATGTGATGGAATATTATGCAGCCCTTAAAAATGATGTATACACACCATCTCAAAACACTGTAAGATGCAAGTATTGTCATATTAAATAAAAGTATAATTGTGCATATATACATATATACATATATATGTATATATACATGTATATATGTATGTATACGTATATATATGTATATGTATATATATATGTGTGTGTGTATATACATATATATAAATATGCACACACACACATATATATACAGTATGCTGACAACTTCTGGGAAAAAAAGCCTTGTAGTAATGTAGGCACATCAAAATGCAATTGGGTGGTGCGATTGTGGAAGATGTTTTTGTTCTTACTATTATTTTGCATTTTCCAACTTTCATGATAAGCACATGTTATTTTTACAATCAAAAAAACTATAAATAAAAATAAACTTATGTTTTGAAACATAAGTAAAAATAAAAGTGCAATGAAAATGTAGCCCATTTATACCTCTACTTTAGGGAACATAAACTGTAAGGAAACCCACATCACAATGCATTTTGATCCATATGCAAATAAAACCCTAGTTTTTACATGCAGACATTTATGCATATGGAGAGTCTGGCAGCTGAATCTAATATTTTGATGTGTGCCAATGCTTGCAGAGCTGTTAGAAAGAGGATTTGTGATAATCTTATTGGCACAACCCAGAGAACCTTACCTATTCCAGACCTTAACTTGAGCACAAAATATATCGTAGAAAGACCAACACCATGGGGTAATTTAGCAATTAATGGTATTGCAGCAAAGGGATAGCAGGATAGTTTCATTTATCTCCGTTTCCAAAGTTCTAATAACAGATTTCTTTGGAGGGTAAGAGAATAAAACACTGCAAGCTAACATTTGCATTGAGAAACACTAAAATGTAAAGAAATGTCTCTTTTGCCATTTTGGAAAGGTTAGGGCAATGAAACACTATAATAAAATGCTTTGGAATCCCACAGAGTAGCATGTATCATGAGACAAACTGTGGCCCTGGAATGGTCCCTCTGCTCTACTGCTGAGATGAGACCCCATTGCAATAGGAGATTTGTTCATGTCAACCACAAACAATTTTGCCCATAAAGATTCAGGAAAATTCACTTCAGAAGATTTGGTTTCAGGAGGCAGTTTTGAATTACCTGCAATGATACTGCCTCATTGAATCTGCTCTGACGTGAGACTTTTGATCATGTGTTTTGCCATAAAACATATAGGGCAAGAGAAGAGAACACATTTTAGGAAGTCTCTAAGGAAAATATATTTTTTAAAATGGTATTTTGTCTTAAAGTTCCAATAAACAAGTAATATTATGAAATGACACTGGGCTTAGAACAGTAGAACTGAGTTTCAGGACTAAAGTTGCACACACATTGAGTACATCAGAGGGTCCACAGCTTTCATCACAGTCTCAAAGGGACCCATAATCCAAAAGTCAATTAAAAGCCAGTTCTCTAAGCAGAGCCAGGATTTGTTTGCAGGAGGGGCCGGATGGCAGCATGCTAGTTGGCAAGCAGTTGCCTTGAAACGGCATGTGTACAGCAAGCACACTCATTTTACTTACACCATATGATACAGATCAATAGGAATGGCAGACTTTTCTAAAGGTGCTTTACATCAGACTAAGAAAATGCTGTTTGTCCATGTTATTACTGTTATTTTCTTCCCAATAGTATTAATACTATTGATATTTGGAGATGAAGGAGGGGCTAGGACACCTTTTGGCTTCATCATTGGCTCCAAGGTGTCAAAATGCTGTTCCATCTGGGTTTGCAAGGTATAGAGAAGATCCAGAGAATGAGGAGCTTCTCCCCAGAAGGCAAGCCCAGGAAACCAAAGGAGCGTGAGGGGATAGAAGCACACTACCAGCAAGGCTGAAGAACCAGGCTGATGGGCAACTCAGTTGAATCCAGCCCATCCCATAGCTGCCCCCTTGAAAATCTTCTTACCTCTTTATCTGGTTTCAATTTCATTAAAAAATAAATAAATAAACAAATAAATAAATAAATAACCGTAGTACTTTACCAGCCAACTCTATGGGGGAGGTGGCAAGAATAAGGCATTGAAAGAACTAAAAAAGATGGCAATAAACTTTACTAGAGAGGAAAGTCTGGTTACATTTACATAATCGTGATGTTTTAAATAATGACAGTCTCCACTTCAGGTTTGGATGTCAACTTTCCTAGAGGTGTGAACATCATTATTCCACAGAAAAACACACAAAAGCAAGAGAATATCATTTCCCAAGCTCTGTTGGGTGATGTGGAAATCAGCATTAACTGAGCTAAGCTGATGGCACACGTTAAATAAGAGATCTTGTTTCCCCGAGGCTTCCCTGGAGAACTGCATTAATTCAGGAAACTTAGTTAGGGGAGAGCAATTCTTTCCTAGAAAGCACACATATGCCAACGACTATGTTTAAAGTTCTCATGGACCATTGTTCAGCCACAATGACCTCCTGGGGTCACTTCCAAAGTACTTACATGGCATTGTTACATGACACATAGATGGGAATTTAGGACGGCTACCCAAGGCTTTTCAAGATGGCCTTAGGATGATTAACAGGTTGGTGACTTGCCAGCGACCACCAGGACAATAAAAACTCCAACAGAGCTACTAGGAACTCAGTGAAACATAACACTAGAAAGAATTTAAACGTCCAGTGCTAGACAAATGGTAGCAAATAATGGTATATCCATAAAATAATTATGACGCTGTCAATAAAATTATGCTCATGCAGAATATTTAAGGACATGAGAAGAAAGCTTATGATGTGTTTAATGAATAAATCAGGATTAACATTTTTATATAAATAAAGCATGATCCCAAGTGTTTAAAAAATAATAATCTCTCTAACAAAGATAACCACTGGTGACATTTGTTATAGCTAGCCACTTGCTATACAAGTGACTTTTATTTTCTTCTTTACAATTCTGTGTTCAAAAAAATAAATAACTTAAAAATAAAATGCCATGGTGTTCTTTCTGATCAAAAGAGAACTTTTAAATGTAAATATCTAGAAATAAAAAAGTTCTTTTTAAAATTAGGAGGACATTTTTCCCCCAGTATGCTAAACTCAAGGGAAGGGATATTGGGCCTACTATTAACAAGAACTTCAAACTCCTTGCCAGCCAGTTCTCTATTTCTTCCCCCAGCTGCTCTAAGTTCCAAGACAGAACACGGCAGAGTACAACAACCCTTATCCTGTTCCTAGCCAGTGAATTTTGGCACAATTGTGGGGACCCAGAGTTCCCCCACTCATGACCTCCAAATGGGCCCTGAGGTGGAGGGCCATCTATTGCTATCACTTGGAAGCCAGCCTAAAGCTTATGGACCTGAGACTAAAAATAGTTTCAGAAGGAGGATTCCATGTCCACCATCTACGGTCACTGAGCCTACCTCTGAGTATTCTTCCGCCAGGAGCACTTTCTCCAAGTCAGAAGAAAAGACACAGGTTGAGTCCTGGTAGTCTTAGTTCTGCCTGTCGTGAGCTGTGTGGCTTTGGGCAGATGATTCAACCTCTCTGACCCTCAAGTTTCTTGCCTGTAAAATAATACCTGCTCCTAGACCATTGTTGCAAAGATTAAATGAGACCACATATACCAGGGTTGCCAAAAAATGTATACAAGTGGACACTTTGATCAACGTTGCTCAAGCAGGAGTTCACCATAATCAGAAGTGTCTGGACGCTGATGGTGACCACTTTGAGCATCTCTTGTAATTGCAGAAGTCAAACGTGACTTGTATTCGTCTTTTGTTATTGGTATATATTGAGTATTACAATTTTAATACAGTTTTTCTTTCTTAAAATGAGTACACATTTTTGGCACCTTCTGTATACATATAGGCACTGTGGCCAGGGGCTTCTGTGCACTCTGGCAGCAGTCAACCATCACATCTGAGGTCAGGGCCCAGCCTGGTGCAATTGCAGTGGAAATATATTGATCCACAAGGCACAGCATCAATCCATAGTGAGCAAAAAGCCCACGGTAGAGACATGAAAAAAAAAAAAGACACTAGTTTTAGTGGTTACCAGAGGGTAAGGGGGGAGGGTGGCGGTAGAAGAGTGTAAATGGGGTCAAATATGTGGTGATGGAAGGAGAACTGACTCTGGATGGTGAACACACAATGTGATTATATAGATGATGTATTACAGAATTGTGCACTTGAAACCCATGTAATTTTACTAACCATTGTCATCCCAATAAACTAATTTTTTAAAAAATGACACTAATTCAATACAGTCTTTAATTAAGGGCCCAAGTTAGAGGTACAAATTCTGTAGGGAATTCAGGCTAGAAAAAGAAAAAGAAAGGCTCGTGTAGTCAAAAATGGCCATGGAACAGATGATATTTCAGCTGGGCTTTGGTGGATAAGTAAGAAAAACATGTTTTTTCCCTTTCTTTTTAAGCTAGCATACTGTTTTTGGTGAAATGCACCCAACATGACTCTCCTGTAATCCCAAATCTAAAGTCAAAAAAAGGAGAAGCCAAATGTATTTTAAATGTCTGGCCTTCCCTCCCGCCCTCCTGCTCCTCCTTCTCATCGTACTCCTATTTTCCAACTTAAGGAATTTAGGGTGAATATCTTTGGGGAGAAAAAAATAACAAAAATGGGAACAATCACAGGTTATAGAAATCTACAGGAGTTAGTATGATGGATCTTCTCTTTTAGATGGCAGATGTAGTCGGCAGTCATATGGTTGGATGCTGCTCCAAGCATCTCAGATTTCACCTTGAGATATATCTGTTTTAGTAGAAAGTTAGCCCAGGTGGGGTACTCACAGTCACTTCCAGGTCCTGTGTAGAGCCCCACAATCCCACCAATATCCTTATAAGAGGCAGCCGTTTCTCCACCAGCCCCAGTGATTCCTGAAGTGTGTTCCTCAGTGACTTTTTGTTTTGGTCATCCAAGAAATATTTACCAATTGGTATACATTGCTCCCATGGCTGGTGACACAGTGGCAAATAAGAGAGAGTAAATCCTTGCCTTCATAGACCCACATCCTGGGGAGAAATACATCAGCCACACCCATGTAAACAATCAAATGTAGAAGGTGATTTCAGATGGTATGGTGTATCACAAAGAAACAAAGTAGAACAATGGGCGACTCTAGGCAAGTGGTCACAGAAGGCCTCTAGGAGGAGATGCCTTGGGAGCAGAAATCTGAGTGATGAGAAGGAGACTTGTCTCCTTACTGACGTGAAGCAACATCCCTCACTTCTCCTGGAGGAATGATAGACCCTATGGAACACTCTCTAGCCTGTTATGTTTGCCTGTTGTTCTGTTTTGCAACAAGCCTTGATTGAGGACCTATCATAGACTATGTGGAGAGAAGGAATAGTGTACTCTAATGGTTAAAGCACAGAGTGTGAAAAATAAGTGCTTATTACACTGTGTAGGATTTCCCTTTTAAAATTTCTAGCTCTCCAGTTAGATTGGGGTCAACATGAAAAACAGTTATGGCTATACAGAAAAGCAACTGAAGAGCTCTCTGAAGAAACCTGCAGAGGCTTCTCAGAGAGAGTGACATTTGCACTGGATCATAAAGGAAGAGTTGGAATTCTCTAGGCAGAGAAGAAAAGTAGGACATTCTGAAAAAGGAAATCACTTCATATGTAGGACTGGAGTTGAAGAAGTGTTTCTGGGAGAGTGGAGAGACAGAGGCACAAAGTGGGGCTGGGAAGGCCACCTGAGTTCTAACTACAAAGAGAGGTGGATGTTTCAATAAGTCACTGAGACGTAAATGAGTTGGGAGTGAGGGGCCATAGGAGGATGCTAAGCTGAGGCATGACACAGCCAGATAATTACATTGGAAAAATCACTATGGTTGCTGGTTGAAGGCAGGGAGCATCCAAACAATCCAAGGGAGGGGAATGAGATCTCACTGGGCCATCTCTTTGCCAGATAACACTGAACACCCCCAGCATGAAAGACCTTACATGATGGACTTGTTCAATGAATTGTATAAAAGATGCCACACAGATATCCAAGCATGATGGCTAAATCATGGTCATTAGTGTCTGCTTCCAGGGAAGCCTTCTTCTCAACTGACAGGTACTCATTCATCTCAATTCATCTTTCAGTCACCAAATTGAACCAAACTCCTCCCATGATCCAGCTGTAGGATTTGGCACTGGGGACATGGTGCATCAACCTTGACCAGGCCAGCGCTCAAGGAGCCTTTGGTCTTGAGAAGGAGATGGACTCCTAAAAAGATCATCATCTGCGTTGTGACATTGTCAAGGAAGTTCAGAGGAAGGACAGCCAATCCAGTTCAGGGAAAACATCTTCCCCGAGGGGGTGATGTCTGAGCAGGGACCTAAAGGATGAGGGCAAATTAGCAGGTGAGAAGCAGGGAAGGAAGCTCCAGGGCAGAGACTGTGGCATAATTTAGGGGACACTTCAGGGAGTCAATGTGATTAAAGTGTGGGCTTCAGTGCAAGGAGGGGTAGAAGAAAATCCCAGCCAAGTAGATAAGGGACATGTTCTGAGTTTCTGTGAAAGAAGCAGAGGGGAGAAAAGAGGGAATTAAAATTGATGGTGGAAAGTTCATGGTGCATTTTCCTGAATTCTGAATTTTGTGCTGCCTATCCCTGGGCATGGTGACAACCATGCGACAAAGGAGAAAATGGGAGGGTTCTTTTTCTTTTTTTATTCTTTCCTTTTTTAATACCACACTGATGAATTAATATGCCTGGTTCCCAGTGCAGTTTCTCTATTTTCTTCCCAGTGACTGTTTTACAGATCAAAATGTGTGGATGGGGGATCTTACTCTTTTCTCAATATTAAGTCCATGCTCTTCAAGTCCTGCAATTTCACCTGCTGTAAATTCCAACCAGCGAAAAAGAAATTCATCATCACCACACAGAGGAGCTTCACAAGAGGCATTGTCAGGGTTTGGAGGGTACACAAAAAGAGCAGCATGGAGACAACCAGAGACCCCAAGAATTTGTACCTGGTGGCAAACATAATGAGTGTTGATTATCTGCCCCCTCCAGATATTACAATGTATTCAATTGTCAATGTTTCTCATCTTCTGAAACCACTTATCAATGCACAACAAAGACTGGAAGCCAGGGGCACCGGGATAATTTGCAATATCCTTGCCTCACCCCCTCACTCCCACGGGCAGCAGTCATTTTGCAGATCAAGGATGGAGAATGGAATACTGATCTACACCAAACATGTGTAGAGCTTCTGTTTCTGGACTGCCTGTGCAACTTGGGGTAATAAGAGCAGTGAGAAGAGCAAATCCACAAGCATCGCAATAAGTAAGGCTAATTACGCCATATTTTTCTCTGCATCCCAAAGTCCGGCATAGAGGAGTTGATTATTTTTTCACGGAGGGTCTTTTTGAGTTATGACAGCTTCATGGATAGATCACGTGTATATAGGGTCGAGAGACAGGTTTTAATTATTTTTAGCTTTAATTCCTTTCTTCAAAAAAAGAAAAAAAGATAAATATACTAGGATCAATACTTGATGGAAGAGGCTGTTTCTAGACTCCCTGGTCCCAGAAGTTGGGCCTGAGCAGTTCAGTAGAACAGCTGCGTATGAGGCAAAGATTTGTTTTCCTATTAGGGATTCTTTATCTCCAAAGTCAGATTTGCTCCAAACTAATAGATAAGAAGAGACTGTCTGCTTGGCTTCTGATACAAGGAATTTCTTAATTCCTTAATTCCTTGAGTTGGGCTTCTGTTGTCAACTCAAGAGGGACACAGGAGCCACACCTCTCAGTGTAATTCCTTAGGCTCATATGTGAAATAGTCCCAGTTGACGGCTGGTACGTCAGCCTCGATCAAGATCAAATTCAGCTGCTCTTGCTTGCTACTACGTCAACAGGAGGCCCTAAATTCCAAAGAGACATGGCAGTGTGGATAACCGACCTGTTTCCTGGTGAGAGTCCTTTATACCTCATGCTCCTTTACACAGAAAACTAAAAGCCTCAGGTGCCTGTTATGAGGCACATCCCTTGCAGAATAAACCCTAAGGATGAAGAAGAAATGCTAAAAAACAAGAATCTAAATTTTAAACCGTTTACCGTAATTATATTGTTAGTGATGAAGTTGAAATTGTTATTTTGAGATTTTTATGTGTATTGTGGGATAAAGCAAACAAGTATTTATGTGATATTCTAATTCAATATCACAGGTGTTCTTGAGAACTGGGTTTTTCAGAGAGGGGAAAAGAGATAGAGTTGTGAGATACAATATCTGAAGAAAAACATTACTGGTTTAAAGAAGGATCAGTATGAACTCAAGGTGTATTTTATTTTAAAACAAACAAAACAGAACATATTTCCTAGTTCTGTTCATTAAAAAGACTCAGAAAGGTCTAGAAATATTCCTAAAAGCAGAGCCTGAGAAGAGGACCTGGGTTCAGGTAGTTTTGAGGTGATCCCAGGAGTAAACAGTGAGGAATCAAGGAAAGTAAGACAGAGAAAGAACAAACGCCAGTCAAAGGGTGTATTATCAAGGTCACAGCAGTGGCAATGGGGTTTGAGTCTATGCAGACCTCTGAGAAGGGCACAGAGTGCCCCCCCCCCCAGAATTGTCCATGTGCACACAGGTGTCTGGGACTTACTCTCCCCTCCCATTCTCCCTCGGATGAGCCGTTGACTCCAGTGTTGATAACACCCCACATTTCACAGAAGACTTTGAGGCAGGATGAGAAGCATGCACAGCACACGTGGGAGGAGTGGCTTTGCTCCTATCACCAAGAGGCTGAGCTCCCACTAAAACTTCTGCCACAGCCACAGCTGAAATCGGAAGTAGACAAGCAGATGTGACACAGGGCACCAAGAGCTGCTCCTACAGATCCATAGTGTAATATTTACAGATGAAACGCTATATGCCCACCTAGGATTGGCTTCTAGGTAATATGGAAGGGGGTGCAGGAAGGTATAGAATTGAGTGAGGCCAGAAACTCATAACTGTTTAAGCTGAGTAAACGTTAGATGGGAGTTTGTTATACTATTCTTTCTGTCTACTTTTGTAAATGTTTAACATTTGCAATAACAGAACAATACACCAAAAAAAGAAAAGGAAGGGAGGGAGGGAGGGAAGTGGGTGTGAAAGGAGAAAAGCCAAGTTGCTGGAGATAGCAATCCTGGCTTCCCTAAATTGGGCAAGTCAAATAACGTCTCCAAGCCTTGGCTTTTCCATATGAAAATGGAGCTGGGAAAGAGAACCTACTCAATACATAATGAAAGTGCACTTACTGTATCAGACAGTGCCATACACACAGAAAGTGCTCAATAAATATTAGCTATAGCATTATCATTGTGGGAGCAGAGAGGGTAAGCAGGTCTAATTCGGTTGACCAGAAAGAGTGTCGAGGGTAAATTTATTTCACGGTAATGCTATGATTCTCCTCAGCTAGCATAATTTGAAATGCTCAGAAGAAAAAAGTCTCAGAAAACTCTGTATGTGTGCATCTGAGGGGAAAATTTGTAATTGAAAGATGAGGTCCCAAATACCCAGCACACTGGAATGATCCCCATTTAAGAAGTATAGAATGCCATCTGTTTCTTCCTATCAGAAGGAAACACTGCCTGAGTTATCTCACTTAGGGGCTGAAGGAGAAGCACATAGCATGGTGTCTGGCATGGCACAAGTGCTCCAGAAATAGTGGTTGTGTTGAAATAATTACTATTGTGTTGGTTGCTGCTGGGGCGGCTAGGAACCATTTCTCCCTCTCTTGACATTGGGGCCATCAGAAATCTCCCCCTCAGATTCTTAAGTGAGATCATCCCCTCCTCATCAAATGCCTTCTATCTGCAAAGGGCCGGCATGAGAGCAGGAAAAAGTAAATGAAGAACCCTGTGAAGTACCAAGTGCTATACAAATACACTCTCTTATCGTGAAACCTTGACCAGCTAGTGTTCAGGAAATGAGAGACGAAACTTTCTCATGCTTTCCGAGTTAATGAGAAACCTCTTTTTATTTCCACCGTTGTTGAAATCTTTCTAACATGCTTCAGCCCAGCTTGCTTCCTTGGAAACCAAGTTTACTCTTTGAAGACTTTGACCACATTTTGCCTCAGAGTCACCTTTCTGACCATCTATAGTTCTGTGCAAGGAACCAAAAACAAAAGTCACCTGACCTCAAAATACTTTAGAGAAATGATTTTGATTAATCAATAATAATTATCTTTCTTGTCACTTGCTTCCTACATATGAAAAATTGAGTGCCAGAAACAGTATTTGAGTATTCTAATTAAATTTTTATTCCATTTTACTTGCTTATAGAAATCTGATGCTAATTGAATAAATAAAAAAAGACCCTATCAGTCAAGACAAAGTTTATATCCATTTTAGAGTTCCAAATGGATATGTTTGAAATGGTGCCTGAATTACATTAACTAAACCTTGTCACCTTTATTGAGTTATTTTGAATATTTTCTCTATAATTGGAGAAAAGTCTTTTTCGTGTAAAAGATCATCAGCTCTCTTGGGCTATATCCACCTTTAAGAAGCTGATGAAAGCTGTAGACCTTCATCCCTGGAAAAATGTATGTATGTACCTAAAGCATATCTGTAGACTCCTGGAGGTTCCAGGGACCCCAGGTTAATAACTGCTGGTTTAGATTTTCTTTCATAGCCAAATGATTAAACCCTTCATAAAAGCATTGGTCCTGGATGTTTAATAGTACAAGTATAAAATAGTGATTCTGAGGTCTATATGCCTCACATGGAAACTACTCATTGAATTTCGGCTAATTAAATTCTCTTAAGCTATTGAATTGTGCTGAGGGGGTCACATATTAATTAACTAAAGATACGCTCCCCCTTCCTATAAATGGGGCCACATTGGAAAATGTTCCTATCTCTCTCCCAAAACATGGCACACTGGTATCTGTCATCTCTTCCCACATTCATCTGCTCTTCCAGACACTACGGGAGCTTCCTGGCGTCCTCTGCAGATAATATGTTTCCCATCACAGTTGGGATGAATTGAAATAGAATACAGGAGAAAACTGACTCCTAGATAAAGAAGCATCAAACCTTAAAAAAAAAAAAAAATAATAAGAATTGCAACTTCTGGGAGGGTAAGGACATTAGCGGCAGCATGGAATCCATTCTTTTATTCTTTTATTTTTTGAAAACATACATATCTAGCTAGATCTTGGTAGTAAATAGACTTTATTTCTAGTTTTAAAAATGGATAAAATTACATTTCACTATTTCTTTCAGATGGTCCCCAAACATTTGAGATTTATGAAACAGATGGGCCGCTTTATGCTACGTCCTTAGCTAAGATGCTACACATAGCCATTTTTGTTTCTCCGCCTATAAACCTATCAAGTTGAAAAATAGTGATACTGTCTCATTTTCCATTCCCCAAATTTAAATTCTACTTTCATGTCAAAATAGTTTATTGATTTTTAAAAATACTATGTCTCAACTCCTTCATTGTTAAAATGGGGACATGAATACCTGCCTGACATGAAGTTTGTGGGCAATTAGATTATCTTTGTAAAGTACCCATCACTTTATTAATATGAAGTAGTAAAATATCAGTTGAAGGTAGATTGTGGTCAGTTAAAGAGATGTACTATAAACCTAAAGCAACCACTGAAATGACAATAGCAAAGCATTATAGCTAATTAGTCAATAAAGGACATAAAATAAACCACAAAATATTAAAGTATTTACTTAATCAAAAAGAAGGCAGAAAAACAGGAAACAAGGAAGTGAAGAACATATGGATAAATAGAAAACAAGGTGATAGATTTAAACCTAGCCATAACAATAATCATAGTAAATGGAAATACTCTAAACATCATCACACTTAAAAGGTGGAGATTATCAGACTCAAGTGAAAAAAAAAGCAAGACCCAACTATACTTTGCCTATAGGAAATACAATTCAAATATAAATACACAACGGTTTGTATAACATAGTACAAAGATGAGAAATCATATAGCATGTTAGCACTAATAAAAAGAAAGCTGGTGATTCAGTATTAATAACAAAGTAGATTTTAGAGCACAGAAAACTAACAGGGATAAATGAGGTGATTTTATAATGATAAATGGGTCAACTAATCAAGAGCACATAACTATTCTAAACATTGATGCACTTAATAACAGAGCTTCAAAACCCATAAGCAAAAACTAATAGACTGTAAAATGAAATGGACAAATCCACAATTTTACTCAATATAATTCAATATAGAGATGTAGTTCAGAATCCCTTTCTCAATAATGGAAAGAATAAGCAGATAAAATCAGTAAAGAAATAGAACATTTGAACTATACTATCAATTAACTTCACTTAATTGACACAGAGTTTTCCATCCAAGAACAGCAAAATACACATTCTTCTTAAATATACGTAGAACACTTCCCAAGATAGATCACATTCCAGCTCACCAAAAAAGCCCCACTAAATGTAAAGAAATTAAGTCATATTAAGTAAATCCTCTGACCACAATGGAATTAAATAAGAGATCAGTAACAGAATGATCTCTGAAAAATATCCAAATATTCAGAAACTAAGTAACACACCTCTTAAAAACCCATAGGCAAAAGAAGGAATCAAAATAGAAATTAAAAAGTATTTTAAGCTGAAGGAAAATAAAACACAACATATAAAAATGCATGGGATACTGCTAAAGCAGTCTTTAGGAGGAAATTTATAGCATTAAATGAGTAGATTAGAAGTCTCTAATTATCTCAGCTTCCCCATTATATATTGTTTTTAAAAAGAGACCAAATTAGAATTAAATAAGTAGAAGAAAGGTAATACTGATGATCAGAACAGAAAACAATTAAAATGGAATAATAGACAAATTAATCTATAGATTCAATGTCATCCTAACCAGAATTCCAACAGTTGTAAAAATTACAATCCCAATTGTAAAAATTGATGAACTAATTTTAAAGTTCATATGTAAATTCAAAGGACCTCAAGTCACCAAAAACTTTGAGAAAATAGAACAAAAGAGGAAACTAACATTCCCTGATTTCAAGACGTAACATAAAGAGATAGTAATGGAAGACAATGTAGTATTAGTGTAAAGATGGACAAATACTGCCAACCCTCATTTTCAGATTCCATAATTGCAAATTCACCTACGTGCTAAAATTTACCAAGGGCTGTGAAGAAACTTTAAGGATAAAAGATATGTTCTTTATCTTGAGTGTGGTGATAGTTTCACAGATGTATACCTATGTAAAAGCTTATCAATTCTGCACTTGAAATACCTTCAGTTTATTGTATGTCAATAAAGCTGTTAAAGAAAATTACAGCCTCACTTAGTAATATTTATACCTGCTTTCTACCATGCTGAACTGAGATTTTCACACATCACCTGAGAGTTTACTAATGTGCAGAGAATTTGATAACAATAAAATATGCTGAAGATTCCACTGAACAGAATATAAACTTCATAATGCATCAGAGGGCACATTGGACTCCATTAGTATCTCCAGTCATCGACAAGTATATGGATGGTCATTTTTTATGGAGCCAGCAATTGATGACTTTGTCTCAAACTTCCTTGATAACATTTAGATATATGCAGAAGGATCAAAATCTTCTAAACACAAATAATTAAAAATATGAGAACTATCAAAATCTTTCATTCATGGAGTCAAGTTTCTCACTGTCAGAGAAAGATGTTACAAATAAGCAAGGGGGAAAGGAGAGCGTGAAACTTCTGGTACTTGCTTAGTATGCATGTAGTTTTAATATATGAGATCAGATAATTAAGTTTGCGAACTTGTTGCAACAATGTTGCTAACCTTTTTATGATACCAGAAGGATTATTCACTATGAATAACCGGAGAATTTGCCAAGTTTACTATTTGGAAGTGCTGAAAAGGCTGAGTGAAAAAGTTAGACAACCTGACCTTTTCGCCAACAATTCATGGCTCTTGCATCACGACAATGCACCAGCTCACACAGCACTGTCTGTGAGGGACTTTTTAGCCAGTAAACGAATAACTGTATTGGAACACCCTCCCTACTCACCTGAGCTGGGCCCCAGTGACTTCTTTCTTTACCTGAAGATAAAGGAAATATTGAGAGGAAGACATTCTGATGACATTTAGGACATCAAGGGTAATACAACAACAGCTCTGAGCGCCATTCCAGAAAAAGAGTTCCAAAATTGCTTTGAAGGGTGAACAAGCTGCTGGCATCAGTGCATAGCTTCCTAAGGGGAGAACTTTAAAGGTGACCTTAGTGATATTCAGCAATGAGGTATGGAGCACTTTTTCTAGGGTGAGTTGACAAACTTAATTGCCTGACCTCATATACAGATAAACATACACAGAAACAATTATAGATAGGTATGTATACCCTGATTAGTGTACATACATAAGCTCCCTAGCTTTGTCCTTGAGATGGACTAGAAGCAGTGACACCTTGACAGCAACCAGCACACCTGTGCCCAGATCTTGGTTTCTAACCCCGTTCTTCAACAAAAGGCGCCAGAGCTCTTTGGAGAAGTGACTGATTCTATAGTGGAGACAAAGAAAACACATGAGCCTGGGGCATTTTATTGTGCCAAAAGCCAAGAAAGTGTTCAAGAAAATACAAAAGGATGGGGGTTTGTCAAAAGTACATAGAAACCAAGTTCTTCTTTTGGAAGAGCTTCCAATGGCTAAAAGTGGAACAATTGAAGCAACAAAATAAAGACTATAGTATTGGATCATAATTCAAAGTATAAAATAAATATACGTAAGCCCATGCTAATATAAATAAATACTTAACTAAATAAATGGAAGAGACATATCTTCTTTATAGAATTTGAAATAACATATGTAGATACTCCCCTATCCAGAAAGTGATGGTTAATTCCCTCCCCAAACCTTGAATAATGCCTGGACTTAGTGACTCACTTCCAAAGACCATGGAAAGGGAAAAACAGTAACTTTCCAATGGAGAGCCTTGGAATCAAAGGGATAAAAGGTGTCATTATGACAAGTCATGTCAGCATGTACCCTTTGATATGATGTGATAAGAAGGGCACTTCCCCTCTGAGGTACTCTCCAAAATTCATAATCCTAATATAGACACGAGGAAAACCTCAGAGAAACCCAAATGGAGAGACATCCTATATAACACCTGACTACTACTCTTCAAAAATGTCAAGTTCATAAAAAACAAAAAAAGACTGAGAAACTAATAAGAACCAAAGGAGATCACAGAGACATCCAACATAAAAGCTATGTGGTATCCTGCATGGGATCCTGAAACAGAAAACTATATATATACGGAGTAGCAGAAAAACCGGTGAAATCCAAATACAGTCTGGAGTTTAGTTAATAGTAATATACCAATAATTATCTCTTAGATTTGACAAATGAACCACAGTCATGTATGAGATTATATTAGGAAAATCTGGTTGACAGATACATAGGGAACTCTGTTCTCTTTGCAACTTTTCTATGAATCTAAAATTATTCCAATATAAACATTTATTTTTAAAAGTTTCATCTTCTCATTAAACTGGTTAAAAGCTTTCAAAGAGTGACAGAAGGTTGTCACCATGAAATTGCTCAACTGGACCAATGAATGGTGAGGTTTGATTCTGGACTGTGGCATTGAGAATATTATTCTGAATAAGAGATGGTCATTCGGTTACTCTCTTCTCCCAGTCCCAGGAACAGCAAACACTGCATCTTCCCTTGCGATGGTCCTGACCATCTCCTATTACCCTTTAGAGAAGAGAGAAGACCATGATCTGGAATAGCCGTAGACCACCTGTTTCATGGTCTCCCAGGACAACTGGACAGCCAAGGTCTGGGTCTGCCTGGTGAGTCACAGCACAGGGTTTTGATAGCCTAGGGGTTTTTGGGAGGGTGGGGGAGCTGGCTGCTGAGTGAATCTTTTCTGTTTTAGCAATCTGAACAGCCCAGCCAGCTTTTTAAATGTGGAGAGAATTTTCAAAACAAGTCTTAGACGTACTCAAATGTATGTCATCCTTCCCAAGAGCCAGAATCACACGCTTATCCAATTTGCCAGCTGACAATTTGGCCATCTCACTGTCTGCATCTCAAAACCAATCCAAACAGACACATTGTTCATCCTGAGTGATGCTAGATGGACGTGTCAACAGTCAGACTGTTCTGCCGCTCTCTGCGTTAAGTTCCTCTGTTTTGTTTTTTAACATTTTAAGAGTCTACCTTCAAAGGATGTGAGATGCCCAATCAGCTTCAAATTATGCTCTCTGGAAATGTCACCAATTTAGCACCAGCTCCAAGAATTAACTCATGACAAGCTTTAAAGAATACCCAACACTCACCTTATAATTTCATCACCATATCTACTAGCTGATCTCTTCCCTTAAATATCTTTTCTTTATCGTAGTGACCCACTCTCGATGTAAAAGACCTCAGTGATCCATAAAACATCATTTGGTCCAAAGAGCTGTGTTTACATTCTGCAGAAAGAAACCAGCCCCTCCAAGAGGGAATTTGATTTCAAAAACCTACAGTTGAGGAGACATCAAGGACTGAGTTTCCAAGCAGGGCAAGTTTTACAAAAGGCCCTCAGAGAATGTCTGAACCCCTGCTGATGCCACCTGTCTCCCTGGATGTCTGGGAGTAGCTCTCCCCAGACACCCCTGCCTTGTCTTCCCCTCCCCCAATGATACCAGCTCACTTTGTCATGGATTCACCACTCTTTCAGTGATCCGATGCCTCACACCCTGTGCTCACCCAGCACATCAGCTCTGCAACAAGGGCTCCCACATAAAACAGAAGAGAAGAAAGTAGGGGAGAAATTGTCATCCTTGGCTTGGGTTTGCTGATCTACCACTAGAAGTGTATGTAGGCACATGCTCAGTTCTCGCGTTTTGCTGGCTATTGCTTTGGTTTTAGGCAAGAGAAATGTTCTTTATTTACCACATCGCTGTGTGGCTATAGATTTATTTAATTGTGGCACAGCCTTTACCTCAGCTGGCAATTTAAAAGGAGCTCATTTCTTGGCAGACAAGACAGTTGTCTCTCAAGACTGGGGAGTGGGGGTTGGCACCAAGGCCAGGCAGTACCTACCACAGAAAGAAGTAGAAGGAGAACAGCCTTGCCCTCCCCTCCCCAACAAAGGGAGGCAGGTGATAAAAACCTTCTTTTCCAGCAGTTGGTACTGATAGTAATGCTTGTCCCCTGGACGAGCACAGAGTAAAGATGCAGCTCAGATTAATCTGCACAGAGAGTTATAACGAAGAACAGTGAATCTAAGACAAAGTGTGGGGGGATCAGGTGGAAAATGGGGGACAAGGTAGGATATCCAGGGTTGGCTTCACCCAGATGTCTAGGTGGTCAATTGTCATGTGGAGAGTGGAGTAGATAGACACTCATCAGTACTCATGGCCCTTAACAGCACTTGATATTGAGACAGGCCATGGAGTGTCATCCATTCTGATGATTCTGTTTTGGTTGGCATCTGTCATTCCATTTGTTGTCTTTCTTATATAGTGATTATATTCAGTGGATGGCTAGTTATTTTAGCCTGAGAGATAATGTCCCCTGGGTAACAACTACTCTGTTCAGTAGAAGGAAGCGCTGAAGTTCAAGCCTTAGTCCATTGAGTTAAGGAGAGAGAAGACAAAGAGAGTCCTAAGCACTGGAGAGTCGTTGAGGGTCTCCCTGTTTGCTGCCTTCCCATCAAGCGTTCTTCTGATCCTAGATTCATTTTAAACTTAGTAAAAACAAACAGTATTGGGAGGACGTTTACAAGGTCGGACAATTAAGTTTGTGAACTCATCCTAGAAAAAGTGCTACACACCTCATTGCTGAATATCACTGTGGTCACCTTCGCAATTCTCCCCTTGGGAAGCTATGCACCGACGTCAGTGCCTAGTCCACCCTTCAGAGCAGTTTTGGAACTCTTTTTCTGGAATGGCCATCAGAGCCGTCAGCGTATTACCATTGATGTCCTGAATGTCATCAAAATGTCTTCCTTTTAATATTTCCTTTATCTTTGGGTAAAGAAAGAAGTCATTGGGGACCAGATCCGGTGAGGAGGGAGGGGGTTCCAATACAGTTATTTGTTTACTGGCTAAAAAGTCCCTCACAGACAGTGCTGTGTGAGCTGGTGCATTGTCATGATGCAAGAGTCATGAGTTGTTGGTGAAAAGTTCACGTCGTCTGACTTTTTCACTCAGCCTTTTCAGTACTTCCAAGTAGTAAACTTCGTAAACTGCTTGTCCAGTTGGAACAAATTCTTAATGAATCCCTCTGATATAAAAAAAAGGTTGGCAACATTGTTGCAACAAGTTCGTGAACTTAATTGTCCGACCCGGTATCCTTATACTTTAACCCACCAGTCCAGGGTGCCAAGAGGAAGAGGTGAAGAAGGGACTGATCGAGGGAAGACAGTCAGCCCACAATTTTTCCCCATCTGCTAACCCCAGTAGGACTTTTGTATTACTTTGTTATTGCCCCCACTGTCAACAATAGTGACTGTTGATGTATTCAAGAGATGACTGATTATCCAAGATGAGGGGGGCGGTCTATGGCTGCCTTAGAATAATCCTGAGGAGAGGAGAGGCAAGAACAGAACTCCAAAGCTTTCTTCCAATGTAACCTCTCCGCTGCCTCTGGCTGATGTCTGCCCCACGATACCGCCCTCTCCTTCTCTCTCCCCTCCCCCGCCCCCGTCAGCAACAGCAACGCAAGCATGCACAGACTAGCTCATCTATAGTATTTTTATTAGTTCCTCTTAGCCATGTTTTCCTCTTGCTTCTAAAATTTTGCCAAAGTTGTATTCCTTTGGGGTTTGTCTATCTTATCATTATGTAAATTCAACTTTATTTCAGGGAAGTTTTTTAAAATTGCATTTTAAAATATTTGTTCTGTCTATCACTTTCCTTTTGCTCCTGGTGGGGGTGGTGAGGGGACGACAACTGTACATACTTTGGATTTAATTTGCCTTCCTACTATCACTTTCACTCTAACTTGCTTTAATTCTTTCTCTATTTCATCTTAATGTTGTTTACTTTTCTTCTATCTACTTTCAGTCCTTGATCATGTTTTCAGCAGTCTATTCTTCCTTGTGTTTTTTTCTAATTTCTTCTTCATTTCCATGATGATTTATATCTCTTCTCCCCCACCTACACATACACATGCATACTTCTTTTCTGAGTTTTGACAACACATCTCTCTCTCTCTCTCTCTCTCTCTCTCTCTTCTCTCTCTCTTCCCCCAACCCCCCCTCAAAAATCATGGTTAAAATTTTGGTGACAATTTTTATCAGCTCTACACATGGTAATATTTTTCTGGTTTCTACCATAGTTTGTCCCAATGTTTACTTCTTTTTTTGTAGCATCTTGTATAGATTGTGTGCTTGTTTCTTTTTTAGCATCTGTCTCCAAAGGAGAGATTTTCCTGAACAAGTTATTGGCTGGAAGTTTGTGTGAGGGCAGAACTGGGGCCATGCTCCTAGCAAAACATAATCCTTTTTGTCTCTGAATTCATACGTACACTTTTGTAAGCATAATTTCTCAATTAGTAGATAAAGGCAGCTGTGAAATTTCTCAGAATGCAAAGTTTCAGCTATCTCCTAACCTCATCAAAAATAAAGTTATGTTTTCACGTTGCTTTTGGATGCTTTCCAGGAAGAAAAGCGGGTAGTGTGGGGGTAGGGAGGGTGGAGTGATTACTTTATGCTGCCATCTTTATACCAGAATTTCACCTAACTTCTCTGAACCTCAGTCCTCTTCTCTGCAAAATGGGGATACATTGAGTAGGTTAATGCATGCAAAATGCTCAGCACAGTGCCTGGTACAACAGCAACAGTTATTGAGTGTTTACTATTACTACTGCAATAGGGTCACAGCTACAAGGCCATAGGTTGGATGCAGACGGGGTCTCAGAGGCAGGGACTGATAAGGAGAAGACAGAGGTCTAGGCCTGGGTGAGGAACACCTCCCACAGTAGAATTTGAAAATGTCAACTACTCACTTTCCCAGACTCCTTTGCCTCTTAAGCATGAATGTGTGACCTCAACTTTGAATTATACTGCCCTCAACTTTCAATCGGAGGCTAGTGGCCTGATGAAGCTGGGACTTCTTAGAATGAAATTTGGTGACAGGTGGCGGCAGTGGCAACCACTGCTTGTGGTTTCTAGAAGCAGCATAGGAAGCAGTTCTAGGGCCACCATCCAGGGTTCTATGCTATCGTGACAAAGGCTGGCAGAGGTGGTGGCACAGCCATCCCAAGAACCATTCTGAAGTGTGATTTGGGCATTATTCATGGTTGTGCGGCATACAAGCCTGACTCATCACCATTTCTAGAAATTCTGTAAGGTATCTTTCCAATATATGTCTTTCTACTTAAATCAATCCAAACTCAATTTCTAAGGCTTCCAAATATGAAATCTGATTGGTACAAAGTAGATTCCATTTGTAGAGGAAATTAGCTGGCTAATTGTGCATTTACTATGTACTAAATATTGTGCTAAGCATTTTACTTGCATTATCTTATTCAATCTTCACAACAACCCTATGAGGTAGATGCTACAGTAATTATTTTACAGAGGAGAAGGGCGAAGAGATTTACTATTGTACTCAAGGATATCCCTAAACTGGACCCTGGACCGGACTTGATAAGCATCGTAAGTCTTTATGAGACTCTGAGATGCAGCAGGCAGGGTTGGCAGCACACCCAGCATCCTTTCCTCACGTCTTCCTTCTCAGAATCCCAATTTTGTTCAGGCTACTATTCAAAGCTTTTTCAAGACTCTATCAGAGGGTCTGTAAGCAAAAAACTTCACATGCTTAAGTTGACTTCTAAAATGTGTCATTATATATGTTCAAATGTAACAAAGAATCAGTTTTCCAGCATATATTGCAAATATTGACATTTGCAAATAAAACGATTGGATCCCTCTTTAAAATACATTCAATGGGATTCAATACCACAGTGGTTTGGACCTCATCATTATCCATTTTTAAAATACCTGAACAGTATTTTTAATAGACAGAAAATTTATATCGTTGATTTATTTCCTTGAAATCCCATTTTCATTCCACTTCCACCACAGAACTTTATCCTAATATTCTGGCTTAGCGATCTTTTTGAACACTCATAACATTTTCTACTAAAATCCCTAAAAAATGTGAACTTATAAATGACTCCAAGTCTCACAGATTTGGGTTTCAGGCTGCACCATCCTAAGTTCACAGTAGATACAGAATAAAATGTCTTTGGACCATCCTGTCATCATTATGGTGTTTACAAAATGTAAACACTTTCCAAATTGAGGGGTCAGAAACGAGACTTGTCAACCAGGCCCAGAGCCGAGCATATTTCAGCATTTCATCAGCAAGGAGAAAGCAACTTCTGCGTGATGAGCTGAAGATAAGCTAAACAGAAGTGTCTCTTATCACAGAAACTCACAGGGTTTTGTGGTGATAAAAAATGTAAACCAAACATTTAAGAAAGAAACTGTAACAGTTAAATACAAACAAACAAAAAAATAGGGAAACGCCCCAACTTGTTTTCAGAGGCCAGGAAAACCCGAATAACAGAGCCTGAGAAAGACAGTACAGAAAAGAAAAATTATAGGCAAATATCTCTCATAAACAACCAGCATTGAAATTCTAAATAAAATATCAGCAAACTGATATCCAGCAATTTACAAAAGTAGATTATGTAGGAGAGAAATTACTTTTTCTGACAAAAAAAAACAAGTTAACAAGAGAAAAGCATAAAAAATTGTATGCGATATTAAATATTTTATGTGGCAACAAGATGGGAGTGGGGCTTCATAGGAAAAAGAGAAAACCCCCAAAGAATATACGGGGCTCGGAGGCTTTTACACTATTCTGACAAAGGATGACAAATTTGTAGAGAAGTGACAAGATAAGGGAAAGGGGCTTCTGGATTTTTTAGGGTGGTATGTCGTGGGAGGTAAATATACAGGGAACACCAATGGTAGGTAAGGGTTATTTTAATAAGGCGTGTTTATGGAGACTCTTCGTGGTGCCATCTCATCTCAGGTAATAAGCTTGTTCTTTCCTTCCTGGTACAGAAAAGGGTGGGGAAGAACCTTCACAAGTGAAATTCATACCCTAATTTTCAGGCAGATGGAGGAGGGCAGAGAGCTCATCCTATGTCTGCTTTTTTTTCAATTGCCTTTAGCTCAAAATGATCCTCATGCAGAGAGGCACAATTTGGGGTGGCATGTTCTAATCCCCTACAAATACTCATGACATTTTAATATTTGAAAATCAATCAACGTAAATCACCACGTTAGCATAATAACAGAAAAAAACTATATGATCATCTCAACAGAGGCAGAAAGGCATTTGATAAAATTCAACACCTATTCAGGATTAAGGTGGAAAGCTTATAGCAAATAAGGAATAGAAAGAAAATTCTTCAATCTGTTCCAAGAAAGCTACAAAAAATTTATAGTCAACATTGTACTTAATGGTGAAATATGAAAATATTTCTCCCTGAGGTCAGAAACAAGAAAAGGGTAGCTACTATTACCACATCTTTTGACATTGCACAAGAGGTTTCCAGCAACACTATGAAACAAGAAAAAGAAAGATACAAAGATTAGAAAGTTAGAAGAAATACTGTCATTATTCACATATGATATAATTGTGCACATCAAAAATGCAAAATGATATACACATTAATATCATTAATAGTGGATTTAATAAGGCAGATGGATTCAAGCTCAATAACAAAATCAATTACATATATACATATATAGATAGATAGATGCTTCAAATACTTAGAAAATGAAATTTAAAGGTATCCTTTACAAGAGTATTTTAAAAAATCAAATCTAATTATAGCAGTGGAAGGTCTCTAGAGTGAAAATTAACAAATAATGCTGAGAGAAACTTTAAAAAACCTAAATGAGTAGGAAAATAGTCCATATTAACGGATTTAAATTGTCAATATGGATTGGAAGATGTCAATTCTCCCCATATTGATGTGTAAATTCAATGTAATTTCATCAAAAGCCCATCAATGGGTGTGTGTGTGTAAATGGAGAAGCTGATTCTAAAATGTTTATTGAAATGCAAAGGATATAGAAAACAATCTGAAGAACAAAGTTGAAAGACTTCCATTACCAAATATTGAGACTACTATACAGCTATAGTAGTTAAGCCAGTGTCCTATTGGTGCAAGGATAGAACTGAATATAAAGTCCAGAAGCAGATCTACAAGTATGGTCATGTAACTAAAGATCAAGGCATCACTGGATGTATACATTCTATGATTCCATTTATGAAAACTAATCTTTGATGACGAAGTCAGAACAGTGGTTACTTCTCGGGGGAGAGTGACAACTGGGAAGGGACCAAGGCTACCATCTGCATGCTGGAAACATTCTATGTCTCTTCTTAATTACGGCTACACAGGTCCATATGTACTTAAAAACTCATACACTATATGCTTGAGATTTGTGTGCTTACTGTGTGTGTGTTGTACTAAAATAAAAAATGAAAAACTTAAAGAATATAAGCTAGAGTCTAACTCCATTTTTTGATGTTTGACTGTTTTCACTTCTTTTAAGCCTCTCTGCCGTCTCTTCCCCTTTTGCCCTACATCTGGGCAAGCTGGTAAGAAAGCCTGGGTGCCCCTACTTTGGTGCTGAGGGGAGCCCCCAACCAAGTGTGGAACCCTTGCCCCAGCCCCAGTCCCTAACCACCATAAGAAACCCAAGCCAGTCTCCTTTCCTGGCTCTCTAAGCCACTTTTGAATATGCTTGAGATCTTTCCTGCTATTCCCAGAAAATCTCTTTATGTGAATAATCACCCTTCTCTTTACCTCTTGGTGTGTGTATGGCGTTATCAGTCTTTACAGCCAAACCAAATTTTCAGTTGGGCTCCATCCTCCTCCTGCAATTGACCACAACAGAGAGAAAGTGATTTTGCTTTTATTTTTTTCTGTTTTGTTTTCTGTTGTATCCTCCACACCTACAACAATGCCTTGCACACAATAGTTAATAAATATGTGTTGAATAAATGGAGAGTTATTTGGGAAGTGCAAGGTTAGAAAGTAAATAATTTGAATTAGTAGAAAAATAGATAGGAAGATATTGGTAGAAATCTCAATATGTCTCTAAACCAAATAATAAAGACCCCCCACCCCTAAATCAAGCATGTACCGTAGGAGGTGTCAACTGCAGTGGAACTACATCCACGGTAAAATTTATCTATTTAGAGTTATGACAAAAAGGAGCCATCTGGTAAAGAAATAAAAATTGTACAAGTTCTGAGGTAAAGATGTCAGGAATTTCACTTCTCATTATGTGAAACAGCAGGCAAATAAGACTCTATGGAAATACTCCACATTCCAGTGAGCACAGTGTGGCTCTTGCTTGAAAAAATACAAAAATAAAAACAAAGACCAAAAACCCCTGCTGTTCTGTAGCCATTCTCAAACATCCATAGAATGTTTTATTCAGGGTCGGCTTAGTGACATTTCATAAAACAGGACTAGAACCCAAGAGGCTTGGGCAGGGTAGGGAAACCAGGGCTGAGTCAGTGGGCAAGGACATCTCTGATTGGAAATAACTTCTGTCAGAATTGGGGGAGGGTGGGGAGGAGGGCTCCTCTGGTCTCCTCACTGAAGCACCAGCAGCCTATAGTCAAGCTTCTCCGGAGAAGATTCTTTGGTGGGCTCCAGGATTCAGCAACATAGCCTTCCCCATTTCCCCTGTATTTCCTCATCTATGAATAGAGCCCCTTTTGTCTTGGAAGAGTTTAGCCTTCCGCCAGGTGTCAGGTAGCATTCTGTAATTTTCAATGTATGTCTGATCTGCTTGTGCAGGGTGAAAAGGAACCTTCAGAGCCCCTGGGGTCTGGCTGGCTGTGAGCAGAGGGAGGTCCAGTCTTACCAACTGGCTTCATGTCTGGCTTGTTGTCTTTCTACATCAGAAGTGAAGGGTCTGCCATGGAATAAAAATGCTTGAACTCACTGGGAGGTTCTCTTAGGGTAGCCACTAAAGAAGGTCCACAGTGACAGCTTATTTGACTAGACACATAAGTAAACTTATTTGACCAGGTACATAAGTATGGAGTCTTTTTCACAGGTAAGAAATTACGATAAAAATTTTTAGAACCACAAGAAGAAAGAGGTTCCACTCTGAGAGAAAAAAAATAAGAAGAACCACTTCAGAATGACGGAGGATCACCCAGGCAGAAGCTACAAACTCCCAACATTCAAGTCACTCTCCTTGCAGTTTTAAATTTTTACCACTTTCTGTTTCAGAGGGGGATGAAAATCCACAGATGCTAGCCTTGTGACTAAAGTGCAGGATTTGAGGGAGGGGGTTATACAAATAAGGCTTCACCAAAAGCTTGCTTTCCAAAAATAAAACAAAAGCATTTCCAAGAATCCTGTCAATTAATAGCCACTAATGAAAGGTTGGAGTGCTGTGAGTGCCACTTTTGGAACAGGGCTTCCTGGATTCAATGTTATCAGAAACAATGCTAGAGTACTTTACAAGGGGTTGCAATTACCTGAACTAATGTCTTCTTCATTAACTCTTAACTATCCCACCAGAAAACAAAGATTGGCTCTGAACTGCTAGCATTTACTCGGCATTTCAGTTGTTGTCATGAATGTTTTACATACCTAACCTTAGCCTAACCTCACAACCATACTATGAGGTAGAAACAGAGGCACAGAGAGGTTAAGTGACCAGCTCAGAAGGTGTGAAGCTGGGAACTGAACACAGGATCCACGCTCTTCACTACTCCTCATTCTGCGTCTGGGTGCATAATGCATATTGGATTTCAGTTGTCAAGGTGGAAAAATTCAACTCATAATTACCTGAGCATGAATGACCAACTGCATTCTGTGTTTCATTTCAGCATCTCCCGTAACCTTCCTTGTTCCCATTACACATGCCTACACAGTAGGTCAATATTGTGGTTGACCTTGGGAGAGAGGTGAAGTTGACCTAAGGCCTTTGGTGCTCAACCTAAAACTATGCCCTGACCAATTAGCAACGTCTGTAAAGGGTACAGGTTGAGATGAAGGTAGCATAGTAGCCAGGAATGTGCCATCCCTAATTTAATCCAATCCCATTGTTCTACAAACAAGAACTGAGTCCAAAAGAGGGGAAATGAACTGCTTAAGGACTCATGAGTAGGAAGTAGCCAAGCCCAGTCAGAGCTCAGGTTTCCTTGATTCTAAATTCACCCCTCTTCCTATGAAGTCCTGCAGCCTTCAGCTTGTAAAGCAACATCTTACTACCCGCCGCCCCCAACCTAGCTGACAGTACTGTTGTGATTAACCAGTGAGCTAATGCTCACAAAACGTCTTTGAAATCCATAAAGCCTGATTTTCTAGCAGGGGTTATAAAGACCGACAGCAGCATCAAGCTGTTTCTGACCTACAAGTTTTATCTTTGGAAAGGTTCATTTTCAAGAGAACTATATAGTCGGAACATTTCTTCCAATAAAACTTCCCAGGCATTTGCTAATCACCCCAAAGATCTTTGCTAATTATTCTTACTGTGGCACCACTTTACAGCCATTTGAAAACCTAAGTGCCCACTTACCAATGGCTGTCTAGTGACCAAAAGTAGTTAATGCAGCTTCCCAAGGTGTCTAAAATCACCCCAAAGGAACAGTCTTAACACTAAGAAAATCACCCTCAGTCATGTGACTGTCTAGCAATTTGAGGAAGGAAATCCATCAGCTCTTCAGGGCACCACAGTCATTTTTGTAATTTACCATTTGGGGCAGTAGCTAGCACTTGAATGCACCAAAAATGAGCCTAATTTTTTTTGTGCCCAATCTCTCACTCCATCATCTATTACAAGTCCAATTTTGCACAAAGCATCATCTTAATGCAAGCATCACTAAGAAGAGAACAGACGGACACAAAGAAGAGAGAGACAGATGTACCTTTGGATGGCAGTGAGGTGTGGAACTTTACACCACCAGAAATAAATAGTAATTTTGACACTAAAATTAGTCATTTAAAAGGGCATCCAAGGAATACTCAGTGAACTCAAAACTTTAGCAGATGTTGGAGCAATTACTCACATCCATAGAACTTTCTTTGTTCATGAATTTAGCTTGAATTCATTACAAATAGTAAAGGGCTTTTATCTGGTTTTCTGCTTCATGAGCTGAGGAGGTCAACAGTAGCACTGAAAGCCTTATTATTTTTTCAAGACAGGCTTTGATACCTTAGAGAGTTTAGTTTTGTGCCTGATACAAGCCAGGTCTTGTAGACAGTAGGCATTCACTAATTAATCGTAATCATTGACATTGATTCTGTGCTAACCACACTATCTAAGCATTATGTTAGCCCTAAGTGCTTGCCCACACTAACTTGCTGATTAACAGTGTCTATTCCGTGCATGGTTGTGAAGATTATCTTTGTTTTACAGAAAGCAAAGTGATTCCCGTAACTTGGCCCACATCAAACGTCTGGTAAGTAGTGAAACCAGTTCTCCCAACCAGCCTCTCTGGCCCCAGGACATCCCAAGCACCACATTGTATTTTAGAGTTTGATAAAATCAGACGTTCCAGTCACTGAATGTTTTGGGAAAATTGCATGTGAATTGTGTTCAATCATGAGATATGATGGCCCAATGTAACATGTCCAGGGTACAACGTATTTTAGCTTTGATCTTTGAAACCAGCTTTACCAAGGATTACACTGTTCTTGAAATGTCATTCCTGATCAGTTATTTACGTGTCACATGAGGGCTCATGCCTCTCATATTACTCTGTCCTTTTCTTTGCTATTCAGTTTACAAACTGAAGATAGATCAGTTAGAGAAGGAGATGATAAAGGTAAGATTGATTATAGAGATTTGGTACTATAAATAGAATTGCGATAATATCCCCACCCTGCAACCAGCAAACCATTCCCTGTTATATTTTTTTGGAGAAAAAAAAGCTCTGCATCAGCTTTCCCTGGTTGGCTTCTTCACCTTTAAAATAAAGACAGCAAGAAGAAATGCCGAAGGAGCTTCCTTTTGAAATTGTGTTCCCTGGACAACATGAGCTCATCTCCTACCCTTTGATCTACCTACAAGTCCTTAGTTCAGTCTGTATCACAACTCAGCACCATCCTATTATTCTAACATGGACAGATTAAGACCATCCTCAAAAATAACAGTGGAGATGAGGGGAGGTTTCATTGGTTCTTGTACTAGTTTTGGGGTTCTTCATCAGAGAATAGCACAGGATCTGTCAAGGTAGACAATAAGCATTAGCCTTGCCCAAGAACATGGTCTCTTTGGAATGAGAGAAGAGATTCCTATATGTATTGTGCTTCCCTCTGCTCCAGTGTTAACACACTTTCTGCTGTGACCATGTGACCTGGTGAGATTGGTCTGGGAGAATTCAGGGCAGCACCACAGTGTGAGGGGCTAGCCATTGCACAAATCTACTAATCACTACTGAGGCAATCGTGTTTTTCTCTATTTCATCAGAGTTTAATAGACTAATTTAATCTGAGGATAGTTTTCCTGGTTGGAGACATTAAAAGAAAATCCACCTATTTCCCAATCATGCTCAGATTGGGTCTCCCAGGGACAAGAAAGGATAGAATAGAAGCTGTCAATTATTCAGCAACCAATTCATGATAACAAGAGGTTTATGTTCTCCAAATTAATAGGGGTCAAGGATGTTTGGTCCAGCATTGGAGCCAGAAATTAAGGACCCCATGATCAACTCAATACCAGAGGCACGTGACCCAAGATATTTTAACAGGAGCCCATCAACACTAACAATGTCCTATTCTCCAAATGTTGCTGAGTGGTATAAATCTTGAGGAACAGGTGGACAACTCTTTGTCAGGGACAGTGAAAGAGCTGGTTTTGTCTCCAGAGGATTTTGATATGGCCTCTGTCCATCAGGCAGAACTGAAAACAAATACTTACCTTGTATACTTACTTGGGTTCCCAACTCTCTAAGTGCCACCTTTGGCATAAATGGAATTCCTTAGTCAAGCTAAAGCAGATTAAAGCAGAAATCCCAGGAGTCCCCCTGAAGCGCTTACACCTCTATTACCAACCTGGGAGCTGCTGGCCAAGACAGGCTTTAACAACATGGCTGGAAAAGGATACAATTTAAAGGTGATAATGAATGTTTATCCAAGTAGGTGATGTTGAACCTCACACCTGCAACATGTTCTCCCAAAATGACCCAAGTTTCAAAGACACTCATAAATACTCATTCTAGAATCAAGTGCTATCCCAGATGCATTTAAGACCCATCTTAAGGTGGCGTGTGCAGTCATCTCTACCACCGTCTTTGGAAAACACTTCCCTTGGCCTTTCTCCAATCTTTCACTGATCAAGCCTGAATATTGGTCACCAAGGCCCATGAGTGCCTGGATGGGATGCTCAAATAATTCTCGCAGCTGATAGGAACCCCAGAGATAAAATACAAGGGAGTTGCTACCACTGTTTGGTAATTCTCCAACTTGCTACAAGCAAGCAAGAGAGTTTGAAAAAGTATCACCGTCAGATGAATTGAAGCATCTGTTCAAGGGTAGACCCACAGTGAGTACAACCAGATAAGAATGATGTGATGGCCCAGACAGAGAGGGATTTGCATTCTGTAAAACACTATGAAATTCATGTAGGATTTACTCCATTTTCAGAGGGTCAGTGTTCCCTCTCAAGTTCCTCTGAACAGAATTAGACCTAGTCTCTGCCTTTGGTTTTAAAGCCATTGAGTCTCCTTCATGCTGTCTCACCAGGATGGAAGAAAATCAGCACATAAGATTCAGAATTTTTCCAAGTTCACTTTATTTATTTCCTTTTTTGCTTAATATCTACATGGATATGCATAAAATGGCTGGAAGCTTCTCCTTGCCTCAGAGCTGACTCTTTGCTTTTCTGCCTTCTCCTTGTTTCACTAAAACATTTCCAAGCAAAATTTCTACCTTTCAAGTCTTAGCTAAAAATCAGCAACCAAATGTCGTTGGGGGATATCAAATGCTGGGGGTTGGTGAAAACCTTTGCACGTCTGGTCAATTTGTTTTGTGTTGGAAAGATGTTTAATCAATATCTGTCTGATTCACTTATACATGTATCATCCAAAAGTCATTTTGAAAGAACCATTTCACTCCAAAGAAATGTTTATACATCTGTTTTTAGAAATATTTAAGAGATATTGTAAATTTTCTTATACCAAAAGAACGACCATTCAAATGCCCAATACATCAAAACCTTCAGGAAATGCAAGATTTAGGACTGCTCTAAACAAATAACATCATAAAGATTCTTCCATTGTTCCTAAGAGTACAAATAATGACCCATCATTTTATTTTTATATAGAACCAAAGGCAGCTATTAGAAGAAAAAAGTGAGGGAAATGACCATTTCTTAACCAACCAGCTTCCCAAATTCCTTAATATAAAACTCTACATGTTCCATCATGTCCCCAAGAAAGGGCCAGTTCAGATTATAAATAGACACAAATAATTTCATTTTATTCTCTGGGGAAAACCATATTTTCAAAACTCTATAATTTTGGCACGACATTTGGGCCCCATATTAATCTATAAATATATCTTTCATGAAAAGCCCATTTAAACAACACATTTCAAATGAGAAGTATTAAAACTTAGAACAAGAAAGTCCCTTAGAGATCAACTTGCTTCTTTTTTTCATCATTGGTGGCCAGAAATATATTAAAATTCCTTATAAAATAATAATAATTAATACTTATTAACAGATTTCAACCAATGAGCACTGTGCAAACACCATTCACTACCTTATCTAATCTTCACAGCTACCTTATGAAATATATCTAATTATCACTCCCATTCCACACAGAAGGAAACTTAAACAATCACACTGCCGAAAGTGGCAATGATGAAATTCAAATCTAATCTGTCTGATACCCTGGCCCAGCTCTTTAACACTATTCTGCCTCCAAAGAAAACAGTAACGTAAACCTATTTCCAAATCTTCAGAAAGTAGAAAATAAAAACAACCCATCAAGCCACCTACCACAACTCTTTTGAGAACCTGATTATTTTACATACTACTGATAATCATGAATATTTTCTTTTTTTCAATTAGCATTATAGCAAATAGTTTCCATGTTACCATAGAAACCTCAAGATGGTCATTTTCTTCATTGGGTGTATAATCATTTTTCTGTGTGCATAGACCATAATTTATTTAACTATTACTCATTTGATCTAGTGGTTAGGTTGTTTCCATGTTTCATCTCATATTAAAAATATCATTGAATGTCTTTGTGTACATAGATTCTTTCTTAGAATATACTTAGAATTGATCCCCAGAAATGGAATTACCGGGTCAAAGAGCATAGATCTTTTAATAGAGCTTTACTAAACCATTACACTCCTTTCCAAAAATGTAGACGAATATCTATTAGAGACTGCTTTCTTCATCACATCCTCATTAGCATTAGGTACTGTCTTTTCATGTGTTTCTGTTGTTTTAATAGGTTAAAACAAAATTAGCAACTCGGTAGTGCGTAAATTACATTTCTATGACCAGTAATAAGATCAAACGTGTTTCCATATTTCAATGATTAGATGTATTTCAATATCTAAGTTATTCTCATTTATCAGGCGAGAAACCAGAGGCTGAACATAAATGACACAATTAGCACTAGAATTGGTTCCTGAATCAGCATTTCCACTCAGTATTTGTTTAACAAATAAATAAATGAAAGAATGAATGAAAAACATGAGCGAGCATCCATTTCACGTTACCTTCCACCAACCACATTGCCTTCCCTATACGCCTCTGGTTCTCCTAAATTCTGAATGATTTCCCCAAGGCTGCCACAGTAAAGTAACAATATTGTGAGTTACTATCCCACTTCAGAGGAGCAGTGTATCTGACATCGTAAACAGGGTATTGGAAGGATGTAGGCTGGGTCTGGTTCTAACTCCTCCTTTATTGAGCTGCATGACCCTGGACAAGGCAAAGATGTCTTCCTCAACTGTGGAAAATGAGCACAAGAGCAAGTGATTTCTCAGATCTTTGCCACTTTTCACTACTGTGCTTGTAAAACAGAGAGCCACATCGAGCATCACCAACAGGTCATAATTTGCCCCATATCTGAATGACACAAAAGCATGCCACCAAATAGTAAGACACAGAACATATTTTGAAGCCCCAGAGTCTTTCCCACCTGGTCAACAATGTGAATCCGAATGTTTGCCATCATTTGCTAATACAAAAGGAGAGGTTCTTAGCCACATCCCAGCCCGGTTACACTGCTCCCAGTGGCTTCACATACTCAGTGGATGATTAATCCCCTGTTGTGTAAAAGGAAAGAGTGTGACCTAGCAGTTAAGAACATGGACACGGGTCAGACAGACCTCTACCTCTACACCTTCCTGGCTGTGAGGCCCTGGGCAAGGTATCATCCTATCTGAGACTCGTTTCAGGCTCAGGTAGGTCCAAGTCTCAAATATCTGCCACATATGGAAGACAATTGTATCTCCCTATGGAGTGTTCTTAAGGATTCAAAGTAAAAACGTTGTGAAGTTCTTACCACATGCCATGACCTCTGAAATGTGTTCAATAACTGTTAGCAGTTATATCATCATCTTTATTATTAATCTTACTAATAAACCAGGAGGTTTTCCTAGAATCACAAAAAACACAGTGACAAATGGACTATTTAGAAGTGACTCGGGTGCCCACTCACCCAACAAATGTTTTAGGCCAGTTAGGCATGGCCTGCTTTCTCCTTTCAGGAAACTATCTTTGAGGAGCTCAGGCCTCGGGTAGATGCTAAAATAGTGCTTTGGGGCAATTTTCTGGGGCCAAGGTGGCTGTCCTCTCTTATACAACAAACACTCCCTGGTGCTAAAGGAAATTTAATCTATATGGTCCTTGGTACTTAAACTGAGCCCTGACTCCTGGACCCGGTGCTGGCTCATTATCCCACACTCCAATCAGTTCTTTGAGCTGTTATTACCTTGATCCCTCTACTTAGATTCCATAAAGTAGTTAAAGGTGTTTTCAGAGGAAACTGCTAGAGGCTGATTCTGGACATCCTCAGCATAATTAAACACCAAAGATTCCCTGAGAACCAAGGGGGCTCCAGGTCACCCATTGCCACAGTAATTGTTTACACAATATTTCACAGCATCCTCGTTTCTATTCCACAGAGACAGAAGTACCCCTTGGTTAGCAAACATGCTTGTTTTCATCACTTGGCCAAATTATTTCCTTGGATAATTGGGAAACAGAGAATTAGAGAGAAGAGACTTGTAGGTGTGTGCTGATTAATGATTAGCTATAGAGAACAGACGGTCCTCTAAGTGGCAGAGGGCGAAGAAGGATAATAGCAAGAAAAGTCCCCTTCAGTCTCGCTGGATAATAGATGGCTGCAGAGTTACTCAGCTGCAAGGGTTTTTGTTGTTGTAGTTTATTTTTGTTTGGTTTAATTTGGTTTAGATTGATAGAGCTTGGTTTTGACTTTCTATTTGTTTTATTTTGCTTATACATAAGTATAGTGTCTACTTCAGTGTGTTCCCCTCCCACCTGCCCTTCTCCTAACATAGATCGAACACCAATGTTTTGGGACCTGTGTCAGGCACTTGCTTATGTTAACTCAACTTTCTCTTTTCCAAATCTGTTGAATTAAATCATAAAACCTAGTTCACAATGTTGCAATAAGGTTAAAGTAACTTGCCAAAGGATATGAAAGAGAAAATAGCCAGAATTCATATCTATACCCTTCTTCTTTCAACCCCTGGAAGGTGGATGTCTACACAAGAAGAGGAAAGGCACAAGAGGAACACATTTCCCAATGGCACGTATCCAAGTCATAGGAGTTATCTGTCTGAGGGTAGTCAAGCAAGAAGTTCTGCAAAGCCTCTAACCAAAGACTGCATGTGAGATGAGAAAGAAACACTGCCCTAGAAGTCTAGCAAATAAGAGGCGAGTCATCTATTTCTGTGGCCAACACAGAGTCTAAGCTCATGGATCCTGTGTCAGATCAGATTAATGGGTGATGGTTGCCTGAAATCCCATCTTGGGAAGGATTCTGGAGCCTCTGAATGGCTCAGCGGAGAGAGCTCTGTGATCATTTATTGATGTCTGCCACAGAAGGTATGCTAACGGAGGAGAGGATAGAACAAAGCATGTCATTCATGTGGCATCCGCAGGAATCACAGCTATATTATGTTCCTAAAAAAGACCTTGAGATACTATTAAGAACGGTGGGAAAGGCTATTCCTTCCTTTATCTATTCGTAAGGGCAAGTTTTCTGCCAAACCCTACCCTACTTCTTAGCACATAGGCCATTGGCCTCATGCTTTCAGCCAGTCTCCACATCTCTAGGTGTTTAGCAAGCTCTTCAGGAATTTTACACAGAGTAACCCTTTCTTCCAGCTGAACTTTTAGAAAATTACCTGCAAAGCAGAGAACAATCTGAAGAAGTGGGGCGGAAGAGGGATATTTTTTCCAAGTATAATGTACAAAACTATGACATGCCTTTCTCAGTCTCCTGTTTAAAACTTTTTGGATTATAGTAGCTCAAAGAGATTTGGTCCCTTAAGCTAGTTAAAACAGATGGGTTACATCTCTGTCCCCCTGTTGACATGATGTAGGCTTCAGTTCATTCAACAAACATCTACAGAACCCCTATGTTTGCCTAATACTCGTCTAGGAACTAATGACACAAACATGTATATTGATCACCTCTTTTCTTGAGGAGCTCATGTTTTATAAGAAGGCAGGGAGCAAAGAGCAAAAACAAATTCAACAAGGTAAATGCTATAGTAGAGTCTGTATCACATGTTAAGAGAAGAATGCAATCTACTCTGATAAGAGAAGTCAGGGAAGTTTTCACAGAAAAAGAGATCATAAGACCGATAGATCTGGGTGTTAAAAAAATCATAGAAATTTTCTAAAAGAAGAGGAAGGATGAACATAAACAGGATGAGGAGAGGCAGGGAGGGATGAAAGGACAGACTGGGGGGAAAAAAGTTTATTTTGGCTGTAGGGCACTGTTGGAAAGGGATGCAAACGGGACCAATTTGTGATGGGCACTTCACAAGCAATACACGTACATGAGCATTAAGCCCTCTCCATCAGAGTTCTGATACATCCTCTACTGCGTGCTCAATCCTTTCACACTAAATAGTTGTAACAAAATTGAGAAAATCAATTTTACCAGGATTCCTTTGAAGGACAGCAATACCTTTGTCCAGAAGAAATTCCTTGCAAACTACTTGTAATTGAAGCTAAGGTGCCAAGGAGCTCAATGAGTGGAGAACTTCAGGTTCAGGAAAATGAGGAAGCTTTGCCTTAAAGAAGAAAGAGTAAGAAAGAATGAGAGAGGAAGAGCCAGTAAAGTACAGATGGCCAGGTGCTTCATGAGAAGACCTCCTCCCTGTTTTACCAAAAAGTAAAATAAAGATATAGATAGATAAAAGTGTAGATCAGAACAGATTCCTTAGAGAAGGAGCTGAGTTCTGTGTTCTAGCAGCAGAGGATGGAATAGGAACAACCCGTTGGTGGAGACAGAGAGAAGCATGAGAAAGCAGGAGGGTGCCAAGATGCCCACAGTTGTGGGATTTCAAAGGGGCAAGAGGCCTCAGCTGACATCTGAATTATAAGTTCTATCCTCTAAAGCATGGAAAATACAAGAGAGAAGGAAGCAGGATGCCCCAGCTTCTGTCTGAAACCTCAAAAAGGTCAACTGCTACCATAAACATAAGTCTATGATATTGGGGCAGGAATCAACAGCTGTCTTAAAATAGCTGAGTGACGTAGGCTCACTCGCTGTGCACATGCAGTGAATACTAAGATGGCAGATATCAGAAATAGTGACCACCTATACATCGTCACTAAAGATTATGATCAACCCAATAAATGGAGCATTACAATGTGCCGATTGTTGCCTAACTTCCTAGAGACTAAGCCACGTGAGGCCCAGCCTCAGAGATGCCTGTTTTCTGTTCAAATGAAGTGGGTTGATAGGACCGGCCCCCTTCACCAGTGTTAACTCTAAGAACAAGTTCATTAAAAGTAATGAAACAAACATCCACAAAGACTGCCATGACTAAAAAGTCAGCTGAGTTCTCTCGTTGGTTGGCACTGAGACACACCAAGAAGGAGACAGAAACGAGAGTAATGACGATTTTTAAAGTCCTTTGCAAATCACCTATGATCAAAATACTTTATTATGATAATCACTCCCATTGCCAGTTTGGAAATGACAATCTAGGATAACAAAGTGCTCTTTAAAGGTTCAAAAAACAAAAATCACAAGGAGGAGGAGCTTGGCAGAAATTTGCATGTTGCTTAAAGCCATTAGTCATATTTAGACTTTGCCTCCAGACTGTCTACAGGGTATTCAGTTTTATCCTACCACCAGAAGCTTTCTTCCTTCTATTTTCCTTCCTTCTTTTGTAGCATTCCTATAGGACTACTCGTTTCCAACCCCAGAGGCCTTACTCAGTCATTCACTCTCAGATAGACTTAAATACATAGATTTGCCACAGGGAATCTGTCCACCGTGCCTCTATCCTTCTCATTATAGGCTGTCTAAGCGCAGGTGAGGGGAGAACCAGCCCTGGCTACAGCTCCACGTCCTCCTCTTCTCTGAGCTCCTGTGGGGCAAGGGCCCAGTCTGACTCACTGCTGAGGTCTCAGGGCCCTCCCTGGGGTAGGCACCCAATGAACGGCGATCGCCTTTCTGTTCTCACATGTCCATTCTGATGCTGTCCAGTCTAGACCTTCCCTCCCTACTTCCTGCTTGGGCAGTGACAGCATCCTCTTTGCTTCATCACGTGAATGCTCCCTGACATCCCTTTACCCTCCATCCCACACTGGGGCTGCCAGACTCATCCTGTTACATATCAGTCTGTGCTCAACTCCTGTGGCCTCATCCAGGAGACCCAGTGTGATAATACTGAAAGAAAGAATTCCTCCTTGTGAAGAGCTTTATTTTCTGGAATGAATATCCTTATAAGATGCTTGGACTTGCATAATGAGGTCCTCGAAGGAACATATTTGAGGCAAAAATTGGCAATCCTTTTTCACCTCTGTTTTGCTGGGTGGCTCATGATTAGAGAGAACAAGGTCTGGTTGGGGCTCTAGAAGGGATTTTTAGAGACTGACAGGAGGGAGAAAAAGAGAGGATAAGGTGGTTGGTAGAGACAAAATGTGGTGGGGAAGAACTAATGAGAAAGACTAAAGGAAATTTTATTAAGATTCTGCTCTATGGTGGAGCATAAATCCTATTCCAGATGACCCCCAAAAACTCTTGGTAAAATGCCCATGTCTCATACCCTCATGCAGAGATAACACTTGAAGGCTTCATTTCGGGAATGGAATGAGAAGAGCAACTGCCCACGGGAGGATCGGCTGCGTGTGGATTATATACACTAGATAAGGCCCCACCCCTTAGCCTGGCATTCAGCTCTCACACAGGGCCAGGAGCCCGAAGGGCAACTTATTGACAACCCCACAGGCAAAGTCGCAGGTTCCCTGTGTAAGGAAGCCCAATGGCTGACACCGTCGCCTCAGAAACCTGCCCTGGCTCTGCCTCCTGTTTGACCTTCCAAATGGACCGACTCCCTCAGTCTTATCCTCCACTCCCCTACTTTACCCATTCCATCTCATCCCTCTTCTTAGCTTCAGGACCAGCTTTCTTCTTTCCCCCTAAGATCAGAGGCCTCTTTGTACTGCCCCTGTGGATGGAGACTGTATTAGGAAAGGTCATTTGATCACATACTTTGTCTCGACCACCTCTTTGGTTCTGTGCTTTACCTTTGCTCAGGACACCACTTTGGGTTCCCCCTTCTATATGGTGCCCAATTTAGTCATAGCCAAGCCCTAACTCTGATCCTGACCCCAAGTCCTCCACTTACTAAGAAGGAAAGTAGAAACGCCTCAATGTTCCCCTCTAACCTTACCTTCTGCTTCTCATTAGCATGTGCTATATACTGTAGCCACACACTTTTCTTCCAAGAAATCACAATTCTTCCAAACTCCAAGTCTTTGCTCACTCAATCACATCAGCCAAAACATCCCTTTTCCTCCCTTTAGCTCCCAAAATCCTATTTATCCTCCACAGTGCAGCGTAATCCCAACCTCCATCACAAATCATTTCCCAGTCATTCCATGCTCAGACTACTGATATTGGCTTCCTAGAAAATGCATCCAAAACACGTCACCTCTTATTAAGAAGCCACTGGCTTCTAAACCTGGCACTGAAAACAGTGGGTAGATTCTAGTCTGTAGTAGGTATTGCCTCTTTCTTAAGACACTCACTGTCTACCAAGAGGTAAGAAACACAGGTGTGCAGAAGATATTGGAATGTATACAAGAGAAAATCAGCTTAAATAGTCACTGATACAGAATGGTGCCAAGTTTCTGTGTTTCTTGGGAAGGAAAAGAAATACCTGGTTAGACTAAGAGGAAAGAATCAACCTCTTCCTATGGAAATGACTGGTTCTGGCATTCCTGGACCAGAAACAAACAGGCAAGAGTTATTGGGATAAAGAGCTGTCAGAGGCCAGGAATAAATGAAGTGTAGGTCCCATGGCCTGCCTCTCTACATTATTTCCTTCCCACTCTCTATTACATAAGAATCTTAGCTCACTTGTTTGTAAATAGCTTACAGTGTAGTTTATATGGCCCACCTGTACTCCCTGGTCCTCGGCCCTCCTGACGAGTTGGAACTGAGCAGAGAGAGAAAATCCTAGCTGGAGTTATGAGCCTTCTAACCCACCCTGACACACAGACACACACACACACACACACCAGTCGACAATTTAAAAATGAAGTGTGATGTAGTAAAATTGTGTTAATACACCATGCCAACAAGTCAAAACCTCTATTAATTGTAATATTTCAGGTAGTAAATGGTTGGAGTCATCACGCTATACATTAGTTTTGATTTAAGGTCCTGTCAAAGCCAAGAATATCTTGTGATCTTCAAAAAGAATCTCTCCTCCACTCACTCCCCTCAGCCACATCAGCCTTCTTGCAGTTCCTCTAACTCTCGGGCACACTCAGATCTCAGAACAAGTGAACATGTTCTCACTACCTGAGAGAGTAGCTTGTTCAAGTCCTGTGTTGGATATTCTGTGTTCTCTGTCCCTCTAGATACTCTCCATTATCTACCACTCAGCCTCAGGAGACTGACTTCTAAGGACAACATCATCCAGGCTCCCTTGCCTTCTGGTTTCTGGTTGGGTTGACCAATGGGGAATATTGGCAAGAATTAGAGCTTGGGAAGAAAGAAGGTTGGGGTATTTCTTTCCTCAGTTCCCTCCCTGCCAGACACAATTTGGCCGTGGCTATGATGCCCCCATTCAAGGCCATAGCCCAGGCCAAGTAAGTCCTCTCCCGTGGCTACAACTGTCATCAGGCACCTTCAAGTCTTTAGCTGCAATCATTTCCTGCTGGCTGTGAGCTTCAAGAGCTTCACCATCCCTCCATGTTCCCTTAACTGTATCTTCATCTTTGTGAACTGTCTTTTCATTAAACTTTCTTAAGATACTCCTTTGAGCTCATCGACTTTCCTACAGAGACCCTGCTTATACCTTCTTCAAATCCTTGTAAAAATGTGACTTGCTCCTGGGATTTTTCCTTACCACTCTTAAAAAAATGTAGTTCTATGAAACAGTTTATAAAATCCAACTTATTTGACCCAAAGATCTAGAGGCAAGGGAAGGTTTTGAGACCTGAGTATCAACTGATGGAGAAATACTGTTGCCATTTCCAATGGGAATAGAGGATACAAGGTCAACAGAGATCAGGAAAGACTTAGGCAAGACCTCAGGAAGGTCTTAAGGACCATGAGGTTTGGCAAACTTGATAATTGGGAGAAGAGACTCAATGGAAAGATGTCAATCAAGTGGAACGATCTCAGATATGCATATGTTCCCATCATGTAAAGAAGCATCCAATGCGCCATCTCCATTAAGGTTTCAGACCTGGATGAGGGGGCCTCTTAGAGCAAGAGTCAGAAGGAAAAGAAGAGTTTACTTGTATTCCTGAGGAAGACATTTCCGGAGTACAGAGCACGCTGATGTCCACTTAGCTTCTCCAAAACTAAAAAATGCAGACCAAAGACCACATCCCTGAGAACATGTAGAGAAGCTAGAATGTCTCAAGTTCCTTATTTTGTTACACCTCATCTGTTCCCTAAATTGATCAGAAAATGGCCACCAGGCTTCCTTCCAGGGCCCACAAGGAGTTATATATTAACTACACTCCTTTCTACAGGCCTCTGTGCTTGAAAGGACAGAACTCTTAGGGGCACTTGCCAAAAACTGAGAAAGCAGGTTGAACACTGTGTGTAAGAAACCTCCATCATCTTCTTACTCAGAGATGAAAATAACAGTAGGCAGTTGTCTTCTACTTTTCAGCCAGAGTCTTGTATTGAAGAGACTCTTTAAGAACCCGCCAGTCCTCTAAACATATAAGGTTGCAAACCAAAAAATCAATCTGGATTTAAAAAAATTAAAAATTACAAAGGAATGTGGAAAGAAATGACAAATTCAGTTGGCTCTTATCTTCTTCTTTGACTTGAGTCCATCACTGTGCTCGTCCAAGACCAGACTGGGAATACCAAATGCCCAGGCATTTACTCCTTCATCCACTCTTCCCTTATTCGGCTAATAGTTGTTGAATGTCTTCCAGATGCCACACTCTGTGATAGACACTAGCAAAATGTTGGTGAACAGAGTAAACATACACCCTTGCCTTCATGGAGCTTCCAGACTTGTGGGGGGTCACCAACATTTTTGTCTATATTTTTAAAATAGAAAATGACAGATTGTAAAAAAAAAATGATACTATAGTAAACACTACTGGTGTTATCTGCCTAGCATCCATTTGCCCTTCTGATAATTGTACCTCCTCCCATATTCAAAGTCACTGTCATTTGGGGAGCTCCCACTCTCACATTCTAGGAGTAGGCAGGGAACCCAAGCTTAGCCAGTGAGAGTACAGCCTCATCTGACTGCAGTGAATTGTTCTATTCCAGGTGTATACATCATCCAAGTATCCTAAAATGCAATTGGATTTAGTATCCTAAACCCAATCATTCCTGAACTGCCTAGTGACATACATGAGCCAAGTCCCCTTTGTTGAGTAGTTTAGCTTGAGTTGGATTCTATCACTGTGATCCATACTGTTCAAAGGGAAAGATGCAGGGAGCTAGGAAAGGACAACAGGTAGGGATTGCATTATTTTAGCCATCAAGGGAGATCTCCGTGATTCGGTGGCATCAAGCTAACTGTACGAATTTGGAGGAAGGCAGAAGATCCCTAACATTGATTAGGTGCCAAGCAAAAGTTCTGTCATGTGTATAAGCAATGACAGTTAAAATAAAATCTACCTTTCTATTTTGTCTTCTAAGTCAGGCTCTGTTCTCCTGTACCTGCCAACATGCTATCACTCGAGTTAATCACTCTTCCTTTCCTGTCATGTTTTCAATTCACCAAAAGGGAATAACATGACTGAACACTCTCCCTGGGTCATAAAGTTTGCCTGACCGACCAGTAACATGGACATGAAGCCCTTCATGTGCCTGCATGATTACTTCTGACTTAAAAACTCTCCAAGGAGCTAGCACTCAGCAGGTACATATTTTTTCAAAATCTTAGGGAAAGATGAATAAAACTGAGACTTCCGGGCTTCATCCATATGTAGCCGCTGGCAAATAGAGCACAACCCTTCACCACTTGGACAGCCTTTTAAAGCTGCTGACATCTGGATAGGAGTTATTATGATGGATAAGAAGCATATGGATGTTTGATGTGCATCTATCCCAGATTTCTTTTGGATCAAAGATGGATGGATGGTTCTTTCCTGCATACACATGCACACACACACACACAAATAAGATGCTACTTCTCAAATTTTAGATTGTATTCCCAGAAGCAAGCAAGCCCTTCCTTCAGATTCCTTCCCAAGAAATTCTTTGTCACTGACTGAGAAAGCAATCAAAACCAACCTAAAATCAAAAAGCTCTGGGTCAGCTCTGGGAAGGGGATATCCCTTCGGGAGGTTTACACCTGCGCACTGAAAGCTGGTGTCTTTTCTCGATAATTTAGAGGGTGCTGATCTTGGCAATGCTGAGGTCTTTTCAGCTCAAGAAAAAATATTCTGCTCAGACACGTGCCTCCTTTTTCTTTTCATAAAGAAGGCTAAGAAGCTGAATTCAGTTACTGGCCAGGTGCTTAAGGCTCAAGTTCAACATCAACTGGGGATGATGATGTTGTGCAGCCCCCGGAATTGTTCCCAAGGCCACACTGGGATTCCTACATGGCTCTGCTCCCTGATAGGCATCCATGGCCCCGAAGCATATCAGACACACCTGACAGTGAACAGTGAGACTGAGGTGCTCAGGGGACAGCAAAGGCTGCTTTCAGCAGAAAATTCCTCCCTTGTGGATTATTTCCTTCTGGGCCAATCAAGTTGCAGTTATAATATACTGATCTGCAAATTTCCAATGCAGGATTACTCACCCCAGAGAAATACAGGTATCTAGTTGGCACAGGTGGCTAAGGGGACATCAAAGACCTACCACCACCAGAGTCTATTTCCCAATTGCTTTGCTTACAGCAACTCCAAAGGATCTCCTTTTACTTTTCTCACACAGGCTCCTGATAAGAAAGACCTGAAACCAAATCCCACCTAGTACTGAGGCTGTGGGCAAGTTACCTAATATATCTGAGCTTCAGAGTCTTTCCATGTAGACTAGGATTGGTAGTGCCTGCCTCATGGATGGTTATGTGGATTAAATGACTAACGGAAAGTGTAGGTAAAGTGTCCAACAGAATTTGGTAGGTAGTGAGAGTTCAATAAATGTTCATGTCTCATTTTGGTCTTTTCACTGCCTTTCCCCATGACAGAAACTGACAGGTTCACCCTAATGAGATAGTCCCAGCTGTGTAACCTGTCTGTGTGTCCCTTAAGACCTAGCACTAGGATCTTAAGGAGGGTAAGCAGGGGGCTTATCTTGTTTCTGCACATCTGGTTAATAGAGTCCCCAAAGCCTTTGCAACAGCAGAAGAAATTAATTGAGATGAACAATAGCAACGTCAGACGTGCCAGTTGACTTAACAATTAGCTTAGGTACGCAGGCAGTTAGTGGTTCTCCATATCCCCAGATGTGATATGCTTATTCACCAAATCCCTCATCAGCAAGAGATGCAGAAATTCTTCTGGGCCTCGGGCTGCTTACTATAAACACCTCGGCCACTTGAGCACTACAAGTAGTCACGCAGGTTTGGCCCTGCTGACGTGGGAGCCAAAATCCAGCCTATACTCCACTTGCCATGCCAAGAACTCTGGCTCCAGATTTTGTCTCTGAGAGGAAGGGGCGCCTTTTTCCTCTTCACACAAAGACACTGTCGGGACTAGCAGCCGCCCCGGTCTGATCACAGCCCTGACTTTCTCTTCGTGAGCACCCTCCCCTCTCCTTGCCCCTCGGGTCCACTGTCTGGTTTCATGTGGGCGTCCATCAATTGTTTTCAGGGATTCTGGGGTGAAGTAAAAGAGCTTGTCACCATTTCACAAAAAAATTCCCTGCTGCTTTCCCTCACCCATTCTATTTTCTCTGTCACCTTATGCTATATGTGATAAGTGCCATGTAGTAAACAAAAAAAGTTTATAATCACATACTGATTATTTTTCATTTTCTGCCAACTCCTTTAAACTGTAAAATCTCCGAGGAAAGCAGCCATATCTGTTTTATTCACCAATTAATATTGTATTTCTAGGACATTCCCTGACACAGCCATCTCCTTTCTATTTATTGAAGAATGAATGCATGAATGAATGAATGAATGAATGAATGCTGGGATCGCACTTCCACGAGAAATCATTCCCAGCCTGAATTGCACCCACTTTTAAGGCAGTTCATTCTCCTTGGAATATATGAGACTTGACTCTCGCAAACAGGAAACCAAAGTTCAGTGGAGCCCCTGCCCTCTACATCAGCCAGGCCCAGTAGGGAAAGCAAAGTGCTCTAAGTAGTTTGGAGAAAAGAGTTCTATTAAAGGAATTAGACCATATGCCAATATGGGAGGAGTTGGGAAAGTGAAGATCTGGAATGAAGAGTCAGAAAATCAAAGAGACCATTACTAGCCAATCCATCTGAAGTCCACCAGGTGCAAGTGCAAGCCGGAGCTAACAGGGAAGTTCAAAAAGCCCAGCACACCCAGCCAGTGAAGAAGACGTGGAATGGGGAACTGTGCAGAGGCTGTAGCACTGCTGCCTTTGTGGGTCAAGGTCAAGTGCCTGGGGTCACTACTGTTCAAAGAGCCCAGTCAGTAGGACGAGCGAGGCATAGAGTGGAGAACACCACCAACCCAGGACCCACTGTACCCCTCAGGGTCCATCTCAGTGTCACCATGATAACCATGGCCACCTTCTGAAAGGAATGGCTGCTGCTTTACTGTCACCTTCCAAATCTACACAAAATCTTTCCGTGGGCCTACTCTGACCCAGAACCCCACAGTGAAGGGGATTCTGGAAACATGGCTTCAGCTTTGGCCAGGCTGACATGAAATTGCCCAACATACCCTGCCTTCCCTGCCAATTTCACTGCCAAAGCCGCTGTTTCTCTGACCACATCTCTCTCTAAGGGGCCTGCTGAACTTGATGGTGTCTTGGCCCAATCCTGACTACATTGTGATCAATAAACACCTTTTCCTACCTCTTTCTGCCTGGCTTCCAGAGCCTCTTAGACCCTGTCCTTCCAGGATTTTGCTCGAATCTACAGGTAATCAATCCAGTCTGACTGAGTCCCACTAAGTGCAAGAGAAGCTTAGCTCATCCCTGTGGTTTGGAGAAGGGAGGAATAGCTTCTGGGCAAAGTGCCTCCAGAAAGACTGAGTAAAGGAACATACTGACTCAGGGGAAACACCCTCACCTTTTCCTGTTGCCTCACTGAGCAGCCCCTTAGATGCACCAGGTGAGCAAGAATTAAATCCACACTTGTGCCCTGATCAAAGGTTTTCCTGGTCTGTATTTTTTCGAAAACCCCCTGTTCCTTCTGTAGTCTCTAAGTGCCCGACTCCAGCCTCTCAAGGTCTGGCAGGTTCCCACTTGCAGGAAGGGCTAGATAAGCCAACCTCAGCACCTGTCCTCTGCCCTCCCTTTGCACACCTTATTTGCACACCATTCCTGAGCCCTTGGATGGAAAGAGTTTGCCACCTATTTTTCAGTTCTTCCCTTCAGCTATTGGGCACAGGCCTCTCTTCTTCTTACCTGGCTTCCCCGAGGGCGTGTGACAGCATCCCTGATGCTCTGGAACAAATGAGAGCTTCCAAGGCAGCTGTCACATCCCCACTTGTCTTCTCTGGAGGTGATGAGCTGTCTGGCTCAGCCCGTCATCACATCGCTCCAGAATGTAAATCACAGGAGGTCTCCAGTCTGAGAAAAACAATTAACATGAAATACCAGGATTACCGTCTGCCACATTTACAAATCTCTCCAGCTCACATGTATCTCTCCCAACGATTTATGCCTTCATTGTGTCAAGCTGTTCAAATACTCTGTCTTTTCCCTAAATGGACTAACTCTTCTTGGCTCTTGGCACTGCTTGAGCCATTTATTGTCAAAGCCAGAGCTATCAGCAGCAATATCCCATTAGAAGAGTTCATGCCAGGAAGAGGGTCGGCATATTTATCTTCCCCTGTCCCACCAAAGTGAAGGCACATGAAAAGGAAACACAAGGTTTGAAACCTTTCTTTTTTTACTGTATGCTTTATAGGATTTGCATCTCCCTTCTGAGCTGCTCAATGTGATTGATTATCCATGGTCCAAATCATGAAGATAAGCGACCCATCATGACAACGGGTATGTAACTATAACTCAGTGGGCGACTTTTGTCTCCCTGAGGGACATTTGGCAATCTCTTGGGAAATCTTTGATTATCACAACTATAAGATTGGGAGTGGGTGTTCTATTGTCACCTAGTGGGTAGAGGTCAGAGATGCTGCTAAATATCCTACAAAGCACAGGACATCTCCCTCCACCTACAACAAAGAATTAACTTGCACAAAATTTCCATAGTGTCAAGGTTGAGAAACATTGCAAATAACCCAAAGCAGGATGGCTTCTCTGATTATGTTCTCTGTATGTATCTCAGAGCATTACCTCAAAGCAAGATGGAATTTGGAGTAGAATGAAAGAGAAAAGAGTCCAAGTTAGATGATTCACCGCTTTCTGATCTCTCCTATACCTCCAAGAAACAGCCATGTTGAGCGAGATAAGACAAAAAGAACATTTTATCAAAAATAATTCACATTTGGGCAGTCATCACTTGAAGGCTCAGTTTATTTACTTGTAAAATATGGCCATGATAGGTGGCTGCCCTGCCTGGATCACAAGGTTATTGCAACACTCAGCAAAGGGGATATATTAAAAGTTCACAGGAGCACCAAATATTTTAAGTGGTAGGACAATGCATTGCAGTAATGATGAAGTGAAAAGAAGTATTGTCATAGCAGCTGGCACAAGAATTCCTGTTAAAGAGAGAATTATGTTGAAGAGAGAATGCTGTTGAAGAGAGAATTACTGTTGAAGAGTGAATTCCCTCTTCCTCTTGTTTTTTTTGGGGGGGAAAATTTGATGAATATACTTGAGAAAGAAGAATCATCAAGGTTTCAGAGGAGAACACTGAAATTGCTCTGCAGAGACAAAAAGTGAAATTAATTGCTCCTCACCAGAGGGACTCAGCTAGAACTATATGGGGTAAAGAACTCTGTGGAGCGAGGTTCCCAAAGGACGTATTAAGACAGTGATGCCAACTTTTCCATTTGACCTTGTTTGGGGTAACATAATGTGAATCCACCAACTATCTTGTCCTCAAATTTTCATGAATGCTCTGCATGCGCACGTGTGTGTGTGTGTGTGTGTGTGTGTGTATGTGTGTGAAAATCAAAGAAGGTAGTGAGTTTTACATCTCAATCAATACAATGTGGGGCAGAGGCAAGATACATGGACATAGGAAAAGCCATGAGCATGAGCATGTAAGCCACCGCTAACACACGCAGACACACACACACACACACACACACACACACACACACACCACAGAAGCCATGGGGGTTTAAGGAGGAAGAAGTTTGAAGTAACGCTACCCAGCTCATAGGGACAAGAAGGCACTCTGCTCAACTCCAGGTGTATTTTAAGTTGTCCTGCATTTCCAGCCTAGTCTTTGGCACACATCTCTGGTTTGCCAACTCCCTACCACTATCAGGTCCTCTGGATGGGTTATTACAGCGGTGCTTGCTTGGTCACTTACAAAATTTTTCAAAGCATATCCAACCAAAAGTGCCATATGGCATTTTGCCAACACAGAGAGCTCTCCCTCCCTGAGGAAAAAAAAAAAAAAAAAGAAAGAAGAAAGAATTCTTGAAACTGAAGGTTGCTTCCTATCTCCCTCCAACCATGGATGGACTTGACGATATTCTTGATTTTGTCTAAGGAGCCATTGTTGGTGTTAATTGGATGGCAGCCAAGATGGCTTTTAGAAAAAAAACAAGTTTGTAAAAGATCGATATTCATTAGTTTGGTTCTACATTAAGTGAAGCACATGTGGTGAAGAGAATAATTAGTGAAGTTAATTGTGGCTTCTTGGAGAACCAAGGGGAATCCAGTGAAATGTCTTGACATTCACAAAGAGCAATACGTTCAGTGCTCCCACAACTAATTGCAATTAGCAAGTGAGGAAACATACATACGGTCTCTATGTGTAATTAATCACACGCCTTAGCACAGTAGACACAGGCCCCTGAGTGACAGGAGACATCTGCCTTCTGCTGTGCCTCTGCACTCCTGACCCGATTCCTACTGTGGTTCTTAGCTCTCTGCTCCTATTTTGTGTCTCATCCCATTCTAGTCCTATCCATCTGGGGCAGCGTTTCTCAGCTATGACACATCTGCCATCTCCCTGGCATACAGGAGATGTTCGGTAACTATTTGATTAATGAATGAGTAAATGAATGATGAGAAAGTAGGGAGGGTTTTCTCCCCTTTGTGTAGACTGCAGTGTCCATTGATCCTTGTAGAGGCCTAGAAAAGTGGACTCTGAGGGTGCAAGGTGTAGATGAGGAGAGATATCGGCCTGTCTACAGGTGGTAGCACCTGAAGTGCCTGGGTTAAGTTAACAAGATGACCTTGAAGAGAGTCCCCGCCCTCTTTTTTGGGCACTATCTTCTCGAGCATGACTTTGAATAGTCAGACACTGGCTTTCCTCTTGCTACCACTGTTGCCACCAAATTATATGTCCAACACTCCACAACACCACTAAGAAAAACCTGATACCTCGTATGTAAAATATAGATACTTGCTTACTTGCTTCTTCATTGATTTTGCAAATATTAGATTTGCAAAACAGGTAAAGCCCTGGAAAAAGATTGATCTTTGCTACCTGAAGACTTGAGAAGTTATTTCAGTTTGGGAGTGTATAAAATCTTAGATATGGACGGAAGCATTCCAGCCTTGAGCTTGGGTCCAGAGTTTGTCTGACTCCTACCTACGTCTTCAGGAATCTCATGTGGCCAACAAAGTCTTCTAAGTTTCTGCTAGTCACATGACGTTCACATTATTTTGAGTTTCCTTAGAACATCAGAAAGCCATGACTACTTAATCTGTTACAATAGGAGCTACAAAAAAGAAACCCCCCCCAAATTCAGTGGTTTAAAGTACTTGGAAGTTCATTGCTTTCTCATGTGTCAGTTTAGGGCAAGTGGCCAGTTCTGCTCCATGAAGTCATCTGGGGAAACAGGCAAGCAGGAAGGTTCTGTTAGCCTTGACAATGCCTTCCAAGGCTGCGTGGCATTGCCTTTCCAGACAGAGGGAGAGAAAGCATGGAAATTCATAGCAAAAGCTCTCACTTTAAGCAAGGGACACAGACATTACACCCATCATATTTGCTCAAATTCCAATGGAAGAACTCAGAGACACAAACCGCAAGTAAGACTGTGGAACATGCCATTTCTCTCCAGGTTTGATTCATATGTGCAGGAAGAAGGGAGGATGGATTGCGGTGGGGGACAAATGCTGAAGAGAGTTGGTCTTAAGATATTTAGTAAAAGCAGCTTCATCTCCATCATTTTACTTAGAGACACACATCACGTGGTATACAATTATCATTCCACCATTCTACCATGAACTCTTTGGGGCAAGGATTGATATAGTGCTTAGCACACAGAAAGTGCTAAGTAAATGTTTGGGACATCAACGATTCCGTGGATTAATGAATTAATGAAATATCACCTAGATTCCAACTTGGTTTGATTCTAGCCTTGTTTGGAGGACATGTTTCTAAACATCTCCATAGAACATTTTCCCCTGCCATGCCCCAGTTGCCTCTGAATAAATGAGGCCCTATATCTAATAATCTGGCAATCCCTTAAAGATTCACTAAGTCTGGAAGCTCCCAGACTCTGCCTACCTCTCTACTCAACTGGTCCCTGAGCCCGGGTTTCATTGACACCTCACTATCTTCTCAGCTCTACTGACACTTGATTTTTACATAGAAAATCCCACGGTAACAGAAATTCCAGGGACACTTCAATTATTACGACCAAAAGAAAATCAAACCAAATCAAAACACAAGACCTTGCAACAAACATAAGGGGAAAGAACATTTACTGGATACCTATTACATTAAAAATGTAAAAAACATCAAGATAAATCCTGAGTTGCCAGAATATTCACTCCATCCCCAGGGAGGCAGTTATTATTGTCTCCAATTTGCAGATGAGAAAATGAAGGCTCAGAAAGACTAATGACTTCCCCAAGGTCACCAATTAGGAAAAAACATGGCAGAATTCAGACCCAGAATTATTGAAATGAACCAGTTCAATTCCCAGTAAACAAAACTACTCACTGAAGACCAGCAAATTCCAAGCTCATTTTTGAGTTGACCTGCATAACAGTGGCTTGCCACTTTTTCTTAAGGCTAAAAGAAAAAATGCTCCTGCAAAAACGGCCTGAGATGAGCATAATAAGAGACCTTAGCTTAATCTTGTAATGGGGGTTTTATTGAAAGGATGGAGATAAACCTTCCTTTTGGCCAGCACAGCCTGCAGACCAGGGGACTCTGACATCACACCACTGTCCAGAGCGTGAGCAGGACAAGATGTCCTTTAATGATTAACTCAAGAGTGACAGGTGACAGCTTCCCAGCTGGGAGAAACCCTTCAGGGAGCAGACAGTCTGCTTGTTTAGAAAGAAAGCCAGCCAGACCAACTAACAAATCTTGTTTGTCTCTTACTTAGCCAGGGAAATAGTGCCTTTTTAGAAAGGCCCAGGGTGAAGGATACATGAAAAGAATGAGAAGACATCAAACAAAATCATATCTGACTGGGTAATTAGAAATAACTCCTTACACATTATCCTCAAATACATGTGCAATAGCACCGAAAACAAGGAAGAAGAAAGCAACGGCATGTAGGGCTGATTCTAATGGTGATAGGACTCAGGGCTAATGAACCAATGTCCCACTTGTCTAACAAGGAGTCTTCTGCCTTCTGAGGCTGGATTATGGATGGCAAATGTCTGACACACATGCTTTACTCCTAACCTCTCAGCAGACATAATGTTTATGAATTTTAACAAAACTTTAGAATCCTTCTCAACATAGTAATCCTTTGGCCACTAACAATTTATCTGTATTGGCATAAAGTAGTACCTAAAGTACTAATTATTTGCCTAACTCAACTTCCCCTAAAGTATCTTTGATGATGGCAGAGCCAGAACAACCCTAAGGTACAGAGGAGCCTGAGTAAGTATAAATGAAGGGAAAAGCTACCCTCCTGCAGATTGGTCAATGGTTGCAAAACATGTAGGGAAATTCCCATAATTCCAAGCCGCTAAGCAAAATCCATAAAGATAGCCACAAGGTTTTCTCCCCAGAATGTCTAAAAGATAAATGACACCAAGAGTATGCCCTAAAGCACTTGAAGCTTTGAGGAGAAATCAGAGAGAATTACCACAACGTTTACATTCTCCTAAAATTGTTTCTAATCCACCTGAAATAGACTGATGGTAAACTCAGTCTCTTTTTTGTTCAAAGGATTCTCCCTCACCCCAACATTTTTCTTTTACACATTTATCTCATTCACAGAATTCTGACTTTTAAATGGCAGCTGAGTCACATGTTGTTTAGATCCTCTTAATTAATTTATCTGTCGGGAAGCCAACACTTTTCAAAAGGGGCCATGCACCAATAGCATTTGAAAAAAACCAACAACATACTAAAACTGAACAATAATGTCCCTTATAACTGATGACTGAATTTATGCTAATCCCTAGCAGTCTAACTTTGTACGTGAAATGTGATGCTTAAATTAGCAGCATTAGCATCAGCAAGTGCTTGTTAGAAATGCAGAATCTCAGGTCTCCCAGAAGACAACTAGATCAGAATCTGCATTTTACGAGATCCTCGGGGGATTCTAATGCACATTAAAATTTGAGAAGCACCTAACTAGAACAGAAACCAGTTTGTCTCAAATATCTAATTCTTCTCTCACCAGGGCTTACTGACTCTTATGTAGCACAGAGTGCTAACTGGTTTGCTAACAAGTTGTCCAGTTATAAAAGACTGAAAGGTGCAAATTTGAAAGAAAAGATGGAATAGGCAATTAGGATTGGGAACAAGACGAAACCAACAAGAGGAAGAGAAGAGGGATCTATGAACACACAAGAAGGAATACACACACACACACACACACACACAACTTCACTCGAAGCCTATAGCAGAGTTCCTTATTACATCCTGATACCAATAAAGTACCCTGCATGTCGTCATCCAAACACAGATTTATGTATGAGCCTTTACTGACTAAATCAAAGGTTTGCCCATGGGTAGCCTCATTTTTAAAAAGCTAACAAAGTTATTCTCAAAATCAGAAGAAATGTCATTACTTGGAACTCAAACCATTGGAAACATGTTAAATGTGTGCTAAATGCATTTTCTAGATATCTAAAGTTGAGCACTTTATTCTGGGATAAATGGGACCTTAACTACACACACACAAACACACACACACATCCATAGTCCCAAATCCAAGCACAGAATTTACTATCTTATCTCCTTAGATTGTTAGTCACCCTTTGAGAGAGGGCTTTTGCTACCAGGGAACTAGCTCTATTTCTCATTTTCTGGGGACACAAAGAAAAAGGAGAAATGGCTCTTCCCTTCAAGACATATGGAGCACTTACAACAGAGCCATGTTCAAGGTTATCTGGGAACAAAGAAGAGGCAACATTCATTCTCCCTGGGATGTGGGAAAGAGATGGGTCAAGAATTATGTGACTCTGCCATCTTTAAAACAAACATTGGCAATACTTTTTACATCCCGGTGTTGAAAAGCAACTCAGTTAATATATGATTTCAAAAGCTTCTCTCCAAGTAAAGTATTTTCTGCCCCTTCTCCTCTTAAAAAAATAAAAAAAAAAAAAAAAAAAAAAAAAAATCCCCCAAAACAAAGGAAAAAAGTAACACAAACTTAATTTCAATGAAACCAAAAATTATCTGTAAGTCCAAACAACAGGATATGAAGACTGAAGCTGGTGAACCAGCTAGGTTCCCAGCAGAAATCGGGTCACACAAATAGGGCTACTGAGGTTTTTTTTAAAGGGATTTACAAAGGTATCCACCAGGTTAAAGGAAGACTACAAGACACAGACGCACGGCTAACAAGGGCAGGGAACTGTTTTCCACCCCAGGCCTGAAAGGAAAAGGTGAGGGCATCGTTTCTGGAATCCAGAGAGAGAGCTGTATGGAAAGGTCTGCCTGCTGTGGTCTTAGATAGAGAGAAGCAGAGTCTTGTCAGGGAGGGAGGCAGGTGAATAAATGCCCCACCCCATTTTTCTTCCGCCCTCCCATCACTGCCAAGACATCCTGTGGGCCAAAATGCAGAGTACAAATAGCCTACTGATACATACTTAAGACATTTGGCTTTATTTAAAAAAATAATAATAAAGCAATTATCACAAAATTTTATCATTTCATCATAGAAACATTACAAGAAAACAAAACAAGTCACTATTCCTTGTGAATATGAATGCGAAAATTCTTAAACTACTAGTAAATCAAATTTAGTACTTTTTTTTTTAAATATCTGATTTTCTTTTTTTTTTTAAACTTTTATTTATTTAAGTGTGTTTTTCCAGGACCCATCAGCTCCAAGTCAAGTAGTTGTTTCAATCTAGTTGTGGAGGGCGCAGCTCACAGTGGCCCATGTGGGGATCAAACCGGCAACCTTGTTATTAAGATCACCGCGCTCTAACCAACTGAGCTAACCAGCAGCCCCAAATTTAGTACTTTATAAAAGTAATAAAACATCAAGGCAAAGTAAGTGTTGCCCTGAGAATGCAAGCTTGGTTCAACATTCATAAATCACAATCAGTGTACTTGAACATGCTAACAGTGTAAAAAAGAAGAAAAAAATTTTGATCATCTGAAAAGACACAGGGAAAAACATTTGACAAAAATTTAAATGTGTTCATGATAATAACCCTTGGCAAACAAGTAATAGCAGGCAACTTCTTTAACTCAATAAAGGGTATCTACAAAAAACCATAATTAACATCACACTTAGTAGTAAATAATTATTATTTCCTCCTAAAATCAGAAGAAGGCAAGGATGTTCACGCTCACCATACCCATTTACCATCATACTGAATATCCTAGCCAGTATATTAAGGCAAGAAAAGGAAATGAAAGCATAATGGCATATAGGATAGAAAGAAAGAAAACTCCCTTTATTCACAGATAACATGATTGCTTACACAGAAAATCCCAAATAAGCTACAAGAAGTCTACTAGACGTAATATATGAGTTTGGCAAGGTTCCAAGATACAAGGTTAATATATAAAAATCAGTTATATTTCTATTCCCTAGTAATGAAAAAATGGAAATTGAAAATCCAAAACAAGCTACAGGAGGGCCGTCTTACATTTGAAAAGGTCATATTACTCTTTATCCTCTCTTCTATTTTTTTTTAAGTTTCTCAAAAAATCAAATTTTACACCCCACTCCCAGAAATTCTATTTTAATATCTCTAAGGTGAGGCCCAGGAATCTGTATATTTAGCAAAATCTTCAGGTAGTTCTGATACAGGTGGGCCTCAGAACATGCTGTCTTTCCCTAGTCTTGTTTCTCAAAGATGGACAAGCCAGTCTCACCCCTGTTTCCTGCCAAGAAGTTCATGATTTCACAGGAGATTCTAGTCCGGCGACTGTCAACACAATTTACTTCACATCTCTGAACCTCAGTTTCCTCGTCGTCATAATAAAAATAATAAAAACCAACTTAAAGAGTTTGTAAAGGATTAGAGAAAATGGAATATATGAAAGTGCTTGGTACAACGTCTGCCACACAACAGATGCTCCAACAGTACCATTTCCAGTCCATCCTTTTTCCCTAATTGGCTAGACACACCTTATGCCATGCCTTATGCTTCTATCATTTTTTAAATCCTGTGTGACTATATTTTTAATCTATATGTTTATAATCTAAGTCCCTAACTACTTTGTCACCTCCTTGAAGGCACAAATATGATTTGTGTGTGTTCTCCATATGGTGGAATGCACATATGGTCACTTATCTCATTGATTAGAAAAATGCTAATAAAAACTGCCCATCCATCCATCTGCTCCAGCAGCCTGCCTGAAATTCCTCCACTACCAATTAGTTCCTCAAGTTAGCCAGAGCTCAGTGCAAATGCAAAAAGACTTACAGGCGGGGTGGGGAAGGAACACACCAAGTCATTCTCAGTCTGCTCCAGCTAATGAAGGAATCTTTGGTCCTGCGTCATTGAGTTCTTCCTCACAAAGCTAGAAATATGAATCAGGGAAACATCAAGGAGGTGAGAGTGAAAGATGAGGTGAATGGATTTAAGAAGGAGAAGAGGCCAAAGCCTAGAGCCAATGGAAGGGAAGGTTAAGTCATAAAGGGAGAGTTGGGCACCTAAGAGCTACTACGAGGAGATTAATCTGGTCTCTATAGTCAGCCCAGGACAACTGAGTCCTGAGAAGAGATGGGGGATAATAGGTGGGAGTGGGTTTTGTGGGAAGGGACAGGAGAAGCTCTAGGAAGCCCACCATCCTGCAAAGACACACTTGCATTGCCCATTCCCAGGTGGCACCAGGCTTCTGAGCCACAGTTCCACATGGACACACTCATGCCTACAGTGGGTGTTCTCATGGGGCCTTCTCCCACCCAGGCAGGAGAGGGTACCTGCCTGGAGGTTTGGCAACGTGCATCCTAGCACCACATGACAGCCATTCATGGGTACATCGAGTTCCCTCCATGGTCAGTGCTCATGTCAGCATAAGCCTTTCTTCATGGTCGCTGAGCTCAGAAATCAGTTATGTAGAAAAATGCAGAAGCTGTATTCTAGCTGAAGAAAAGTATATTTTTCGTGGTATTTTCCAGACAACTCAACAAGGGCCTTCCAGCCTGTGGGTACCAGCTGGATGACGTAAGTGGCATTCACCCACCCGACAGCCTCACCATGTGCTCCTCCTCCTCCTCGCAGCCTCAATGAAGAATGGCAGTGAGCAGAAAGGATGAGATATTTTCAGACTATTGCAGGGGTCAGAACTCTGTAAAGAGGAAATGCATATCCGTCTACATCTGAAAGTCAACGTCTCTAGAGGCTTCTCCTCAATGCCAAGCCCTGTGAATCCACGACCCTTTTGACCCCTGCAGTGACTTTAACCTCATCTTCATGGAGGCTGCAGGCCAGCTCTCTGCTCATCACAGAGCAGAGCCACGGGGGCGGGAGCGGGGAACCGCAGGAGAGTTCACTGCTGGTCATGCAATGTAATCCGATTTTCTATTGTTTATTATCTTTGCATGTATAAAATGTGTCTGTTTAATATTAATACTCTATGAAGGACACCTGCTTGCTGCTAGGGCATACAAAGCTAAATAAGCAGAGTCCCTGCTCAGATTCCAGGTTTGGAGGCTTTGCAAAGGTTACTAAATAGAATGTACTGACCATGTGCTAGGCATCCTATTATAATTCTAAATCTTTTATATATATGTGTGTGTAGGTTTATACACATGTATATGAATATATATACTTTTATACAAATTTCTTTTGTATGTATATAAATATATCATTTTCTATATATAACTATATTTGATACCTAGATATTTTGTATATAACAGATGTATCTTAGTTTATAGAACGCATATGTTTGTGTTTTGGAGATAACAATGGCATTTTTTAAAATAATTAAAATATTAGGCGCACAGGATTTAAAGTCACACTGCTGTCTTTGACCTTTGGCAAGTTATTTATTTAAAAAAAAAAAAAAAAAAGTCAAGCAATTCCCAAAAGCACAAAGAAAAACATGAGAGTGTCCTGTAAGCCCATCACGCAGAAGCAAAAGAATTACTATTTCACTAAACACAACTCATGAGTTTTTCTGTGCATTTCACTACCTACACATACTCATATACTCTGCTTTTACAAAACTAACATCATATTCTATTTATTGCTCATCTACTTTATCCCCCGATATGGAGCAGACATCTTTATGAGTCAGTAGATGGAGAACGCTACTGTTTTTGTATGGCTTCATAGTATTTCAAAGTCTGCAAATCATGATATTATCTCCTCTAGTCACTTTATTTTTTTCTAGTAGAATTGTCACATCTGGGGGGGAAAAAATACCACTACCAGATAATACTTATGACAATGGACATTCTTTTCATGATTCTGACTTTAATGGGAATTTTACCACTGAGCATGAGGCTAGCCATGGATTATAAATACACATTCATGTGTGCTCCAATGTTCATTGCAGCTTAGTTTACAGTGGCCAAGACATGGAAACAACCAAAACATCCTTCGATAGATGAATGGATAAAGAAGTTATGGTATATATACACAATGGAATACTATTCGGCGGTAAGAAACGATGATACAGGAACATTTGTGACAACATGGATGGATCTTGAGAGTATAATGCTAAGCGAAGTCAGACAGAAAAAGCAGAGAACCATATGATTTCACTGATATGTGGTATATGAACCAAAAACAACAAAAGAACAACACAAACAAATGAGAAACAGAAACTCATAGACACAGACAATAGTTTAGTGGTTACCAGAGGGTAAGGGGGGTGGGGGGTGGGAGATGAGGGTAAGGGGGATCAAATATATGGTGATGGAAGGAGAACTGACTCTGGGTGGTGAACACACAATGGGATTTATAGATGATGTAATACAGAATTGTACACCTGAAATCTATGTAATTTTACTAACAATTGTCACCTCAATAAATTTAAAAAAAAAGAATATTACTACTGAAATAAATAAATAAATAAATAAATACATGTTTAATGTTACAAGCATATCTATTTACTAACATTTTATTGAGAGTTTTCATATCAGGAATTGATGTTAATTTTTATCAAATACCTTTCAGCATCTATCAAGATGATCAGTTACACTGGTTTGTTTCCTTTGCTGTTAATAAATTAAATATACTGATTTCCTAATATTAATAATTAATACAGTCCTAAAATGAACCTTACCTTGTTGTGGTGATTTTTCTCTTAATATATTGCTGGATTCTATTTGCTATGATGACCACATTGCCCAAATCCCAAGTAAAATAGCTATTATTTATATATGATCATTTTGAGTACTCTTTGTACTTATAGCAGAGTTAATGTTTTTTTTATAAAAATAATTGGAAATATTTTGCTTTGTCTTTATGTTTAAAAGGCTGGGTAGTTTCGTCCCCTGAAGATTGAAAGTATTTGCAAGGAAAATAATTCTTCATTTCCAATTCTGGGTACTATGGTATTTTAGTTTTCTACTTCTCTTAGGGTATTTTTTGATCATTTACATCCTTTCCCATTTGGGGGTAAAAATAGTCGAAAAGCCCTAAGATTCTCCAGCTATTTGGTGGAATCAGCACATTTTCCTCCACACGGCCACCTTTATCTACTAGTGTTTCTTGTTCTCCCTTGAGTAAATGGCTTTCCCCGCCACATCTCCCACTATTTGCTGGAACCTCCAGGTTAAAGAATCACTCCCCCTGCATCATCGGACTAAAACCACCTGGCTGTTGAAAAGCTGATAAAAAAGAAAACAAAACAAAGTGCATGTGAGGTGCGACCTGAGTTGTGTCCTCCATTCCCAATACTGCTGCTTTCACTGAGCAGAAAGAAGGTTGGGCCTCGCCTGCCTCCCCTGACGTTCCCAGGCCTCCAGTCCTCCATTCTTTAATCCCAGAGCTCATTTTTCTCCTTGAATGTCCACCTTATGAGAACATACCTATGACCTCCGTTTTGTGAAGGGAAATGAACGTGGGAGATTTCTTAACCAAGCTGAGCTTACACAGGTAGTTAGCAGTACGGATTCAGGACTGGAACCTAAGGCAATGTGACTCTGAAGCCCGTGGCCTCTCCACTGTTCTCACCAGCTCATTTGGGGACTGAGCTTCAGTGAGACCTAAAACCCTATCACATTCTGAGCCTCCCACAGAGGTGGGGGCATATGGCAGTAAGTGACACAGTTAAGTTTCTGTCACTTGCAACAAAGAAGGGACAAACTAATAAAGCTACTGAGGTATATTTGGCCAGTCCTACCTGACTGAAAATACACTTAATGGTATACTGTATTTTCTCCTCAGAGCCTTCACAGCACAGGGACTCCCATAAAAAAAAAAAAAAAAAAAAAATGCAACCAAGAAAATCAAGTTTCGAGTAAGTCTGTAATCGTTCTGGGTCTGGGTTCTAACTATAAATCATAGCTAGACTAATTTAAAATGTACAACAGAATTAAACATTAATAAATATGATGTGTAAATGGAATGAAAATAGCAAGCTAGAGGCATTGAATCTTGGCATCCTACACAGACACTGTGTGGTCCATCCTGGCTAATTTGGTTATCTCTTTGGATTTTCATTTCTACAGCTGTAATATAAATCACGGAGCTTATATGGTATGAAATGTATGTGAATCCTTGTAGATTAAGGAGTGCTGGATGCAACTAAAAATGAATAAAAGAAAACTTTTGTGGAGACAAACAGTCCCAAATCTCACATTCCCTCGATGACAGCAAGAACATGATAAGAAACCTATTATCATTAGTTCTTGGATGAGAAATCTGTCCTTGGGCAAGTTGCTTTGCCAACTTGGTCTATCTGAAAGACACAAATCATGTCTTAAACAGTTCCTGAGTCCCACGATGTAAGGGAATCTAAAATCTCCAGAAAAGCCCCCCTTCTTCCTTTTTTTACTCATCTGAATTGGTCTAAATATCATCTTATGAGTGTGAAAAATCAGTGTTGAGGGAACACTGAAATTTTTCTAGAGTTTTCTTTTCTGCTGTGCAGGTATTTTCATGTTTAGAGTTTATCTTCTCTCTTTAGAAAGGAAGTATTTGTCATCCAGAGGCATACTGCATTTTATTTATTTTTTTTATTTATTTTTTTTTTTGCAGTTCTCGTTTTGCTGATGTTGCTAAACACAGTCATTTCCTTTAATATTATTCGTAAGAACAGCAATTGCCTCTAAAATGGCAAAATGCCCTATTTCCCTGACACACTAATAGGAGCTCTAATGAAATGTGCCCAGCCTCAAGCAGTGGAAGTAGACCCTTCCCCATCTACCTGAGAATCACCTGGAGGATATTTAATACCATGGACTTAACTAGAAATGTCCAAACAAATCATCTAGCAGTGCTGTGTATTGGATTTACTCATTAAAAACAAATAAGATAGATCTACTTTAAAAGTGAACAGTTATTTCTACTTCTTCCTATCTTCAGGTCTGAAAAAAGAATTATTTCCTTGCAATGATAGCTGAGCTTCACTTATTACCCGATGGGCTGGAAATTAATTATGCAGCAAAGATTCTTGCTGTATCAGGGCTTTCCATGACCCTAAGGAAGAAATGTTGTCTGTAACTATCTAAAAGGAAATGACTAAGTAATGAGCTCAGCTTTATTTTACCAATAGCTGCCATGGAAAGAAAGTGGGGGGAGAAGCTCCTTTTCTTGAAAAACAGTCTCCAGGGGTAACAATGTCCTCTCTCTATGAGCAAATAACAAAGGGGACATTGCTGGGGAAATCATAAGGATGTCTGCCTTTTTCTGGGTGGAGGGGAGTGGAGGGAGAAAAAGACCCATACTGAACATAGTTCCTAAGCTCCAAAAGAAGTCGAAATGTGAGTCGACCCAGTCTACCCAATTAGCGGGTTTTTTCAGGAGAGACAATGTTTTCTCCAGATTCCTTCCTCGGCCCCTGCCATTCCACAACCAGATGACTTCTCCCATCTTCTGAGTGACGGGAAATCCCACCCATCTTCTTGCCAGCTCTGGTCGTCCTCCTCCAGGAATAACCCAGGGGTGGAGAGCCTTCTACGTGCTGGGTTCCAGGTCTCTTGTCTGTGTGACATCAAATCCTCATGACAGGTCTACTGTATGGACTAGGAAAGTGAAGTCAACTGGCTGAGTGAGTCCCATGCCCAAACCACTCCAAGGTTAGGAAGAAAAAAGGTGGCCTCTAACATCTGGGAACTCATAGCTGAGTCTTAATGATTATTACAAACGGATCTGATGCTTATGGCGAAACCATGTTGCTCTCCTCTTGATCACAAACAGTCTCACAGACATGTCGCTGCACAAACACCAAACACCCCTCCTCTTTTAGCTGAACAAGCAACTGCTACTGCTTTGCCGTTACAACTTTCTCCTCTCTGGTCTGCCCTCCTAGATAAGATTTGTTAATCAATCATAGAATTGCTCAATCAAGAGAGAATTTCACTTCCTTAGACGCTGCCCAAACTTACCCACCTGAATCGCAAACTCAATAATAGTTCTTTCTATAATAACACCCTCTTATTGAGATAGCTCACTGTTCCCCATTGTGTGTGTTTTCCCATTGTTGCGATAATTAAGAGAGTCTACTTTCTGAACTACAGGTTAATTCCTGTGGTCTAAAGCCTGTGGTTTCTAGTCACTCGACCATATCCTTACTTGTACCCTGTACTGACCTAGGCCTCTGTTCTTCTCATCAATAAAATGGAAACGATCAAAACATCTAACTCCCAGGATGGTTGTGAAGATCAGATGAAATGATGTGTTTAATGTACGCAAGTTCCTCTTATCATTTTCACCACAATCATCTTTACTATTTTTTTATTACTATATGACACATTACTGCCTCATCGAGATGTTTTCTGAGACCCCAGTTTCTAAGGAATCTCTCCTCCTAAGCCTCACGCATGTATCAAGCCCCTGTTGCACACAAAACACTTTTTCCCTCTCAGAATTCTTTTCCACTGAAAACTTCCACAGTTTTCAAGTAGTGGAAACTTCACTCACTATTAAAAATTATGTGTATGCTGTCTTGTAAGTTATTTCTATTTTTATGTTCTTTGTGCCCAACAAGATGGTTTCTGCCTTTCAGGAGCTTACCATATCTGGAAGCTGTAACTCCCATAGCTCCTGGCACATAGTAAATGATCAATAAAACGTGTTGATTGAAGCAGAAGCCAGCATGGACAGAAATATACCACTGAAAATGTAAAAGAGCTGGCTTTTAAAAACTGAAGCCTCCGAGGCCTGAGGACAGGTAGGAATACACAATTCAGGTGCCCTTGGGTTGAAGGCCCCTTTTTGCTGTTTCCCGACTCTCAGGGTTCCTGGTTCTGCATCCCCCAGGTTAACAATACCACGATGCTTTAAGGGTGTGCCGCCCGTCTAGTAAGGAGAGTCTCACCAAAAGAGCAAGGTTCATAGCATTGTCTTTCAGGAGTGATTTGTCATACTCCTTTTCTTTCCCACTCTACCACCAAACATTCTTTTCTTGGCTCCAGGGAACATACATTTCTACTACTAATGAGAACGTTTCTTTCTGATCACTAATTTTTAACACACAAACAACTTTCAGGTTTTGTTTTGTTTTTAATTTGGGGGGAAGCTTTCAGTAGAATATGAATGTATAATTTGCAAACACTCCTTTGATGTCCTAAGATAGTTGTGCTAGATTTTCAGTGTTTCTTAGAAGGTGGGGTAGGGAAACTCATTTTCCCAATAGTAAATATATCATTTTCTTTGAAGAATTATGTGGCTTTTATTACTAAGGAAATTATTATTTTCTTTAAAACTAATGAGCAAGGCTCCCTCCTCACACCCTGACTGATTGTGAACCACCTTTGTGATTGGACGGTGCTGACGCGCATTCTGGCAGGACAAAGATGTCTGAGTACCATGTGACCCAATGCAAATGATGAAGCCTGTTCTCCTTCCCCCTCTCCACCATGCCCATTGCAAGAAGGACAATTCCTCTCCTATTCTACATCTGTTTGCATTTCTTCCTCACTAAGTTCCAGAAATCAGAGGCTGAGAGGGTGGCAACCATATCCTGTGTCTATTTACCTGAATACATTCAGTCAATACATGGAACTAAGATAGCCTCAGTGTATTATTGAAATGAGAAAAGCAAGATGCATTTATATATCTATAACTTACATGCCCACTTATGTACCCTCTCACAACCAAAATTCCTATATTGCATTTAAATGTTTATGTATGATTGTTAAAAGATGAGAAAAGTATAGATGGGTATATAGTAAACTGTACTGATCTCCAGGGGCAGGGGGCAGAAGAGGAGCAGGGGAATAGGGCAGAAACTTTTCTATTTTCATTACATATATTTGGATTTTTTTTCACTTCTTAGAATAAAGCATATGATATTTTTTAAATAAAGAATGAAAAAAATGTAAAAGCACAAAGGTACCTTTTAGTCCTTTCTCATTCTTGAAGTTATATCTGCGGTGCTCAAAAACTCCTTCTGGCAAGAATAAGAAGTGAAAACCACAGAAGATCACCGCATGGTGTGAAGAAAAGGGCCCTCGGCTTGAAGTAAGAACATCTGGGTATAAGGAAACTTGAAATAAGCAAAATAGAAGACTGGATGTCTCCATAGGAAAATTATACAGTGTTTTCCTCATACCCCTCAGGATTATCTGATCTCGTCTTTCATTGCCTTCGAGCATTTTTGCAGCTTTGTAAACTGTAGATAACTAATAGCAACGTGAAAGAATTTTTTCAATAACATGCAACCGAATTTTTTTCTAGTAGAGAAACAAGTCCCAGTCCTCTCCCCCATACCACTTTCCTGATCTATCAATGTATCTGTTTTTTGGATTTTTCTTTGAAATTACTTATAACATCTTACCAATTCCCTTAATAGTGATGAGCTAAATAAACTTCATTTTATATCTGAATGAGAGTCATCATACTTTTTCTTTAAATTAGCCCTTAACGTGGGATTGAATCCCATGGTGACCAGGGCCGGAGCCAGCTATGTCACCTAAGGCAAATTCCTTCACTTCTCTGTCCCCATCCATCCGTCTCCTTACCATTCTTTCCGTTACATTCTGTCTCTCTCTTGCTCATTGCCCCCTGACTCCATAGAATCAGAAGGTTGTATCTGTAATGAAGCTCACTGGTTATTTCTGGGTAGAGGGAGTTGTGGAGATTTGTAGCCTTTTTTCACTTGCCTGCATTGTTTGAATCTTTTATAATGGGCCTCTGCCATTTTTATAGATCAATAAAGTATATGCAAGTGAGATGTAACGCTTGTCCAAATTTATCAAGTGCCTCTTTTTTTCCTATTTTTTCATATCTTTGATCTTCAAAGAGCAGGAACAGAGAGAAATCTAAGATACAAAGAAGGAATTAAATGATGAGCAGAGTTCAAGGAGTAAAGTGTCTGATAGGCTGCCCTACATGCACAGATGACTCTGGCATATTGTGGTCTTCTCACAGGGAGGCCCCATCCCTGAGATACTCTTAGAGCCCAGACCCCTGTCTCTGGGTTCCTTCTGCACCACTGTCCCCAAGAGGCCCTTTCAGGTGGCCAGCAGTTTGTTGGCGGGGCAGGTTTGACTCCCTGATATATCCTTGGCTGCACCATGGAAACCAGCGTCCACCAAAGGCATGTGAGGGAAATACACCACTCTGACAGGTATGTGTAGCACACCCAGGTTTGCAAAGGACACTGTAAGATGTTTAGCAGCATCCCTGCCTCTCCCCACTAGATGCCAGTAGCACACTCCCCCTTCTGCACTACCAGATGCGACAACCAGAAGTCTCTCCAGACATTGCCAAATGTGCTGTAGGGAGCAAGGCCAACCTTAGTTGAGAATCACTGGTTTAGTGCATTGAGCTGCTACTCTAACCAAGCGTTGTGCTAAATCCTGGAATTAGAGTGTTGTACACAACACAGTCTAGGGGGTAATCTCCTGGGAATTAGCCACTTGCAGACCCTGAGCATTATTTTAGCTGAAAGAAAAGTACCCTATGGTGCTGTCTGGAGCAGAATGCCAATGTTACATGGGGGGGGGGGGGGGGGGAGGGGAATCCCTTATGACAACACTCTCATCTGCCCCTTAAGGCAATGTTCTTCTATCTTTCTGGGTCCAGCTCACAGGATTATTATTGCCAGCATTCACAGAGTCAGACACCAACGAAATTGAGACTGTTCATCTGATTGGCACATTAGATTAGCTACTCCTTAGCAGCCCAGAAGGATGTTTCAGTTGATTGAGGAAGCTGAAGAAATTGAAACAAGGCAGGAAGGCTCATTCAGGCACAAGTCATCCAGGGAGAACTTTCAGTTGTCCTTCAACTCAGGCAGCAGTGCCTACAGCTAAAATAACTGAGGGCCACCAACCCTTCCAAGGGTTGAAGCCCGAATTCACATAGATAATTGACAAAGGGCACAAAAATGTCATTTTAAACATACCAATGCCTACTTTTTATTTGTACTGTCCTGGAAAGCATATACAAATGATTACTTATTCATATTCCTACATACACTTATGAAGAATCTTTTTTTTTTTTTCGGCTTGGTTGCCTTTTTATTGGAAATTTTTATGATATATTTTTGTTTGCACTCTTACATCAAGAGGCACAAAACCTTGGAACATAAAACGAAGCCTGGCACTGATCTCTCACAGAACTGAAAATATAGGTAAAATTGGTAACCTAAACAAATTCTGCCTCCTTGGCTGTGCAGTCGCCAACAGGGGGGATTGTGTCATCTCCACATTGCTGTTCCCTTTCAAACAAACACAACGCTTCGCTGACGCAACAGCCCAGCTTTCCTGGCTACTCTGTGATCATAGCATCAACCTGCAGGTAGACTCCCAAGCATAGCTGGTGAACAGAACTATCTGGCAACTTTTCAAAATTCAGCTTTCAGGTTTTCTCTCAAACTTATTGAACAGAATATATCTGTGAACGGAAGAATTTAAATTGTTTTCAAAGTTCTGCAGGTGATTTTGATGACTGGCCAGGTTTTGAAAATCATCGTATTCAGTTGTCCGAGTCTGAGACTTGGTGATGTTATAGGACCCTCAGTAAGGAGGTTCACTGGTAGTTGAATTAGCAGCTACCGTGTCCCTTAACTTAGAGCTCAAATGTAGTAAAGAAAAATGGAAAACTAAAATATATTAGTATTACCAAGCCTTTTATCCTGTGGCAAATACAGGAGAGGTATGTAGAAAGAGCTTAAGTTTTTATTTTTCTGGAATATTTCTAAGCTGAACTCTTGTCCTGTAGCCCAGTAAATAACCAAAAGTTACCAAAAAAATTCATTTGGTACCTATTGAAATATATAAATCAAATATTGCAGACAGCTTCTCATATATAGCAACCACACAAAATTCTTCCCAAATCCAACATCCCAAATTTTAGTTCATTCAGTCATTCAACAGAAATTATCACATTTTCACTTCTAAGAATCCATCTCAATCAGTTAGCTTTTGTTATATTTGTGGGAGGAAGAGGTCATAACTATAATGCAACAGCTCACGCATAATTGAGTGCTCAGTTATGAAATACCCATGATATCAGAGAATGCGTGAGACTGGGGGAGACTAAGGTCACCAGGAGAGGCGTGCCAGAGAATGGAGGTAGGTTCTGAAGAAGGAAGAGAATTAGGAGAGAAGCTCAAGCAGTACTTCAACCAACCATTTACAGTTTCTCCCACTGCCTGAGCCAGTAGTGGGCAGCTAAAGAACACTATGGTCCTTAAAGAGTTGATACTTGGAAAATAGCAGTAATAAGGCTGTTTGACATCTACAGCAGCACCATTCATTACAGCCAATAACCCTCACCATTAGTGAGTACATCTATTTAACCTAAGACCTGATCCCATCTACCCTACATCCACTCCAGCCAGCGCCAGCTTTATCACAGCAGGGAAGAAGGAAAAGAAACAAAGCAGCATCTAAACCAAGCTTACAATTAGTCATCTACAGTGATAGAGCAATCGCAACACTGCTTAGCTCATCCTTGCTTATTACTGTCCAATAGAATATACCAGGTCTCTGTAGAATACTGAGTTTTCATAGACCAAAGATCACAGGGCATGTATATATTTAGGATCTTGGCCAATTTACTGGCAAAATGCAATACCTCAAGTCACTGGGCTGCGGTGTATAATATAATTCATGGAAGGAATGCTGACCAACACAAAACGTTACACTCATTGGAAATAAAATTAAAATTTAATATGAAATGTATCCACAGGCTGATCTCTTCAGAATTAGAGAACTAGAGAAGACTTTTGTTGTATGACTGCCAAAAGCTTTTCTATATGTCACATGTACAAGCTTACTATGGATTGATGTTTATACCTAAAATTATTAAACAAGAGTAGCCCCCTCTTCCCAAACTTTCCTTTTGAATTTGTTTGGATTTGTTTGAGCATCACACAGAGGTGATAATTTACACATGAAATTTTTTTTTTAAATAAAGTTATAGATATCTTTTGGATTTTTCTTGGGCTAGACTAAACAGAAAAACATTCAGAGTGGCTTTATTAATATCAGAAAAGTCAATTTCACAACAAAGAATATTACCAGATATCTGGTAATTTCATAATCATAAAGGGTTCAGTTCATCAAGACAATATAACAACCCTAGAGGTATATGCGCCTAATAACAGAACTTTAAAATACATGGAGCAAAATCTTATAAAAATAAAAGAAGAAATATACAAACCCACAACTACACTTGGAAATTTTAATACTCTTTTCTCAGTAATTAGGACATCAAGAAGACAAAAGTAAGCAAACAGAAGACTTGCACAACACTGTCAACCAGTTTGACCTAATTTACAATTATGGAATACTCCACCCAGCTGCAGCAGAATACATATTGTTTCCAAGGGTACCAGAAACATTCACCAAGACAGATAATAATGTGGGCCATAAAATAAAGCACAATACATTTAGGATAACTGAGTTATACAAAATGTTCTCTATATGCACTAACCATAACAAAATTAAACTAGAAATCAATAACAAAAAGATATCTGGAAAAAACCCCAAATTGCTGAAAGTTAAACAATATGCTTCTATGTAATTTATGGGTCAAAGAAGAAATCACAAGGAAAATTAGGAAATATTTTTAACTAAGTGTAAGTGAAAACATATTATATCAAAACTCATAGAATACAGCTCACACAGCGCTTAAAGAGAAACTTACAGCATTAAATGTTTATGTTTAACAAAAGTTTTCAAGTCAGTAATCTTAGCTTCCACCTCAGGAAACTAGAAAAAGTAGAATAAATTAAAGTTTAATAAAACAGAATAAGGAAAATAATAAAGATAAGAACAGAGATAAATAAAAGTGAAAATAACAAAACAATAGAGAAAACTAATAAAACCAAAGATCTTTTTGTAAAATATTAATAAAATCGATAAATATCTAGCCAAATTTGTCAGGGGAAAAGAGAGAAGATAGAAACTAGAAAATGCACTCGAGAAGAAATGGAAAGAATGAATAGTACTATTATTTTTAAAGAAGTGGAATGTGTAGTTTAAACTTTCCAACAAAGAAAACACCAGGCCCAGCTGGTGTTATGGAGGATTATGCCAAACATTTAAGGAAGAAATAAAATCAAGTCAATAAAAATTCTTTCTTAAAATAGAAACGGAGGGAATACTCATACCTCATTTTATGAGGCCAGCATAACCTTGATACCAAACCAGATAAAGATATTATAAGAAAATAAAACCATAGACCAATATCCCTCATAAACATAGATGAAAAAATCCTTAACAAAATGTTAGCAATTTAAATCCAGCAATATATCAATAAGATAATATATCATGACCAAGAGGAATTTATCTCATGAATGCAACATTGATTTAACATTCAAAAATCAACTGATGGAATTCAACATGTTAAAAGATTAAAAAATAGACAATCTCAACCAATGAAGCAAAAGTATTTGACAAAATTCAACAGCCATTCCTGATAAAACTTTCAGTCAACTGAAATTTGAAGGAAATTTCCAAGTGGATAATTGGCATCTATCACAAACAAAAACAAACAAAACATCTTGTAGTTAAAGAGGAAAAGGCTAAATTATTTTGCCTAAGATCAAGAAAATGGCAGGGTGTCTAATCTTACACTTTTAGCCAACATTGGCTTAGTGAGGATAGCAAGCATGAGGCAAGAAAAAGAATTTAAAGGCACAGATAGAACAGGAAGAAGCAAAATTGTCTTTTTTTGCAGATTGCTTGATTGTATTTAAAAATTCTAAAAAATTTGCAAAAAATTTACTAGAACTAATAAGTGAGTTTAGCAAGATGATAGATACAGTGTCAATATACAAAATATCTTCCTAATCTTTCTATGTGTAGCAATAAAAGACCATTAAATGAAATTAAGAAAAATTATTCCATAAACAATAGACATTTAAAAATACAAATATATATTTAAAACATTGTGCAAGACCCATACACTGAAAACTAAAAAAAATACATCAGAGGGAAATTAGATATCTATATAAATGGAGAATATAACAATGTGTTCATGGGTTGAATGATTCAATACCATTAAGATGTCAGCTATCCCTAAATTAACCTATAGATTCAATGCAATCCCAATCAATATTTGAACAGACTTTCTTGCAGAAATTGGCAAGATGATGTCCTAAACTAACCAAAGCAATTTTTTTAAAGAACAAAGTGGAGACCTTTACACTACCTGATTTTAACACTTTCTGTAATATTACAGTAATCAAGACAGTGTGGTATTTACAAAATAAAATATAAATGTGTGTGTGTGTGTACATAAACAGAACCAAACAGAGTCCAGATAGTGCCCAAATATATATGGTTAATGGATTTTCATCAAAGATACCAAGGCAATTCAATTGAGAAAAGTGCTGGAATAAATAGTACTGGAACAACTAAATATTCAAATAAGAAAAAAATGAATGTTGTCTCTCACATGGCATCATACATAGGAAAAATAAATTATAAAACTCCTCAAGGAAACAAAGGAGAAAATATGTGTAACCTTGGGGGACAGGAAACTATTTCTTGGTAAGACAAAAAACCATGAACCATAAAAGACAAAATTGATAAATAGAACTTTATCAAAAAGTTTTAAATTTTGCTTTTGGAAATGCAACATTAAGAATGTAGAATGGCAAATCACAGAAAATAGTAACAATACATATGTCTGACAGAGGCCTTATATCTAGAACATATCAAGAGCTCTTACAACTGGGCAATAAGAAAAACTATCCAATTAAAATATGAACGAAAGATTTGAATAGATATTTTGCCAAAGAAGATATTCAGGTAGAGAATAAGCATACAAAGAAAGCCTTGACATCATCAGTCATCAGGGACAATAAAAAATAAAACCCCAAAGTGATACTACAACATACCCACTAGAATGGCTAAAATTTAAAAGACTGGTTGTATTACCGTGTTTCCCCGAAAATAAGACCTAGCCAGATAATCAGCTCTAATGCATCATTTGGAGCAAAACTTAATAGAAAACCCAGTCTTATTTTACCATGTTATAAGACCCAGTCTTATATAACATAATATAAGACCGGGTCTAATATAATATAATATAATATAATATAATATAATATAATATAATATAATATAATATAATATAATACCGGGTATAATGTAGTATAGTATAGTATCGTATCGTACCGTATCATATAATACTGGGTCTTGTATGATATAAGATTGGGTCTTATATTAATTTTTGCTCCAAAAGACACATTAGAGCTGATTGTCTGGCTAGGTCTTATTTTCAGGGAAACAGGGTAGTTTTCTGTTGCTATGTAACAAATATCACAAAATTAGCAGCAAAATATTTATCTCACAATTCTGTAGGTCAGAAGTCCAGGTGGCTTTGACTGGCTCTCCAAGTCTCACAACCAAAAATGAAGGCTCACTCAGGCTTTGCTTTTATCTGACGATCAGGAGTGATGGGTTTAGAGAGGCAGGAAGTATCTGCCTCCAAGTACATTCAGGTTGTTGGAAGAATCCAATGAAAACTGAGGTCCCCATTTTATTACTGGCTGTTAGGTGGGAACCACTGAAGGCTGCCCTCAATATTCTCACGAGCACCCCCTCCATCTTAGACACCGGTGAGAGCATCAAGTCCTTCTCATCCTTCTAGTCTTTCTGATTTCCTTCTGCTTTACTCTCCTACCGCCAACCAGAGATACCGCTCTGCTTTTAAGGGTCATGGGATTAAATTAGGCTCACCTGGATCATCTCCCTATTTTCAGGTAGATGGCGCCGCCAACTCAGGAGTGCTCACTCATCACATGCAAAGGCTCACAAGCTGGATGAAACTCCACAGGCACAACTAAATCTGTCAGTCACGGATAGCATTTCCTCCCTATCTTTGGCCTCTCCTGACAGGGCTGAGAAAGTGTCCTAGATGTCATGTTTGATTTAGAAGATGTTTAATCTCTTGGGAGGGTCTTTTGCATAGCTGAATACTCTGATCTTTTTATCTTTCCAAGGTTTCAGCAAAGGTTTGTGTAATCAGACCCTCAGCCTTTTTTTTACGCCATGCTTTGGCAGCCATTTCTAAATTATGGAATCTTTTGCCACCTGGATATGATGACAATTTCCCAGTTATCAATTCCTTTTTCCTTTTTGTTCAATAGTACTTCCCTCAATTTGTATCTCTCCTCTCAGATTTTACTAAGAGCAAGGAGACACTGGGCTGCACCTTCAACACTTAGCTAGAAAATTTTCTCAGCTAAATGTCCAAGTTCATCATTTACAAATTTTGCTTTCCACCCAACAGTGGGAGACAATTCTATGAAACTTTCAACCACTATATAGCAGGATCTCCCTTCCTCTAGTTTCTAGTAACATGTTTTTCACTTTGTTCTGAGTCCTTAGTTGTTCTCAATGTCTATTGCTATGTAATATTTCTACTACAAGTCTTTTCAAGGTAATCTAGTGTTTTTCTAGTATGCTCCTTAAAGTATACTATTCTCAAGAATTTTAAGAGTCAATATTGTAGGGAAGTCAGTTCTTCCCAAATATATATCCACAGATTTAATTCCAATCAAAACCTCAATTTTTTTGTGTGTGGAAATTGATGAGCTTATTATAAAATGTATGTCAAACATGCATCAAATCTAAAATAACCTAAATAAATCTGAAGAAAAAATTTGGATGACTTACACTACCTAATTTCAATACTTTTTAAAATGCTGTTATATTAATGTGTTACGATTTCAAGAATAGACAAATGAACCAATGAAATAAAATACAGTCCAGAAATAGACACACATATATAGCCACTTGATTTACAATAAAGACATAACTACAATTTAATGGGAGAGTAGTTGGTCTTTTATAATGAATAGTGCTTGAGCAAATTAGATATCCATGTGGGGGGAAAAACCTTTAACCTTAACCCCTGTTCACGCCATACATAAGTATTAATTCAAGAATAGGCTTAAAAGGGACTTCTAGAAGAAAACATAGGAGTAAATCCTTATCACCTTGGAGTAGAAAAATATTTCTTAAACAAGACAACAAAATTGTACTTCAACAAATTAAGAACTTTTATTCATCAAAAGTAACCCTCAAGAGAATTAAAAGCAAACCATAGGTTGGAAGAAAATATTCTCGCTACATGTGTCTGACAATCCAATAAGAAAGAGATAAGCAAAACAGGAATTTCACACACAGAAAAAAAATCATAAAAGGGGCTATCCAAATGGCCAACACACCTGTGAAATTGTGCTCACCATGAAGAAAAGGCAAACTTAAACTACAACATTGCCAGTCCACACCCTCCAGAATGATTCAAATTAAAAAGATGGAAAACACTAAGTGTTGGGAGCATGTGAAACAATGAGAACTCTCTCGTCTACTGCTCCTGGAAATGTAAATTGGCACCACCCCCTTGAGAAAATGTCAATATCAATAAAGTTTAACGTAGGCTTACTTGACATCCAGCACTTTCAGTCCTAGGCCTTTGCCCAAGAGAAGTAAGAACATATGTCCACCAAAACACGTGTATAAAAATGTTTATAACAGTTACATCCACAGGAGCTAAAAACTAGAAGCAAGCTGAATATCTATCAAGAGATAAACAGATAAACAAATTGCAGTATATCGATGCAATGGAAAAATTCAGCAGTAAAAAAAAAAGGAACAAACAACTGATACATGCAATGACATGGCTCAAGCTCCTGGTAATATTAGTGTGTTGAACAGAAGAAGCCACACTCCAGCCACATACGAATCCATTTAGGAAGTTCAGCATAGACAAAATAAATCAACAATTATAGAAGCAGATTAGTATAGTGTTTCTTACTATTTTATTCTTTCATGGTCCCCCTCCACTGACAAGGAGACTTGTCAGACTTTTTTTTCCCTTAAAAGACCTCCCCATTAAATTTTAACAAAACAGGTATGTTGTATATCTATTTACATACTGTGGCCCTTTGGCAGGACAAAAATCATTGTTATCATGAAGGGTGACTCCCTCTTTCAAGAACCAAGTCTCACTCCTGTGATAGGTAGCATCCCCTAGAGAATGCATGGGTTAGCAGTCCTCTCTGGGGATTTATTTTCCGGGAAGGGGCATAAGAGAATTTGCAATTTGTCGGGGTGTTTGCAATAGTCTGTTTTGATCTGGGTGGTGGCAACACAAATGTGTACATATTTACAAATATGTACACATATATAGAGTTGGCCTCTTAAGATTACTGTACTCTATTGTATTTATGTTGTAGTTTGACAGAAAAGTAAAATAATAATGGTAACAAGGGAAAGGAATCAGGATCCCACTTCTTACTATCTCTCAACTGTGTTTTTCTCTGCTCCATTTTCAGACACTCTCCCATCATGGTGGCGGGAGGGAGATGTGAGAATACAAATCTTGGAAATGCTAGCAGCCAATCCAACAGAAAATAGTTAAAGCAAAAGTTCTACACTGATTCCTGTTGGTCCAGATTATGTCATATGCTTATTTCTTTGATGGAGGAGACGGAGTGACAAGCTCTGATTGGCCAGCCTGAGTCATATGATCACTTCTAGGGCTGGAAGTAGAATCAACAACCAACACCTAGACCATATGGACCTAGAGTCAGGGTGGAGTGTTCCCCAGAAGTAAATGAGAGTGCTGTTACCAGAAGGGTAAATGGATACTAGACTGGAAAGAGCCAATAGGAAGATCAAAGACCTCAACTGTCCTCTCCTCACAGTGTGAAAACTAACAGCAGTCTTTCTGAGGGGACTGCAGGCAAATAGACCAATGTTATCTCTTCCTAGATCTCAGGACCAGAGCGGGAAGCTGTAGCAGCACACTAGAATATTTGTCCATTGCTCTGCATCCCCGAACTCTTAGAAACAAAAATAAAATTATCATTTGGGATAATGAATAAACAATCTACAGAAAAGAGGAAAGAATGTTGAACTAAAGAGTCAGGTAACATGGATTTCAGTCATTTTCACATCACTGAACCTCAGTTTTGTCTTCTGTAAAATCTAGACAGTACCTGTGTCCTGTCTCACTCATAGGAGGATAGTAGGAGGAAGATGGTATAGTAAGGATGACGATGTTGTCAGAATTAAAGGAGGATTCGGGGCTTCAAGATCACAGCTACTCCAAGATCATGAACTGTCCCCCCTCCTGCCACTCTGGATCAAGTCATCCTATAACACTGAGGCTTGCATGTCCCTATGTAATGACCGGAAACACTGGATTATTGCCACTTTATTCTCCTCCTCTCCCCTAGTTGATAGGCAGACTTTGGGTAATCTTGGATATTTGCCTGCTGAAATATTATTTCTGGAAAAGAAAAAGAAGCCAGTGGGCAATGTCTGGTAAAACCCAATTCTTTGATGTTTATGCTCAGATACTAGAGATGCCAGGAGTTCAAAGGAAAAGGCAGACAGGGAACTCCCAAGTCAAAACACAAAGGTCATTGCATCAAGCGCGGTGTTCCATCTCTTCCAATAACGCTCCCTCTGATCCTCCCCTCTCTCATCTTGCCTTATGGTGATATGTGAGCTGGGGGCAGAAATTTACGAAGACAATGGGCAAGTTCATCTGAGAGAGTGACTTTGAATGCTTCGTATGTCACACCTGAACCGGGATACCCCTGGGTTCTCACAGTTAATACAACTATCACTTCTTAGATCATTTCCCCACTCTATCTTGTTATCCTGGAACCCAAGAAGGGTTGCGATTGCTTAGAAGATAGGCCATACATAGCAGATACCTCTGAAGTTAAAAACCAAAAGTTCCTAGAGATAGGTGAGATTTTCACAATCGTATTTCCTTTGCCTATAAATACATTTTTTTTAACCAGTATAAGAAATTACACTTAAATGCTGGCGCTTGCATTAAAATAAGATGAATGACTGAAAGGTGGCAGGTCAAAGCGAGGCAAGGGCCAGTCCTGATCGTGTCAGCTATTGTTTCCCGATGGTACAGTTGTGTTCCTAGGAGGGCTACCCCTCCCCTTACAGCCGGACAGAATTACAGTCTGGAAGCTTGGTTCACTGTCTCACATGTACTGGAAGCCTGCCCCTGGTGGCCTCCGGAGCAATAATCCATGACCTTCTAACAGATGACTGTGGGAGGTTTTACGGAATGAATAAAATCCTATACCCAAGGATGTGTGTGGGGATGTGGGTTGGAGGATGAAAGAGAAAAAGTAATTGAACCGCAATGCTTGAGTTGAATACAGAGATGAGTTTTCTCCCGCCATAAGCCTATCACTCCATGTACACGAATCTGTCTTCATTTCTAGCACAGAACTTGCTACAGACTTTTAAGTTGCCCTCAGGGACAGGAACTAAAGGGGAAAAGGAATCAGAAACTAGAATGAATATACTCATTTGCTAAATCCCACAGCAAATCCAAATATTAACTTCCTAATTGAATTGAAAGATTTTTTTAAAACCAGTGACCGAGGTTGAATTGGAACTGAACCTATATGTTTTCTAAAACTACTACATGGAAAAAACTACTAAAAAGAAAAAAAAAAGAAATTTAAGATGTCTCAGAGGTATCTACCCAAAAGAAATAAAAACATCTGTCCACACAAAGATTGCAGGCAAATGTTTATAGCAGTATTATTCAGAATAGCCAACAACTGCAAACAACTCAAATGTCCACCAACTGATGAAGGAATAAACAAAATGTAGTACAGCAGTCTCTTCTTATTCACAGGGGGAACGTCCAAAGACCCCCAGCGGACGCCTGAAACTGCAGATAGTATTGAACCCTCTATATACTATGTTTTTTTCTATACATGCATACCTATGATAAAGTTTAAGTTATAAACTAGGCACAGCAAGAGATTAACAATAATAATAATAAAACAGATCAATTATAACAAAATACTATAATAAACATTAGGTGAACGTGGCCTCTCTCTCTCTCTCTCTCTCTCTCTCATATCCAATCTGATAACCGAAAGGGATACTAAGTGACTAACAGGCGGGGAATGAATACAGCATGGAGACACTGGACAGAGGGATAATTCATGTCCCAGCGGGGACAGAGTGGGATGGCATGAAATTTCATCACGCTATGCCGAATGGCACACAATTTAAAAGTTATTAATTGTTTATTTCTGGAATTTTCTATTTAATATTCTTAGACTGAGGTGGACTCCAAGTAACTGAAACCAAGGAAAACAAAACCACAGATACGGTGGACTACTGTACATTGATACAATAGGATATTACTCTGCAATGAAGAGAAACAAAATACTGACACATGCTGCAACATATATGAACCTCAAAAACATTATAGTAAACAAAAGAAGCCAGACACAAAAGACCACATATTGTATGGGTCCATTTATATGAAATGTCCAGAAAAAGCAAATCCGTAGAGTAAGAAAATAAAATACGTGCCTAGGACAGGGAGTGGGAACAAATAGGTAAAAGGATCTTTTGGGGGATGGAAATGTTCCCGAATTGTACGGTGGTGATGGTTGCATAACTGTAAACTACAAGTCAACAAACTATTCACTTTTAAAAGTCTCAGAACCAATGGATATTGTTCCAAGGTGCCGATTCCCACATTTGTTTGTTTGCAAGCAACATATCTCTAGAAATCCCTTGATCCTTTGGCACCTGCACATCAACTCCATGGATACCCAGCTGCAGTAACTACATAGTAGAAAAGCGATTTACAGCAGTTTTCCCAATGGTCATGTCTTCTGGTAAAACATCTGTTCGTCACACCACCTGGGTACACATACAAGCAATGTGAGAGCAGTCATAACGTGGTATAGCATATCTTAGGCCTGGTCTCGGGCATTGTTCCAAGGGGTGGGCATGAATTGCAATCCCAGCCAGTGAGAGTCTTTCTCTGGGATTTTGTCATTGGAAGCTGGAAGTGACTCATCTTCCTCTAGCCCAAAGCTAGAGGATGTGATTTCAGAGTTACCTGGTGCCATTTTCCTTATCTCATAGTGCAAGTCCATTTGCACCAGAAAATGAAACAATGCCTTAAGAAGCACAGACATGAACACTAGCAAGCCAGAGGCTGAGAGCATCAAACTCGAGCAAGCAAGCCAACCTTCCGGCCAGCTTTTCCCACCTTCTTTGAATTTTGCTTACGTTTGCCAATGAAATCCCCCCATACTCACGCACACACAGACACACACCCTGTTTATGTGCTTAAGTTAGTTTGATCTGGGGTTCTGTTACTAGTAAATAAAACACCAAATACAGAAACAGAACTCAAGGTTACATCTCCTAAGGAAACTTGAGTAATCCCCTCACACTTGAAACGTCTCTTCAACCCAGTGTATACAAGTGACAATGTTTTCTCATGCTGACCCCATGGCTAAGACCCATTGCTCACCATACTCATATACTATAGCACAGGTCAGCAAACTGTTTCTGTAACTGTCCAAAGAGTACATTTTTTTGGCTGCGTCTGCCATTTGGTCTCTATCACCACTACTCAAGCCTACTGCTGCAGTGTAAAAACGCCATAGACAATACACAATCGAGTATATCTGTGTTCCAATAAAACTTTGTTTACAAAACAGGTAGTAGGTCAAATTTGGCCCTCAGGCCGTAGTTTGCCAGACCCCGCTGTGCAGTATTGTATTGCATTTATTTATTTATTTATTTATTCATTCATTCATTCATTCCACCTCAGCTTCCCAGAGTTGGATTCATTATAATCCTTAACTCATGAAACACTATCACCATTGGTGGATGATAGTCTTCTTTGATTGAGTTATTGATTAATTTTAATAATACCATCACCCCAAATGAACCTACCATCATTGCCGAGACAAGGAAATTTATTAACAAAACTGACCTAGGTCTGGTGATCAACAGAGGGTTGGATTTCTAGGCAGAGGGAAGAGCAAGGGCAATAACGTGAAGACATGAAACCGCATGTTTCTTTCAGAGTGTGGTTTGGTTGAAGGGTCCAGCGAAGAATGGGAAGCAGTAGAAAATGAACCAGGACAGGGTGTCTGGTGTCGTAATGAAAGATCTTACCCAGACATTGCTTGGTATGTATGTATATATGTATGTATGCATGTATGTATGTATGTATGCATGTTTGTATATGTGCAGATATATAGAGATAGATAAATAATTGATAGATAATAGATAGATAATAGATAGAATATAGATAGAGATGATAGAGATGATAGAGATAGGTGGGGATAGAGCTAGAGCTACAGCTAGAGATAGAGATAGAGATAGAGATAGAGATAGAGATAGAGATAGAGATGATAGAGATAGAGATAGAGATAGAAGTTTTGTTCAGACTATTCCTTGGAGATATGCTGAAAGGCCAGCCCAGCCAAAGAAATCCCTCAGCTCTAGTCCCTCCCAGGAGTCTGGAATTTGAGAATTTGAGTTAGGAGGTACCTTTAAGAAGCTGGAAAGGGAAGATTTTAAACAGGTTAGTCCATTCAGCTGTAGGGTAACTCATCCTCTAATTTAACAGGCTCCGGCAGTTGGGAACATCAGGCAAGCTTTGGCACGGCTAAGATCTGAGTAGGGGCACCACCCTCAGTGGCTGGAATGCAGTGGGAATGTTAGAGAAATGCTGACTCAGGCCAGGCCTGTGGGAGACCAGCTGACCTGAGGATGCTGAACACAGGGCAGGAAGAAACAATTGTCCCACCCTGTTGGAGCAAAAAGAGAATAGAGGCATTCTTGTGGACTTTGGTCTTCCCATCTACGGTACTCATTCGTCCAAGTCACCGCCCAGAGTTCTGCTTCTCCCTCTGTGCACACAATGAGATTGCATTTCCATATCCCTTTGAAATTGAATGTAACCCTGTGACTTGTGCTGCCCAGTGAACAGTGAGTAGAAGTGACACTTGTCTCTTCTAGATGACAACTTCAAGAAGTAGTGTGCAGTTCAACCATCTGTCTTCTCCTTGCCAGGGTGATGGCAGAAGCTCAGTTGAAACGGAGCTGCTGTCAGCCTGATTCCCTAAGTGACCAGGAGAGCAGAGCCACACTTGAGTTACACTGGATAGTTAGTATAAGCAAGAAATAGTACTTTTGTGTGTTAATCCGTGAGATATGAGGTTGTTTGCTTTTCTTTTTTAATCAAGAAAAACCTAGACCAGGGTCAACAAAATACTATTGGCAGGCCAAAGTCAGCCCACAGCCTATTTTTGTAAATAGTTCTATTGGCGATCAGCCATGCCCATTCATTTACATGTTGTCTACAACTACAATTGTCGGTGTTCACACACCGACACCATATGGTCTCCACAGCCTAAAATATTCACTGTTTTGCCCTTGATAGAAAATGTTCACTGACCCCTCACCGAGGCCATTCAAACTGGGCGGGATGATCAGCCTGAGGAGCTTGTTGTCCAAACTCCCCAGCCTCCTGTACCTCCCCACCATTCTCTACATCTCTTGGGTGGGGCCTTAAGTCTCCCAGGAAAGGATTGGCCAACAATCATTTTTACCTTGGTGGAAACACATTTGAGGCACAGTATGGCCTCTTTCAGGAACCACATCAGGCCATGCCTTTAAAATCATAGACTCCACTAAAGAAGGCATTAATGAAAAGGCAGGGGTCCCTCCAGAGTTTTCTGAAGTTGCATCATGCAGGTGACTGCTTTCTTCGATGCTGTATGTGAGAGTAAGAGGAGTCCTGGCAGTAACTGGTGTCTTTCAAAATCTCACTCGCTCTACCTCCGAAATAGATTCATTCACTTCTCTAACAGTTTCATCCACCATAGGTAAGAACCAGGAAATAAACTAAAAAGGCTTCAGGTCAGACAAAAATGGGTATAAAGGAACCAGAATAATAGAAGACAAGGAATTTACCTGTAGGCAGTTTAAGTTTACATTTCATTCTAAGTTGAAGATCTGGTTATAAGATCTTATCAAGAACCAACTAATAAAAAGTATCTCACTAAATCTACTCTCATTTATCATCTGTTCATTTTCATTTATTCAGTCAAAAGCAAATTTACCCATTGCCTCCTATACTTTCAAATGCCACTTAACATTTCTAGAACAATGTATAATCTAAGAGTCCTATATATCTGAGTTAGCTTCTATGGGAAACACAATGATGAGTGAGACTGTGCCCTGCCTTCAAGAAAATGGTAAGTGGGAGTGCAGAATTGTCAACTACTGACCCTGACTCAAGACAAGATGTGGGAAAGTGCTTAATAAAGGTAAAAGAAAGTTTCTGTGGGAACGTAAGCGAGTAATAAACTCTGACTTAGAGATCTGAGCAGAACTCGGTGAGGCAGGACACAGGCTGCAGTCAGGAGTGAGACCACAAACAGAATGATCCTGAAAGGTAGGCAGGTCAGATGCAACATCACAAGGGCATCCAGGCGTCCCCCTGGACCCATGCATGGGGAGCCTCCTCTGCACCCCTCCATTCTGTTCTTCACCTACATTCCGAGTGACCTTTCAAAATACAAATCTGATCATTCATACCCGTGCTTAAAAGCTTCAGTGATTTCTTATCTCTGTGAGGATTTCAGTCCAGGCCACAGAACATGGGGAGGAATGGTCCCTGCCTACCTGTGGCACAGTCCGTGTCAAGCAGGCCTGGCTCGCTAGCCCAGCCACTGCATTCCTTTTTGAGCCATTCCTCCACGACCTGTTCCCTCTAGCTCTGGGCCTTGGGGCCACTTCGCACAAGAATAAAGCTCCTTGCCCTTAATAAACCCAGAAAGCATCACAAAAACTATGATACAGTGCAAGTGTTAATGTTTAGGTATCAGCCTCTGTGTTTTCCATTTAGAGAACAAAAAACAAAGCCTGGCACACAATAGGCGCTCAATAAATTCCACAGCTCTAATATGAGAGGCAAGGAGGAGCTCCATCTTTGCAAAAGATTTCGCCAAAAAGGCTAAATCATGTTAAGTCCTGGTGTTTAAAACAATGGGCGCCCACCTGAAATATTGGCCTAACCAACACTAATTTCCGAAGGTTTCCACCGTCATCACATCTTCCTCTGAGGCCGGATGCCCCAGCAAACGTGTTTGTATCCCTAGGAGTCCCTGCTATGCCACTCGGCTCTCCCTGCTGCCGGCACCCTGAGTATTGCTGAGCAGAGCAGCTCTTCAGGCCAGGCGGAAGAGTGTTAATTCAGGTGGGAAATGAATTGTGAGAACAGATGTTCTTCAAATCACATGTCTGGCTTCATGCAAATATTGTCAGAAATAGACAATGAGAGAACTACAGAGGAAGTGCAATTGACACATAAACTTTGTTTCTAAAACAAATTTCTAAGCCACCCACAAGCCTGAAGTGAGCCTCCAGGAGTGTGATTCAGAGGCAGCCTGTGATACAAGCAAAATACTCAACTATTTAAATTACACTCTTTCAGAGATACCAAGAAGTTCTCCCTACTCTCCAATAGCTAGACCATCCTAGGGCCAAAGCACGAGAAATTTCACAATTAGAAATTCACTCCTTTGGATTTATTTTCTTTAGTCTATTTTTTTAAAATGGCGGGAGGGAGATGTCATTCTTGAGCAATGTAAAACACTGAGCCAAAATTATTCAAAGTATTAGGGAATAGGTATAATAATGTTTTATGTTGGCATTGCTTGTTATAGCTTTTAAATAAGCATTCTCTATCTACATTTAACAAATAAGGAAACTCAAATTCAAAGAGGCAATATTACTTGCTCAAAAACATGGAACAAGAACAGGGATAGAGCAGAAGCAGGTATCCTAACTCCTAGCACAGTGCTTTGCAAATGTGTCAGCAACGGCAGAACCAAAGGGAAGATAGGCTGGGAAGTGGGTCTTCAGCTCACCAAATAATATCCAACAACACGTCTTTGATCTGCATAAAGGCTTTATTAATCATAGATGAATGCGGTGCATCACGCACTGCCACATCCAGCCCTTCCAAGCCGATTCTGTCTGCAAAACTTCTCTGTAGAGGCCACGGCACTGAGGGACCACTAAGTACTAGGTCTGCATGGCCCAGCGGGGAGGATGGGCGGTCATGGAGGGACAGCAAGCCTAGCAAGGAAAAGAAGGAATAAACACAAGGCATGCACCATGCAGACTGCCCCAGGGTTTGAATAGTCATCGTGTTTCCTCTGTGCCACATTCATTCGCCTCATGTGTGTTACTCACAATTATTCTGTGAGCAAATATCACTCAATTCCCATATTAAAAGGATGAAACTTAGAGAGGAGTGACTTGCCTGAGACTGCATGTGTGAGCAACATTTCAACACAAGCCTTGGGCTTTCCAGACCAGGCCTGAACCAGAAATCTGATGTTTGTCCCAAGAAATGAAAATATGTTATGTATCACACCTTATAGGCACAAGTCAAGTCTATTATAAAAATCGTAAAAGAAACATGGAAGAAAAATATATCATATGCAAGGTGAGCATGGACCACACCTGATTCATTTCTTCAAAGACACAACAGCCACAGAAGCCACTTGGTCACATTTCAGCATTCAATCTCTGCAGCTGGAAACACTCAGTTTCTTTCATCCACTGGGACCATGGAGCATGCAAATGCAGAGGAGTTATGAAGTGTGATAAAAAAAATACAATGAAAGTTAAATTTTTAAAAAAATTATTACAGGGGTGGCCAAATGGCTCAGTTGGTTAGAGCGCGAGCTCTGAACAACAGGGTTACCAGTTCTATTCCCACATGGGCCAGTGAGCTGCGCCCTCCACAACTAGATTGTCCCAAAGGAGTGGTGGGATAGCTCAGTTGGTTAGAGTGTAAGCTCTCAACAACAAGAGAATCCCATGTGGTTCAATTCCCACATGGGATGGTGGGCTGCACGCTTTGTAACTAAAGATTGGAAACAGCAACTGGACTTGGAGCTGAGCTGCACCCACCACAACTAGATTGAAGGACAATGACTTGGAGCTGACGGGCCCTAGAGAAACACACTGTTCCCCAATATTCCCCAATAAACAGATTTTTTAAAATTATTACAGTAAAAGACACATTGCTATTAATCCCCCTCAAAATACTCCCCCTCACTTCGAAAACATTTATCCCATCATTCTTATCATTTTCTGAAGCAGTTCTGAAGGTCCTCTTTTATGAGTGTCTTTAGTTATGTTGTCCTGGCTGCCTCAATGTCCTCAATTGATTCAAAACATTTACCTTTCATGGTCATTTTTACTTTGGGGAAGAGCCAGAAGTCACATGGTGCCAGATCCTGTGAATAAGGTGGATGAGGACACACAGTAATGTTTTTATTTGACAGAAATTGCCATACCAGAAGTGATGTGTGACATGGAGTCTTTCCATTGTGATCACAAAATATGGTGACTGCTGCTGTCGTGTACCATCCAAGGGAAAGGCAGGATCTTCAATACAGGAAGCAGCACGTCAAACCTTAGTAACAGTGTGTGACAAGTTTCAATTTATTCAGTACAGTCAGATGTGAGCGTTGGTTGAGAGAAGGTGTATTTTAAAGTGTGCTGTAAATCATCCTCCATCATGACATCATTCCATGTCACACATCGCTTCTGGTACAGCAATTTCTGTCAAATAAAAACATTAGAGTGTGTCCTCATCCACCTTATTCACTGGATCTGTCACCATGTGACTTCTGGCTCTTCCCCAAAGTCAAAATGATTCAGGACATCGAGGCAATCACGACAACGCAACGAAAGACGTGAAAGAGGACTTCCAGAACTGCTTCAAAAAGTGGTAAGACCAAGGGAATAAGTGTGTTTGAAGAAAGGGGGGTACTTTGAGGGGCATTAATGGGAACGTGTCCTTAACTATGATAATTTTTTTATTTAAACATTCATCATAATTTTTTATCACACCTCATAGGCACAATATGCATGTCAACCCTTCCTTGCCAATTGCACGTAGCAACTCAATGCCCCATGAGCACAGAATTCTGGTGAACCCAACATGCTTGGGAGTTTAGCAAGACTCAAAGAGAATAAGGTAAGCACATTGCACCTAAGAAAGATTAAATAGGGGGCACTGACAGCCCTGGGAGGCCACACTTTCCATTTGAACTAGGACGTGCTTTGGATACAGAAAGAGGGTAGCGCTATTCTAAGAAACACTAAGGACTAAGGCACCCTATCATAGCCTTTTCACTTGCGTATTAGCCAACCAGTCACATTGAACACCAGACTATTGTGTTCCCCCAACTGTAGAGACTCATATCAAACTTTCCGAGTGGTTTTGCTGAAGCCCCACTCTTTTGACTTTGGTAATGGAAGAATCACTCAACACAGAACTCTCCAAAGAAATCATCCTGACAAGTGCTCTTCAAGAATCCAGCTCTCAAATGAAAATGAAGTTCACACAAAAATCAATACACGTCCAACCACAAGGCTTTGAAATTGGAGCTCAACTGCAAAAAGAAAGTGGGGAAAACCACATATATGTGGAGAATAAACAACATGCTATTAAAGAACAACTGGGTCAAAGAAGAAATAAAAGGAGAGATCAAAAGATATGTAGAAACAAATAAGAATGAAAACACACCATACTGAAATTATTGGGATGCAGTAAAAGCAGTATTAAGAAGGAAATTTACATCATTATAGGCCTATCTCAAGAAACAAGAAAAATTCCAAATAAACAACCTTTAGAACCAATAAACATCTTAAAGAACTAGAAATAAGAAGAACAAATGAAACCCCAAGTCAGCAGAAGGAAAGAAATAATAAAAATTTGAGCAGAATTAAATAAAATTCAGAACAAAAAGACAATAAAAAATAATGTAGCAATACCATTAATTGTTTTAAAGATTAATAAAGTTAAAAATATTAATAAAATTGACAAACCTTTGGCTAGACCCACTAAGGAAACAGGAGAATAGACACAAAAAGATAAAATCAGAAATTACACTCTCAAGATCCATCCATGTTGAAATTAAAGAGAAGTTAAGACAGACAACACAGAAATAAAAAAAAAAAATCATGCAAGAATACTATGAAAGATTATATGCCACCAAATTCAATAACTTAGAAGATATGGACAAGTTCTTAGAGATAATAAAATCTTCCTAGATCATATCATGAAGAACAAGAAAATCTAAACAGACCAATCAACAGCAAGGAAACTGAAACAATCATCAAAAACCTTCCAAAAAGCAGAATTCCAAGACCAGATGGCTTCACTAGTGAATTCTACCAAACATTCAAAAATGATTTAATGCCTGTCTTCTTCCAAAAAATTGAAGAAGAAGCAATACTTCCTAACAATATTTTATGAAGCCAACATTACCCTAATACCAAAACCTGGTAAGGATAACACAAAACAAGAAAACTACAGACCAATATCTCTGGTGAATACAGATACAAAAATCCTAAACAAAATACTAGCAAATCAAATACAACAATATATTTAAAAGATTATACGTCACAATCAAATAGGGTTCATTCTAGGGGCAAAAGGATGGTTCAACATATACAAATCAATGTGATACATCACATAAACAAAATAAAGGATAAAAATCATAGGATTATATCAATAGATGCAGAAAAAGAATTTGACAAGATACACATCCATTTATGATTAAAACGCTTAATAAAATGCATATAGAAGGCAAGTACCTCAACTTAATAAAGGCCATATATAACAAACCCTCAGCTAATATCATATTGAAAATGATAAAAAAAAACTGAAAGCTTTTCCTTTAAAATCAGGAACAAGACAGGGATGCACCCAAAACCACTGTTATTCAACACAGTATTGGAAGTCCTAGCTAGAGCAATAAAGCAAGAGAAATAAATACTAGGCATCCAAATTGGAAATGAAGACGTTAAATTGTCACTTTTTGCAGATGACATGATCCTTTACATAGAAAACCCTAAAAACTCACACACACACACACACACACACACAAAACTATTAGAACCAATAAACAAATACAGTATATTTGCAAATACAAAAACAATGTACAAAAATCCACTGCATTCCTATATATTAACAATGAAATTTCAGAAAAGGAATTTTTTTTAAAAAATCCTTTTGTAATTGCAACAAAAAGAATAAAATACCTAGGAATAAACTTAACAAAGGATGTGAAGGACTTATCCACTGAAAACTGTAAGATATTCTTAAAAGAAATTGAAGAAGACACGAAATGGAAAGATATTCCATGTTCATAGATTGGAAGAGTCAACATACTAGTTAAAATGGCCATATTATTCAAAACAATATACAGATTTAATGCAATCCCCATCAAAAACCCCTATGGCATTTTTAAAAGAAATAGTACAAAAAAATCATCAGATTTGTATGGAATCACAAAAGACCCTGAATTGCCAAAGCAATCCTGAGAAAAAAGAATAAGGCCAGAGGTATTACACTCCTTGACTTTAAATTATACTATAAAGTGACAAAAATCAAAACGATATGATACTGGCAGAAAACCAGACACACAGATCAATGGAATAGAATTGAGAACCCAGAAGTAAACCCACATATATATGGGCAGGTAATTTTCAACAAAGGAGCCAAAAACATATAATAGAGAAAAGAAATCCTCTTCTATAAATGGTGCTGGAAAAATTGGAAAGTCACGTGCAAAAGAATAAAATTAGACGGTCACCACATATCAATATTAACTCAAAATGGATCAAAGACCTAAACATAAGATCTGAAACAATAAATTGCATAGAAGAAAGCATAGGTACTAAACTTATGGACCTTGGGTTCAGACAGGATTTTATGAATTTAACCTCAAAGGCAAGGGAAGTGAAAGTAAAAATTAATGAATGGGACTATATCAAACTAAAATGCTTCTGCACAGCAAAAGAAACCATCAACCAAACAAAGCGGTAACCAACAAAATCGGAGAAGATATTTTCGAACAACACCTCCAATAAGGGGCTAATATCCAAAATATATGAAGAACTCATACAACTCAACAACAACAAAAACAAACAAACAATCCAATTAAAAATTGGACAAAGAATCTGAACAGACACTTCTCCCAAGAAGACATACAAATAAATGGCCAACAGATATATGAAAAAATATTCAACTTCACTAGCTATTAGGGAAATGCAAATCAAAACCACAATGAGGCACCAGCTCACACATGTTACAATGGCCATCATCAACAAGACAAATAATAACCAGCGTTTGAGAGGTTGTGGAGAAAAAAGAACCCTCATACACTGCTGGTGGGAATGTAAATTGGTACAGACACAATGGAAACAGTATGGAGGTTCCTCTAAATATTAAGAATAGAATTACCATACGACTCAGCAATCCCACTTCTGGTTATCTACCCAAAAAAATCTGAAAATATTTATCCATAGAGATATATGTACCCCTATTATTCACAGTGGCTAAGACATGGAAGCAACCAAAGTATACTTCAATAGATGATTGGGTAAAGAAGATGTGGTATATATACACAATGGAATATTACCCAGCCTAAGAAAAGATGAAATACTGCCATTTGTGACAATGTGGATGGATCTGGAGATTATTGTGTTAAGTGAAATAAGTCAGACAGAAAGTCGAGAACTATATGAATTCACTCATACGTGGGATATAAAACTGAAAGCAACAAACAAATAAGACAAACAAACAAAGAAACAAAAATTCATAGACATAGACAACAGTTTAGTGGTTACCAGAGGGTAAGGGAGGGAAGGAGGGAGGGAGAAGAGAGAAAAGGGGGCCATATATATGGTGATGGAAGGAAAACTGACTTTGGGTGGTGAACATACAATGTGATATATAGATGATGTAATATAGAAATGTACACTTGAAACCTGTATAATTTCATTAACCAATGTCACCCCAATAAATTTAATAAATAAAAAAGAACAAACCCTATAAAAATCAATACAGAAATATTTATGGCAAATATTTAACAACAAAAACTGGATACAATCCAAATAACTTCAACTAATGAATGGAAAAACAAACTATATTACATTCTTCCCATGGAATACTACTCAGCAGCCAAAAGGAATGAACTACTGACACAAATAACACTGACGAATCTCAGATGCATTGTATCAAGTGAAAGAAGCCATATTTGGAAAAAGAGAGAGAGAGAGAGAACTGTATTGAAATCTTCTGAGATGGGCTCCATCTGGAAAAACAGGCTCAGAGAGATTAAACACTCATTGGAGATATCAGGGCTCAACCATCAAGGGCCCAGCCACAGAACCTACAGCCGGCAAGAAAAGTCAATATGCCAAATGAGATGAAGATTCAGGTAAAACAAGGCCATTTTCCCCTTGCACCCTGGGCAATCCTGCAGCAAAATCAGGTGACCAAGTCAGGCAGCATTTCACAACAGCTACAAGACTGTTCTCTGCTGCTGTCAACTCAAACCATATTGATCCAGGGGACAAGCCCAGAACTAGAACTTTGCCTTGACCATCCCCTGTAACTTATTGTGGTCAGTAACTAATACCAAGAAAATCTACTGAGCAAATGGATTTCATTTTTCTATCTCAGGGTGACTGAAGCTATTTTTATTCAGGGTAATTTGAATGCAAAGACAGTAATAGAAAACAGAGAAAGAAAAAGAGACTCTCATTACAATTCATTGTTTTAAATGTATCAGAAATTATGATAAGTAATTCAACCCTTTCAGCTAACGTAAGGCTAAGCTAGACCTTGGCTGCAGCCCCAGGTCCAATATACCTGCTGTCTTTACTCTGTTTTTATAAAAATCTTCTTTAAAAAGAATATTTGTTCTTGGCATCATTAGAATGTGCCAGTCCCTTGACCTGGCCTCAACCCAGCACTTTCCAAGCACTAGGCCATGAAATGGAAACTGGCACTAACTGCTTTCTTTGTTGAAGCTACAACTATAATCAATCGAGGACTGTATACACCACGCATCTTCCATGGGTTGGTGCTGAGCTGGGTGCAGTAAAGGATACAAGCTCTTCAGAACTTTACAGATGTATTGTCTAGTGCAAGGAATAACTTTCTCCAAAGAGAAAGTGATGAAAGGCAATATAACCCCAAGTGCTAAAATTTCACACCAAGGTAACAATATTGAGTTTAAAACCAATGGTCTCAAGCTCTACTGTATTTCAGCATCACGCAAGGTGCTGTTTAAAACTTCTGACTCTTGAGTCCCACTCATAAAAGTTCTGTGTCTGTAAGTCTGGACCTCAAAAATCTCCATTTATAACAAGCTTCCCACAGTGTCAGTAATTCTGATTCTAATGTTCTCAGACCACACATTGTGGTCCTCCACTAACTAGTGTTTCTGCAAACAAGACGACCACAGCCAAGAATGATCAGGAAGGGTCATGCAAAGAGGCCAAGTACATTAGGGTAAGTTAGAAGTGTTTCTCTTGTGAAACCAAATAAAACAAAACAGAGGAAGGACCTGACAAAAAGGAAACAAGCAAACTCCCCCTCCTTTCTCATTTCCATCAATTTCAAACACTCAAATCTCTGATCTCATCTCTTTGATGATGTCCTATGATATGGGAAAGGTCAGTCTCTGGGTCTGCAGCTAAGAAAATATTTGCACTAGGAACATAATGGCCAAGAGAGAGGCCAAGTAGGAACCCCAAAGGGCAGCTTCGTGGTTAGCAGATACCACTGTTGGTTTGCTGCTGGGTGGAGCACCCCTTGGTTTTGGCTTTGAATGAGGGAAGTCCCCAGGAGGCCCATGTAATTGTGAGAACCACTGTGGAAGTTCTCCCCTGGCTCTGGGAGAGGCAAAGAAGGTTAGAGGGATGTTGAAATGTCTCTCAAATCTCTCTCTCTCTCTTCCTCACCCTCACCTTGAGGTTTCCCTGGCAGCTAACCCATGAGAACTGGCAGGAAAGTTGCCCTAAAATTGCTCCACACAAAGGGAAGAAGAGAGAAATCAAGGCAAAACATTTCTGTTGATAGTTGAAACCAATGGAAGAGTGGCAAACTGTCTAGGCAAGGAAATTTAAGCACATATGATTGCACTTATGAATATTTGTGTGCCATTTTGTTTTCAAGCTATGTGAATTGCAGTCAAAGACAAGTAATAATGATACATATAAAATATTTAGCACAATGTCTGTCATGAAGTAAACACCCATGAATCAGTGTCTCTCAACCTTGGATGTACATGGGAATTACCTGGGAGCTTTAAAAACATTGATGCCTGGTTCCCACCTCCAAAGAATGTGATTTAATCAGCCTGGGTGTAGCTGGGCATCACAAAAAATGTTGAGATTGCATTCAGTTCATACAACCCTGCAAGTTACAGGAGAGAAACTAATGTCTTACTGTCTAAGAGATTTTTCCAAAGTTATTCACCTACTATGTGAGTAACATACAAGGTGTGATCAAAAAATACAGTGAATGATTACATTTAAATAAATGTACTACAGTAAAAGACACATTGCCATTAATCCCCCTCAAAATCCTCCCCCTCACTTCAAACACATTTATCCCATCTTTCTTGCCACTTTCTGAAGCAGTTCTGGAAGTCCTCTTTCATGGGTGTCTTTAGTTGCGCTGTCGTGGCTGCCTCGATGTCCTGAATCGATTCAAAATGTTTACCTTTCATGGTCATTTTGACTTTGGGGAAGAGCCAGAAGTTGCACGGTGCCAAATCCAGTGAATAAGGTGGATGAGGATACGCCGTAATGTTTTTATATGTCAGAAATTGCCATACCAGAAGTGATGTGTGACAGAGAGCCTTTCCATTGTGATCGCAAAATACGGTGACTGCTGCTGCCGAGTGCCATCCAAGGGAATGGCAGGGATCTTCAATACAGGAAGTGGGAAATGGCGAGTTGAACCTCAGTAACAGTGTGTGACAAGTTTCAACTTGTTCTGTGCAGTCAGTCAGGTGTGAGCTATGGTTGAGAGAATGTGATTTTAAAGTGTGCCGTAAATTCTGGATCACGAATAACATATTAACATGAAATGGGCAAACGGTTTCATCCTCCATCATGAGAACGCTCCATGTCACACATCGCTTCTGGTATGGCAAATTCTGTCAAAAGAAACATTATGGTGTGTCCTCACCTACCTTATTCATTGGACCTGGCACCATGCGACTTCTGACTCTTCCCCAAAGTAAAAATGATTCAGTGCATCAAGGCAGCCATAACAGCACAATAGAGACACTCAGGAAAGAGGACTTCCAGAACTGCTCCAATAAGTGGCAAGAACGATGGGATAAGTGTGTTAGAAACGAGGGGGGTTATTTTGAGAGAGATTAATGGCAATATGTCTTTTACTGTAATAAAGTTCATTTTATTTTAACATTCACTGTATTGTTTGATCATATCTCATAAAAATGACTCGAACCTGAGTCTATTTGATCCTCCGGAAATATTCATCCACTATAGAGATATTTAGATAATGATCCACTATGGAGATATCTAAATATCACTATTGGAGATATTTAGAAAGAGAGGGAATCAGGGCTTGGGAAAAGCAAAAGCAAATGAAGGGCATGCAGCAAGTATAGCGGTTTGGGAAATAAAACCTTGAGAGAAAGTGGAGAAGAGAAGTGAGGTCCTAACTCAGCCTCCCAGCAGCCTCTATGAGGGAAGTTGCTGTGCAAGTGTCTTCCTATGAAGCTGTGAATTTTGTCTCCTAAATAGCCCTAGAATTTCTTTGCTTTTCCCCATCTCTACTGCAGCCACCCTACTCTAAGCTACCATGTTCTCTCACCTAAACTACCTTAACTTACATTAAACCTACATTGGGCTGCTTGCCACAGAAACCAAACTAAGTGACTTAACCAAGTGGACTCTCTGTTTCTCAATAAACAGAGAGTCTGGGGGTAGGTTGTGTAGGGCGGGACAGCATCTACAAAGTTATCAACGTCCCAGGCACCATATAAGTCATGGTTCATGCAGAAATAAGAGGGGCATAAAGAAGGAACAGGTGACATCTATGGCAGGAGAGCCAAAACTTGACCAAAAATCTTTAGCAGATTTCAGCATATGTCTCATTGGTCAGACCTGTGTCACATGGCCATCCTTATATCAGGAGTGGCCATCCTTTTCGGACATGGGAGTCCGAAAAGATTTATATTGTATTAGATGCATTTTCACTCTGAAAACAACAAGAAAAAAAATACTGAAATTTGGTTGGAAAAATAGACTGCTCTGGTCTTTTCCCACATAGTAAACAAAGTGATATTTCTAAAAAGCAAAAGTGAACCCATAACTGCCCCTGATTAAAATCCTTCAAGGACTTCCCATTGTTTTAGTATGAAAGCAATATGCCACCCCACAGCCTACAAGGCACTTCATGATACAGCCCCTGTCACTCCCTTCCCCCAGCTCTCTGTATCCCATCAACCAGTCTTCTGTCCTTTGAACTTACCAAGTTCCCACCAGCCTCCAGGCTTTTCTACATGCTGTTTTTTCTGCCTGGAATACTCACAAATACTCTTTCTTCCACTTTATATTTCAGCACAAATGCGCCATCCCTGACTTTTATTGCATCCTTGGCAGACACCCTATTATGTGATCTTAAAGTACCCATGCTTATGTTTTGTCATTCATGCCACATCTTATTAATTGTAAAGCAGTTGTTTAAGGTCTGTTTTCCCTTTTACAATATGACTTGTATGAAGGCAGGGTCTTCATCTGTTTTGCCTACCATTGTAATCCAAGCTCAGTGCATGGGAGGCACTTGCTATTTGGGGGAAGAACGAATAGATGGAAGAGTAATTGAGTGGGGAAAAACGAAGCAAAATAACTTTGAGTTTTAGGAAGCAGCCAAAGGAATATAGTTGAGAAAAATAAACAAAGATTTTGTGTCCAGAATCCGTGTCACTTTGTCCTCATGGGTACTTGTTTGAACTCCAAGAGGAAACTTCTAAGAGGTATGAATTAATGAGTCCAAATCATAAAATCCAAAGTCACTGAACATTCACATGGAGAACTACACTCTTAAAAATCACATTACATAGACGTTTTCCACAATAAAGAAAAATAAATTTACACATGTCTTATCAAACCTGTAAGAGAAGTTCCTAATGAGCAAATGAGAATGAAGGGAAAATAATTATCCACTGAGGATATGTAAAATGACATTGATATGCCTTTCGGTGTACAGTTGGTATTATTGGATTTTAGTAAATATATTTTTTAAAAAGTATGAGAATATTCTTAAATTTACTCCTGGCTTTGTTCTTACAATTCCCAACTCCCCTCTTCCTCCATCCCCAGGAGCCTATGCTTTGAAACAATGTATTGTACAAACCAAGGAGGTCTCTGTTAACTTAAACCTAAGAGTTGAAATAAAACTATAAGCATTTCTCCCAAGAAACTGCCATGAGAAAGGGTCAAGAGGTAATAATACCAAGAGAGGACCTCAAGCCAAATGGCAGCTTCAGTGATTATTTTCAATCAGGTTTACTGAGGTATTTGACTTACAATAACATACTTAATTTTAAATGTATTGTTTGATAAGTTTTGACAATTGTCCAGAGTTGTGAAATCACCACCATAATCAAGATATAGAACAAATCCATCACCACAATAAGTTCCTTTATAACCATTTACAGTCAATTATCTCCGCCCAAACCCAGGCCCCAGGTAAAAATTGATCTGCTTTTTATTGCTATTGTTTTGCCTTTTATAGAAATCCATTTAATAGAATCATGAAACATTACTCAGGAATCTTCTCAGAACATGGGCCTCAATTTCTATTTGTGCCATGTTAAGGAATTTGGAGTGGCTGACCCCAGAGGTTCCTTCAGCTCTAATCTTCTATCTCTTTCAGAAAGTTTCACCTGTAGAGAATTAAGCTAGACCCAGGTTACAATTGTCATTCCAAAACAGACATCTTCCTAAATCTGATATTCGGGGCCTTTAAAAGAGGAGTGGCATATTTCTGAGGTCTTCCTCCAACGAGGAATTGCCGAATGGGGAGAAACAAACCTCTTCTAATTAAATGGTTCTTTAGGAAGTGCATTTACATACTATTTGACATTGTTAATAAAACTGAAGTAAGTTCTCTGTTTCTGAGGCTGCAATGCTTCGTTGCCATCAGAGCACCAGAAGAAGACAAAACCAAATGAAACGTGATTCCCAGCGCTCTGTTGACATGAAGTCAACTCAAAGAATAGAGGAGGGAGGGCTACCAAGACAGAGTGGACAAAGGAGAGGGGGCAGAAGTTAAGAGGTTGGAGATGGGCCATTCAAGTCCACTTTCTCAAAGTCACAAAGTGAACCAGACATTGACCATCACTCGCTAGCTAATTCCTTGATAATCACCCTATCCTTGCTCATACCAGTTGTCTTGATGTGAGGATTACAGTATGTAACTCTGGTGTTGTTCCAGAATTCCTTTCCAAAATGGTAGCAATCACTGGAATAACCAGAGCCACTTGAACTCAAGTTCAAAAGTTCAAGTTCAAACTTAGGGAATTGGTGATCCTCAAGGGGTTTAAATGGTCTGCCCTAAACACCACCAGTGCACATTCACTGTGCTTGAATTCTGTGGCAGATACAGTGGTATATGCTTTACAAACACAATACTTTATTTCTCTCAACAACTCAGTAACAACTACCCCAAGTGTGTTGTTAGTACAATTACCATCAAATCACTACGGTGACCCTGGAGTCAGACCTCCTGGCTTCAAATCCTGGCTCTAGTACTTTCCAGCTCCGTGACATTAGGCAAATTAGTGAGCATCTTTGTGCCTTGGTTTTCCCATTGATAAAATAGAGATGAACAGAATAACACCTACTGCAAATGTTATTGAGGACATTTAATAATTCTCCCAGTTAATAAATTTAAAGAGCTTGAAACACAGCCTGACACTCAGTAAAGTGTCCCATAAATGCGAGCCTTTATTAGTAACTCCATGCTATATATCAGGCTCAAGAAAAGTTAAGGAAGTTTCCCACGGTCACTCAGCTAGTAAACAGCAGAGAAGGCATTTAAATTAACCCACATTACACAGCCTCTTGCCATGCTTATCGAAAACTGATACTGATAAAAGCTACATTTGTTATTATTCTTGTTTTTTATCTCTATACAAATTTAGAAATGCATTTGGTTTCATGGGTGCTCCATTATTTTCTTTGCATGCCTTTTTTTTTTTTTCCTTCGGTAATGATGATAATGGCTGGTGATTCTTTCCCAGTGTCCTGGAATTAATGTTCAAGTTCAAGCCGTGCAGAGCTACTTCTTTTTAAGAAACTAGACGTTGGGCACAGATATCTGATGTTCTTAACAGATTACCAAAAAGCTAAAACGCAGCTTTTCCAATGTTCACTTTATGTCTGAGTGGATAAATTCAGATGGGATTTGAGATGCCATTAAAAGAAGAAGAGAAAAAAAGATGCTCAACCCAGAGAAAAACTGAGGTGACAGAAATGTTCTGTCAAGTGAGTGATTGATATCAGTGCAAAGCATAAGACAACAAAACAAAGCGAGGTTATTGTTTCCTCCGGCTCCCAAGGAAAATAAAGGGAAATTGATGCAGTCAAAGAGAGAAAACAAATTTGCTGGACGACAGGGAAGAGTTGAGTCAATCCTGGTTTTGTTGAATCTTAAATGAAGCAAATAAACAGCTATCACCCCTCCAAATTATATTTTCCTCCCAGGGAATTTTTCCTCTATATCTCTATTTCCTGGCAAGTGAAACAAGAAGCAAGCATCTGAAATGCCCTCTAGGAGATATCTCTGTTTCACACACATACACACAAAAATCCACAGAAGGCATCTGCTTCTAATTGCTCTGTGACAAAACACTTCTGGCCTGAAATTTGGGTTGCAAGTTTCTATGGCTTCAGTTCACCTTTCAAAGCTGTCTGCATGACTATCTTGCCATTGTCTCTCCCTTTGAGTTATACACTCATCTCACATGTCATTAGGTGGTTCCCACCACTACAACTCAGTGCAAACCGCCACAGGTTTCCATGATAAATGCCACTCTGGTCCACTTCCACTTCATTCTGAACTTAGTAGGACTTCACTCAGAATTCAGGGGTCACCTTTGCCCAAAAGCACTTCCTTATTAGCGCTATGTCATTCCCCAATCCATATCATAGATTGAGATCCATGCTTTCTTCCACATCCCTCCATCCCCTACACAGTGAGGGTGACAGTAAAGCTAGGGTGAACTGTTCCACAAGCCATCAGATGTGGTCACACATCTCTCACTTTTACAATTATTTGATTCCTCACCTGTATTATTAGCATGAAATGTGTTGTGTTTATCTTCCTCCCTTAATATGGACCCCCCTGGGGTTTACACTATTCAAACATGATCTTTCCAGAGTCTTTGTATACATAGAAACAGCTCGTCTATTTGAGCCATCACTGTTATGGCTTCTTGTTGCCACAAGGTGTCACTGTTGGAAACCAGACCCATGCAGTCCAGTGCTTCCAGTTGGGGCTAAGATTACTTGCTAGACATTCTTGGTAAATTACTTGCTACCATTAATTGGTAGACATTCCCACACAGGCTACTATGGTTCTTTGAGGGAGGCAAAATCTCTCCCTCACTGCTAAACCTGGCCAAGGTTCCAATGCTTGGACTCTAGGGTTGCAGCTCTTACTGTCGGTTCTATCAATACCCACACAGAGAACTGACCAGCCCAAAGTGAGGTCAGGACTGAACCGAAACAGTTACCCCACACCCAGGGGGGCATTGCAAAGTTACCTGGAGAAAGTCATGAATACAGGGAAGGGTAAAGCATTAGGGCCAAAAGACGCAGTCTTATTCTCACCACAGCGTGAGAATAAGTCAGCACACATACATCACCATGTGTGATCCAGCAGAAGAGGGAATTCTAGATATCCTCATGGATTCCTTGTGTTTGGTCAGTCCAGTGCTGTGTACTATAATAATTTCAATTTGCATAAGACTTTAAATACTAAAAAAAAAGCATTCACAACCTTTTCTATTTCTAGAAACGATTTGAAACCACCCATAGGAAAAAAATCTCAGACGTAATAAAAATTAAAATGAAAATGAAGGAACGATGGCAAGTAAAAGAACAATTCCTGTAAAAATCCTAGGTTATGGAATGTCCTGCAAGTGAACTCCAAATTAGCCTTGAGCTTCCTGGTAGCCAAGGCAAAGAGGGAACCCTAATGGCTTACCTATTCCTCATTGTCCAACGGACATAAAACAAATGCCACTTCATCATGACAAATAAACAATTTCCTACCTCTAAGAACTAGAATGTGAATGTGGTAATGATAAATTAATCCATTAACACATTTTAAAGGAAGATAGATCATGAGGTTTTAGACAAGATCACCATATAATTTGCCATCTAAACTGGCACACTTTTGAGAGCGAAATGGGGTGCTACTACTAATGATGCTGGGACAATTGTGTTAATGAGAACTGTTCTATGCAAATTGGTATATGAGGTTGGACAATTAAGTTCATGAACATCCTAGAAAAAGTGCTACATACCTCATTGCTGAATATTACTACAGTTACCTTCAAAGTACTCCCCTTGAGAAGCTATGCACCCATGCCAGTGTCTAGTCTGCTCTTCAAAGCTATTTTGGAATTCTTTTTCTCGAATGGCCATCAGAGCTGTCATCATATTATCTCTGATGTCCTGAATGTCATCAAAATGTCTTCCTTCCGATATTTCCTTTATCTTCAGATAAAGAAAGAAGTCATTGGGGGGCAGATCAGGTGATTAGGGAAGGTGTTCCAATAGTTATTTGTTTACTGGCTAAAAACTCCCTCACAGACAGTGCTGTGTGATCTGGTGCATTGTTGTGATGCAAGAAGAGCCATGAATTGTTGGCGAACAGTTCAGGTCATCTAACTTTTTCACGCAGCCTTTTCAGCACTTCCAAACAGTAAAATTGGTTAACTGTTTGTCCAATTGGTACAAATTCATAATGAATAATCCCCCTGATACCAAAAAAGGTTAGTAACATCGTTGCAACAAGTTCCCAAACTTAATTGTCCGACCTCATATGTTCATCCTAACTCTAGGACATGTGCTAGTGCATTAACCTTGGGTTAATGCCATTGGATTCAGCACAATATGCCATTTTTGTCTTCAAGAGGCATTCTTAAAAATAGGTACAAACCCCCACAGCAAACGCTATACTTCACCCCCCATAAGAACTTACTCGGTACTTGCCTCAGAAGATGGGGAAGTTTCATTTGCTCTTCGTCATCTTAAGAGTATGGATATGTATCCAGCATAATGACCAATTCAGATGACTCTGATATTTATCTAAAAACATATAAGTATCCCTCTCTCTTTTGAATTAAAATAGGACATAACTGGGCCTTTCTCAAATGCCATTTCCTCTGGACAAAATGTGAACACACTTTCCTCCACGTTTAAAGTCCAACATTAGGACAATTGTCTTCGGTTCCTCAATATAAATGTCGTGCTACTAAAAGCGTTTCTGAAAGTCACACTGTAGCTCACTCTGGAAAAGTAGAGACTGTCTTTAAGATTAATGAATTACATTAAAAATTTAAGCTGATTCTTCTGCCCCATGATAACATGCGAAACTCCTTAGGCAAATTAAATTTGTATCTAATTAAATAATATAAATTGAATACTGCAATAATGCATAACATTTATTGAACACTTAGTATGTCCCAAGCACAGTGTCAAATACTTTACTTATACATTCTCATTTAATTTCACTACAATCCTTGGAGGTATTATTATCTCTATTTTACAGATGAGGACACTGAGCATCAGAGAAGCTAAGTGGCTCGTCTATGGTGTAGATGCTAAACAGCAAGGTCTGGACTCAAACTCAAGTCTGTCTGATGTCAGAGGTTAAACCCTTCCCCACTACATTAGTTCCCCAATCAACTTCCATCCCTTTGATCTAGTGGGAAATGTCTTAGGAAAAGTGTTCAAGGGAAAAGTCTCATAGAGGGGAAAATGAAACATCCTGTTTGACTATTTTCCTCTGAGAGAAGGGCTTTCCAAAGGCAAACCCAAGAGGAGACCCCAGCATTAACTCTACCACACAGGAGCTCTGGAAACCCTGCTCCAAGAAGCAGGGGTACTTTGCAAGTAGAGTCTAGACTGGATGCTTAGAAATATTTATTGTTTGTTAGTTGGACCAAAGAAATGCTTTGGGAAGGTAATGTGGTTAGAGGATTAAATTACAGAATACTGAAAAGGTCAAATTCTTGGAGAGAGTTTGCTAAGATAATTGGATAATGACATTTTACATAAAACAAAGGAAGTCTGAAGACGAAAAGGTATATGTGATAGATCGAGTGGCTAGCTGCAGAAAAGAATCATCATCTCTGCTGTTGGTTATTAAAAATTGCAGTTTCCTTTTCATTTCTGATCATGGGATTTCAAGATTTTAAAGTCTACTGTCTCAAAAGACCTGCAACCTCTCTTGATCCCATTTATCCCAAAAAGATAATCCCAGAGGAAGGAGGAGTTGGAAGTGATTCGTTGAGAGCCCTTTGAGATCAAGTCTGGTTTATTGATGGCCATGAGAAGTTAATCCAAAATGGTAATAAGACTATTGATTGTTATATTGTTGACACAGATGCTACCACCGTTTCTCCAGGTCCAAACTTTGAAATTGCTGTTGAGAAGAAATGAAGGAAATGCATGTGTGTGTGCTCACCTTCATCTGATGGTGCCATTCAAAGCCTGATCTTTCACCAAGATACTGCTTGCTGGGAGCTCACAATCATTTTTATCCTCAGAATTAGAGTGAATAATGATGGCAAGGAAGCTGCCAGCCTATTTTTTGATCTGGCGGATGATGGGGTGCAGAGAGAAAGGTGCTATGCCCATGTACATAATTAATTTAAAATTCATAGATCTCTACTTCCAATTTTTTCATCCATTCTCCAGGGGAGGCAAACAAAGGGGAAAATAATAAGTATGCATTCAGCTGGTCTGCTGGAGAACACATGACAAAAACCCAACAGAAATTAGATTAGGAGAGAGGGAAAGAGGGTTAACTTGCTCCTGTAATCTAAACTGTGAGAACAGACACAGAGAGGCCTTACAATCTCTGATTTTTTCAAAGTCCTCCAGCTCTTGTTTCTGCTTCTCCCCAGAAATCAGTTCCATTCTCGTGTACCTCACACTAATTCCTTCCACAAGCCAGGAACAATGGCTGCTAATGGAGCTTGGCCCCCAATTTTTCCAGCTTCATCAATACGGTAGATTGTTTGCAAACATTACTGCAGTGATTCCTTCCATCCCTATACACAAAACCGTTTGCAATATGCTTTTGCTGTTCCATTCATTAAGAGGTGGAGTCTATTTCCCTTTGTCTTAAACCTGGGCTAGCCCTATGGTTTACTTTGACCAAAATGCAATAAAAGGAATGTTGTTTTATGTCCAACCTTTGTCATCAAGAGCTGCCATTTTTGCCCTCATGGAGTACTCCTGCTGACATGAAAGGAAACCCAAGATGGACTTACATGGAAAGAGAGGTCCAGACAGAGGCCCACACCAAGCCTTTAAATACACAATGATGCCATCATGGACCCTCCAGCCCCACTCCAGCCGCCAACCGATGTCAGCGAGTGAGGGGATGCATTTGAGATCAGCACAAGAGGCCCCCAGGTAACCCACAGAATTGTGAAAACAACGTCGTTGCTGTATCCAATCACTAGGTTTGGGGTGGTTTGTTACATGGTAATAGGTAACTGATACAGGAGAAATGTCTGTCTTTAGACTAATCACTGTGCCCAAAGAGGCAGGATTATCTTTCAAAATGTCAGGTCCTATTGGACCACATGTCAGAGTAAGGAACAAGGAAAAGCAATTCCCCCAAAGGAGGGTGATTCTATTCCCAAAGCAGAGAGGTGGGCCTGGGAGGACAAATAAATGCCTGTGGCCTTGCTCTAATACACTCCCCCCACGCCCAGCCCAGGGCCTGCGTGTAACAGATAGCGTCCATCAGCCTAATGTATTAATAGATCCATCATCAGTGGCCCTACTGAGCACTAAGCAAACAGCAGCAAGGCAGCAGAATAAATCACAGAAATGGGGAGCGCCATTAGATTAAGGTACAAGAGTGCTGCTGCATTTGAAAGAAAAATTATCTCAATTTAGACTGAAAATTGAAGCCCCTTCAGTGGGAGCCAAAGAGGAAGAATCTATTCTGTGATATCACCTGGTGCCCCCAAAATGACCGGAGGCAGAGAAAATTACCCACACGCCTAATATCTTCACTGAAACAAGCCCTTCCTTTTTTTTCCTTCCACAAATACTAGGCTTGGAGAGTTTGCATTTTCAAACATATTGCAATTATTAATTAACAATGTATTTTCTGGGATTTTCTGCATCAAAGACATGTCTGGATGCAAATTAAACAATGAAATCAGTATGAGATAAAGTGTTACCACACTAAGTTGCTATAATTTCAGCCAAAAAAAAAGAAAACATTTAGTTTGTATATTTATCCACAGTTAGATTTCAAAGGCTATTTCTGTTAAACTTCCTTTAAATAATGAAGAGAGTTGAAGGACTCTTATTAATACCTTCTACAATCTATGAGGGCCCACGCTACCAAAAATAAATAAATAAGTAAACATAAGAAAAGTAGTAAAAAGAAAAATAGTTAACACTTTTTGTCAAAAACTCGTATTAAAAGAATTACATATTAATGATATGCATATGTGCAGAGATCGAAAGTTTTACTTAACTCTTCCCTCGCTGCTCCCAAACTGTGGAAGAGAAGGTTGTAGACTTACTGTTTATGAAAATGGGCATTCTTCTTACTACTCAAGAATATTTGAGGTAATTTTAAATAAAATATTCTATATAATAAATAGAAAAATGAAATTGAGTTTATCAAATACAAATTTTAAAATTGGAAGGCAGGAGGGGAGAAACCAATTTAATCAAAAACCAAGGCTAATATATTTACTTTGATCAAACGATAAATTAATCAGAGCTTCCTGAAAGCCAAGGCACACAGCTAAGAATAGGAGGCATATATTTAGGGAATATAGCATATCATCACCACATTAAGGAAAAAAAAAATAACTGCACCAAAAAGAGAGTCTTTTGTACAGTTAATATTAGTGGATATTTAAGGTAAGTTTATGGCAGCCTTTTTTTTTTTTTTTTTTTTTTTAAGTATTGTAAACTTAGTATAGGAAATCAGGAAAAAAACAATTTAAAATATAAAAAATAGAAAAAATGTTACCCATGCACCTAATAGGCAACCCCAATCTCTATTGGCTTACACTATGGCATTTTTCCTCAGCATTTTTCCCCTGCATGAGGTGCTTTTTAAGCTAAAGTTTAATCTGAGTGCTTATGTAATTTAATGTTCTATTTTTTTCATTTTATATTACAATCATTATTCTATTTTATTACTTGATAATAGCATCAAAAATAATTATTGTAAAATATTCCATTGTATAAATATTCTATATTTTGCTCAAACATTGTGCAATTGTTAGACATTTTATCAATTTCTCACTATTTTAAATTTTTAAAAAGCCAGAATAACTTTGTGCATAAAGCTCTTTTTAATTTATGTCTTCATCTTAGGATATGTTCCCAAGAGGGGTAAACTATAAATGAACACATTTGTTTATTTTATTTCTGATTTCAAAAGAAACACATGTTTATTACGGACAACTTGGAAAGTTTAAAGAAGTACGGAGGAGAGGAGGAATGGTTGCAACCAGATGCATTGGCTATTGACTGCCTGTCATTCATATGTCTTTGAGGCTCAGTTCTGTTAGCTGGGGATTATAGTGCATCAAAAATGCCAAATCCTGCTGTATTCATTCATTATTCTCTGTTTTCCCATCATTATAAACTCTTCTTCAACAATGGCATCACAACATTCTGCCGTATAGCTAATCACAGTTTCTTCCAGCAAAGTCTTCAAGCCAAACTTTAGAAGGATCAAAACCAAAACTCTCAATGAGTCTTTACAGCAGAGGTTGCAAATGTTTTGTTTGGCTCACACAGTATTTTTGTTTTGGGTTTGACTTTTTTTTGTTTTTTGGGGTTTTTTACTGCCAAATTTTTAAATGTGGGAGAATCCATTTAAAATCTCAACTTCTAAAGGGTAAGGGAGGAGAAGGGGTGGTAGAAGAGGGAAAAGGGGGGGGGTCAAATATATGGTGATATATTCTAGAAATGTACACTTGAAACCTATATAATTTTACTAACCAAAGTCACCCCAATAAATTCAATTAAAAAAAAAAAAAAACTTTGAAGAAAAAAATCTTCGCTCCCTGTTTCCCTTATACAATCAGAAGGTCTGAGAATCCAGGGCCCACTTTTCCACTTGGCAGCAATGGGCCAGAGCGGAGAACAAGGTAGTGGCTTCAACAGACTTATGTGCTCTGGTCACCTACAGTCCTTCAGCTGCCTGAGCCTGCGGGACATTTGAATCTGTCTTCAATTATGTAATTCAATTACATAACTGGGTGGAAAGTGTGGCAGTGTGTAATGGTACCCACAAAAAGTTGCATGCACAAGAGGTTGCCCCCTGGGCCTGGAATGCCAATGTTTTAAGTAAAGTATCTATGGGATAATTCAGAAGAACCAGGATGACAGATTAACCACCTGGCTTCAACTCCAGACTTTACCAACCATTCACTGGGTAACCTTAAGCCATAGAGTCTCTCTGAGCCTGGTTTTTTTTATTGATACAAGGAGATTAAACAGAATTTATGGTTCCCAATCCCCATCTTAGATATAAGTACAATAATTAGTCAATTAAAATAAAAAATAAAATAAATTCCGTGGCCAGTGGCTTCTTAGGTAAATTTCTGACTGTGCCCTGCTAGGCCGAGGGCCTATGAGTAGGACAGTCCTACATCTGCGCTCATTTCCACAGGCCCACAGGAAATCAGTGACCTTCTCTCCACACAACTGCAAGGGAGGAACAGAGAGACTGAAGACCTGCTCTAACATTTCTTTCAGATCACCCAGAACGTTACAAACTGAGTAAAAATAACTGTACGACACAGGGTCCATTTTCCTTAGTATCCCTACGTAAAACTGAAGTTCAACAAATTATCCAAACTTGAGATTCACTTTCCCAGTACACCACTGGACATAGGACCCCTGTCTCTAGCACACACTATACCTGCATCAAGGAAAAAAAAATACATGTTACATTCTATCAAAGAATTAAGAGTAGATAGTATTGATTTACCTCAAATGTAGAAATAAGTACTTATTTCACTTTAATGTTTCTAAAATCAGGATGTATCCTCCATTGCATTTAAATTGATGGTATGGTTTATAACGCATAGCGCCTTAGAACTGAAGAAATACTGAACATTATTTCTCTTTAAATGCCAACATAAAGTTGCCAACTCTCTTTTCTTAAGAGAAACTATCCTTTGTTCTGATTCTCTATCCTTTCTAAACTTTTTAATATTAAAGTGCCCTCTCACTTAAGAAATGCCAATGGCAGTACATGGTTGCCTTGCTTTAAAAAAAAAGGAAAAAAATCCTTACTAACAAAATGAAAAGTTGTCAACTCAGTCAGCCCCAAATATTTTTTAAGTGGCCTATGAAATCAAAACATCTGAGAACCACTGAGCTGGACGATCTCCACTATCTCTTCCCGACCTAATATTATGTTACGTTCTTTATGATTTATTTGATGAGTCCTCTCCAACTTTCACTTCAATTCATCTGCTTCACTAAAGTGTTGTTTTTTTAACCAAAGTGGTTAATCCCAGAAGGTTCACTATGATTTGTACTTTATTTACTAAAGTACAAGGATTTAATAAAGCCCCTGCAGACCCTCAGAATCCTGGGACTACAGACAGTGTGACAAGCCTCTCTGTCCCATTCACTTGCCATCTTGACTTCATGTGAATGTCTGATGTCTTCACAACCCAAAAGCTCTTTCCAGTGCAGCCCGAGATTTTGAGATGCCATAAATATATTGGTTCGGGTCTCAGCGAAGCCATTTACAAAAACGTGTCATCTGGGACAAATCTCTCAGCCTCATCAGTAAAACTGAGAGTAACATTAGGCCCTACTTCATAAAAACAGGAGAATTACACAAGCAGTTGTGACTAACAAGCTTAGAAGAATGCTTGGTACATAGTGAACTCTCCAGTGTCCCACAGAAACAAATTAACTCCTGAGACTGTTCTTGGTAAATTTCACATCCCCATGACTAATAAAGCCATTGGTTATACACTTCACAGGAACCACAAATGTTCATTGTCTGCCATTATCTCCTGGGAAGCCGGACTGACATCACTGGTCACAGCTCTACATCTGCTCAACAAGCACAAAAACTTGATTGAGGGGCTCCTGGTGAATGTTCAACATAAACGACCCTTTTGGAGGAAGAAGAGAGCTGATGGTTCTTAGCAGCCATTCTTTCTTCAGCCCTCAACGGCATACATTCATTTCCTCCTTCCAGTCAATCACTCAGCCAATCCACACACATGGAGTGAGTGCTTACCAAGTTCCAGGTGCCATGCTAGGCACTGTACAAAGCATGACACAGCCACTGCTTCAAAGGAAGAGGCATTGTTAGTGCCAACTCCTATGGGAAGGCTTGGGTGCCATATATGTTCATTCAAGCCCTGGCAAACACATACCTGGGGGGAAAAATGACAATTTCAGTAGAAACTTTCACATTCTGTCTTTTAAGGAAACGTGGACATGATTTCCTTTGCCAATTTTCCTTCCTTGTATCACAGAAAGTGACACACTGATGGTAGGAAGCCCTTCTTTCCTGGGGGAGCATTAATAATGGGGTAGCACAGGGCTGCCTCTGCTCAATGATACTCAGTACAGCTGGGACCATCAGTGCGCAAACTTTTAGGGTTTTCCTATTCTTCCAGTCACACTGGGAGGACAAGATCACTTACTATCCTGCTTCTTCCATCAGGCATTTTTTTTATGTGCCGACACAAGACAAGTGTATAAACGGTTATGTAACATTAGGTTCACGCAGCTTGCAAAACTTGGAGATGGAACAAAGAAACAAGGTTGCAGAGTGACCATTTAAAGCAGAAATTACAGCAACAGGGGACCATTGGCCAAGACAGGAAGTACAGGACAGCCTGGGTGGAATGGCCATTAAAGGGTAATCATTTCTGAGTTTTCAAGCCAAATCTGGGCAGGTTGAGCTGATCTCGGCTCCTAACGATCCCCAGGTCAGTGTGCATTTCCAGATGTCTCGAATAGAACTGCCATGATGGTAGCCACAAATAATGTGGGAGCATCCATTGCCTGTCATTTCAGCTCTGATGACAGCTCTGATCCTGACACACTTCATTTCAGAGATGCTTGGTTTGCCTTCGATGTTGTTTCAGCTACAGACACAGACACTGAGCAGAACATAAAACAAATACTTGTCCCAAGGACCTCTTAGTTTCCTCTAAGTTTCTGAACACATAGAGATTGCCGCCTGTCAGGGTCTTCCAGACACAGGAGAGGACTAAGCCATATCTATTTGGATTTTCGTTTTGTTCACAGCTCCCAGATTGTTGAAAATGAACAAATACTGTCCCATAGTTACAAAATTATAACATATTTTAAATACTTACATTTCACAAATTGTCATTAGATAAAGGGACACAATATTTATACTACATGATGCATGTACCATATTTTGCCGTGTATAATGTGCACCCACATTTTGGGGCCAAACTTTCAGGGAAAATAAGTCTTTCATTTTAATTTTTTAACTCAAATTTTTATTTTTTTTACTTTTAGGTACTTGTTTTTTGTATTATAAAGGAATTTTAGCATTTACTTTTTAACATATGAGGTCTGACAATTCAGTTCGCAAACTTGTTGCGATGATGTTTCTAAAGCTTTTTTTGATATCAGAGGGATTATTCATTATGAATTTGTACCAACTGGACAAACAGTTAACCAAGTTTACTATTTGGAAGTGCTGAAAAGGCTGCGTGAAAAAGTTAGACAACCTGAACTTTTCGCCAACAATTCATGGCTCTTGCATCACGACAATGTACCAGCTCACACAGCACTGTCTGTGAGGGAGGTTTTAGCCAGTAAACAAATAACTGCATTGGAACACCCTCCCTGCTCACCTGATCTGGCCCCCAATGGCTTCTTTCTTTACCCGAAGATAAAGGAAATATTGAAAGGAAGACATTTAGATGACATTCCGGACATCAAGGGTAATACGACGAGAGCTCTGATGGCCCCCAGAGCCATCAGAAAAAGAGTTCCAACATTGCTTTGAAGGGTGGACTAGGCACTGGTGTTGGTGGATAGCTTCCCAGGGGGATACTGCAAAGGTGACCATAGTGATATTCAGCAATGAGTTATGCAGCACTTTTCCTAGGGTGAGTTCACAAATTTAATTGTCTGACCTCGTATTATGGTACAAAATATTTTATGTAACAAATAATTACAACAGATACAAGGTAAAACAGATACAAGGTACAAGAAACTTTATGTACCTGTAACAAATTTATACAATATTTACGCATCATAGAAGGTCAAGAACTCTTCCTTGTTGCAGGTTCGTTCTAGGTTCAACAGAACCAATGATCGTATTCCAGGGTATTATTTTGCACATGGATATCATTAGTCATTTCTAGAATTACACTTTTAACTCATAAGCCTAAACAAAAGAATTAAAATCATTTATATAGACATGGAATTAGTACTACCCACATATAATGTGCATCCTTATTTTTCCCTCACAAATTTGGGCAAAAAAGTGCGCATTATACATGGCAAAATACGGTATTCGTTCAGTCTTATCAGAGTGGTTCAAGGATGGCATGCAGAAACATGTGGCAACGACAGAGGAGTCTAAATTTGAGGCCCCTGAAGAATGTGAGGGCCTCCTGGCCCCATCTGGAGATTCTTTCAGTCATGTCTGGAAGAAGATCTCTGGGGTGTACACTATTAACTATTAAGACATGTGTCCATCTCTTCAGTCAGATGTTTTGACTTTGTTTTGTGCCTGGAGCCAGGCCCAGAGGAGGTACTGAAAGAAACCATGGAGCAGGGTGTCTCTGTGTCTCCTGAGGGCAAACCACACTCCAGGGACTAAAGGGCAGAGGCAGGAGTTGCTGTACAGCATGGAGCTGCACTCAGATGACATCGAATCTCTCTGATTTGATTCATTGCTCCTCCCAGTCATAGAGATCATTATACTTCCCAGATTTCCAAGAGGAATCACAGGAAGGCAAACTGCAGAGCTACTTTCTACAAGAAATATATTTAGATTAGAGGCCTGACTCCCCCATGCAGACGGTGGTGACCAGAGAGGAGGTTCATGAGGCCAGAGAGACAGCTTTGGGAAGGCGCACCTAACAGTGAGAAGGAAGGCGGTGCAGCCAGGAAGTCACAGGGCACTGGTACAGGGTACGGGGAGCTCCTTCTCAGAGCACGCCAATCATGCCATGAGGCCGACACCTTCCCTGGAGATGTGGGAATTTACGTGTGGCTGAATTTTTCATTGGAAACAGTGCACCAGGTGGAGTCTGTGTCCTTGGGTGTGGACACCCCACAGCAGAGGGAAGCCTGCACAAGCCAGGTGTGGAGCTCTCAGCTGTCTGGAGAAAAGATTTTAGCCATCTTGAGGTTCACAGCAAGTTTATCCAGATCTCAGGGGCAGAGGACATTAGGCAACATGTAGATTAAATGAATCACACATTTCCTAGAGAAAAACTCCCACCTTTCCTTTTCTTTCCCCAACATTTTTTCACTTTCTCTCAGTCTCCTCCACTTTCTTTTCTTGGCTCCCTCTCCCTAACAATTACCCTGAAATGCAGTGAATCTGGGGCTGATAGGGAGTGGATGGGTTGGTCAGCTCAGTAAGGGATCCTTGTTAACCTCCATTTCCCTGGAGGCTGGCACAGCCCTGGCCTTGGGATGTGACAACCAGAGGATCAACAAGGCCGGCATAGCAGGAAGGGATGGAGGGAGGACCATCAGTTACCATCACCCCCGGGGACCCTTTCCTGTATCTACTCATTGGCTTAAGGAAGTAGTGCCTCCCAAAAGGGGTAGCCTCAATCCAACACCTATACTCACCTTTCCTCTCTGTGGGGGGCATCTCATCCCAGAGAGAACAAGGTTCCCAGTCATCCCACTTGCCTCTTGGCTGCAACAAGGGCAAAGGAGTCTCACACTGGCCCCTGCTCCAGCTGGACTGCTCCTTTAAGACTGAAGTCCACAGAGCCAAATCTTACAGGTAAATAACAACAGCTGTTACTCTTACATGTATTCATTATTTTGGCACGTATCACTTGAGCTTCTGCTATATTCTAAGTACTAGCATGCTCACAGTAAAAGTGTGTTAAATTAGTACATGACCGAATGAGATACCATCCTCTCAAGTTGAGTTAAGGAATATGAAAGTGTTTTGTAAATCTTATTCCATTTACTCTCCTTTGATTTCAACTGACCTTTACAACACATCTATAAAAGAATTATTACAAACAAGAGAGCAAACCACGCTTCAAGGATTTAACACTTTTTTTCTATCCTGCAACTAATAGTTTAACGAGGGTTTGGACCACTTCTTTCTTCTTTAAGGCAGAGTCTGACACAGTCTGTCACAGAATAAAAGCTGTTCAGTTAATATCAGTCTAATCAGTGGAATAGAACCAACTTCACCACACTCCTTTGTCAAGTTAAATGTCTGCTCCAAGACAAACCATCTCATCAGGTAACTCAAGGACCAACTCCAGCTCTGAAAGCCAGAAAGAATGTATTTTTCCAAAGAATTTCTAAAACTTTTAGCAACGGGAAAAGCCGAGCACGCCCAGATTGCCTGTGTAAGCAGTTGCTTGCTATCAACTCTAAGATGCTGAAATGCCCCAATCCACGTAGCAAGGAATTCAAAAGAGGACAGTTTCCCATCTGAAAGCCTTAGACTTTCAACAGTAGTGCGAAACGTCATTATACTAAAGAAGAATATTGAAGCCACAGTTTTAAAAATTGTTTTTTAAGATACAGGATGAGAAGGGTCATACAAGCAAATGTTCCATATTCCTGATAAGAAAAGTCCTGGCTTATTGTCCCTATGAACTTCTTTCTGTTCTGGATCAAAGCCTTGGCCCACACCACTTCATGCCCCAGCAAAATCTTAGTGCCATGTTTCCTACTATAAACTGTCCCTCTCACCCACACAGCAAAGGATTTTCTGCTCAGCCCACAATTCACCCAAAGAGCCATACTCCTCCCCAGGATCTCACTAAATCTGAAGTGGAAAGCAGCATTGGGATTTCCCTGGTCTTCACTCATAATAGGGAGACTCTAGTTTCCTTTGGTAACTGGCAAATCCCTCTAGTTGGCCAAGTCTCTTTATCCATCCATGAGCCACGCAAAGGGCTAAAGCCCTTACTTCATCAAAGGAATCCCTTTGGTCCAGACTGCTCATCCCCAGATAAAACTCTTAGGCTCTCTTACCATGTGACACGTTTTGGGAATAAAAAGCAAGAAATTACACTATATAGCATTTGTTCCATTACCTGTTGCTACATAATAAACCACATCAAAATCTAGTGGCATACAACAATTACCGTAAGAGGCTCACAGATTCTATGAGTTTAAAAAGGCTCAGATCGTAAAGCTCGTCTCAGCTCCGTGATGGTTGGGCCTTCAGATGACTCCGATGGCCACAGAAGCTGGGACTGTTAGGGCAAGAACAGTTCAACCAGGAGGACCGTCCTCCTTGATGGCTTTTCATTCACAGGCCTGAAGCCTGGGCTGGGATGGTGAAAGGACCAGGTCAGCAGGACTATGGACCAAAGCACCTCCATGTGGCCTTGCCAGCATAGCCAGGCATCCCAGGGTAGCTGGCAGTTTTACATGAAAGCTGAGGGCACCAAGAGCAAACGTTCCCAGCAGTGCAAGAAGGAAATTGCATGGATGCTTGTGATCTAGCCCCTGAAGCCATCACTTCTGCCATACTCTATTTGTTAAAGTTGTCACAAGCCCACCCAGATTCAGAGGAGGGGACAACGATATCACCTCTTGATGAGAGGAGAGACAAAGAATTTGCAGTCACATTTAAAATCACTGCAGTCTTTGCTCCAGCCACAAATCATTTACATTCTTACCACGGGCAAAATAGACTCAGGCCCCTCCCGAGACCCTCAAGCACTTCCTCCCAATACGGCCACAGGCCCACGCTCAACGTTCTGACTATCATCTTCTAAATCAGCACCACATTCAAATAAGGCTCTTCAAGTTCAGTGCCTTGGCTACAGTGTCTCTTGATTGACAAACCTGTTAACAAAAGAGACCACACACACACACACGTGGAACAGGCATGAGAAAATGAAAACAGACACTCCTGTTCAAGGAGAGTAAAACTAGAGGCACACAGCAGTCAACGTGTCCACGGCAATTCTGCGACCCAGCTGGGCACATGCTGTCGGTTTCTTTTCTAGGGCTCAGTTCTGCTCTTCGGGAGTGATTTTCCAGAGGTCTTGGCTCTGCTCTCCAAGTGACCTTTGTCCATGAAAAGCCACCGTTATCTGTAGCCAGGTAGTTTCTCACCTGCCTCCTGCCCGTAGAGCTTGGGGGCAGGGGGTGGCAGCGTCCAAAGACTCCTTTTCATTTTGTATTTCCTCGTTCCTTTTCATTCCAATCTGGTATAATTCCTTTAAAAACGTTGTGGGTCTCTTATGATCAATTTAAAATCTACTGCATAGATAACAGCTACCTCTACACGTCTCTTCAAGATAAAACTGTTTCTTTCCTGGGCTCCCTATGAGGCCACTGTGGGACCAAGAGTTCATAATCTTAGGGTCTGTGAGACACATTCTTAAGATTCTTAGAGGATTTTTGTCTATTTGAAAGTGTCTATGAAGCATCATCTTAAACCATTCTGAATCTTAGCAAAAAAGGGGAGGGTTTTACACACTTGCTTCATCTTTACCCTGAGACCACATTTTCCTGACAGTGCCCTGGACTTTATTTTCCCCATGGGGCTCTTTGTTACTTTGAGAACATTTTTCTGGGTGGAAAGACTGTCCAGGGGCCATTACGTTTGCTCCAAATTCCATTCAAAGACTGAACAGTTTATTCTTTGACTCATCTTTCTCCACCCAAGTTTGGTCAAAGGCATAAAGAAGAAGCCAAGTAGCCCTTTCAACACTCTGCCCAGAATTCTCCTTCATGGTATCATTGAGTCCATTAAGTACATTCTTGATTTCTACATCACCACAGATCATGGAGTTGACCAATTTTCCACCATTATAAAACAATCTCCCCTTTCCTTCAGTTTCCAATACTGTAACCCTCATTTCACTTCCAATCCTCACAACAGCCTCCTCAAGATCTGCCAGACTTCTCCTCACAGTCTCCCAAGGCCCTTCCAGTGTCCACCTACCCTCCAGTCCCAAAGCCCATGCTACTTGGTTTAGGGTTTTGTTACAGTCGCAACCCACTTTTAGGTACCACAGTATGTTTTAATGATTAATTGTTGTGTAACAAACCACCCAAAACTTAGCAGTAAAAAAAACACTAATTTTATATGCTCAGAGAGGCTGTGGGTCAGTGGTTGTGGAATGGCACAGCAGGGTTGTGCCTTCTGTGATCCACCATGTCTCAGCTGAGATGACTCATACAACTGTGAGAGACTCAATAGCTGGGGGTTAGAATACATGGGTTTGGAGGATTCCATTACAAGAGTGCTCCTTCACTCACATGACTAGAACTTGGGCTGGAATGGGGAAGCCAGTCTTGACTGGGATTGTCTATTAGCAAAGCTATTTGTGGCCTCTCTAGCATAACATTCTCAGGGTTGGACTTTTTCCATGGTAGCCCAAGACTGGAAGAACGAGTGTTCCCAGAAGCCTAAAGCTGTTCTGGGAAGTCAGATAGCTGCACTTGGAATGGACTGTCTTGTCAAAGCAGGCATGAGCAATGCCCAGGTAGGAGAAGAAAGGACACAAACCCCATCTCTCAATGAAAGAAGTGTCAAAGAATTTGTGGCCATGTCTTAAAACTTCCAACAGCATGTGTTGCCAAATATATAGTGAGCAGTAAAAAGGAAGAAGTTGGAATAAAGTTTATGTAACTCAAAAGTTCATTATCATCCATCTGAAGAGATATGGGACCAAATCCAAGGAATCCAGAGGGCTGAAATGAATCTTCATCCCACAGGCACAGGAATCAGAAAGAAACTTTAAGAGGAAAAAATCACAAAGGGAGGATGGATTTTCCCCAAAATTAAGAGTACCTCTTGTCAAAAGATGTGCCACCAAAAGAAATAGAACAGTGAGGGTTATGGAGAAAATGGGGACACGGGGAGGAAAATCATGCTAGCATTCATATACCATGAATCTTCATCTGTAAAGAGAAAAGAATCACAAAGAAAGTCTGTTTGGGGTATTTTGTTTGTTTGGTTTTTGTTTTATTTTGTGGTTCTACGTAAGAAAGATTTATATTTTATAACACTAGAGGAACAAGTAAGAAAATATTTAGTAAGATTTAAGAGATTGAGACCTTGAAAGAACTTCATTATCAGAAAAGGTGACAGAGAGCAGTTAGGGCATCTTCTCAGGTCAGGCAGTGTGGTGATGCACCTACTAAAACTATTGCACTGGGAGTTGGGGGACCTGAGTCCTAATCCCAGCTCCATCCTGATATAGATGAGGACACTGGAGCCTAGAAAGGGGAAGTGATTAGCCAAAGGTGACCTCAGGAATCAGAGGTTCTCCAACTAAGGGCCTCCGAAGCATCAATATTCCATGAGTATACAGAGGTATGCCACTACTAACATCAAACAGCAACAGTCTTCCAGTTCACATAAGATTAAGTTAATGTATCATATTTTCTCCATTTAAAACCTGTATCCCATAAATTTTCCTTAAGCCGTAGGTCTGTTTTACTACTTTTCTCTCCTCTAAGATATCTGATTTATTAAACTCAATAAACAAAATAATATATCTCATGATGTTCCAAAAAGCACCATGAATTTCAGATACTTCACTGCTGGACCAAGTTTAAGGATAATCTCAGCACTGATATTGCATATTGAGAGTAAGATGTATTCACATACTTTTATTATTCCAGAAGTGTGACCTGGGACAATAAACTCATCCTAGCAAGAAAATAACAGATGGAAAAGATATTCTAGGTGAAGGCAGGACACTGGTTTGGGTGACCTTTCGGAGAACGTATTACATATCTATTTTGGATAAAAGTATCTGTTTAGTACTTCGGACTGTCAGCACCCATCATCTCATGTCTCAGAACCATAATGAAGATAGATAATGACAGATTAGATGATAGATAGATAGATAGATAGATAGATAGATAGATAGATAGATAGATATAAAATCTCCATTCAGATTGCTATAATAAAAATGTCCTAGATTAGGTGGCTTAAAAACATTTCTTTTTCACAGTTCTGGAGGCTGAGAAGTCCAAGATCAAGGCTCTGGCAGATTCAGTCTGGTGAGGGCCCCCTTCTGGTTCATGGATGGCTGTGTTCTCCCATGGCAGAAGGGGTGAGAGAGCTCACTAGGGTTTTTATTATTTGAGCACTAATCCCATTAATGAGGGCTTCACCCTCATGACCTAATTATCGCCCAAAGGCTGCATCTCTTAACACCATCACATTAGGAGTTAGGATTTCAACATATGAATTTTGAAGGGAAACAAACATTCAGTCCATTACACACACACACACACACACACACACACACACACACACTTCGAAACAAAATGCTAATAAGTTTCTTACCAGCAGACAGACAGAACACTGGGAGACAATTCCCCATGGGTCTGTGGGTCTCTCACATTTCTGAATGTCTTGTGAATAGAGATGTTGACTGCCTTTGTCCTGGACTATTTTTTTGAGTATATTTGTATAGTAAACAGCCTTGAAAAATAGAAATAGAAATAATGTCTCCCCCTACAGAGCAGAGGGTAGGTTTGCCTACTGTCCAGTATAAAACAAAGATTCCAGTTCCCCAAGTTTGATATTCCTTTTCTGTAACACACGTCACTGTGAGTGCAGCTATCACCAGGCGTTCTTCATGTGGCACTGTGGGAACTGGGGCTTGGGCAACCGGTGAAAATGTTGATATGTGGGCTACTGTTACTACTGGGAATAATAAAATGTCCTTTGTTTCTGACCCAGGAGCCTCATATCTTCTGCCAGCCTATGTGAAACTGTTGGAAGCCTAACTTGTTAGCAAATAAAGTGAAATTTCAGGTCCTTCACATTTCTTGACACAAAATGCCCAGGTACCAGAGTTTGCTGCCAAGGAAAAGTGCTTTGCTGAACACTCATCTTATAGAGGTTCTCTATATTTCTGTTTAGGGCCTTAGCTATGCAAAGGTATTGAGCACTCTTCCATCTTAAGAAAGATATGATGTGTATGTAAAGTCACGTTCACTACAGCACTGTTCATAAATGTAAAAATTTAGAAACAGCTGAACTTTCCAACAATAGGATATTGGTAAAATTGTAGTACAGCCATACAATAAAGGCTGTGCATTAAATGTAATCCATATCCATAGATGTGTGTCTATTTATGTGGTACAAAATTCACAAAATGTCATATGGAAAAAAAGTGAGTTATGAAAAAGAAGTGGTCCCATTTTAGCAGCAGGAGGCATGTCTTTACACAGAATAAAAATCCAGAATGACATATACTAGGATATTAATGGCAGATATTCTGGATGGGAAAATTTGAAAGTTTTGTTTTCTTCCTTCTGGCTCACCCAGGTTTACTCATTTTTCTTCAATGAACATGTTTTATCTTGTTGGTCACAGATGGAGAAAACTAGCCTGATCAATAACTGTCTTCCCTCACCTCTTTTAAAAAGTGTTTAAAGCCACAGAGGGAATGGTAGGAGGAAAAACACAGGCAGTAATAGTGGGGAGACCATCGTGGGTGAACATTAGGAGCCGAGGCTCTTGAGGGGAAGAGGAGTCAGCAGTCTGATCAGACGTACGAAGCTCTCCAGACAGTCTGCTGAGTCTTCTTTGGTTTTTGACTGCTTGTCCCCTATGCAGTCAGACTGCTTTTGTGACAAGACCCATGTGATATCCTGCTCTGACTTTATGGAATAACCCTTTAATTGCCAGGATCTTAATGTGCGCAAGAGCAGACCTATAAATAGAGATAGCAATAGTCCCATTCCTCTGCCTCCTTACCTTCCCAGCAAAAATAGTTGTGCTATCATAACTCCAAAGCCAGCTCTCTGTTAGCTGACTTCTCCAATACTTAAAGAGTATTATTAATATACTGCTTTCTGACCCAAAATATGACATTCATTTCTACTCTGGTCAAAAGTCTCTAAATTGCCTCTCTGGTATGATGGGTTCTAGACTGATACAAAGATCTGGTCTGGTCCTCCCAAGACAGTAGTATGTAGGATCCTTGGTTGTATGGGTCATGACAATGAAGTACAAGATATACTAAATTGTAGGTCCTGACACTTGAGTTTAAATTCTGACTCTGTTATTTACTGGCTGTTTGTCCTTGGGTAAATTAGTGAACTAGTCAACTTCCTTCTCTGTAAAATGGGGATTACAACACTATCTACTTCACCAGTAAATGGGGTACTATGAACTCAGTGGCCCAAAGTCCAAGAAAATCCTAAATGTAAACTTAGGGATATCCTAAACCCTTTATAAGACAAGGCACTTTCACTTCTGGAAGACCCATCTCAACATGTCATAAAACCTACTAAATCATAGCTACATCATACAATAAACATAAATATACATGTCAATATAAATAACTATTTACCATGAAGCTATGTTGAAGGAGATTTTTTTTATCATTTTGCCTTTGAAATCTGGTTACAAGTCATTTACCATGGACTGTGGCTTCTTAATGATGACCATGCATATTTACGAATTCTTGTGCAGTAAAGAAAAAAATTTAGCCTACAAATTGTTCTCAAATGTAATAAAATGTTTATGAATACTAAATTTAATAATGAATGGAGTTGGCATGTTATGTTCGGTAGACAATTTTGATTTTGTAGTTGTCTATTCCTATTTTGGAGCCAGCACAAATTATTTTCCAGTCGCAAACATTTCTATCAGCTCCAGAAAAGCTTTAGTCCCCAGCCAGTGTGCCAGAATGCCCAAGAGATGAATTGCTAGGTGCCCCACGAGTGCCACAGATGCGTGTGAGGGCAGTGATCCACCAAGGATGATGACCTAAATGCAGAGTCCCAGGCCCCACCCTACACGAGTGAACTAGAATTCTGGAATCTACATTTTTAATAACCTTTCCAGGGGATTATTTGCATACCAACACTCGAGAACCTGTGATCTGGGCCCAGGTATAGGAAAGGTAAGAATGGCCTAAAGAAGTAGATAGGACTCTTGGTTGCCAACCTTGACCCACATAACAAGCCTTCTGCAGGCCCTTGGCAGGACAGAGCAACCTGCGAATTTGGTGAAAGCCGGCAGCCGCATATGCACCCTGATGGAAACTGAATTTCATTTCTATAGAAATAGCATAAATGATCTGTATGCTGCATTCAGCCCCCAGATGTTGAGTCAAGTTCCTTTCTCCAACCCAGAATGAATAATTTATAATCCCATTGTGTTAAATCCAAAATAATAAGCCTGTCTGTTGAAGCAGTGCCGAGTCCATGCTTTGAGGACATACTCATAAATCCTTAAGCACTTTTCTAACTAGTTGAAAACAATTTATGAAGGGACTTTGAAAAAAAAAAAAAAAAACACTGGGCTACAGTTCGGCAAAATTGTGATCCAGAGTGCGCCTGCAATAGAAACATCTATACTTGTTAAAATACAGATTCCTGGGTCCCGCCTCAGACCTTTCACACAAAATTGCTAGCAGTTGGAGCCGAGAAAATTGCCTTTTTAATAAGGGCCTCAGATGACTGTTCTGCTTCTAGACTGGCTGGCAGCTTCACTTTCTGGGCCCAGATTTAAGCTGACCCCTGGGAACTGATCTGCACCCTGACTTAGCTTTGTCTTCTGAGTAGAGCCGTGGCCTCCACCCAGAGGTCAAACCTATTCCCAGGGTTGCAAGAATAACTCCTCCCTTCCCAGAAAACTCAAAAGGTATACAACTGCCAGCTTATCTCCCAGAAACCAGAAAAATGCCCACATATCCTCTGGGGAATCCCTTCCTGTTCCCAGAAGCCACTTCCCAGCTCTTTCAAAAGACAGAGGCCACCTCATACACTGTCTGGTGCGTTCAGAGGCCACCTGGGAGGTGGAGAGACACAGAGTGGGGAAAGGGAAGCACTGCCCCCACTCCTCTTATTTCGGACCCATTTGTTTAGTTTGGACAGCCTAGCTTTTGGTCCCCATTTGAATCAACTTCACCTCGTTTGTCTGAGTCACCTCACAACAAGCGACGCAATTTTCACCTCATCGGTCAAGACAGTGAGTGACTCCTGAAGTGTGACTGGACACAACACTACCCTAAGGATTTATCCCCTCTCAAGAGGGAGCTGCTTAATGGACCCTGAGAAGTGATTTATTTTAAAGGAGTAGTTGCCGCGCTTATAGGTTTGGTACAATGGAAGCAAAAAGCAATTGGTTCTTACAGAAGGAGGGTTTTGCTGCATCTTCTAGAAGACATTCTTTGGGCCACTTAGCATTACCTTTACTCTTCAGGGCTACGCTTTTGGCTTGGGGATGTAGATGGGGTTGGGGAAGCTCTAGAGAGAGGAGAGAGAAGAGCTAGCCTGACACACTGTGTTAGCAGCAGCAAGAAAGAAGTCGCTGTCTCTCGGACTTCGAGAGACAGTCGCTGGGGCTGAGTCCTGATTAAAAGAGAGATAATGCATTTCTTTGCAAGACTTTCTCTGAAAGAAAAAGGAAATCAAAGAGCTATTTTAAATGGAGCTGCTTCTCCATGAGCTCATTTGCACAGACAGAAAAGTGACCACTCCACCCTGTAGCCAGGAAAGCTGCAAGTGACACTGGGTTGACCAGTCTTTTGATAGAGACATGGATACAGAGAAATATTCCTCTATTATTAAAAAAACCACACTGTGTGAACCCCCCTTCACACAGTGTGAGGGATATAAATGATAAACGTCTAAGTTTTGCTTTGTCTTGTGCACCTGAAACTAATTTAAATAAATAAATTAATTAAATAAAAATAAAAAAACCACAAACATAGTGGTAAAGAGCAGGGGTCCCTGGGCTCAGAGTTGAGGAGTGGTGGGGGGCCTGAGGCGAGCAGGAGAGCGTAGGTCCTGCCTGGAAAGAAGGGGGCTCTCCCCCAGTTTCCAGTGGACCACTGGCATACAGAAACATGGGTAAACTGGGCTTTGTCAGATCTTCCCAATTTGTAAAAGATGCTAAATATGCAGGTTTTCAAGTGACTTCTCCCAATTCTTAGTGATTGGCTTTATTTTATTTTTAAACACTGTAAATAAAATAAGCATGTTGGCTGCAATCTCTGCCCTAAAGATTAGGGGCTGAAATAGAAGACCCCACATTCTCTGCGGACCTCAGGGACTGAAGAAACAAAGGGGCTGTCATCTTCCAGTCTCCTCCAGGTCCACTCTGTCCTGTCTGAGGTACCAAGGCCAGTACTGGGTTTGAACGATCTGATGATACAAGAATTAGTCCTCAAGCTAAATGCCCAGCCTCGTGCATAGCCCACAAATGGGATTTCCTGAGCCCCTTTCACCTCCAGCCAGGGGAGCTGTAGTTGCCCAGAACAATGCCCATAGTGACTGGTCTTCCTTCTTCCTTGTCTTAGGGAAACCCTAATCACTCTTTAAGACCCAGCTCAAATGTCACCTTCTCTGGGATAACTTGCCCAACGCTTTCCATTGAATCTAATCCCTCCTGCCCTCCCTCTCTCATGTCCCATAATAGTCCAGATAGATCCACCAACTAGAGAGCAAGGTGACAGATGCTACAATATACTGGGAACCCCATGAGGGCTGGGTTAGAGGTCAGCATGGAGATCCCAGTTACTGAGCACTTACCATGGGCCTGGTTTCACAGTCATTGTTTTACATGCTCTGAGGAGGGTAGGCATTTTACAGAGGAGAAAGTAAGGCTTAGGGAGCCTAAATAACTTGTCCAAGTTCATGCAGCTGGAAGGAGACAGCTGAACTTGAATCTAGGCCTGGCTCACCCAGGGCCTATGTTTTTCACAACTCACGCCCCAGCCCTGGGCCATAATTATTTGTAATTCAAGAAACAACAATAGCTACAAGGTTCTATTGTTTAAGACTCGTTTAGAAAATGAAACGTAAAGTTCTGCCGAGGTTGAACATGTGTGTGCTCTACAATGGACCTTGAGACAAACAAGCAAACACACTGACATGCAACCAACAACAGGTTTCGTTAAAGAGAAAAGAGAAGGTATAGGAGGGTGGTACAGCCTTCTGTGTGAGGATCTGTAGGTTTCAACTCAGGTTCCCCCAAAAGCAGACCCTAAGACGAGGGTCTGGGAGCAAGAAGTTCATCTGGAAGGAAATTCCAGGAAGCCCCTTAAGTGAGTTGGGGACGGACATAAAGCTAATAAAGCATGTGTCCCTGAGCAGGTTTCCATGCTGGCAACTGAGACCCATCCCTCTGGGGTCCTCTGGGAGACTGTGCAACACTATAGGAGAGGGAAAGAGGGGGCTCGGGGGACAAGAAGGAGGAAAAGCAGGAAGGGACGGAGATGGACAGAAGAGGAGAAGGAAGAAGGGGACTCCCCTGGCCACACAGGCACATCCACCCTAGGATCCATTCCAAACCAAAAATTAATTTTAGGAACTCCGTGACTCAAGCTGGCCAAGGTCATACTTTCTTCTGAAAGAGCACCTCCACCCACCGCCCCCCGCAGCTGACACATGGCTTGTATATCTCATTTAAGGAAACTTGTGCCTATTTTTAATACCTTGCTTGTTTAGCTGCACGATCTTCCAAGCCATCACCAGCTCTGCGGTTTGTGGCCCTGAGACACCAGTGGCTGCCTAGGGGGAAAGTTTCAAGTTCCCACAGCAAACCAGTGCCAAAATCAAGGTCAAAAGGCACGAGAAACCAGCACCACTGACAGCAGCTAAGTTTTCTCCAAGCAACTTAGTCAGACACTAATAGCCTTCCTGGCCTCTCTTGTTGGCTATTCATTGAACCCGTTTAAGAAGCAACAGCATCAAGCCAGTATAATGCTGAAGGTAACTTGGCCTCAATTGTGTTGGTGCTTGTTATTTTCAAGGAATATCTGTACTAACGCAGCGGTGATAAGCCGTTGCTCATCTTTTCACTTGTGTGGGCTTATCTCTTCTCTCTAATGTGGTTAAACAGTAGAACCCTTTACAAACTGATCGTTTCCTTCCTTCTTTCACAATCTCTCGGTTCACATATAAGAATGTGAACTCCCCATATCTGTTTGGTTGCATTCACCCACCCTCTGCAGGATCCCAGGCCATATGGGTAAAGTGTCAGGGGCAGGAACAATGCTAGAGAGTAAAAACTAGCTAAAGGATAGAGGGTGGTGGGGGACTTGAGCACCCCCATACCATATCTCCACGAGGGCTGGGGCCTTGTTTCATTCACCACTGCATACTAGAAGTACATAGACTAATGTCTGGCACAGAGCCGATCTTTATCCAATATTTGTTGTATGAATAATCTCCATCAGCACGCCCTGCCTCCCAATAAACTTGAAGCCCAAGTAAAAAGAGTAAACTTGCTCTGCAAACACAGGTTGGGAACAAGACCCCTGACACCCAATATTCGTCCCACTTCCAATCAGGCCACCCTCCCCCCCCCCACTGAATCACACACATGCCCACACAGATCCCAGACACCCTCCAATCACACACCCCACCCTCTAGCTGGGCATCCAGGGTGAGAAAACGGAAGTTTTTTAAATGTCTAGACTGCTGGATTTCCAGAGTGAAAAGTTCCCTCCTGGGCCTGTCCGTCCTCTCTTCCATCTTGCAGATCAAAAGATGTGTACTCAGGAGCTAACCAGCCTGGCACCAACACAACCCAGGGTCTGATGCACAATGTTAGGCAAGGTAAGACACCGAAAGAATATGCCACCTCTGGGAATTCACAGATTTCCAAAGGCTCAATCAACATTCAGAGAAAATTCTAGATCTGAAACTCTGTTTTAAAAAACACCAATTTAGACTAAACATTAAGTGTTTAGGGTGACTGGACACTTGTGATCTGTCGTCTTTCATGCCTTGCAAAGCTCTGAGAACTCTGCCCCAAGACTCCAGAGGCTGTACAGGAGGAAAGGGCTTTTTCCAGTTCCCAGGGCAAGACAATGACAAAAATCAAGACCAAAAGGCACTAACCAAAGAGGAAGCGAAATTGGCTTTTAAACCGTAGCTTGCTTCTCTGGCAATCAGGCTCCCCACAGGGCCAAATTGGTCAGGAGAGAGAAGTTTCACTACAGCTTTTCTTTAAGCAGTGTACCGCATACAGTACTGTTGCTTAATCAGTACCGCAAGACTCCGGAGAGCAGGGGCCACATCTCATCTGTTGCTGCAACCCCCCGGCCCCACTCAGTGCCTGGTGTACAGTACACATTCCATAAGTAGGGTGCATTGAGCAGAATCTACTAATATCAAGGAAGGAAACTAGGCCTGCTAGGTGCTACGTACCCAGAGACACAATTTACATGTTATTTCATCCAGTCCTTATATGACCTGTAGGATACACATCATTCTCCTTTTGCAGATGAGAAAAACAGAGATTCAACAGCACTGATACGTGGCCGAGGCAGGACTCAAACCCAGGTCTGAGTGACAGCAAGCAAAGACAATTCCACTGCCGTTTTTTAACGCTTTGATTCCATGGCGCATTGCACCCTACAAGGTGCTCCTAGCTCCAAAGAAACATTTGGAGCTCTACGCAATTTGGAACATTAAATAATTAGAAGTTGTGGTGGTTCATCAAAACGTGAGGGCACCTGGACCAAAGAGAAATGAGACAGTGTTTTTGCCGGCTCTCATCTGGGTGACAGACGGGCGGTTCACAGGGGGGGGGGGGGGGGCACTTTCATGCACACTTGCACTTTGAATCAGAATCTGAGCGCAATGCCGGCCACTCCTCCACATGAATTATGGCTCAAGTGAGAAACACAACAAAGCAATTTGCCCCCGTAACTAATTCCTCTTGTCTGTAGCACTGAAGGAGCAATACGTTAGCAGCCAGTGAGTTGGATAATTGGAAATAAGGGCAACTCTCTGAGCGGGCTGAGGAAGGCTGAGGAAGGCTGGTTTTTACCAACCTCAGAGCTATTTTTTGTAATCAGTGTCTATTTTTTATAATCAGTACAAAAAAATTACATAAATAAATACAGAAGGGAAAATAAGCAAGCCTTTCCCATCCACCGACACAAGCAAATCTTTTTTTTTTTTTTAATCCTATCTTGAAACTCTATTAAATAATAGTGAAACTCAACTTCTTGGCTTTGGCAGAGGAATCTTAGAGGTAGGTTACCGAACTGCCATTACTTCAGATGGAGTGAAATTTTGCCAGAATCAATGTTCCTTCCAATATAGAAAGAGGTGACAAGGCCAAGACTTTTCTCTAAGAATTTTTGTTTTCTGATTGCTAGGCAAGATCCAAGCTCCTCTTTGCTTCTACAGTCACATGCTGACTGGAAATGCTGGCAGACCTGTACCCTGTGCACCCGGCGACCCAAAAGATTGTATACACACACATACACACACCATGCTGGTGAACTCTAACCCTGAAGATCCCTCCTTGTTGCGAACATCATTTGGTGGAAATTTCCCCTACTCCCCTGCTGCTTCTTTTCTAATACAGCAGCTGCCATACAGACAGACTCTGTCAGCCCCACCAGATAGGTACAACTCTTACTTCTTTGCATGTAAAGAATATGCCCTGATTTATGCTTCATTTTTTACTATGCATGTCCTGGCCCAGCATCCAGAAAAGCTGAAAGCCTGAGTTTTGCATGGAGACCTCTTTGGCTGCAGTTAGGTTGGGTATCTGTTGTGCTTCTACCCTGCAAAGCACCCCCTGGACGGCCTCTACCAGCAGCAAGAGCAGCAACACACACACCAGTTAACCATGTCCCCTAACATTCAACTAAATTGTTGGCTTCCAAAGAAGTGTTCTGTATACTTGGGGCAACACTAGTATAGTGTTATTACATCTACCACTACAAGTCCCGCTACTAGGACTTCTATTATAATAATAATGATGATGATAATCATGGTAACAGTCTTATCTGCTACCGTCAGGCACCATATAACAATATTTCAGCCAACAACAGAACAGAACGCATACACAGCAGTGATTCCATGAGATTCTGGGACACATGACTGCGTTATAAGATTATAACAGAGCTGAACAATTCCTATCATCTAGTGACATCGTAACCATGTTAACGTCACAGCTCAACTCATTACTCACGAGTCAGTGGAAAGCTGGTGTAAACAAACCTACTGCACTGCCAGCCATATAAAAGTGTAGCACATACAATTATGTACAGTACATAATACTTGATAATGAAAATAAAGGACTATGTTCCTGGTTTATGTATTTACTATTCTATACTTTTTATTGTTATTTTAGAGTTTACTGTTTCAACTTACAAGTAAAAGTTTGCTATAAAACAATATGTCATGTTTACCATATCTCTCGATCATGTTATTTTCTCTCGTGTTTGATTTAATCGTGGGTTGTTTCGTTCGTTATGGCCCCATACAAAATCTATTGCTAACGCTGCCATGTAGCCTGACATCGATTTTCTTTACTCCTCTCCATAAATCCATGCAACAGGCATAATTATAATCCCAAATTTGAAGATGAAGTCCTGAAGTTCAAGAAGGTAGGTGACTTGCCCAAATCCACAGGTTCTAAGTGGCCAAGCGGAGACCTTTAGTCCAAGCAGCCGGACTTCAGGGCTTTGTCACATCACAACCAGGACCGCACTGTTCTCATCTGTCTGTCTCTCCCTTTAGATCAGGAGCTCCTTGAGGTCTGGGGCTGCTTCCTCCTCATCTCTGAGGCCTCAGTGTTTAGTACGAGGCCTCGCACAGAGAAGGTGTTCAGTAGTAGATGTTAATTGGATAAATGAGGGTTCTGGGACCTGACACATGGGCCATTCATTCAATGGTATTAACCACTTGAGAAAATATCCCATCCATCTGTCAGGCCTCATTTCTCTAGTGGAAAAGACATTCTAAAACCTAACCCAGGGACATAATTATCTTTGGGCTCTAGGAGATATTCAATTCATCACTCATAGCCATCACAGGAATTGGATTGAGTTGGGCTGAGATACAAAAAGACAGATTAGATTCCTTAAAGTTGCCTTTATTTTTTTAAGGTTCTCTTTCTTTCCCTCTTCTCTCTCTCCCTCTCTCTCTCTCTCTCTCTCTCTCTCTCTCCCCACTGCCCCCCCACCCCCTGCCCCCTTGTCTTGTAGTATAGAAGTGCCAAATACTTAAGCTGCCACACTGGGGTAAACAATGGCTGCTTTCATTTATACTTCTCCAGCCTTCTGCTGGGAACCCTCTCCATAGGGATGGCTCCCCAGCTTGCCTGTCCCTCTCCTTCTTCCTTAATCTGCTACTTGTTTGCATGCACAACCTAAACAAAGCTATGAGGAACCCCCAGAGGCAACCCAGGCACCTTCTCCTCAGTGAACCTCAGCCACCTTGGATGGAGATAGCGTGGATGGTACCTGAACACCTAGAAACTGTCAGGTGAGCCCCTCAATGTGCCAGGTTAAGCCCACAGCAGGTCAGGGTATCATGAATTCTTTGTGCACAGGTGTGAAAGCTGAAGCCACAAATCCCAAGGAGCTGGCATTTAAACTCTAATAAAGTGGCTCACACCCCAGCCTCTTTCTTTCTCACCTTGAAGAGTATTGAGTATATAGATATAAAGACAGGACAAGACAAAATAATGCAGAATACAAACAAGTTAGTTACCTTGGGGAATTGATCTTATTTCTGCCACAACTAGTCCATATGGATGGAGAAAGATGGAATTTTTACAATGTGAGAAATGTTCCAGGAACACTCAAAGTATGACCTGTGACCCACCTAGGGAACTGGTTAACAGGCACATCCCTGAGTCCCACCTCAGATAGACTGAATCCAAACCTCTGGGGGCCTGGAAATCTGCATTGTCAAAAAGCCTTTCCCATCCCCAGGAATTCTGATGTCCTGTCAAGTCTGAGAACCTCTATCGTGGAGGCAAAGGCTGAGGTCTACTCCCCTGGAAAGACACTAGGCCTTGGGGGAGGGGGAGGGGGAGGGACCACCACACACCTGGCTCCACAGGTGTTCTCCCAGGTGCTGCAGGAAGTCCGTGAGAGCCTGGCCCGGAGAGCCTTTCTCCCAACCATACCTGGCCTACCTCTTCAAGGAAATACTGAACTGAACTCTCTCAATGCCAGAAACACTGAATGAGCACATGTACTTATCAGCTTCAGGCACAGGAAGCTGAAGGTCGGAATCTCTAGATAATTAACTTACTTTGTCTTCAGTTACAAGAATCTTGTAAACAGGATTAGGGCTAATGCTTCCCTACTCATTTTGCTTGCTATGCGTGGGGCAGGGGGGCACCCTTATTGGGAGAAGAAGTGTCAATGCATGAACTATTATTTAAAGTTTCAGGGGTCTACAGTCTTGTGCTTTCTGCCAAAGAAGTTATTCAGTGAGTCTCAGTATCTGTGCATTGGCACAGAGTGGGACTTTCACTGAATCTGTGTATGCACAACTGAAATTCTAGCAAACCATGGCACAATAGTCTAAGAAGTCATTTTTAACTCACAAATTCAGTTCTATACTTATCCTCCAATCTTCTCATTGGTTAACTTCCCCCAGTCTCAGATATGCTAGCCAGCCATCGGCCCACCTGATATCAAATCTGGGCACAAAGCACTTTGGCCAAAAGCATTTCACTGTTTTCTTCCTTTGTCAGAGGGATGTAAAGGCTCAGCTTTTAAAGTGTCCCTCAAGTTGAAAAATGTGATATACAAACACCCAAGGAAATGAAACTTGTCTTAGTGTAGATTTAGCTATTTTTTTTACAATTAGTGAAAAGAGAAAAAAAAAAACCATATTGAATATCATACAGTTTTTATTGTTGTAGAGTGAAAAGCCACTTTCCATTTATAAGAGGAAGTCTGACAGGTTTCTGGGTCCCCTGGAAGAAGGCAGAAGCCAAAGAGCCAAGAATAGAGCTGGGAGCTGCCAGAGCTGCATCGACATTTCCTGGGAAAAGGAGACTATGAGGAAATGTTTCAGGGCGAACCACTACGTGATATAAAAAACATGCACGTCCTTTGCTCTCTTTGGAAAATCATGTCTTGTAGGTGGTCAACTGACCTGTGATGGTGATGTTTGGATGTTTTTTTTCCATTGCCTGTTGATCATTTAGGGATGTGAATGCTAGCATGGCAGGATTTCTTGGCCCAGCCTCTCCTCTGGGACAGGGCTCCTAAGGTGTCACAAATTAAACTGATTCAATTTTTTACCAGGTTCCAGGACCTTCACTCAGGGATAAAAGAGCAGCTCTCCAGAGCCGTGCTCTGTTGACATGGGCTGAAAGCTTTGAGAAATGAATTCCAGCTGTGCACATGTGCTGGTTTCCATGGCAATGGTCATCACGGCTTGGGCCAAGGTTATCAGACTTACTGAGTTCCTACAGAGACTAAAGACAACACCCTGTCTGGTGCCTTCCCAAAAACAATTTCTGCTCTTCCCTGACCTGGCTTCTGAGAGTCACTGAAAATTCAGTATCTAACACTCATGCTTCAGCTTCTCAAATACATCCCACAAATTCCAGCTTTTATCAGCTGTTTTTCTGTCTCCGAACCACACTAGATCACAATATAGCAGGTTGTAAAGACAACATGCTTTATTTAACTCATAGTTTTCTTGCAATGGAAGTTTACTTAACTTATTATTATTATTATCATTATTATTATTAACTAGCATTTAGTGAGTACTATGATATGCCAAGCAATGTCCTAGGCACTCAACATACACAGTTTAATTCCTCAAAATAGTTGCATGAAATGAGTATCATAATCCCCATTTCATGGATGATAACACTGAGGGCCAAGTAAGACAAGTAGCATGCCTTGTTCCACAGTTACATGTGGTGGACCTAAGAAGGGAACCCCGCTCTTCCTGATTTCACCAAACCCAGTCTACCTTTCCATCACTGCCACCTACCTTGGACATCAAGTTACCTTCATCTTTCTTCTCAGAAGATTTAATTACTTTTCAAAAGTCTGAGGTTGTTTCTAAGCTTCTCTGTACTTTAAACTACCATACCACCTTGAAACATTTCTATTGAATTATGTTTCAGTTCTTTCTCTATTACTCTGTCTTAACTTTTCCACCTTTCTCAGTAGAGCCCTAAATGGGAAATATTGTCCTAATAAGACTAACGGCAGTTTTCAAATTTGTACTTTTCAATGCCACAATAAGCCAAGATCGTGGCCTTTGGGATGTCACATGCAGACTTCTTTGGGTGATATTTATTCTGACAATTATCTTCTGGGATTCAATCTTCTGAAGTAAGCAGTTGGTGAGGGCGGGGTGGCGGGGTGACTGAAGAAAGATGGGCAAATGAACAGAGATAAATTGTCTGGAATAATTAAACAATCTGATGTATCAACATGTAGTGGAAACAATAGGACACTATCGTATAAAACACTCGAAAGCAGTGGATGACGAATGCTCACTGAATAGCATGATTCAATGCTACTCTATCATTTGGGATGAAGGCTGGCATCTTTATCCACTTGCAAAATTTTCCCAAGTGCCAGCATCCCAGGCCAACAATCACAGCAAATAGGCTGCCTCCTAAGTAAATTTCACATCTGCAAACTCGATTACTGCATTTTTCAGGCATTAATGTGCAAAAAAGGCTGAGAATATTGCAGCCATCCCTCAGTGCAGTGGTTACAGTGACGGGGCGAGAGCTGGTTTCAGGGTTTTCTCAATTTCCAAATGCTTTTATAGAGTTTACCTTTCTCTAAGCTGTGGGTTTATTTATTGGTCCATCCTTTTTTTATTGGGCTTTTTGGGCTTTGCTTTTGCTTACAGCTTGGCCTCCATTTATTAGGCCTCAGGAAAGACAATCATCCAAGCTCCCCAGAGAAACAACACAGTACTGAACACAAACTCAGAAACATAGAAATTATCCGGTGGCTTGGGACACTCACGTTCTTTCTACGAGAGACCAATTCACAACAAGCGAGGAACAACACCAAATCAGCAACAATGTAGTGCTCGTCAGAGTCGTCAAACCTTTTTAAGCAGAAAGCAAAATTCAGATTCCTTACTCTGCTTTCCAAGCACACAGCATTCTGGTCCCGTCCTCTCTTCCCAACTCTTCTGCCCACTCCAGAGGAAAAAAAATGTGCTTTGCTCCAATCCAATAACAACTGGTTTTTGTTGAACCATTACTATATTCCAGGCACCAGGTGAAGTCCTTGCAGGGGTCAGCTGGAACTACTCCCAGTTGCAGATGAGAAAACTAAGGCACAAGGAGGTTTGTCCAGTGCCAAGCAACCTCCTAGTGAGAAAGACCAATTTTGAACCCTGGAAAGTCTGACCCCGAGGCTAAGCTCTTTTACTATGACATCATTCTGCCTCTCACGCCCCCCAGGACAGGTCAACCTTTCCCCTCCAGCTACCCAAATTTTGATGGACCTTCAAAGCCCTGCTCAAACTCCACTGTTTCATGATACCTTCTCTGACCACCACAAGGACACAGTGATCTCTCTCTCTCTCTCTCTCTCTCTCTCTCTCTCACCACCACCCCCCCCATCTTGTCAACCATTTGCTGTCACCAGACTATTTCTGGCAATGACACTCCGCTGCCTTCTGTTCTATGACAGCAGGGTATAGTGGAAAGAATTGCTCCTGAATTACACAGACTTGGATTCCAAACCCACCTTGGGCACTTTCTAGCTCTGTGACTGCCCATTCACTCATCCATTGACTATTCATTAAGCACCTCATGTGATATACTCTGGGGTCTCAATGGTGAGCACATCACAGACCAGCTCCCTGTCCCCTTCAAAGTTATAAGGACTTGGGGCAAGTGACCTTACCTCTTTGAACTTCAGTTTACTCCTCTGTAGAGTGGGAATAATATTACCAATCTCATGTGCTCAGCTCATAAGAGCCAAAAAGTATGACAGTACCCTGTAGAGAGCCTGGCACACAAGTGCTCAACAAGTGGTGACTATTATGATAAACTACCGTTATAACTACTCAGTTTTCTTAGCTTCCGTCTTATTTACCCATAAATATCCCTGTATTCAGAAATCACTAGTCACAACACCTAGAATCACGCCACCACATGGATCACTATAGAAAGAGCACTTGGCCAGAGTCTGTAGTCATGGCCCCACTGGGAACTGGCTACCTGGCCTGAATGGATGAGTTTTCTCACCACACACCCACCATCTCCCACCCCCTCCTCTCTCTCTCTCTCTCTCTCTCTCTCTCTCTCTCTCTCTCTCTCTCTCTCCCTGTTATTTCCAAATGGCAGAGTGAGGGTTTGGTGAACAGAGATACTCATGGAGAGACACAGTGGTGGGACTCCTGTGGCTTCCAGTCACTGGGAGTTGATTGCAGCCCACCAGGGATTCTTGCAGCCAGACTGGAGCTGCTCCTCCTCATAGTTAAAGCTGATCCAGAGCCCAGAGTCTCGGGGCTGACTCATCGCAATTGGCATTCTAGTGGGCTGTAAGAACGCCCCAAGCCATCGCTTGGTCAGTGTTGTTCAAACTTCCTACTTTAAACTTTCTACTCTAAGCCCCAAACAGCCATCATCTAATTCACCCATCAACTCCGGGCCCCCTTCCGTGAGACAGCAGTTCTTTGCAGCCACAACTAAATAGCTTAGAGGTAAGAGCGTAGCTGTCCAGGACCCTGGCTTAGACTCCCGGTTAATATTGCTCCCTTTGGGAACTGAAGACTCCCCGGCCCACCCCAGATGGTCATCTCACAGCACATGGGACTGGTCCCTAAGGAAATAGGGGGGACGGGGGGAATGGCGATTCATTTCAAACTCACTCCCACCACCAGCCAACATGCTCTGTTGGCAGTAACTCATCTTCGTTTGCAAAGTCATAATGAAGAAAATTAAACACAGATGCAAATTTAATCCCTCACTTGATCAAAGGAAGACTCCCAGCTGTCAGGAGGTTAAGGTCCCAGTTCCTCCTCATGCAGGTACTGCCATCTCTCATCTGGCCCTGCCCTTTTTTTCAGGCTTTTTCTTGCCAGCTCCCCTCCCCTCACACTCTGCACTCCAGTCATACCTTCCGTCAAACCTCTTGCCACCTCCGCAAAACACTGTGCTGCTTCTGTCCCATGTGCATCTGTCATTCTCCACCTTGCCCACCTGGTAAGTTTCCTCAGTTCAAGCTAACCCAATCAGTGAAGCCCTTCCATGTTTACCCAGGTAGAGGTGACCACTCCCTTCCCTGGTCCCACTTGGTCCTTGTCCTATCCCTCTGTAATGGCTCTTACCACCCAGGAGGACATTTATGTGAGAAAGGAGGAGGGTGTCCCAAAGTACATGGGATTCCTACCACATACCTAACACAGAAACAGGCATTTTGGGTAAACTCGCTGTTGCTTGCCTCAGACTTTCCCCCACTCGATAGTAAGAAAGTTGAAGCTAGGAATCGCTTCTTTTTTATCACGGCACCCCTGGTGCCTGACATACTTTGTAGGTGACCAAGAATGCTTACAAATTTAAATTCAACTCACACAACATCTGACAACGGAATGACCAATGACTACTTTAAAAGCATCCAAGTGGTCAAGGTTTCATGTCGTAAGACCAGCAACAGAGATGTTTTGATGTTTTTACATTAGACAGAGCCCAGGAGGCCCACTTTTAAGGTCAGCTTTCAGGGCAAGAAACAACAGAAAGAAGAAAGAAAAGCTTTCACTTACCGAAGTAAACAAACATCAACTGCAAAAAGAAGGCAAGAGATAAGAAATGGATATAAAGATTACAGCGATATCCTGAAGACTTCCATCGAAGCAAGCTCAGTGCTGTGCTCTCCTGGCCGGATGAGCAGAAGTGTAATTTATATGCCCAGACTTCATCATCCTGAGCTTTTTTTCTTTTTTTTTCTGTTAGGGTGATAAGTTGTTTTAATCAACCTGGCTTATTCTTTTTTCTCCACGTCTGATAGAGTCGTAAGCTAGAAGGCAGTTTCGTGAATTTCTCCTTCTATTTGGTTGATATATTATGCTCTGTTCCAAGTTTTTCTCTTGAGAGCATCCCTCTTTTATTACTTTTTTTCTCAATCCTTTTAATGAAAGTTTTGCAAAGCATGACGACTGTTTTTATTCCTGATCTAAAAGGGAGATGGCACAAAATAGAAAGAATAGGAGTGCAGCGGGAATGATTTTTTAAGGAAGACATTGTGTCCTTAACAAATGAATGCCATGCAAATTATAGAAGCTGGAGGGGTCTTATTAATTGTGAGAAGTTCCTAAAGATAAACAAAATGAAACCAGGAGGCAACATACCCTTCCTCATTGTCTTCTCCTGTTGCTTTTACAGATTACTGTCTTTTTAATTTTTTTGATGAAGACTGTATCCATATCTATGTTTGGCATGGTACTAGCCACCCTGTCGGCACACAATTAAGTTTATCTTAATTAATGGTAATAATGATGAGGCAAGGTGAGAAAGTTTCACTCAATTTTCTACAGCTTCATTTACCAGCTCCTTTGCACCTTCTCTGCAGTTACTGAAAAGAAAAAAGCTTCATTTGTGCACACACCCTGTGCCTCAACCATCCCACTTTCTTTATATGCCAGATGAATCTCCCAGGGATGCAAGGTGCCAGGAGTAAAGTTTTGCAATCCTGAAGTTCTATTCAGAACACTTCCCCAACTCTGCCGCATGTCCTGTTCAAATATCTCAACCAGTATCTCTAAGATCGCTCTGCTTCCTTGTCTGGAAAGATTAGGGCCCCCACCTCTGGTTATCTGCCATTTTAGATGGCACTGCCTTGGGACCAATTGCACTGATCAGTGAATTGATGCTGTCCTTCACGGTCTTCCAAGCGGTTTCATGTATGTGTCTTCTCTCTTATAGGGACAGGGTTTGAAATAATGCTGGTCATATTTGCTCACTGAATGACTGAACCAAACTGACCTGATCCTCTGTGGTTAATCTAGTACTCATTCCTAAAGTCTCAGCTCAAATAGTTATCTCTTCCATGAAGCCTTTCTCATAGGTCCACCCTGTCTAACACGCAAACACAAACAGACTCATATGTTCTATGCTCCCAGAGCCCTACGTTTATATCACAATTTAACACTTGCTTCCATCTGTTTCCCACTTGAGACAGAGGCCATGTCTTATTCATCTTTGGGTGCACCATAGCAATTTCTCTCAGGGAGAATACATAGCAACCATCAAGGAGGGGTGGCTGCAAGGGTTCAAGTAGAGAGCAACTGGAGAAGCCAAAAATATTATGTACACGAAGTGCCCGATTAGGTGGTGAGATGATGTCATTCAAGGAAGTTCACCTCAACCAAGACATGGAACAGAAACCAGAAACCACAATATAAGACCAAATAGGACCAGAGGACAGAAGGAGGTGGGTCGGTGTTTGCTGTGGTTATCTAATTCTCTGGCTCTTAGAGGGAAAGTACACGGATGTCCAGGGCTTGTGGGAAGTAACAGACCAAGAGGCTGAACAGACTGTCCTCAAGAGAAAATGGAAAGATATCACAGTGGAATGGAGGCCAAAAGGCCAGAGCAGAGCTGAAGTCACCAGAATCAAGAATATGGCTCAAAGCAGAGAGAGATCCCTAAACACTCTGGAAATCCTAATAAACCTGTTCAGGTCTGTAGTAGTGAGCACTCAATAAAGAGATGTCACAGGTTTACATGGCCCATAAGTTCTAGTAACAATGAATACAATTTTTACTTAATCAGTTAGGACTTGTTTAGTTTTAAAGAATGGAAAATCCAAATGAAACTGCTTTAAATTAAAAAAAAAAAAAGTGACACTTATTGCTCGTATAAAAGGTTTTGAACCTAAAATTTCAGGCACAGCTAGATCTAGGTGCTCAAATGAAACCATCAGAAATCTCTCTCTGTCCAGTTGCTTCCCTGTATTAGATTTCTTCAACCAGAAGCAAGGATAGGCATCCAGAGCACCAGGCTTAGAAGCAAATAGCCAAGGAGACCCAAGGAAAAGAGAGACAGAGCTTCTTTCCATTAGCTTCAGCAAAACTTCTGAGACTGAGGCTCATTGGCTGGCTTAGATCACATGTCAATCCCTGAACCAATCAGTGCAGGAACATGGATGGAATGTCCTCATTGCACAGGTCTTGAGCATATGTCAGAAGAAGGAAAAATGGATGTAACCCAGCAGAAGAAGGCAGAGTAGTTGTGACCAGGTCAGAACAAGGAAGACTGGATGAACAGGAAAACCTACACATCTACCTCAGCAGTGTTTAGCATTTATTAGGCACCTCTAGTGTCCTAGACATAGCTAAGAAATAGCAATCAGTGCTGTATTGGCTTTTTAAAGCACTCAGCAAGGAGGACTATAAAGAAAAGCTTTCTCCTCCTTCACAAATCCCTCCCCCAAAACTGCTCCAAGAATGAAGAGCAATTTATTTCAAAAGTGATATGACTTAGATTTCTTAGTCATTGTGTTTGAAACATTTTAGGAATCAAGATCAAGAAATTAGCAGTAAAATTTGGAAAGGAAGAGGTAAAAATACCTCTACTTGCCGATTATATAATCATAAAACCCAAAAGAATCATGGGTAAAACTACTATAAACAATAAAAAAAGAATAGCAAACTAGACAAATAGAAACTTTTTTTTGTTCCTGTTTCATTTGCTTGTTTATTTTGTTCTTTAGATTCTACTTATAAGTGAAATCATATGACATTTGTGTTTTGCTGTCTCACTACACTCAGCATAATACCCTCTAGGTCCATCCATGTTGTCACAGATGGAAAGATTTCATTCTTTTTTCTATGGCTAATACTCCATTGTATATGTGTACCACCTCTTCTTTATCCATTCATCCATTCAGGGACACACAGGTTGCCTTCATATCTTGGCTATTGTAACTAATGCTGCAATGAATATGTGGATAAGCACATCCCCTCGAAGTAGTGTTTTGGGTTTCTTCAGATAAATACCCAGAAGTGGGATTACTAGGTCCTTCTTTGTCTTCTTTGTCTTTGTTTTAAAGTCTCTTTTGTCTGACATAGTAGACAAATAGAAACTTAATATACTCCACCAGTTATAAAGCTATTGTCCTTTATCTCAAACCCACCCATGTATACTCAGCTTTGTGATGCAGAAAGGGGACTCTACAAACCCAATTTCAGTTTTGTGGACTGAATGAATAATTGATTATCACTAGAACTTATGGACCACGTAACCCTGTCAAGATCCCTTTATTAAGTCCAGTACTATAAACCAGAACAGATTTTTTTTCTTCCTGTGTAGCTTTAAAAGTAGGGAGCCCTACAGGGAGATGGCAAGGCTGGAGGCGGGTTGGCTTTCTACCTACTTCTTGTTCCTCGAATGTCTCCAAGCAATAACCCCTCACTCCAGTAGCAGTAGCAGGATCCGATTTTCAGTTTCTCTAAGAATTACAGAACCAGCCTCAGAGTACTACCCTTAGGTGGTACCCTAAGAGACACCACTCCCAGCCAACCAGTGCCCTCTCCTCAGAGGCCCACTCCCATGAGCCCTTCCTCTGAACTTGGAGAGGCCAGCACTGGCCGAGCAGTCTCCTCCTCAAAGTCTGAATGCCAGCTCCACAGGGCCCCTCTCTAAACTTGGAGGTTTAGTCATTCCATCCTCTTCCCTTTTTACCCAGCCCTAGAGGTAGTAGCCACTTCCTGCAGTTTCTTCCTCTGTGATAACTTGGTGTTTTCTTTGCACCTTTTCAGTTACCCACTTAACAGTTTTATATCGGTTAACAATTATTTGTATTCAATAATCTCTGTTAAAATAATTGGTATCATTTCTGTCCCCTGACTCGACCCTGACTGATACCTATTCAGAAAACAATAGACTTCACGTATACAAAATAACCAGTTAGAAGATATAAGGAAAGAGGAGAGAAAACCCCATTCACAATAGTGACAGAAAAAAATAAGATAAAATACCTAGGTACTAAGCTAATAAGAAATGTGCATAACCTATATAGGGAAACCCATAAAATACTCCTGAAAACACGAAAGAGTTTAGACCGATAAAAAGACACATGCTCTTAGATATTAAAACTCAGCATTAAAAGGATGCTTAAATGTGATCCCAATAAAGATTCAATCGGCTTTTATTTTTTCTGGAATGAAACAAGTTATATAAATTTCTTATGGTAGAATAAAAAAGCAAGAATATCGAAAAAAGCCTTGACAAACAAAGCATAATGAAGAGGTGGGGGGTAAATCTGCTAGATATTAAAACATATTGTAAAGCCACTGTGAAAAACATAGTGTGTGATTACACATTGATGGCAGGCAGACCAACGACCCAGAATAGAAAACCCAAAAATAGACCTAAGCGTATATGGGAATTTAATATATGATGAAGGTAATATCTCAAATAATGAGAAATAGAGAGTATTTTTAAATGATGGGACTACTAGATGAGCACATTGGGGGGGGAATGCAATACGTTTATTTCACGTATACTTTAGGATAAATTCTAAATGGGGTAGAGATTTAAAAGGTTTAAAAAGTAAGAAAAGTCTGGCCTAGCTATGACTCAAAATTAAAAAGCAATAAAAGGTATATAAATTTGAGGACATTAAAAAAATTTTTTTTTGCACAGGAAAAAGGAAAAATCCATAAATAAAGTCAAGATAATGTCAATCAGGGAAAACTATTGCAAAGAATAAAATCAACAGAGGACTAATATTCCAAATATATGAACATCTCCTAAAATTAAGAAGAAAAAGACTAACAATCAAATTTAAAATAAGCCCAATACATGAACCAAAAGTTCAAAAAATTCAATGGCCCTTAATTAAATAAAAGACATTCAACCTTGTTCAAAATCAGAGCAAATAAAAGTGCATGTATATGACAAAAGAGTCATATCTAGAATATAAAAAGAATTACTAAAATCATTAAGAAAGAGACAAACAATCTAATATAAAATAGGCAGAAAAAATAAACACCTTTAACAGGCATTTCACAAAAGAAGATATTCAAATGACTATGAAAAGGTACATACCCTCATTAGTCATTAAGGAATCACTACATATCCATCATAATGGCTAATATTTTAAAAGACTAATAACAAGTGTTGGCAAGGCTGTACATTAATAAGAGCTCTCATCAGCTGCTGGTGAGATGTAAATTGGTACCACTATGTTGGGAAACTTTTTGGCAATATCAGCTAAAGCTAAACATATATCTACCCCCAACCCAGAAATTCTTCTTTTAAATAAATACCCTAGAGAAATAAATGCATATGTCCAAAAATGACATGAACAAACACATCCATACCAGTGTTATTCAAAAACAGTCCAAAAAACCTGGAAACAGCCCAAATGTCCATCAACAGAATAAATACGTCATAATTTATTTATCCATACAGTGAAACACTACACAGCAATAGAAAATAACCAACATGCTATATATAACCACATGGGTGGATCTCATAGATGTTATGCTGAGTGAAAGAAGCTAGAAATAAAATGCTGTATGCTGTGTGACTCATTTACATGAGGTAAAAGTATTTATGGGGCTAGAAATCAGAATCCTAGTTACATCTGGCAAAAATGTTGACTGAGAAGAAGTAGAAAGGAGCTTTCTGGGCTCTTGAAATATTTTATATCTTGATAATGATGATAGTTACACAGATGCGTATATAAATAGAAACATACAAACTTTATTTAAAATTAGTTCACTGTACACATTTTGCAGGTTAGATCTCAATAAATGTCAAGAATACAAAAAAAAAGGTAAATTGAAATACCGTTCTCACCTATTAAACTGGCAAAAAATCAATAAGTTTGACAACACTCTCTGTCAGTGAGATTATGGTGACACGGGCACTCACATGAGTACGTTGCTCATCCTTTTATGGAAGACAATTTGGTGATGTCCAACAAAATCATGTATGTATCAATTCCTTCATCTACCAATCACACTTCTAGGAATCGTCACTGTCAAAAACTACAAAATGATGCATGTACAAAGATATTTATTGGGCATTTTTCATAATGACAAGAGATTAGAAACGAGACTAATGTTCATCAACTGGGAACTTGTTGAATAAAGTTGATGGGCAGGCAGACAGGAAAGAATGACACATGACAGAGGATCGTGCAGTATAAAAAAGAACGTAGAACACTCTCCTGGTTATATCTTTCAGTGACAAAAGATGCAGAATGCTCTTTAGAGTATGTGACTTGAAAGAGCAAGGGGTAAGGTTGTTTAAAGACAGCTATGAATTCTTTGATGGCTATGAATCCTTTTGTCCACAGTTGGACCTCCCTTCCTTCCTTGGGAATCTGGGCTGGCTTGCAACTACTTTGACCCATAGAATATGGTGGAAAGGACACTGTATCAGTCAGAGCCTAGCCTCTAAAAGGACTGCAAGCTTCCACTTTACTCTCTTAGAACTCTAAGGCATGAGGTAAAAAGTCTTCCTACCTTGCTAGTAAGACCACCCCATGGGAAGGCCATGGAACTCCTTAGAGAAGGAGGAGAGCCCAGCTGAGCCCAGATTTCCAGCCATCTATGCAGGGCACCAGGCATAAAAATGAGCTGTCTGAGATCCTCCTGGGCAGCCCAGCCACGCCCAGACACCCCTAAATATCATTGACACCACAGGGAGCAGAAGAACTGCATAAAGCAGTAATAAGCATATTGTTCTTTTTAAGCTATTACATGTATTCTGTAGCAAATAATCAATTTGATGTCATCAGGAATCGAAATGTTGACTATAAAAGACTATAAATCAAAGAAGTTAAAGACCCTGTTACAGTTGAATGGAAAATATCAGTACATACGCATATGTTTTCCATTTCTACAAATATGTATTTCCCAGTTCTGACCACTGAAAAGACCTAGGAACAACGAGCAACTCCAGTGCTCTCTACATAGTGTTACCCACGAAAAGGCACCAGGACTCCTCATACAAATGACTGATTCCAAGTCTGGGGCTGGAAACACACACAAGAACAGCCTAAGATACCTTTTTGCACCAGGGAGGCAAGAAAGCTATCGAAAAGGTCACAATGAACCAAATCAGAGGCACACACTGATCTAAGATGATATCATATAAGAAAAAAAATTAATGACTGCAATAGATTGAAACATATCAAGTATATAAAAATTCATGAGTTCATCATGACACTAAAACAAAAAATCTCATTGGTCACCACTGGAGGTTGCTAAGGCACCAACTTATTACTCCAAAATTTCATACAGCGAAAAGATCAAACATTTACTCTGCCTTTCCTGTATAAATTCTATTTCAAAATAATGAAAAGATTGTCGGGAGAAAGTTTCTTCTATGCAGAAAAACTCCAAGTAACAAAAGCAGAAGGAGTGGTGGAATTAGAGTATCACCACCACTTTTATTTCAGTGAAATAAAAGATTTAGGCAGTAACTACGAATGGATGCTAAAATTCATTAGCTGAAAGGTTGATGGAAAACATTATAATGGAGAGATCAGGCTGACACCACTTCAACACACAAATCTATCTTTGCAACACCACCAGTGGAAGAACCGCACATTACATACATGCCTCATGATGTATTAAAATACAAAACACAGCTCCACCTATGAACCTATGAAATGCTTCTGTCTAGAAAAAATGAACCTGAATCTGCTCCATCTCTCGATATAGTTGCAAGATAATAGGAAACACCAGGAATCGCGTAACAAGCTAAATGACATAAAGAGAACGTAATCAAGCAAATCCAGAATGTCGGATATTCTGCAAGCCAAATATTCCGGCACTTCCAGCAAATAAAATGGCATTTTAAAAAAGGTAAAGAGAGTCTGATATAGAAAAACCACATGCAATATGTGAATCTTTTTTTAAGATCCTATACAACTAGCTGCAATGCCACATGAAAAAAAAAAAGCCTTTGAGTTTATCAGTTTCTTAAGTAACAAAGTAAAAGTTAAATATTTACTTACCCTATGACCCAGGAATTCCACCTCGAGTTATTTACCCAAGAGAAACGAAAACATCGATAAAAAGATGAGTTTGAGGAAGTTCAGTCATTTTATTCATACGATGGGATATTAAGTGGTAACAAAAAGGACTGAACTACTATATACACAACATGAATGCATCTCACTGGTACTATGCTAAATGAAAGAATTTAAATACAAAGGAATATTGTATGATTCTCTTTACATGAAGGTTGAGAACAGGCAAAACCAATTTATGGTGAAAAAAGTAAGAGAAAAGTAAGAGAAGTGATTGCCTCTAGAATGCAGGTTGACTGGGAAAGGCTGTGAGAGGTCTTTCTAAGATGATGGAATGTTCTATATCTTGATAGCAATGTGAGTTACAAGAGAGTATACACCTGTCAAACGTACGGAATTGTACAATTAAGATAGGCACGTGTCACTCTAAGTAAATTTTACCTTAAAAAAGAACTATAAACAAATACTGAACTCTACACACAGGTTTTCTTTTCATAGGGGTAGTATCAATTCCGACACCACTTCTGTGTCTATGTCTATTCTACACCTGAGCAAATAAACACATTGAGATAACAGGGCCAGATTTCTCGGTCCTAGAGGATGGAAGTACAAAAGTGGAAAGGAAACAACTAAAATGTATTCATTGGGACGAGAGGCATCAGTATTAATTTATAGTTTTTAATACAGTTTTTAATCCTTTATAGTTTTATAAATAAAATTAAATGTGTGTGCACGTGCGTTTCTGATCTCTGTCCACTGCGACAGCCTGAAGCAATGATATTACAGAAGCAGTGAGCACACCTAGCGCCCAGAGCTTGGTTTCAAAGTACGAGTCTCCACTAAAAAGAATAACAACTCCTTTGGAAAAACCTGATTCCAGGGCTGGAGCAGGAAAAGCGCAGGGGATCCTGGAGCACCTTGTCACTCGAAGTGCTCGAAGAACAAATTGTTCCCCGCTAAGTACTTATTAATTAACTGTACAATGAAGAAAACTGGAGACACTGTCTTAACCAAATGGTCAAAGTCCGCATCACCAAGGTCCTCCTGATGGGATGCAGAGACCAACACATCACAGCCTTGGTACTGCTGTCAAAAAGACGTAACTTAAATCTAACCATCAGGAAGCTTCAGACAATCCCAAATTGAAACAGTCTGCAAAATAACTAGCCTGTGCCATTTTAAAAAACAATAATAATAACAAGGTCAAGAAAGACAAAAATTGAGGACCCTTTCCCAAATGAAAAACCCTGCAAAGACATAATCACTAAATGGGTGGTCCTGGGTCAGCTCTGGCCTGGGAAAAAATACGTAACTAATATAAAAAGAATTATTGGGAAAAATTGCCAAATTTTGAATATGGGCTGAAGATGGATAATAGTATTATATCAGTGGTAAATTTCTGGCTCTTGATAATTATATAGTGGTTATGTAAGAAAATGTCTTTGCCTTCAGGAAATACATAGTGAAGTATTTACAAGTGAAGGGATATGATCTCCAATACACATCTCACATAATTCCCCAAAATATAAATAAATAGTAAATCAAATAGAGCAAAATCCAAGCATTTGGCAAATTTGGGCAAAGGATATATTAGATTCCTTTGCCCTATTCTTGCAACTTCTTTGTCAGTTTTAAATTACATTGTTTTAAAGTAACACACCAAAAAATCATTATTTGACAAATCAGGGAAACAACTAGGGGCAGGGTGAGATGATATTTATCAATTCCTGCTCATTCTGAGCAGTGTGACAATGACATGGTGATTGCATTTGTTTGTAAGCCTTTGCTAGTTAGAAATACATGCTGAATTGTGTGTGGTTATATGACATGATGTTTGAAATTGGCTTTAAAATATTGCAGTGAAAACACAAGGTGAGGGGACAGATAAATGAAGAATGGTTGAATGCTGATAACTGATATATCTGGAGGATGGGCACAGGAACCTCAATACACTGTTCTCTTTCTTGTTGCATATAATTGAAATTTTCCGTTTAAAAAAAAAAAAAGAAAAGGTTGCCAGATGTGTAAGGAATGAATTCTCCAAGTAATGGAGAGGGAACTTGATTGTTTGGGCCCCAGTTCCCGCTCTGCCGTAGCCTCAACCGGAGCCTGGGCAAGGTGACATCCATCTGGTCATCTGCAAAATAAGGCTAATGATGCTGCCTCTTGTGAGGTGCAGAGTAAGAATGATTTGCAAAGTCTCCCAGGCAGTGGTCACGTGTGACAGGGCTGTGCTCTTGTCAACTGAGCAAGCGGGTGCCTGGCTGTGCCCACCCGTGCCATTCAGCCCAGCCAGGTGGGTTCTGCCCCGCCAGGTGGACCCAGCTGGCTGACTAGGTACCAGTAGTCTTCAGTCTCCTCTGCTGCATCCTGCATAGGCATCCAACTACTTTGGCAGCACCAGACATAGGGGTGGAAAGCAGGAGGGGACACTGCACTGAGCCTGCCTTCATTATGGAGGAAATAAATTTACCAAGAGTGATTTATAGCTTTCTGGAAGAAATTAATTTCTAAATGAAATAATAAGTTTCCTGATAGTCATTTGCAAGGCTTGGAACCTCGAGGCTGGGCCCTCTCCCCCCTCTGCTCAAACCCCTCCACAGGCCGATTAGCTTGCTCTGCCATGTCTGTGGATTAATGCCTCTTTCCCTGGTGACATGCAAGCCCTTCATTCCACAGAATGGGACAATGAGACGTCCAATTAGGGTGAGGTTCCAGGAGCGCCAGCTTCGGAAACATGGCTGGGCTTGCAGGAGAGGCCTTTCAATTGGCATTGGGACAAAGAACAGAATCTTTTGGGACCACAGGACTTTCACGTGCCCAAATGGGCCTTTCTCAGGGCAGCTCTGGACTTGAGCAGTTGTGAAGCAAACAAAATGTGCCCCGCCCCCCCACCCCCGCCGTGGCCTCTGGCAGGTGAGCGAGAGGACCTTGGAAAGTCTCCTTGAAGAACTAGAGTCCCTTGAGTAGATTTATTGCTGCTGTGTGTCTTGTCACTGCCTACCGTTCAGACTACTACTGGCTGGGCTGGCCACATGGGGTGGAGAGAAAGCTGGGTGTCTCTCAAGGCAAAGGGAGTACCTTTCCCCCTTCCAAAAAAGGTAGAAACAGAAGAGATGCATCCATAATAAAAGTAATGCTGATCCTCTATCATTTCCGTAAGGGTTAAGAGTTTAAATGCTTGTCTTATTAGGGAGACCATTTCATGGTTGGTGTAGATGCATGATCACTGCTCTGTACACCTGAAGCTGAAGCTGAATAATAATGAATGTCAACTGTAATTTTATATATATATATATAGTCACAGGGTGTGGAGTACAACATAAGGAATAGAGTCAGTGGAATTGTAACAGCAATATAGGATGCCAGAGGGGTCATAGATTGGGGGAGGGGGTTATCACTTTGTGAGGGGTGTAAATGTCTAACTATTACATTGTTTTGTACACCTGAAACTAATAATTAATAAAAAGCAAAAAGATTTTAAATGCAGTATTCATTTAATTCCCCTAAAAAGTACTTTTATTTCTACTTTACTTATATACCTATATATTATAAACTTATATATTTAAAAGTTTATTATCTCCACATGAGAAACCTGAAATTGAAGATCAAGTGACTTCCAGAGGCCAGAAAATAACAAGTGGGAAGTGGGATTTGAACCTAGAACAAGTTTGAGACTTAAATCCCGGCTCTTAACCTCTGTGTTATACTGCTACTAACTCTTTGGAACCAAAGCCCAAATCTGAATGGCACTTGCCCAGCTCCAGGAATGGAGGACTCGGTCAAGAGGAGTCTGGAATTCTAGAGCAAGAAATGTGCCCCTGGGCGTGGGGTAGAAGACTGACATCCAGTCATGTAGAAGGCCACAAGACAAAAAGCCAGGGAGGCAGACATGAGGACATCTAACCTCGGGGGACAGACATCCAGGGCAGCCATTGAACCAGAAAGATGCTTTTTCTGAAGGTGGGGAGAGAAGACTTGGTGGCAGGGCCATTAAAAGTTTGTTAGGAGCCACTCTGGGTGGGACTGGTTGAATTCAGTTGAAAATTGGGAGAGGGAACAATCTCTGTGGGCTGAGTTAGTCATAGAAGGCTTCTTGGAAGAGGGGGCCATCGCGTTCACCCCTGATGGCAGATATGATTAGGACAGGAAGAGGAAATGCCTTTATCGAGTCACCAGGGTGAACAGAGCACCAAGTGAGTTTCTGATTTTCCTTCTCTCTTAAGATAAAACCTACACTAATGAGACCCTATTTAGGGACTAGCACTCTGCAAGTCACATAGCACTTTACAGAGGAGGGATCTTAAGCTCAGAAAGAACAACTGTGAGCATGAGCACTTTGCTTAAGACAAGACAAAGTCAGTTTCAAATCCAGATTTCAGAGACCTTAACCCTTGCCTTTTGGGGCACAAGGTGGAAGACAGCCACTTGCTGATGGATTTGAAGAGGCTTGTTGTGGTTGCCTCTTGGCAGAAGAGTGAGATTCCAAACGCTGCTGTTTCATCTCATTTGCTGGTATCACTTGGCTTAAGGTAGCATTTCTGGCTAATGGGTGGGAGCCAGGTGTCAGGGAAAGAGGCAATGACCGAAGAGGAAGAATCATTCATTAATGCACCCATTCATTCGTCAAATGTGTGTTGAGCATCTACTATGTGCCAGGCTTTGTGTCTGTTTCACCCTGTAGCCCCAGTTCCTAGGAAATACAGTCCCTGTGCTGATTAAATGATAGCACAAATATAGAATTACATTCTGGAGCAAATGCTATGAAGAACAAGTACAAGAAGGTTGTAAGAATTGTAACAGAAGCCCTGACCTAATCTGGGAAGTAACCAAAGGCTTTCCCAGGAAGTGACATGTAAACTAAGACATGAACGTTTAATAGGAATTAAGAAGAGAAAGAATGGCTTGAAGAGCAGTCCAGGAAGATCAGGCTACCAGGGTCAAAGCCACGAGGCAGGAAGGAGCTGGGAGAGGCCGGTGGAGCAACGGAGAGCAGCCTCAAGGTGACCCTAGAGAGACAGGCAGGGCCAGACAGTAGAGGGCGCAGAAGGATAGTGGCCTTTATCCTAGGGGCGTGGGAAGCTGCTGAAAAGTTTTAAACTTGGGGATGTGTAAGTAGAACTGTGCTGTAAAATGTGAACCTGACTGCTATTGAGATAATGAATCAGAGGGGGACAAAAGTGGGACAGAAAATGGTTAGAAAATGAGTGCAGTAGAGCAGGTGGGGAGGAAAAGTGACTTCTACACAGGTAATGGCCACAGACTCAGACATCGATGGATTTAACAAAGGAGGCAATATCGACAGAAGATTCTCCAGCAAGGAAGACAGATCTCACATAACACTGGCCCTGGTCATCCCATTTCAAAAGGGGGGAGGGGTTCTTGGTTTCATGAAAGAGGAACTGTCAACCCAAGAGGTAATCTGAACTACCCAAGATGACCCAGCCAGGAACAGAACCCAGGTCTCTAACCCTGAGGCCCGCGGTCCATTTCCTGCACAGCAGACTCTTCTGGGGACAGCACCGAGGGATAGCACCACCACCAAATGCCTCTCGGGGCTTATGTTAGCCTAGAACAAGACCCACAGTCTAGTGATGTATTTCACACTCTTTACTCAAAACTGGTCCCACTTGCCAGCAGTCCTTGCGGATCTCCCTCCCCTGAATTCCATGATAGATAATTCAATAAGCCCCTGTAATTCATTTTCTATTGCTGCTGTAACAAATTACCATAAACTTAGTGGCTTAAAACAACACAAATGTACCCTCTTATTTTCTAGAGGTCAGAAGTCTGGAATTAGTCTCACTGGGCTGAGTAAAGTCAAGGTGATGGCAGGACGGGTTCCTTCTGGAGGCTCTGGGGAGAATCTATTTCCTTGTTCTTTCCCATTTCTAGAGGCAGCCTGTATTCCTTGGCTGATGGCTTCTCCTCCATCTTTAAAGCCAACAGCATAGCGTTTGCTTCCGTTGTTACATTGCCTTCTTCTTCTGTCAAATCTCCCTCTGCTCCCCCTTATAAGTACACTTGCGATTACATTTTGGGCCCACCTGGATAACCCAGGGTGATCTCCCCATCTCAAAATCCCTCACTTAATCCCATCTGCAAAGTCCCAGGATGCCTTAGTGGGCCATTATTCTGCCTACGACAGCTTTTCCACTGAGGGGATAAGCGAGGGGAATACAGGAATTAAACCTTCCGGACAACCTTCTTAGGACAATTGGGTTAATATTAAAGTTACTGAGCTTGCCTCGCGTAAAGATAGGCAGGAGAGGAAACAGGAAATAGAAGATAACTGACAATGAGCCAAAAAGACAAGCCTTATGCTGAAACAAGGATGGATGCCTTCCCTTTCAGAGACCACAGACACCCCCCATTTTGAGAACAGAATGAAAACTTTGACTCTCACAAAAAAAAATACACAAAGTGTATTTGTGAGGGGTGAAATGTCTGACTATTGCATTGTTTTGTACATCTGAAACTAACAACAAAATAAATACACAGACCCCCAACATACCATTCTGTATACAATTTTAGATGTTTCCCAGACCCCCTGCAGCCCATGAAAGCTAAACATTTGCTAAACACAACCAAAGCAGAGACATACAGATTTGGCCAGGTGTTCAGGTCTTTTAGTCTCTACATTCCTAACTCACTTTTTGTTTTTTAATTTCAAGTGTACAAAGCAACATAATAGTTAGACATTTACACCCCTCACAAAGTCATAACCCCCCTCACCCAAGCTACTACCCCTCTGCCATCTTATATAACTGTTAAAATACCACTGACTATCTTCCTTATGCTATATTCCACCTCCATATATATATATACACACTTAATTATAGTTGACATACAATACTATTCTACTTCAGCTTCAGGTGTACAGCACGTTGGTCAGGCATTTACACCATCTATGAAGTGTTCCCCGTGATTAGTCCAGTGCCCATCGGGCACCTTACATAATCTTTACAACTTTGTTGATTATATTCCCCACACTGTATTTCATATCTCCATGACTATATTGTGTCTGCTAATTTGCACTTTCTAATCTCTTCACCTTCTTCCCACCCCCTCCTCCCTCCCATCTAGCAACCAACAGTTTTTTTTTTTCCTAAATCCCTGAGTCTGTTTCTGTTTTGTTTGATCATTTATCTGTTCTTTAGATTCCACATGTAAGTGAGATCATACGGTATTTGTCTTTCTCCGTCTGACATTATACTTAGTAATATTTTTACTGATCTATCTCCTTGGACAACGGAAGCAAAAGAAAAAATAAACATGTGGGACTCTATCAAACTAAAAAGGTTTTCCACAGCAAAGGAAACCAGCAATGAAACAAAAAGGCATCCTACCAAGTGGGAGAAGATATTTGCCAACCATAGGTCAGATAAGAAGTTAATATCCAAAATTTATTAAAAAAATAAAAATTAAAAAAACTAAAAAAAAAAAAAGCATACAATTCAATACCAAAAAAACAAACAACCCTATTAAAAAGTAGGTAGAGGACATGAAGAGACATTTCTCTAAAGAGGACAGACACATGAAAAAATGCTCAATGTCACTAATCATTAGAGAAATGCAAATAAAAAATACAATGAGATACCACTTCACTCCTGTCACCATGGCAACAATTAATCAATCAACAAACAAGTGTTGACAAGAATGTGGAGAAAAGGGAACCCTCGGAAATGTTGGTGGGATTGCAGGTTGGTGCAGCCACTGTAGAAAACAGTATGGAGTTATCTAAAAAAACTGGAAATGCAACCACCTTATGACCCAGCAATTCCACTGTTAGATATCTATCCAGAGAAATCTAAAATTCTAATTCAAAAAAATATATACACCCTAACTCACTCTTGCTTAGGTCATTTGGCCTATGCTGATTCTGACCTTGGTGGCTGGGTTTGGCACACTAACCAGAACCAGCCATCAAGCGAATGATGTCTTAGGGCCTCTGCTCATAAACGCTGGAGCTAGAGTGGACCACAAAAACAAACAAACCAAACTAACAGAGAGATTTTGAAAATCCAGCTTCACTTATATCAGTTCAATTTTCATAAACTGCACAACAAAAATGTGTACATTTGAGTGGTTGGAGCATTTTGTTTTCAGCATCTATTACATTAGATATAGTCAGACACTTCACTAGGATAAATAAAAACAGTTATGTACACCATAAGAAAAAGACAGATGACCCAATAGGGAAAAAAATGGGCAAAGACATGAACAGATGTTTCAAAAAAGAGAATAAATAGAACTCAATTTCATTAGTCATCAGGGAAAGGAGAATTAAATCCATGAGAGAACACTACACACTATCCAAACAGTCAAAGTAAAAAAAAAAAAGAACACATAGGTAAACTGGACTAAATTAAAATTAAAGACTTTTGTGTATCGAAGGACACTATCAACAGAGTGAAAGGGCAACACATGGACTGAGAGAAAATAGTTGCAAATTATACATCTGATGCATGATTAATACCCAAATAACAAGAATATATAAAGAACTCTTATAACTCAAACAAATAAACAATTTAATTGATAAATGGGCAAAGACATTTGTTCACAGAAGATATACAAATGGCCGGTAAGCACATGAAAACTGCTGACCATCACTAATCCTAGGGGAATGCAAATCCAAACTGCAATGAGATACCACTTCACACTCATTAGGAAGGCTATGATAATAAATAAATACTAAAGACCTTTTACATTTAGGTTTTAATCCGGTTTGAGTTCATTTTTGTATATGGTGTACAGTCAGGGTCCAGCTTCACTCTTTGTCATGTGGATATCCAGTTTTCCCATTTCAACCGCTTGTTGAAAAGACTATCCTTCCCACACTTGTCAAATACCATTTGATGATCTATGTAAGGGTTTACGTCTGGGTTTTTTATTCTATTCCATTGTTCTATGTGTCTGTTGAGAGCACTATTTTTAATAGCCCCAAAGTAGAAACTACCCAAACATCCATCAGTAGCAAAATAAATATCTCAATCGTGAGATAGTTGCACTGGGGACTACTAGCATACAGCAATGAAAGTAAAAGATTTACAACTAATAACAACAACATGAATGAATTTTACAAGCATGTGTGGAGCAAAAGAAGCCAGACACAAAAGAATACTTGCTTTATGACTTCATTTACATAAAATACAAAAGCAGACAAGTTCAACTTATGCTTCTAGAAGTCAGAATGTCTATTATTCCCAGAGGAGGGAAGCAGTTGTGACAGGAAGGGGGTGTGGCAGGCGCAGGAGGGGCTTCTGGGATGCTGGTGGTGTTGCATTTGTTGATCTGAATGGTAGTTTTCTGAGCACGCTGAATTAGTAAAATTCATCAACCTATTCATCTATCTGTGTGTTTTCTAGATGGTCCATTATGTTGCAATAAAAAGTTTTCTTTAAATAAGTATTCTACAGATATAAAGCCTAAGAAACATTGTCTCCCTGCAAGAACCATTATCACAGCCTGCGGGTCTGTCACTAGCTGCTGACCTGTCCAAAAATTCAACCAATCAGAACTCAGCAATGCCCAGGCTGTCCCAATCACAAACATGGAGTGGTGGGCAGCTGAAAACAGCTTAGAAAGTTCCCAGCAGCGTCTACTACAGCTCATGTTCCGACTTCATAAAGCTGATATAAACAAAGTGCATTATCCATGATGAGTGTCTAATAATAAAACAATAAGATTATACCTGTTGCTAATATGTCTACGACTGGGAGACAGCATGACAAGGGCAGACAATTAAATCAGGATATGCAATAAGTTCATCCTGGGAGGCTCTGAAAGAATGAAATGTGCCTCATTTATGACTGTCACCAGGAGACTGTGAGTCACTCAAAAGCACCGCGGGCTGCAGAAGCCTCAGGAAACCCGCCTTTCAACCTGTGATGCCCCTTTGTACTGCTTCATGCAAGGCTGTCTCTCCCGTGGTCCCCTCGCACCTTTCAAATGATTCTGCCCAACACTTGTGACCATGCACCACGTGCCAGACGCTGGCTGAACTCTCTCTGTATCGTCTCACTTACACCTGCATAATGACCCTGGAGGTCGGGACTATGCTACCCTCATTCAAAGGGGAGAAGACCAAGGCTTCTGTAAGCATAGGCGGGGGCATATGGGAAACCTCTGTGCCTCACTTTTACTATAAACCTAAAACTGCTCTAAAAAAATAATCTTTAAAATAAACCTGTAAGCATCTTGCCCAAGTATAACCAGTAAGTGGCAAACTGGGTTTCAAAATAAGGCTTTCAGACTCCACCACTTGCCTCTGAAGCATTATCCCATGATTGTCCTGATTTGTCCCCAGCCACAGAGAACTTGGGGCCTTGCTGAGGACATAAGACCTAAAGTGACAAAAGGAGAGTCCCTAGGGGCCTCAGCACCTTGAAATCCTGCTCCCATGCAGCTCAGGAATCAGTAGTTCACCTGCTGTCTACTCACTAAGCAGCGGCTGTGTCCTGTTTGTCTGAGTCTTTAGTGCAGAGGACCCAGGCACCGACTGAGCTGCGCAGGGTAGTGCTTCTTACGTGACAGGGAGGGAAGGAGGAACCATTCCTTTGACAGGAGACCATGGAACAGTCTAGAAGCCATCACTACTTTCCCAGCTCCACAGGGCTGGACAGTCACAGTGTCCTCCCATCTGTATATGGGAATTGGAAGGCTGACTTTAGGACATAGCTTGGTGCTATTCACATCGTGTCTTTATTTAAAATTTCTATATTTTGTTTGTGTTGAATTTTTCATTAATTTTTACTTAATATGCATGTCTATATGATGTTATCTTGCTCTTTGAGTCTTTTGGCGCCACCTATGTTTCGCTCCCAGGGCGAGTGCCTCACTCTCCTCACCCTAGTCCCAGCACCTGCCTATTTTCACACTTGAAGCAAAAGTCACACTCAGGATATAGCCATGAGTCCAAGCAGTGTGCTCTGTGCTCACAACCACAGAGGTCACGCCCAGAACATTCCAGCTCTGACATCCCCAATCTATACAAATGTATTTGTTGGTAACTCCTCACCAGATTCGAACAATGTTTCGGTGTTTAATTAAATTCCAAGAACACCTGTTTCGTCAGCTTATAAATTCCAACTAAATTGCAAGAGACTTCTGCTTGGCACGCAGGTTTTTTATTTTCTAGGCTGTAACCACAGCAACGTTTTCTCCTTGAATAGCGGTCTTCCGTTTCTGCCACACACATCACGTCCTCTTTTCTGTCTTCAGTGGGCATGGAGAGCTCACCACGGCTTTTCACTTTCCCCACCCAACTCTCTGGCTGGCAGGGGCAACACAATAGCATTTCCTGCTGTTGGTTTTCCTTTTCTTGGCGCTTCGCCTGAAGTTCGGACATTTGTACAAGCACAGTCCATAAACTGAACTACCTTCTCTACCTAAAACATAACTAAAACAGCTGCCCTTTTTTTCAGCATCTCTAGCACATAATTTAGGCCCAGGCTGAGTGCCCCGTACACATTTGCTGCGTCTCAGAGCTTCGATGCCCTGCTCTGTGAAAGAGAGGTGAGGACACTATCCCACAGCATGGTAAGAAGAGGCCATTCTCTCTGAGATCACACGGACAGTAGAGATGGCAGGCCCCTTCAGATTCCAAAACCTGCCCACCTCACCGACTTCTGGTTCTAGGACCCCAAAGTGACTCTATTCAGGGTCACCTGGGGGTATAGCAATGAACAAGTGTCAAAAACAGCAGTGGCCAGGATGAAAAACTAGAGAATGCCATCACCTGCATGGAGGCTGGTTCGGAAGGGCGGGAGACGTGTCATGAAACAGTCCCCACCTGTTTCATGTGAGTAAGGATGTGACTGAGGAGACGGTAATGACACCAGGCCTGCAGTTAAGTGCACTCTACGCGGACGGCCTGACTTCTCTGTGCTTCCGTTTCCGGTTTGAGAGAATGGGGGTAAATAATTTCTAACTCACAGGCTTGATGCATGAGGTAGAAAAATTAATTAAATGTTTAGACTAGGGCCTGAAATATACTAAGAGCTCCATAAGTGTGAAATTATTGTCATTGTTATGTGCCCCATAAGGTGCTTTGGCCATTCCACTCCCAAGAACGTCCCACCATCCCCAAGATCAGTTTCAAACTCCTGGTGGTTTGGCGAGCCATCACGCACACCCACATTCACTTTTCTCCACAGCTTCAGCTCACCTGTGCTCAGGCTGTCAGGTGCCCAGGGGTGCTCTCCCCTAACCTGACTTTCAGAGCATGCTTGAGCCTATCCAAAGCACCCCAGTTCTCAGGGACCCCCTCTCTTCTGCACTTCAGCTGACATGCGCTGCTTTGTTCTCCCACTCATGGGACACATCCGAAAGCCTCCTTGCTTTGCCTGTCCCTCTGTGGATGGAGACAGGCTATGACCCAATGCTTGTTCGCTCACACCCTCCCCAAATACCTGTCATGTGCTTCGTGCTAGAACCTGGGGTTAGAGCAATGGGCGAAGCTCTGGTGGAAGACGGTACTCAACCTGTTATTAGAAAAATGACTATAGAATTCTAAATCATGATAAAGGCAATGAAGAAAAAGAGAAAAGTAAAAGAGCTTTCTGGGGATTGGTACTCGTACGTACCCCACCCCTGTAGCTCTCTTTCTAGGATGAGTTCACGAACTTAATTGTCAGACCTCGTATGTACCCTGCCCCTCCATATTGATTTAAAGCTGAGAGCCTTAAGAGGAATGAGAATAAAGTGTTCACCTCATTCTGTAAATCCACCAAAATAGAATGGCTAGTCTAGTTCAGAGATGAGAAATCTTTGAAATAACATATTTCTATCAAAACATTATAAACAGATATAGTATCTAAAATCTTGAAAAGAAAAACTAAATAAAACTGAGAGTCTTTCACAGCCTCACCCCTCTGTGTAATGATCACAATACCTGGCACATCATAAGCTACAGTCTCTGAGCACAAAACCCTTCTATCACCTCACTAGCAAAAGACCAAATGGGCCTCCCTCACTTTTCTTCCTACCTTGGCAAAGGGATGGCTTGCTCTGTGGGTCCAGGCTCCCAGGCGCTCTTGGTTTGGTACAGGCCTTGGCTTTGCAACTGAACCTCAGGGAGGGAGTAGCTCATTGTAATTCCAGAGAGGACTCCAGGAGAGAGCAGTATGCAGAGTCCTTTGGACTAATTTTTTACCAAGCAAAAAGTGGTTAGGTTTTTAAAAACCACCCAACTAAGAGAGTGGTGAAAAAAAAATAAGACACTGCAAGCAGAAATTGATAGCTGAGATCTATGCCTGAGGTTTGATCTGTGCAAAAATCCAGCAAATTATTGGTTCTACATCTGAATGAAGTTTTCCAGGTGCTTTCAGGGAATTGTGGGATTTTGTTCTTCTATTCCAATCAGATCACTCTCTAGAGGGACATTTGGATAAGCCTGGCAATTCTCCCCTTTCTTCCTTTGAAAAGAAGGCAGCCCACCTTCTCCCACCTTTCTCTTAAATCTAACTTACTGTCCACTTATTCATTCTGGTGGCTTTTCTCAAGACTGTAATTACTGTTCCTGTGGAGGCCACAGCCAACCCTCTCCTGGAAGGCCAGTCCCTCTGATGCTGGAAAGCACTCCTTTCCCACACAGCCTGTCCACCTGCAGTGACTCCCGGTGGGCGCAGGCTTTTCCTGCAGGCCTCTGCGCTCTTTGCAGGCTTCCAGCCTGGGAAGCCGAGGGCCTGCAGCAAACTCAGCTTGAGCACCACCTGCTTCCTCGAGCTGTCGCCGTTGACTCTGGACTCCAGAAATGTTTTCCTACATCGGTGAAACTTGCCACTCCCCCTGCCTTAACTGACTGTCTTGGACTTTACTTCATCCATTCCTGTTTATAGAACACTGTGCCACTTGGCAGGCAGGTCAAACTCCTGGTCAGGGCTGTAGGGTGTACCTAAGAGAACGTGGACTTTGAAATCAGGTGTGCTTGGGTGCCAGTCCTAGCAACCCCATTACCAACTGAACTCCACTTTATCCATCTGCAAAGTACAGGATTCCATAAAGTTGGAAAACAAAGAAAAAATATCTTAGTACTTTGCAAAGTGAAAATGTCCTCAACGACATTATATATATTCACCTGGAATTCTAGACTTCGTGGACATCCTATAGTGATAATAATACCAGCCCCACAGGACGATCTTAAGGATTAAAGGGGTTAATATATACAAAGTTCCTGAATTCCTGCCAGGCCCTTCGAAAAGACTCAATAAATATTTCGTTCCCTCCCTCTCTAGACCAAACTGGTCCTCTTCCCACCTACACCATCATAACATGTGTGGCATCACAACTGACTATTACATACCTTCTAGCGCCATGCTAGGTGGTCTTAATTACAGTCTTCTCCATCTTTCTATGCAACTGTCAATCAAAAACATCAACTTGCTTAGAAGGGAACAAAACCGAGGCTGGCTGTTGTCATTTTCACCTTGTCCTTTGGAGTCCCATTGAGCTCAGGATTTTTGCAAAAATATATCCTGGCAGTGGCAGCTGTCTCGTGCTAAAATTTAGAAGGTAAGATGCTTATTTCATAGAAGGCTAAATTTCTGGCAACAACCTGTACCTCGTCTATTAGGAAAAATGAGTGGGTCTATATATGATTTGGAGCCTCTGTGGAGGTTTGGTTTAGATTGTCTCCAACTACACAAGAAGGTACATTTTCCAAGCCCCCAAATTTGTCAGCGTTACCTACATCTACAAACCTGTCATTTAAGTATGCTGTACGTTACTTTGAACAAATAACTCTGCTTTGTAACTAGGATTGTCCTTTGCTTGATCATGGCTGTGGGCTGAATTAATGTGACAAAGGGGGTTGTTGAAAAGAGCCTATTACAAAGGTGTGGTAATAATTGCTATCCAGAGGAAGTAACGAAATACACTCCAGTCTTGTTAAAAAGTACACCTCTGATGAAATATATATGTGATTGTAGTGGAAGAACAGCTCAAATTTGGTTAGGTTTTTAAACAACAGATACAATTTAGTTCAGCCTCTTCCCAACCCCCCATAATAAGAAGCTCATAGACTATTTCAGTGTTTTGCATCGCAAAGACAAGATGCGTATAATCTGGGCATAAATTTGTCTATATGTGCATGGGCTGCCCACACTGTACCACTTTAAATCTCTACTTTTCTCTGCCTGATAACAAGATAAATTACCAGGTGATGTCTCCTGGGCACAGGGATGGAAACATGGTACTTATTTTATAAACAATTCTCCCACCACACTGTAAGTCTAACCTCCTCAGGTCCAGGGAAGATACAACAAAATAGCAAAGGCCACACAGCTCTGCCCCCAGCACTCCCACTGAAGTTCTACACCTAGCTTCTGCAAGGGAGAATAGCACACATCAGCGTTTCTCAAATGCGTTCCTCTCAGAACCTCTTTTGATGAATCTGTATTCATATTTTGTAAATCGGCTTGAGAATCATTGTTTTGCCAAGGATGACTTTGCTAAAAGAATAATTTAGAAGAGAAACAGAGGCCATCCCATTATGTTCTTGCCTCTTATTATTTGACAACATTGATTGCTCTGAGTTTTTCACTAAAGGCAGAGATGTAGAGTTTTTAAAGGGCTCGTGAAAGCTCTCCTAGGAAATTCAAATTTCCTAGAAAATACAGCTGACCTTGAACAACACAGGTTTGAACTGCATTGGTTCACTTATATGCACTTTTCTTTTTTTCAATAAATACCTGTACTATTTCGAACAGTGGTTGGGAGTTTGTGGATAACGAGAGTCAACTGTATGCATTGATCTACAGCATTTTATGTGGGGGACTTGAACATCTGTGGATTTGGGGTACCCACCGGGGATCCTGGAACCAATCCCCCGCAGATATCAAGGGACAGCTAAGTTTTGGGGAAGTCAAAATTTATACATGGATTTTTGACTACGTGGGGGGGATGGTCAGCATAGGGGTCAGCACCCCTAACTCCTGCATTGTTCAAAGGTCCATTGTAACTCCAAGACCAAGTGGCCTCCCAGAGAGAGAGGCTAGAATACGTCCTCATTTGGAGTCCCCGTAGCTAGGACACAATACTGTCCAACAGTAGATGCCCAAGTATGTGCTGGACTCTTTGATAGTAGGTCATTCATTTGTAAGAGAGGAAACCCATCAGCCATCTGTCCCCCTCCAATAGGGCTCCAACAGGCACTGATCTCTGGGTCTGAAGCATAAGTACTAGCTTCCTTTTTTGGGCCAAATGTGGACCAGGACAGCCAAGGGGAATCACTAAACCTGTGCTCCTGGCCATTCCTGGAGGGACAGCTTTGGTACTGGGAGAAACCTTATCAGAATGCCTGTGACAGAATCCTAACACCTTTTTACTCTTGGAGAATTAAATGGTAAAGTAGCAAATAGAGACTGAACTTCTTTCCACAGGGTTCTCCTGCAATGTGCTCCAACTCCGCTGACTTTTGTACCAATTCTGAGGTTAACTTAAATTCTGATTCCCCAGTCCCAGGAACAATAACTGAAGATTAGGACTTCTCAAAGCTAACACCTATCGAATCCATTCCTCCATCCCTTCCTTGACCCATCAGGGAGGGGATGTTGCTAAACCTAGAGATTATGGGATTACCATTCAATTAGAAGCTATTCAGATTGATGAAATTATCTGGCCCACCCAGATAAAGCTAGCTGGATTAACAAAGGCACTTTATACAAGAAAAGTTCACCAAATTTAAAGCCTAGAAAATGTCTCTATTAAGTTAGTGGTAAGATTTAAAATAAAAAAAAAAAGCATCAACTTCAGGGGGGAAAAAATTCCTGGAAGCAAGTGCTTTCAATTAACTGATACAGCTATAGCATATTTTCCCTCTTTCTGTGAGGCTAAGCTAACCCAAGACAGAACATAGCCATTTAAGTAACAACTACAAAAACACAACATTAAAAAATTAAATTTGAGAGCATTTTCTTTGGGCAAAGCACTCTGCCAAGTCTTCTCTATGGACTATTTCATTTAATCCTCACAATGATTCAGTGATATTTGTGGTATTTTATCCTATTCTACAGATAAAATCTGAGAAGAGACCTAAGATCACCTACCTACTAAGTAATGATTCTGGGATTCAAATCCAGAATCAAAGCTCGCAACCGGTACACTCAACAAGACAGGCTATGACCTCCTCTTGGAGCTGTGACATTTGACAGGGACCACCCGAAAATTCCGTAGCCATTTTCACACAGCTAGTGGTTATTATGTGCCTGCCATGTTCCAAGCACTACCTTGGGTACCCTACATCAATCTTTATTGAATCCTTATAGTAGCAATTTGCTGTGGGCCATACTTCCATTTAATATACAGATAACTGGGGCTTACAGAGGTTGTGTCCCATGTCACCCTGTTAGGCAATGGCAAAGCCCGTACTCTACCCCCAAGCCGTGTCTCTCTCCAAGTCCATAACTTTGACCTCCAGGCTACCTACCTCCATACCAGGAGTTTCCATTTATGAATTTGGAGAAATTTCAGATGCTTGGAACTACCAGTGTATATTAAGATGCATGACAAGCTTCCCTCTGCAAATTTCTAGAGTAATCTCTTGGTTTCTCCAGATTTTGAAAACTAAGCAGCTGGCCCAGGGCAACCAGCATTGACTCAAAATGTAATCCACCATGCTGAAATTTTTCAAGAGAACATTGGTGACAAATGTTCCCCCAGTTATAAAATTTCCACTAGTAGTGTCACGGAACATGGAGGTTTTTATGTGAATCTGGGCTGCCCTCCAGCTCTTCCTAAGGTTCCTGCAAGGATTCCTTCACCTATGAATTGTTAGCTTTTAGAGCAGTGTTGGGGAGCCCTGCAGAGGTGCCACCAGGTGCCAGTTGTCTTAGCAACTAACAGGCGTATATTCCCACTACTTCCCTCTCCTCACTACCCAATGCACAATGGATTTAAAGCTCTTTTTTCCACTTCCTACTCTTAATAGCATTCAGTAGCTCAGGATCCAAGTGTGGGGCCCAAGTGGATGCCTTGCAAAGTCTTTGGCTAATTTCCTAAGAATTTCTTCTCCTTCACTCCCAGACTGGCTTCATCTGCCAGCTGGAGAAGTATCAGCAACTCTCCCCACAGCATTGGGCTTTCATCTCAGAGGACAGCTTCGTGATAAGGTTGATCCAGCCCACTCTCTATCCTGTGCATTTGCCATTATCAAATGTTCAAGTGGAACTAATAAATGCTTTTCACTTCCCTTGGACATAAAGAGTCTTGAAGAAATTGAACCAATAGAGCCTGCCACCTTCAGGGAATTAGTCTGGGCTTTGAGAAAATGAGTTTGCCATTTCTACCCCCTCTCCCCCGAAACAGCTCTCATTTCTCATGCTCACCTAAAAGGATAATAATATCTGTGCCATTACTATGCCAGGAAGAAAACTGTTTCTTTCTCCAGGAGGGAGAAACACATTTTCTAACTGAGCCTAGGAGACAAAATGCTAAAATTTGAATTCACTTTTCTTAGAATGTATCACTAAAATATCTGGGATCTGTCCCTGAGTCCTGGGCCATCAGCAGTTTCACCAATAAATTCATTTATTTTTCATGCTGACCTGAACCAGAGTTTGATTTTCCCCAGCCCCATTTCTATCCCCCCTGGAAACTTCCAGAGGAAGGACCCATGAAGTCTAAGACTTCTTGGAAGAGAAGTCTGGAAGGGCTGGCCATTGAAGGACAGAGTCCATAATGGTGTCTTGAGGAAGGCAACACTGGAGAGCACGTCTCAATGATTTTCCTCCATTTTCTTTCCTGAAGTTTCCCAGATAGAGCAAGTCTCCAAGAGGGCTCTGGAGAGAGAGCTCCAAGCATCTGCTTGTAATGCTTCATCACACCACTTCACAACTTTATGAGGAAGAAAACCCAGTGTGGTGCAGGATGGAGCCGATACACATTCTGAAGCCAGGAGTGGGGGGAGTCTGCTATTGAGGGGAACAAAAAGGGAGCCACACCAAGGCTCTAGTCAAAACTATGAAAATATTAGAGCCCTAAACCAAGAAGATTCCCATGAGAGGAGTCTGAAAGACAAGAAGGAATCATCCCCCATGCTCCCTTACCTGAGTGCCAAACCACCCACCCAGAACTTCTCTCAAACTTTGGCGAGTTCTGAACGGACAAGGATGCAGCCTATTTGAGGATCAGAATTCCATCTACCAATCAGCCCCATCCTTCAGTCTGTCATCCTAGGCATCAAAGAGTCCAAAAAGGTTAACAAAGGATGAAACAGAGATTAACAAGGGTGACTGACAGTCGCTACAACTGGACCAAAGCAGTGGAGCTGTCCCTGGTGCTGCTTCCACGGCTGCAGCAGCCTGAGCACCCAGTCTTGCCTATTGAGCTGCCCACGGCGCCTGCCCCTGCCCAACTCCTTATCATTGCTCTTCCAGTTATATAGTCCCAGTTAATGCCTTTGCAACCACACCCATTCTTAATTTTTTCAGTTTTCTGCAATACTCCCCAACCTCAGCGGACTGAATTTCATCTATTAATTGAGATCTTCTGCCCACAACCCAGCCCACCACTACCTCAGTTCACCGAATGCAAACACATTTGGACTTCATCCTGAGATGAATGTGGGGCCACTGAAGTACCTTAGTAGAGGAGTAATGTCATCACATTTGACCTTCAGGAAGGTCATGAAGACCTCACTGCAAGGAATGAGAAGGAAACAGGGAACTAGTTAGCAGCTGATGCATTAACCTAGGCAAAATAGAATAGATTCTATAAGGGTAGCGACAGAAGAACTAAAGAGAAGGTGGTGGTTTCAAGACATATTGAGGCACTAGAATAATCAAGATGTGGCTGAGGAAGATGTGGCTTATGTGGAGAAAAAAGAAGTGAATGTCAAAGATAGCCCCAAAGTTTCTGGCTGGACATAAGCAGGGTGATACTCAAATACTGAGTTGGGAACACCAGAGAAGAAGAAAATTTGAAGGAAAAACATGTCACATTCAATTTTGTATGTATAGAGTTGGGAAATTTATGGGATCTCCGCAAATGCTAAGTGAACAGCTGAATATAGACTTGGAACTCAAGAGACATGTATGAATTCAACATAGAGATGGTGGGTTGCCAGATACAGGTGGAAATCAAAGGTGTGTGGCTGAGGATGAATGCTCCAAATCAGAAGAGATCCAAGGAAAGAACTCCAATGAACACAATGCTTGATACTTTGTAATATCGTTTTTCAAAGTGATTAATAAGTAATGTAGAGATAGATAGAGGGTACACACAGTGTGCTAGGAAAGCCAAATGAAGAGAATGTTTCCCTAAAGAGCGATCCCTGGTGTCAGATAAAACAGAGCCTAATATTAGACTTGAAAAGTATCTACAGGATTTAATGACAGAGATCTTAGGTGACCTTCATCTGGTGAACCTTTCACTGCAGAGAGTGGGTGAGAGAAAAGCCAGTTTAGAGTGGGTTGAGCAGAGACTGGAAGGTGAGGAACTGGAAGAGTGAATGGATACAACTCTTTGAGAGGTTTGGCTGTGAAGGAGAAGGAAAACGCAGAAGAGGAGGCTGAGGACACCGTGAGAGTTTTATTTTTGATGCTAAGATGGAAAAACTTTAATATATTTAAATGCTGGCTGCACAAAGCCAAGTGAGAAGAAGAGGTTAAAGATGAGAAAGGAGATAACTGGTAGATAGACATCCATGAGGAAGCAGTGGGAAGGGACCTGAGATCCAAGGCACAAGCATCTCTTCCCTGGAAAGAGAGATACAGAGGTCAGAACCTACAATCTGCAAATAAGTGGGTCGAATGAATAGCTGGAAGTTAGGGAGTTCCTGCCAACCCTGCATCAGATGCCAACAGTAACACGCTCACGCCACCACATTATCATCCAAAAGAAGAAATAAAATTTGTTCTATCGGGAAAACTGGAACATATTGGAGCGTGTTAGGAAGAGGCAGATTTTGATTCAAGGGAGGAAATAAATTTCTCACAACTGGAGCTGTCCAGCGACAGAATGGCATCTGTAGTGAGCTGTCTGTCAGAGGCAGTGTTCAAGTCGAGAACAGAATGCTATAGGCTTCCTGGCCAATCTCAGTGAATCTTGTGCTGGAAAGAAATTCAGCCTAGATAGTGTCCAAAGACCTTTTCAGCTGTAAACTACTTCTGGTTTCAAGGTAGCTCCTGACTCTTTCCCAGGAATCCTGGAATTGGCTACTGTTTTGCCCATGAGAGACCCTGGGGTTCTTGGATTACCAGTGTTAGAGCTGCCACTGACAGTGGTGCCCCTAGGGGATGTTCAGGAGAAAAACCTGGCCACTAATAAACAGCCCCACACCTTGTCCTTTACCCGTTGGAACTTTATTCTGTGGGGCCTTGCTTGCTCTCAAGAATTCCCTGTGAAAAAAAAAAAATTTAAATAAAATAAAAAAAGAATTCCCTGTGAAAATAGAAACATGATCAGGAGGGTTTCCATTTTACACTGGCATCAGCCAACATCTGGAAGCAGACCTCCATGAAAATGGGCAGTCCATTGTCATGACTGAGAGCTGTGTTCTAGCATCATACTGCCAGGGTTTGCATCCAACTCCATCAGTGTTGTCAGATGGATCACTGGTGAGTTACTTAGCCTATTGTGGAGGGTCAAAACTCCAATACTTATGAAAGTACCCAGCACACACTAATCACTCAATAAATATTCATGAAATGCATAAATGGAGCACCCATGCCGGGAATCTAGGACAGACTGCAGTTATGGTTAGTGAGAGCATGCTAAAGAAATGGCATTTATTTCATTATCCTCCATCAAAATTTATAATTTGAGATTTACCCAAATCCCAGACTTGTACATGATTTTCTTTCAATGTTATAATTATTAGCTGACCCAGAAATGCAAATGTATCTGTACTGCCAATTGAAAAAAATACTCTGACCAGTCAAGATTGACCGAGAAAGTAGGTTCAGGTTCCTCTTCATTGTGTTCTAAGGGGATCATTTCAGCTCAGCTAAGGATACTGTCTTATTTCCACCCGAATCATATCGATAACTGACATTTATTTAGTACTTACTATGACCCAAGAAGCTAAATTGCAAATGTCTTCTGTAATCCTCACAAAATCCTATAAGGCAAGTATTAGTCCCATTTTAAAGATGAAGCCGGTTTAGCAGCTTGTCCAAAGTGTCACACAGCTAGTAATTAGCAAGGTCAGAATGAGCAAGGTCACCAAGCCCACGTTTGCTACTGTGCTCCATTTCTTCTCCACTAACGGCTCTACTAGATGGTAAGCTTCTTGCAGCCTTTGTTTCCACTGGGCTGTCTAGCTCCATCACATAGGAAGGGCTTGGTAAATGCCTGTTAAAGTAAACTCCCAAGTATGTAATAGCAGGCTGGTTCTTGTCAGATTATTCGCCCCTGTTGCTGTGTCCTGTGCCTCACCTAACTTTCAACAAACAGGAGTCCACTACTAAACTTGAGTCCCAAAGCCTCTTAATGGCATCCCTAAGAAATAAAGCCTGGACATTCCAGAGCCCACAGGACATCTACTGCCTGGTCTTGAACCTCATGGAGATACAATACTTCACACAGTTTGTAGTAACCAGCACTGGAAACTTACTCCATATTTGGTACAAATGAAATCAAGGAAAGCCCAAGATTGGAAGGATGCAGAACAAAGAGAAAGCTTGAACAAAGAGAAAGCTTCCAGCGTGGCTAAATCGGAAAGGTGATCTCACACTTTTGACTGAGGCCAGCACATTCTAGGCTCTTTACTACCCAGTGTTCCCTGTTCACCACCTCTTCGCCTCCCACCACGATCCTTTCCAACCTGGCCCTGACGTTCATATCCATTTCCTCCTCTGTGGTATGATTTATAAGTCTTCCTTCATCTTGCATGCCTCTTCCCGTTACTTTGTCAATTCCTACTCACGCTTCAAAGACCACCTCCAGGAAGCCTTCCCTGACTCTACTAGATGGTAAGCTAGTAGAGTTTAATCTTTTCCTCTTCATTTCTAACCCAAAGCACAGCTTAGACATAACGACGTGTAGCTTCTCATCGGTCACTGATGCTTCATGCCTCTATCCCAAATCTCCGCAAATAGACTGAGCGTCTTTACAATTAAAAAACGACGCATTCTAGTCTTCCCTCCCCCACCCCAGTGTGTGGGTCATTGCTCAATGAGCCCAGGGACATAGGCTATCCCCAAACCGAGCTTCTCAGGCTGAGATACTCACAGTGCTCTGCTTTAGTAGGCATGGGAAGTGCCCTTTTCATCAAACCCAAGAGCCATCCTCATCTCATTGGCTTTCCTAAATTATCTCTAACCTGATTATTCTTTTCCCACAGAACACAGAATCCTCCAAGGAGGCCTGGATGGATGCTGACCCCAGCTCTTCAGCTAATTGCTCTCATCCTCTTCCGATACAAGTAAGGAATTATCCCTGCCAATGCAGTAGAGTCCTGGAAAAACGTTAGTGGTGACTCATGCAAGGATGTTTCGGGGAGGCAGGAGAGGAATGGGAGAAAGAGAAGAGAGAGCATGCAGGGTGGATATGGAGCCACAGAATGAGGCACATTAACCAATTTAGCCAATTATGCAGCTGAAGCAATTAAATAACCTCACAATGGTAGGAGGACGTGTAAACAGAGCCCACAACACTACACTGTAGGCCAACAGAAAAGCAAGCTAGGCTGCTGTGGTGGAAAGTCATTGCTTTCATCTCTCCAGCATCCCTTTCCCCCTTTGCATATGATAACAGAACTCCTCCCCTCAGGAAACCTACTCCTTGCATCGGGAGTAGGAGTCACCTCTAGGTGAGGTGGGCATTGCACGAAGATTAGCTGAATGTGCTCTTCCCCAGCCTCAGGGCCTAATTCCAGGATGGGCATAGCATCCTAGGAGAGCCAAACAGAATTATGCCTGAGAATGGAAACACAGATACTGGAAGAAGTCAGTCCTTCCTCCTTTTGGATTAGGAACTTTGAAGACGCTGGCTTGGGACGGCCAGTAGCCATCTCTTCTTCCAAATGGAGAGAGTTTCCCTGAGAATAAGGCAATATGCTAAGAAAAGAAGAACCATGAGGTGGAGAGAAAGTGGTGCTTTGCTGCTTCCCTTGAGCCCTAGATCCAGCCATGCCTGAAGACTCTGGACTTAGCATTTAAAAAGAACAAAAATCCCTTCTTTCCCTCAAACTACTTAGATGAGTTTCTGGGTTTCATTTTATTTGTTTTGTTTTGTAAACCAGAGACCCAACTCATATAGCCACTGAGACTGGGAGATGATATTCTGCAGGGGAAAGATACCAAATATCAGAGAGAGATATCCAGAACGGTATCACCCCCATATTTTATTACAGCTGAAATTCTATAGGACTTTCAGCCTCCTACACAGTAGAAGCAACCTACGAAGCCAAACTTAAACCAACAAAAGAGAGCCCTAAGTATAAGGCTCAGAGAAGACTCTGAAAAGGAAATAGTCTCAGCCTTCCCCTAAACTCTAATCTAGGCTTCAGGGTGGTCGGCAGCGCAGTCCTAATTGGAGCAGAGACCCACCACTAGCTTCTGTGCACTCAGCCCTGAGCCTGAGCATCTTCTGAAAGGCCCTCACCTATGCCGTGAGGAAGCTTTTCTAATGTCCTTCCTGGATGCTGACCACCATGTCAGAATTCCCACAGCTGCCTTCCAAAACTGAGGGCTGGTGCCTCGTCTCTCTCCTAGTGGCTTCCCAATTGCGTCACTCCTTGCTCATTTCCCAGGCAGAATGCCAGTGAGGCAGCCACAGCTCCCTGGAGGGTGGAGAAGCAAGTTATTAATTAAAGGAAAGATCTATACCTTCAAGATGATTTATGAGGGGACCTACGTCTTCCTGTGGTGACCACTTACATAGACTCTCACTCTAGCATATGTTCTCTGGGCAGAGCTGGCGTCAATGCAAAATGGCTCCATCCCACTCAATGACCTGTGTACTGTCCATTAGAAGTCCCTGAAGGACTTGAGGTAATGTACTAGTCATCCACCAGTGCCACTAACGCACCATGGTGGTAGAAGGCTGACTCTCTGTGGCGCTTTGCAGAGGACTCAGAAGGGAACGTGGGAAAGAGAGAAAGACAAGCCAGTTTCTCCAGAAACTGATCCTTGAAGCTCAGTTTGGGACCTTGCACCCTCTTTCATAACCACAAACTAGAACCAAGATGGAGGTTCTCAATCCTGGCTACACATTAGAATCACCAGAGTAGTTTTAACATTTTTTGATGCCTGAGCCCAACCTACACCAAAAAAATACAAATCAGAATTTTCAGAGGAATCATCCCAGGCAAGATGAAGAACCATTGAGCCAAGAGAGCACCATTCTACCCTTAACTTCCTGTCACTTCCAAGGCACCCACAGTACAAGTGGCCCAGAGGAAACAAAGATGACCTCAGGGTCTCCCTTCCTCAAGCCTCTCTCTGCTTCCTGGAGACACTCAAGTTTCCAGCTGTCATTGAGCAGGACGTCACTAAAGGTTGAGGACCCCAGAAACTGGAAGCAAAAGCATCAGAGAAAAGAAAACAGACCAGAATCCAACTGGTTGTCGACTCTTCCAGACCCTCCTTCAAGACAGTGACTATTGGATGGACATTTTAGAGGGGTGAGCAGATGGGCAAAATCCCTGACTGAATGAAGAATGGACTTAGCGCTCAGTGACCCCACCGTAACCATGGTAGACTGGACGCACGTACCAGTCAGACTCCCTGCCCTGGGACTGGGGCACAATTCCTAGGGCCGATCTCAGGTGGCGCTTACATGGTGAAGACGTTTTGACCATGTGCAGAAAGAACAATATTGCCGAGAGAGAAGAGGGGACCAGAGACCCATGAGAAGCAAGAATATAGAGGAAAGCTGCCTCATCGCTTGGTGTCTTCCAGGTTCCTCCTCCAGCCTGTCATGAAGCCCAGCAGCTATCCCTGCCTTAGGCTCCAAGAAAACCCCAGTGTTGAGCAAGGTAACTGATGTCAGCCTCTCCCGATTGAACACACGCCCCGTCCCTCCTGCCCTCATCACCACACAGGAGCTGTGTGGAGGAAAACATATTGCCCAATAGCCCCATGGGTCACACACCGGCTTCCCTGGGAGCATATCGTGCTGTTCCATGGGCTGTGACTCCGTGGGAATCACACTGCCAAGAGCGCAGAGAGTCCGTTTCTAGAGTACAGTTGCATAAGTTATGATCCTGGCTCTTCAGAGTCTTGCCTCCTGGTTGGGGAAATCAGGTATGTACATGAAAAGAAAAATAATAATAATAAATGCCCAGTGACACTATAGGTGGTAAGTACCAAGGGGGTTGGTAGAGAGTGGCCACTGAAAACATCAGGCCTGACCAGGCTGGGCATGGAGGCTTCACAGAGGAGCTGGGATTTTAATCACCATGCTGTGTGATGCCAAGCACAGGAAAACACTGTGTCCCTCCACCACAGTCCATACCATTCCTCCCGGGAGAAATTGGAAATGCCACTGAAAGGTGGTTTCCACAGTATAAAGATTTCTCATGATCATATTCCCACTGAGAACTCATCAGATTCTATTTGTAGATGAGGAGGTTTGGGTTTGCAGTTAAGTGGAAGCCAAAGTCCTTTTTGGTACTAGAGGCAGAGCAGCCTGGCCATGCCCACGGTCCTGCCCAGGGCCACCTGCCGATGGTTCCCACAGCTCCTGGCTTCTCATGCCTCTGCCCAGGGACATGCTCTGCCTTGGAATCTTGCTCAGCGATGCTCTGGGAAACCGCAAGTGTCAGAGAGCTAGCATCCCAGGTGCAGTTCTCAACCAATGGAGGACAGTAGTTCATGATAAATACCCCCATTCTTTCTCCCCTCAAGGTGAGGGGTAAGACCAATTGTGAGGTGTGTTCCGCACAATTTCTCAGAGTCTCCAGCAGGACTGAGCCCCAACAGCCCACCGTGGCTCCCACTCATTAGCTTGCCCTTTACTTGTCCCTGCATTCCCTGGCTCCCTTCCCCAACTCCTTCATGGTGAGTCCTGATATCACCTCCCCAGTGAACGGCTTGCCTCTAATCCTCACCTCGGGGTCTATTTTTAAGGGAACCCAAACTGAGCCAAGAGGGAAGCAAACCCAAACAGCCATGTGGGGAATGGGTCACTCGGAGAAAACATTCCACCATGACTCTGCTGCCTGCTTCTCCTGCTGCAGCTGGGAACGTTGTTCCTGCCTCTCCCCCGGGCGGTTTCCAGTCATATTTGTTCCCATTCTCGGCCAATCAACACTTGCTGCTGCTCAATAGGTCTCTGCTCCTGCAAGTGAATGAGCAACACTTCCTGGATGTTTTCTAGCAAGCATCTTTATGGGGGTTTTATGGAGCTCAGCAGCTACACTAGAAGCAAATGAGCAGTTAGACATGGAGAACGAAAGTCAGTCGAATCCCTGCACAGGCCCATGCTGGCCCCGCTCAGTGATCCACTGCGGTGAAAGTGGAGTCCAAGTTAGACGTCGATGTGGATTCAATCTCCTTACAGACAAATAAACCAGCCAACTTCCCTGTGTGGCAAGCGAGCTGAGTGTTGGTGAGCAGGAGCAAGTCATTAACCTGGCTGCTGCAACAACCCCAGCCCCCAGCTGGGCTACCGGGGTGGGAAAGATTAGGACATCAGCTCAAGGGAGGGGAGACAGGTGAGAATGTCACGCCATGCCCATGACTCCCTCAGAGGGACTCTCTCTGTTGATTGATTTCAGCCCTGTTTCAATGAATGCCACCCTCCTTTGAAAACTAGAATGAGATGGACTCAGAAGGAGCCACGTGGAAATCAAAAGCAAGCCATGTTTCCTGCATATACTGGCGGCTTGATCACTTAGCAGAGCTCAGTGGCAGCATCATCTGCCAGGAGTATTCTGGCTCCCAGGACAAGAAAACAGGAGAACATAATCCATCTGGGAGCACAGTGTTCCCAGGTGACCAAAGGACTCAGATCCTGAGACTGGATCTATTTCTTTCCTCCTGCTACATCCAAGTATGTGCAAAAGAAAGTTGAAACTAAGAAGGCTTGAGGTGGGAAGTAAGGACACTCGCACGTCACACAGGGCTCCCCATCTCTGCCATGCTTGAGAAGGAAGCCGGGAAGGAGAAGAGAAGGGAGAAAAGAGGGTGAAGAAAGAAAAAGGCAGCTAAGGAGATAGTAGCACTAAAGCCATCCAAAGGACAGAATCCATTTTGAGCAGATGCTTATCAGAACTGCCAACTCACCTCATCAGTCAACAAATATGTACTGGGCACCCACTATGTGCCAGTCACTGAGCTGGTCCTGGGAATATGACATAGATGTGGTGTACCCCCTCAAGAGTTCCCCACCAAATGGAAAAGAAAACTTAAAAAAAAAAAAATGTCAATGAATATCAAAGGTGTGTTACTTAAGTGAAGTCACAGGGACGCTGAATAAATGCAACAGGAAGTGCTATTATCTAGCTATGAGGCAAGTTCCCCAGCATCTTAGCATGAGGTCTACAAAAATAAGGAGTGAACAGAAGTCCGCCAGAAAAAGGAGGCTGGGGGAGAGGGATTCTCCAGGCAATGGGAACAGCATGTGCAAAGGTCTCAAGGGCAGAAAGCATGATTTCTTTGAAGAAGCTGAAGACAGCCTACGAGCAAGAGGACGGTGGGAGAGAGTGCTGGAGCGGCAGACAGAGGCTTCACCATAAATGACGGGTCAAACTGCAGACAGATTCAACTGAAGAGAGAGTTAGTGAAGGGACATTTGTTCTGTAAAACTTAGAATGCCACATAGACAGCTACCCCGTGGGCAATATGAAAGAGAAGTCAAGGAGTGTAAAAGAAAGAGCAAAAAGTCAGGGAAATAGATAATGGAGGAAAGACTGTATCCAGACATGACAGTCAGGAATTTTCCAGCGTTAAAGAGAGATTCCTCACATTGAAAAAACATTAGTCATGAGCAAGACAAATTTAAGTAGCGTCAGAATTGCTAACCCATACCCTTGTGAGAAACAAATTTTTAATTAGAGTATTGTGTTTGCATGCAGTTCTTTTTGTCTTTTTACTAGATAAGTACACACACTTTTTACTAGATAAGTACCTTTTTCCAAGGCTATTTCTGTCAGTGCCTTTCTTCCCCGTACCCCTCAGTGTGATTATTTGATTCCTTCTAAATATAGTGAGATTCATTGCATTCCAACTCCCTTCCCCTGCCTTGCCCCCCACCCCACCCCCCCACACACACATACATCCTGGTTGATTTTTGTTATTTACATAAAATAAAATCTATTCTTTGTAGTTTGTAGTTCTATGCATTTTAATAAATGCATGGCCACACACCCACCACCACAGTTTCATACAAAACTCATCTACCTATGATTTAGGGACTAGAATAATGGTCCCCATTTTACATATGAGGAAATGGAGGCACAAAGGGGTAATTAAGAAATTTTGTCTGAGGTCATCCAACCAGTAAGCAAGAAGCTGGGCTTTGGCTTCGGTGTTCTTGGCTCCAGAATACCAGCTTAAAAACCCTATGCACACTGTCTTGGATATCCACACCCCACCCAAGGCTACATGGACATGTGATTGCCAAAAACCCGATCACAAAGGGAGCCCAAATGTGCATCTGCTGGAATCCTGCGTCATTGACACCTCTGGGGGCATATGGAAAACCTGGCCCAATTTGCGGGAAAGAATCCTGAGGACAAAATTAGAACTCCTTGTCAAGTCATCAAACAGGTTGGGTTGGGGAGTAAGAAGGGGACAAATCTTAACCTCTGGCTCAAGATTAACTGAAGGCACACATCGCGTCGTATCCATCTCTTCCCCTAGTACTTAGCACATGGCAGGTGTTTAATCACCATTTATTGACCGAATGCATGTATCAATGAGAAGGATTGTAAATGTAAATACCAAGAGGTATCACAGAAGAGCCGTGAGCCACAGAACATGCTCCGTCTTTCAGCAGACATTCTACATCTTTCCCGTCACATGAGAAGCCTTACGCTCTGGCCCTTCCAGTTTTACCATCAGGGTCTCCGGCATCACGGTTCCCACACCCGCAGTGCCGCAGAGGCCGGAGACATGCCTGACCTGTTAGCTAAATTACAGATAATGACATGGGGCTTTGTGTTTCTCCAGAGCCTTTCTAGAAACATGGAACTAGGTGGCGATGCAAGACAATACGAAACAAACACAAGAATCAATGGACAGGCAGACGGATGAAACCAAACACTGCACTATATTTAAGTTAACAGCTACACTTCTATGCTCTTTGAGGACAGTATTTTGTTTGTCCTCCTTTATAGCCATAGCCCCGGTGCCTAACTCATTGCTTGATACATAATAGTTTCCCAGGAAATATTTGTTGAATAAAACAGGAACAACAAGGAAGTTGCTGATAAGCGGTCTCCCTGCGCCAAATGCTAAAAGGTAGAGGTGTTTAAGCATGTCCACACCCTAAAAGGAGTTTGACGCCTGTGTCTCAGCTTCTCTAACGGGTTTTACTAATGCTGATGAGGAAAAGTCGGAGATCAGTTCCTTCTGGACTGATTTTTGTACCCACAGTCCAGATAAGCCAGGAAACCTAGAAGTTAACCAGGCTTTCTGCAGCCCTCGTAGAAGAGCACAGAGCCAAGGGGACAGGACTCCTTACACAATCAAAAAATAAAGCATTGCCAGCGACATCCAAGGAGACCCTCACCAGAGGAAGTTGGCCTGAATGAGCATGGAAAAGCAAGCAGCCAACCGTCTGTGGTAGCAGATGTTCCGGGCATGACCATATGAAACAGAAAATCTTATTTTTAACATACATCACTTTCTTTTCGTCATATTGGGTTCTGGGGAGAGAAGAGTAAATATTCTCTATTTCACCTTGCAACACAGCCTCCCATTCAACAATCACTTATGCAGAATCATGCTTATTGAGCCAACCAGAGCAGAATACTGAATTTGAAATCAGTGTGAATATGCTTCACTTAAAAATAACTGGAGTGTTGCTTGGTCCCCTGGGCATTCCCTGAAGAACTCCTGCCAAGGAAAGACTCTGCTCCTCAGGGGCAAGAATTTATAAGAAAACACCGAGTTTCATAAAACATCATAAAATGATTTCTGCAGAAGCAAGCTTTTCTCTTTAGGACATGCAAAACCACAATAAATATCTCAGCTTTGAATAAAATTATTCACAGAGACAGCATGTAAATGCTGACCCTCAGAATCCACAAATTAGAATTTGGGACACTCTGCCTGTCATAACGGAGTATGGCTTTGTTAGCCAGTTTCAAGATTTGTCCAAATCCATCAGATACACACCCATGAATCACTCATGCCAGCTCTGCAGAGGCTGATGTGGAACCTGGTGCGTTTCTCATAGAGTTGCCCCCGGGGATCTTCTGTCCTGTCATTCATCCTCTCACCCTCCACCAGGGGAACATTGTCTTCCCTGGACTCTCAGAAGGACAAGCCCCTTCAGAACAGTAGAAGGCTCTGAGGTTGAGGGAATACATAGCATGTTCATAAGTGCTAAATTCACCACCAAGTACACTACAGGCCAGGATGCCTGCTTCAAAATATGCTGAGGTTTTGCCCTGGCACCATCTACTACCCTGGGTGGATGGAGTGACTGTGTAGTTAGGTTGGGCTAGTTGTTCTGTGTCTGTCTCCTCAGCTCCATTCTCCACCCTTCTCTGCCCAGAGGACCTGCATGGTCAGGGTCAAGTTGCTGCCTGCCTTCCAGTGGGCTCACCCAGTGGAGGTACCACCAGAAGATTAGAGGGCGGGAGGAGGGGTCGGGGTCTCCTTCCACTACCCCCTTCCTGCTTTGGGCCACATTGCTGGCAGGGGCTTCCTCCCCCCACTTCTCCACACCCAGCTCTCATTGGGTTCCAATAACACCCTTGACTCTCCAAGCCTAGGGATGATGGAAGCTTCCTGCTGTTGCTTTTCTCAGGGTGCTTCAAAATCCCCTGTTGGTCCTCATAACCCTGCCCATTCCTCTGTAAGTCTTCCTCTCACCAAACCATCCAGGAGGAACTGTGTTTCCCCACTGGGCTCTGGCTGGTCTAGAAGTACAATGGGGAAGGCATTAATCTCGGATTAAGGGAAGCTGAGTTCTAGACGCTGCTCTGCTTCTGACCACGCATACGACCTTGAGCAAAACACTCCACCTCTCTGGGCCGCAGCTACCTACCTCATCACCAGAAGGTAGAGGTCATATCTGTGCAGGGAGGCCCACACCACCCTCTAGGCTCCCTCTTTTGCACACAAACACCATCAGACTCTGAAGAGCAGCATTTGAAAGCTAGACATATTCATCATTCTAGTTCTTTTGGTGACTTTGATGTTTGGCATATGGAGATTAAATGATCGTCTCTGGACTCTTAACAAAATGATCAGGGCAACTCATTTTAAGGGGCCTGTTTGGGTTTCACAGGTACTCGGGAGGGAATGCCAGGGACCGCCTGCACCACAGACTGGCCCCTCCTGAAGCGAGGAGGCTGGCCTTTGTCTTGTACCCTCATGTCACAGGCCACACCTGTGGGTTGGGGGAGGCCAGGAGGGTGGTCAGCTCTCTGCGAGGTCGCACCCATCCCTCTGAGGACAAGTCTCAGAAAGGGCACAGCTGCACACCCTCATGGCCAACCCTCACAGCCACCGGTTCCAGAAAGATCTGGGCGCAGCATCGGCAGCATCCACTGTTTGGCCCACCTACAGCACCTGTAGCTTCCCAGGTGCTTTCCCATAAAGCATCATCTCACATGAGCCTCACAGCCTCCCCATGAGGTGGGCGGGGCAAAAAGTTTTGACAACTACATTTGACAAGTAATAGACAAGTGCGTTGGAGGAAACTGAGTCTGAGAGGCGTTTCTCAAAGTCACACAGCTAACAAGAGGAAGCCACAACCCAATTCCAGGCCTTACGTGCCTTTTCCAGAACTGTACGTTTGATTCACGTTGACTTCGTATTTGGAATGAGGCCGACTTTTGCATATTTCCATTCATGATGAAAACCATGACCCCTAGCTGTTCTCCATGATGTCACAGGCTTACCGGGAAATGAAGACAACTCTCTGGGGACCTTGGCCTCTTATCGGTATTTCCTGCGTGCCTTTTTGCATGTTATCTCACACACGTGGGGCTGTTTGGGCCAAGGTCACACAGAGATTTGTCCCCCTCAAGTCTGCTCTAGAGTTCACGTCCCTTGATTCTCAGTCTAGTGCTCTTTCTGCCCCCTCACAATCCTCCAGTCACTCAACAAACATGTGCGGAGCCGTAACACAGGCCAGGCCTGTGCTGGGAGCAGTGACAGAACAGTGGTGCCCAGGCCCCGCCCCTGCCCTTAGAGGAGTTTAGAGTCTGGTCGGGAAATTGATGCATTAACCATGGTAGAGACCCCAGAAGATTGCCGTGAGGAAAGTGTGTGCATCCAGGTGGGCTGGGAGCACTGACGGAGGAGGAGAATCTTCAGTCTTCCTTGGGGAGCCTGCGCAGATACGCAGGGTAAGAGCCAAGGCTTGAAGAGTCTACGAATGCGCTGGTATCCAACAGGCTAGGGCACTGCGTGTGGAAGCAGCGCTCTCAGCGCCGGAAGGAGCCTCATGGGCAAACGCATGAGCGAGCATGGCTTCCCCAGCAGAAACGTGGCAGAAACATCAGGTATGAGGGCGCTGCCATGATGACCTGGGACAGGTCAGCAGGGGCCCAGGGACAGAGGCTCTCTCCAAGTCCATATGTAAAGCAGTGATTTCCAGGAGAGGGGACCACAATGGCATTTGAGAGTTACCAAAGGATTTCCAAGTGAGAGAGCCATCGCACTTTATACTTGGCAAGACCTGTACCATGACTGCCCCACCTGGAAGCATTGTATCTGATGATTTTCAAGAGCTTCTCACCAGAAAGGATGGCAAACAACAATACTATTAACAATGTTACTATGGCAGCTGCCTCGCATGCCAGACACCAGAACGAGCCCTCCCCGGTGTTAAGAATAGTCAGAGTTTTATTGCAACAGCTGTTTGACTTTACTCTGTGAGATGAAGATGTGACTGTGCTTCAGATAATAGAACCACCCATCCGTCGTCACGGCCAGTCAGGTCCCGTTCCTGAAGGAAGCCACTCTGAGCCTAAGAGGGTCAACTCAACCCTGTGGGTCTCCTGCACCCTGGCAGCAGACCCACCGCCACCAAAACTGGCGTGGCTGAGGGTTTCCTGAGTTCTCTGCTGTGCCTTCTTGGTGAGTGTGGGGACAGTCCCGGAGAGCAGTTTCCAGGCTCTCAGCCTCACATGGAAAGGTGCTGGCGCGGGTAGTAGATGTCCATCAGCTGTGACTAGTTGGCCATCGGCTGTTCCCAGTTAGCCATTAGCCACTGATATAACTGCTGCAGCTAAGTTAGCAGGGCAGCGGAGTATGGATTGCAGATTGCAGAGAGGCAGATTGCAGTTAGCACGGCAGATTGCGGATCGTATGGCTCCTGCTTCCTGTGTCTCCAACCCAGCCGCCAGAAAGAATATAGTGGTATGACTCCCCTGTCTATGGCTCCGTGGGTGTTCCGTTTTGGCCTCACCATGTCCTGCGTTTTTACTTGGGGAGTGGGACCAGAGACCCTGCATGTCACCCTGCATGACAGTGAGCCAGGACTCCTGGGGCCAGAGACCACATCCACACTCTTCACAACACCTGGAGCCACACTGCATGTGCTGAGGATGTTGAGTAAACAAAGATTTATGGGGGTAGCTCCCTCCTCCCCCCAAACCCAGTGCCATGGTACAAGTTGTGCGTGCCCTTCCTGACAGCTTGTCTGTCTCTGTGTCTCTGCAGGAGGGAGAGCAATTGATTCCCTGGCATCTTACTTTCTCCGTGATCAATTTCTCCTGACATTTGTCAGACTCTAACACCTCCTCTGCAGCCCTACAAAGGCAGGTTCTGTTCATAGAAACTGTGAGGACAGCCCATCTGAAGGGAGATGCCCTTTTTTCTCCCCTTCCCACGCGACCACCCCGCTCCACTTTTCAATGGAGAAAAATCGAGGCAAGGGAAAACAAAAAGAGGGTCTAAGCTAGAGCAGAGCCTTAAGAATGCAGGTGCAAGTCCCTAATGAATGACAGGTGTTCGGCCAGGGTCACAGAAGCCGCCAGGGAAGGGTGACAGCAGCTTCCTACATACGTGGTAACTCATTTGATAAAAAGCTGTGACTTTCTCCCCTGTCCCTGACACAGCCCAGAATTCCATGTCAGGGAAACAGACCCATGGATGCTGAATGCTTTTCATCTCCAAGGGTCCCCTTTCCTCTGCCAATAGCCAAAGAAGAGATTACTAAACTGTAAACTCTTAGTAGGCAAGAGCTCAGAAGTAAATAAATTTAGCAGATACGCCTGAAAATTTGGCCCTGGAAAAGTGTGTGGGGGGGTGGCCTACAAGGATGGTGAGACACCAGGTGAGTGGAAAGGTCAGAAGGGAGAGATGCTCGGCTCATCCTGACTAAGCACCTGTCCCGTGCCAGATGCAGAACATGCATGATCTATTTCCACTGCAGTCCTTGCAAGAGCAGGTATTGTTATCCCTATTGACAGGTGAAGTATCTGAGGCTGAACAAGGTCAGTTTACTCAGCCAAGGTCATATAACTAGGACAGGGCAGGTCCGGACATGGTCGCTGCCAGTGAGCATACAGTCACATGGGGAGCTTGTTAAAAACGGATTTCCTGGCCCCACCTTTAAAGCTCTTGATGCACTGGTGTGGGTCGAAGCCCAGGAATCTGCATTTTAATGAGCTCCTAAAGTGATGCCAGCGCTCACGGATGTCAGATGGTGGCTTATAATCTGAGTTTCGGAAGGTCGTTTGGGTTAGAAACCCAGCTCTGTGACACTGAGCAAGGCGCTTCATCTTTCTAAGCCTCAGCTTCTCTGTCTGCAAGATGATAAAGTGCATATCACACGGGCTTGCTGTGAGGTTTAAAGGGAATAATGCGGCAACAGTGCCCAGCCAGGTTCACCCCTAACATTGGGGGGACCTGGGGCAAGAGTACAAGCAGAGACCCCCTGGCCTGCAGCCCACTCCCCTTCACGTCCCACCCAGGGTCCATTCTATGCCACCAGAATCTTGCACTGTCAAGTGTGGACATCCCAGGCCACGTTCCAAGCTTTGCCCACATCCTCTGAAAGCAGTGCCTCTGCCCCCCAAAATGGCCACCTATTGTGCACACTGGCAGCGTGGTCTGACCTCAGGAATGTGGATTCAGGGAAGAGGCCTGCCAAGAGTCCTTTGGTCAGGGAATTCCAGGTTTCCTGGTACTAGAGGGGATGAAGGCTTTAGATGGGTTCATCATATGGGTCACAGACACCTCATCTCAGCAGTGCCCTCCAAAGTTTGGGGCCCAAGAAAAGGGCCCTGGTAGTCTAGGTCCAAAGACAGAGGACCTAGTATGTAGCAGTATGATTAGAATTAATAATACTATATTACATATTCTAAAGTTGCTAAGAGAATAGACTTTAAAATATTCTCACCGCAAAAAAGAAATGGCCATTATGTGAAGTGATGGCGGTGTTAGCTACAGTGGTAATCATATTGCAAGTGTATCAAGGCAACATACTGTGTCCCTTAAACTTATACAGTGTTACATGTCAGTTAGATCTCAATAAACACAACCCTGCTTAGCAAAGTTAGGCAGATTCAAAGTGTCCAAAAAACACATTGCTCTTGCTAGTCCTGGCGTTGGTATCGGTCTTGAAGTTGCTGTTGTTGAGCTCACGCTGTTCTACACCCCAAATGGGAAGCCCCACGCATGGGCCCATGGCGCCCCTTACAGTGACACATTGTTGGTTATGGGAATCCGGAGATGCTGACACCTTTTCTCAAAGGCAGCTGCAGAAGGAGTGGATATGGGTGGTAAGCAGGTGAGTACTGGGGGATGGACCTGGCAGAGACGCAGCCACAGAGCCCCTGGAGGGAAACATGGTGAACTGAGCACAGAGACCTTCTCCTTGTTTCTCCCCCAGAGGATGACAACTCAGGGCCTAACTGGACAGTGAGACCACGTGTGTGGACACAGTGGCCTGCAGGAGGCAGGAGCTGCCTCTGGGCAAGTGGGCTTCTCCCAGTGCCAGGAGCAGGATACCTGTGTCTTAGGAGAGGAAAGAACAAACAACATTTCTTCCTCTTTTCTTCCTGGACTCTAACCACAGTCCTGCCAGAAAACAAACATAAACCACCTGGTTCTCATGTGGCTTCCGCAACATGTCAACGCCTTCTCTCACATGAACTTTTATCTTTTCAACAGCCCTGTGGGGAGGACATCAGGGGGGTGACCCTGTTTTATGGATGAGAAACTGAGATGTGAGAGGATTGTCACTATTATGGCATTTATCACCTTTTACCTCAAGGTTTGGAGCCAGATGGATCTGAGTTCAAATCCTAGCTTTGGCATTAGGACCTGGAGCAGGCTATTCACTTCCCCTCAGCCCACCTTCCTCCCAGGGAAATACATGCTTTAAGTGTAATGAAAATGGAAGGCAATAACATATGCAAATCAATAATCCAGAGTCTTGCAAGTGACGAGAGCTCACTAAATGTCGCCTGTTATTATTTGCCTTGTATTATTTCCCGTAACATGGCTTATCCCTCTGACTGAGCCCTGGATAAGGCCAACATCCATATTCAGTTTCAGATCCCTCCTCCCTCTGGGCTGAGCATAGTGATTGGGACACAGCAAGCAATTGATAAATGATGGCAGGATAAGTAAAATAATTTAAAAGTGAATGAGAAGGGGAGAGGAAAGAGTGATCCACAAAACCCACAATACCCTGACACAAGTCATTTCCAATCAGCCAAGAAGCCAGGTGCAAGGGCAGGAATCGTAAACCCTAAAGTCAGGGCCCTAATTGCGTCCAAAACAGATCTATTGCATGTCAGCCTGACTCAGCCTCCCGTAGGGGTGGAGAGGTGGTGGGAGACATCTTCAGAAGGATCTGGGGACATAGCTGACATTAAATGACTCATTTTCAAAAGCCATCAAGCTAAATTTGAACTATATAGTGAGTAGATCACATGAATAATATAAATTTTTAATATGCATAACTGCTTTGGGACCCACATTATGACAAGAAAGCTATTTTCAAACAGACATCTTAAGAAACCAAGTGTCTTTTGAGGACCTGGGCATGCACTCCTGAACTCGTGCACTGGGTGGAACTTGCCATTGGCTCCTCCAAAGTGATCTGGGCACTGCCTCCCTTTTCCTCATTCAGAACAGGGCTGGGATTGTCAGCCAGGAAAAAGTTCCCAGAAAAGAGATGGGTCATGAAGGACGAGGGCCAGTAAACCAGAGGAAAGATCATTTGAAGGAATCTGGAGAATGAAGTGACTTTGTTTTCGTAACAAATTAATTTAGACAGCACACGCATTCATTTCCCTTCAAGCATACTTTACAAAGCTATCCTTATTAGCCCTGGCAAAGAATGACTGGGATAATGCTCAAATGATTCCAATGTGATCCACATTTCCTGTGCATTTTCCGGCTTTGAAGCAAGGCTGAGCAAAGGCAAGAAGCAAATCAGAACTGAAGGCTTAGAAAAGGAGCAGGACGAGTCCCACCCAATCAAAACAGACCTTGTCCCCATGCAAACTCTCCCAAGCACCCTGGGAGGGGGGTCTCCTTAAACATGAGCCTGCTGGGTCCTCCATGGGCTCCACATCTCCCCAACCTGCTCCTGGAGGCCACCCGCTCAGCACTCATGGCAACCACCGACAGGAAAAGTCATTTGGAACATCCAGTTGTGACTCATGCCACATATGTAACATCCTCTGGGAGGCCCCTGTTTCTCCATTAACAAGAAGGGGGGTGCACAGGCAGACCTTCTGCCCTTGGGAGGCTGTTGGGCCCCAAATCCTGCTCTACCTCTTCCCACCGAGGACGGGCCCTGCCCAGAGTGCCCTCCCAGCCAGCCTCATCATGAGCTCTGTCTGTGCTTCTTCCCCAATCCAGCTTTCCAATCCGGCCCAAAAAACACACGTATATTCGGTGTGGGAAAGCAGTAGAATCTAAGGGAAGGATGGAGAAAGAAAAAACGGAGGAAGGAATTCAGAGTGAGGAAGGAAGAAAGGAAAGATAGAAGGAAGGAACAAATATTTCATGAGCATCTCCTCCATGAAGTGGTCCATGTTATGTCCCGTTTTACAGACAAGGATGCTAAAGCCCAGAGAGATGAAGTAACTTCCAATATCACACAGCTGATAAGTGCAAGAGTTTAACCTATGACTCCCTGGATCCAAAGTTCACAGCCTGTACATTTTCTTGAAGAGCTGAAAATGAATTCATTTCTGGAACTGTTAAAAATTAGTCAATTGCCTGGGAATACAAATATCATCAAACCATGCAGAGGGATTCCAAACTTGCCATGCTTACTGTCACATTGGCACCCAGCTGGACCAAATCGATGTCACAGCAAAGACAAGCTATAGATCTCCACACTGTGCGTGACTGGGAAATCCTAAGCTGCTTTTCACACCACCCTGATCCTTCTGTTAGGTTGGTACAAACGTAATTGCGGTTTAAAAGGTTAAAAATAATTGCAAAAACCACAATTACTTTTGCACCAACCTAATAGTACATCTGGAAAAGAACAAACATTCCCAGAAAGACTAGTTCTCGCCTCCTTACTCATTAATTCCAGGGAAAAGAAGGCTATAGGTTGTGGCAGTATATATCCCGGGGTTTGGGTTTCATAAAAGTAGACAAGGTCACAACGTCCTGAGGCCCCGTTGCCACCCACCATGTCATTCTATTATACATATGTTTGTAGATATAGATAGGTATTTCTGTGCATGTTGTTTCATTTTAAGACCTATCTATATCATGTATATGTGCATTTTGTTTTAAAAACTATCTGTATCATATATGTTTAGATATAGATAGAAGATAGATAGATAGATAGATAGATAGATAGATAGATAGATAGATGATAGACAGATAAGACAGAGATAGAGACATAAAACAAAACATGGATTTCTCATTAGGATGTCTCTGTCTTGGATGTATTCAGTCTGCCTGTGGATTAGGTAACACTACATTTCCTAAAAACTTTCTTCCCAGGGAAATAACAAGAGGGGATGGGAAGATGAATGGAAGAAAGCCACTTCATCACCTAGAAGCGTGTGTGGCCTGGGAAAGCCTCTTTGTCCCTCTTTTCCATTCTGGGTGCTCAGCAAGCTCTGTTGATATTTAAATTGACAAGTTACTCCTGGGTCCTCTCTTAGAAACCATTTTATCACCACTCACCTTCTGAACACAAGCTTCCCACAACCTGGATGAAAAAATCCCAAGTGCCATTGTGGACAAAAAATACAACGTCCCTGATGTCGCTGCCGTGCCCCAGGAGCTCAATGTATAGACATTCTAACTTGTGATTCCACCTTTTTTTTTATAACTGAAGAAAAGAATTCACTGGAGAGGTTCCCGGCCCCTTAGAGGCGGACACACGCAGATGTGGCTTCCCTCTAATCAGACTCCCATGTTATGACTTTGGCATGAACGGAAGAGAAATCATTAAGATGGGTGAAGCAAAGTGACTTTACAGACTGCTAATTACTTGGGATTTCTCTTCGTAGGATGTTCATTTTTAATTCAGAGAGCATTACTCGAGTATATCACTTTCTCTGTAATAAGAGCCTCCCTCCCCGTCACTCACTTTGCTGGGGCGGATTCAAATCCAATCAATTCACCTCCTTCATGTTCTCCTTCCCTCATCTCTACGTCCTCTTCCACACCCACACCACACCCACACCACTTGGTGCCTTAAGGAAATACACACAGGGAATTAGCATGGGAAGGAACCAATATGCGAAAGCAGCTGTGAGACAGGTGCTCCTAATGGAAAATGGATGGAACACTTTAAATTATCCTGAGAACAAAGAGGATCTGAGAAGTGACAGAGGTGGGAGGCTGATTCTTAACCCAAGCTGGTGATGGGTGGGGATAAAAGACCTTAAAAATCAACAGGGGTTGAGGTGAAAAGACTTCTCTCAGGAAGGGTTGGTTGAGCTAAGGGCACTAGATTTGAGAGGATGCAGGTTGAAGCCTTTGCCATAAGCCACTGTGGCTCTCCAGACAAGGCAACAAGGCAGCTGAGAGCTGACCCGGGACACCCAAATCCATGGATGGATGTACATTAAACAACGTAGGACTGAACTCATAGTGTCTACAAATCTAAATATCGCCCACCCTAAGCATTCTCAACTTAGAATTGAGTTGAGTCATACATCAAATGAATTGTCTCAGTACAACCATTGTACCATCAATGCCCAAAACACCCCCTGAGGGAGCAGAAAGCAAGGCCCTAGGGTCAGAATTTAGTCTAGCTCACCGTGACCTCCTGCCAAACATCTGACTTCCTTATTAGACTTGACAACTTTCCTGTCCAAGCTGGATATAGCTGCAGAATGCTCCCTCAAAACTGGACTCCTTGGCCTAATTTGAAACCACGTTTATGTGTCGTGTGTGTGTGTGTGCTCTTTAATCTAGACTATGGTGAGACAGGATGAGACCGAAAGAGAGTTTCTGAGAGAAGACCGAAAAAGAAACAAACAGATCTTGTGATGGGTGCAAGCCATGGGGAGCTGGCACTGTGGGAAAAGGAGATCCATTTTTCCGACTTTTTACCATCAGGCAACAATGTTTGCTTAAGAAATGAGATCTCTTAGGCAGGGACACCAGAGTCTGCTTCTCTCTCCAGCTTGAAAACTTCTAAGCAGCTCAGGACTGACCCCTACCAGAGAAGGTGCGTTTCCAGCTGAGTCAAGGAGAGAGCCGTAGAACAGACACCCCACGATCAAGAGAAGGCTGCTTTTCCTCTTGAGGGGCTCCAAGCAGAGCACCCGACATGAAAACGAACATTGCAATTTTCCAGAACCACTGAAATGGGTGCAGGTGTGAGTAATGAGTCATTAGGATGAGTAGGAAAAGCCAACACTGGTCACTCCACAGAGGAACAAACAAAATGACAGTGACTCTTTCAAGGGGATAGACATTAGCAAGGAAAATCTTCTGGTTCCCATGAAACTCAGAGGTGGAAGAAAACATCTTTTTCTGGCTCTACTGTGACTTCAAAAGATATGCTTGGCTATGTAATAAGAATCATGTCAAGTTCATAGCCTTTACCCAGAAATATGATTCCCAGGATTTTTCTAAAGGAAATCAGTAAGCTGAAACAGAAAGTATATTATATGAAAAATGACATTAATTATAATATTTTCTGGAATAGCCCAAAATCAGAAGTAACCTGTCAAACCAAATGGAAGTGAGTTAGTCACAGTGGTTTTTATATACATTATAGACTATTATCCAGCCAGAAAAGTGATGGCTATACAGATTACAGAGAAATGTGGAATCATGTTTATGATATAATTTAAGGTTGAAAATAGTTTCTATATATTGAGCACTTACCATGAACTCAGCACTATGTTACACAATTAACATGCATTATCTCTTTCCATCCTCATGGAATCCCCTGGGTGGAGAGGGTGCTATTACTATCCACGTTGTACAGATCAGAAAATGGAGACGAAGTTGCTCAGTAATTTTCCCAAGTTCACAGTTAGTAGAGCCAGGATTCAAACATAAACTAACTGATATCAAAGCCATTCCTCCTTATCCAACAAACTATAAAAGCCCTACACCCCAGAGGACAATAAGCAAAGGTTAACATATATATGAAAATAAGAGAAATAACAGATGAGACAAAGAGAAAACAAATGGCAAGATGGTAGATTTAAACCTAATCACATCAATAATTACATTAAATATGAACAGTCTAGACAGTCCAATTATAAGGCAGAGATTGTCAAACTGGATAAAAATAAGATCTAACTACACACTGAAAAACTCATTTTAAAAGCAAATACATATATAAGTTTATAGAGGAAGAATGGCAAAATAAAGTCAAGTTTATTTCTGTATATTAATGACAAACAATTGGAAATTGAAAAATTTAAATACCATAACAATGCATCAAGGAAAAAGGTATTTAGCAATAAATAACAAAATATTTACAATATCTATACACTGAGAGTTATAAACTTCATTAAGACAAATTAAAGAAGACGTAAGTACATGGATTAGAAGATCAATGTTGTTTAGATATCGTTTCCCAAAAAATTAACCTATAGATTAAATGTTACACCAGTAGGATTTTGTGTAGAAATTTGCAAGCGGACTCCAAAATTTATATGAAAATGCAAAGGAGTTAGAATAGCCAAAACAATTTTTTTAAAGAGTAACAAAGCTGGAGGACACACATTAACAGATTTCAAGACTGACTGTAGAGCCACAAAAATCAAAAGTGTGTTGATGGCATAAGAATTAACATATAAAGGAATAAAACAAAGAGAGTTCAATCGATTTTCAACAAATATTCCATGGTAATTCAATAACGGAGAGTCGTTTCAACAAATGGTACTAGAAGAGTTGGATATCAATAGGCACACAGAAAAAAAAAACCCAACCCTTTTCTCACACCAATATACATTGACAACACAAAAGCTAAAACATAACATTTCTTGAAAAAAGGAAAATAAATTTTATTACCTTGGTTTACTTAAGATTTCCTAGATAGGAAATCTTCATTCATGTTTCCAAAAAACATGAATGATAAAAGAAAAAAATCTATGATAAATTGGACTTCACCAAAATTAAAAACTTGTGTTTTAAAAAAGACTGTTATAAAAATTAAAAGAAAAACAATACAGTGGGTGAAAATGTTTCAAAAACACCTATCCAGAAAAAAAGAACATAAATGCAGAGTATATAAAGAACTCTTAAACTGTATAAGAAAAAACACAGCTGCACTAATCTGCATTCTCACCAACAGTGTATGAGGGTTCCTTTTTCTCCACAGCCTCTCCAACACTTGTTATTATTTGTCTTGTTGATGATAGCCATTCTGACTGGGGTGAGGTGATATCTCATTGTGGTTTTTATTTGCATTTCTCTGATGATTAGTGATGTTCAGCATCTTTTCATGTGTCTATTGGACATCTGTGTGCTACGGAAGGCAGTGTGGAGGTTCCTCAAAAAGTTAAGAACAGAATTACCATATGACCCAGCAATCCTTCTCCTGGGTATTTACCCAAAATATCTAAAAATATTTATCTGTAAGCATATATGTGCTCCAATGCTCATTACAGCTTTATTTACAGTGGCCAAGACATGGAAACAACCAAAATGCCTGTTAATAGACAATTGGATAAAGAAGATGTGGTATATATACACACAATGGAACACTATTCTGCCATAAGAAAAGATGAAATAGTGCCATTTGTGACAACATGGATGGATCCTGAGATTACTATGCTAAATGAAATAAGTCAGACAGAAAAAGTCGAGAACCATATGAATGGAATCATGTGTGGGATATAAAACTGAAAGCAGCAAAAGAACAAGGCAAATAAAGCAACAAAAACTGATAGACACAGACAGTAGTTTAGTGGTTACCAGAGGGCACGGGGGGAGAGGGGTGGTAGAAGAGGGTAAATGAGGTCAAATATATGGTGATGGAAGAACTGACTCTGGGTGGTGAACACACAATGTGATATATAGAGGATGTATTACAGAATTGTACACTTGAAATCTATGTAACTTTACTAACCACTGTCACCCCAATAAACTTTAATTTAAAAAAGCAAAAGAAAAAAAGCAATAAAAATAGGCAAACACCTTGATTGGATAGTTCTCAAAAACTGTATACAAATAGTCAATAAGTACATAAAAAGATGTTCACATCACTCACTTATAGCTAAAATTAAAAGGACGGACAACATCAAGTGCTGTTAGTGGAGCACCTGGAACTCTCATGTGCTACCGGTGGGAAGACAGCATCACACAGGACTGTAGAAAACAATTCGGCAATTTCTTATAAAGTTCAACATACACTTACCAAACAACCCAGAAATCCTGCTACTAGAAGTGAAAACTCTATTTCTACCCAAAAACCTGCATGTGCATGCTCAGAGCAGTTTATTTTTAATAGCTGCAAACAGCAAAGAACTGTCCTTCATCTAGTGAATGGATAGACAAATTTTAGTGTACCGCTACAGTGGACTATTTACTCAGCAATTAACAAAAGAACTATTGATACACGCAACAACATGGATGAACCGCAAAAGCATTATGTTAAATAAGAGAAGCCAGATACAAAGCCTCCATCCTACACGATCCATGTATATTACATCCCACAAAAGGTGAAACTATGGGGACAGAAAACAGGTCAGTGGTTAGAGGGGCTCAGGATGTGGAGAGGGGACTGACTGCAGGCAACTTTGGAGGGTCATAAAAATGTTTTATATTTTTATTGTTGTGGTGGCTACATTACTTGCAAAATTTGTCAAGTTGTCTCACCTGTCAAATTGTAAACTTTAAAAGAGTGGAATTTTGTTTTATGTAAATTACACCTCAATAAACCTGACATTTAAAAAAAAAGGTGATGGAGTGTGCCAGGAGTATTAAATATAAATACCACTTTATTTAACCGTGAATAAAATACAGATGGGAAGCTTGTTTTGTTTCTCTCCCTTCACTTGGAATTCTCTTGAACCTCTTGATTAACGAGCCTCTGGGCTAATACTCACCTTTAGGCAAAGTATTTTGCTGCCTGCAGAAACCTCTCTGTTCCTCCTTACTTAAAGAGGCTCAGAAGATCCATATTTCTTTAAAGGGCACCTACTAATCTACTGAGCAATGTGTTAACGGTAAATAAATCACAAGCATGCAGACTGAAATGCTCCTTGAAACAGAGACTAATATTTAAAAGGAGAAACTGAACCATGAAATGATGCTAGGGAACATCCAGACTGTTCCACAGACTTCCTCACCCTGCCTCTCTCAACTCACCCTAAATGGGAAGAGACCCCCTTATCAGCAGTTTCCTGTTGCGAGTGATGATGACGACGGTGACAGCAGCAGTAACACAGTGCCAGGTACACTCCAAGAATTCAGTAAGTTTTTGCTATGAGTTTGATATATATACTCTCACTCAGACCACCAGACAACCCTAGGAGTAAGCACTTTAATGATCCCACTTTACAAAGGAGGAAAACAAAACACAAAGATGTGAGGTAACTGGCTCAAGTTGACACAGCTCCTAAGTAGCAGAGCTGGTGTGATTGTTCGTTCCGTGTAGCAAGTTCACTGGGCCACAGGCTGCCCTGATATTTGGTCAAACATTATTCTGGGTGTGTCTGTGAGGGTGTTTCTGGATGAGATTCATATTGGAATCGGTAAAGCAGATTGTCCTCCCCTAAGGGGCATGAGCCTCATCCTATCAGTTGAAGACCTGAATAGCACAAAAGGCTGAGTAAGAGAGAACTTCTCCTGCCTCGCTGCTTGAGCTGGAACATTTGGTCTTTCCCAGCCTTTGGACTCAGCCTAAAACATCGGCTCTTCTTGGGTCTTGAGCCTGCTGGTTTTCGAACTAAAACTTACACCATTGGCTCTCCTAGGTCTCCAGCTTGCCTACTGCAGATCTTGAGATTTCTCAGCCTCCATAATCATGTGGGTCAACCCCTTCTAATGTGGAGAGTTGACACACATGATTATGGAAGCCAAGATGTCCCAAGATTGATTAAAGAGATGATAGATAGATAGATGGATGGATGGATGGATGGATGGATGGATGGATGGATGGATGGATGATAGATAGATAGATAGATAGATAGATAGATAGATAGATAGATAGATAGATAGATAGAGGCAGACAGATGGACAGCTTATTGGTTCTGTTTCTCTGGAGAACTCTGATTCCAATGCAAGAATTCTTTACACTGTTACCCCTTCTTAAAACATAATATGTCAATGAAAAATCAACTTGCTTTCCAAAAAGTTGAATCCCTTCAAGTTCTACGATGTCCAGAGTGTTGTTGTTGTTGTTAAGCCTATCCTTTACTTTCCACCGCTTCCAAAACTCGAACATAAAACATTCTGATCATACTTGGCTGTCCTAAAGTCCATGCCAGGACCTACAATTTCTCATCCATTTGTAATAACTTCAAAGTTCTCCCTGAGTCCCAAGTCCCGGTCAAATGAGGGCCTGCAGTATAATTTTAACTTTTTATCCAAAGCAAGCACATAATAGGAAGTCAAGGATTGAGACAAGGAGGCAAAGCAGTTAAGGGGTACATGATTAAAGATCTAGGACAACATTAAATTATGGGAGAACTGGAAAAACAACTCCCATTCAGCCACCTCTAGGATCTAAGACCTATAATCACACCCACCAAACTCCACCCTCACCATCAAGATCTACGTAGAGGCAGGGGAAGAATACGGATTAGAAAAGTGCTCACAAAATGAACCAGGAATAAAGCCCAGTTTACCACCTGGATCTCTGTACAATGAGAGAGAACAACATGAAACATTTTCATCTCAGCCAGATCCTCCCAAAGAGGCTCCTCCAGCTGAGAGGCTCCACTCAGCCTTCACTGGTGGGGATCTATTGTTTACGAATAGATCTAGTCCTTTTGAGAGGGCTTATTTCTGGACTCTCCCACACCTTAGTTTGTAGGCTTACTACCGTAGTTCCCCGAAAATAAGATCGGGTCTTATATTAATTTCTGTTCCAAAAGATGCACTAGGGTGTATATTTTCAGGGGATGTCTTATTTTTCTCATGTGCAACAATCTACATTTATTCAAATACAGTCATGTCATCTTCTTCTGGAACATCGTCATAATGTACTAAATGTGTCTGTCTGGCTGACGATCTTAACTGGGGCTTATTTTCAGGGTAGGTCTTATTTTGGGGGAAACACGGTGGCGACTGGGTAATGCTGCACCTTCTTTAAAATGCCTCAAAAAAGCAACTGAATCTGTAGAGCGCTTTACAGCTCTCATGTTTGTATGATCTCACTGTCTCTTTTCTACCACCCATGTGACGAGTTCTGGCCAATGAGTTAGAAGCATAAATGACGTGTCATTTCCAGGTCAGAGCATTATGTTCCTGTGCACAATGCCCCAAAGTTATCTTTCCCTCTGCTTTCCCAAACGGCAGGGCTTGGGGTGGGTTGTTTCATCAGCCTGAGACTCAGCAAGTGGAGACATGGAACCAGGTTCTCAGAAGATACGCAATGGACATTCGATGGGAATTGTTATAGCCATTAAGATTACTGCAAGTGAAACAGTGTCTATCTTAACGATACAAGTAATTAAAACTACCTCTTTTAAGCCTCAAAGGGTATATTCATGAATTAGATGAGCTAATTCACATTGTCCTTCCTGAACCGTTAACAAGCAGTAAGCCTTGATCAAATCCCTTGTCAGGTTTGGTATTTCCAGTCTGAAGTGCCCTAGCCTTTAGAGTCCACCCTGATTCACTTCTTCCACCATTATCAGTGCTAGCCCACTCATGTATACACCCACACACACACATGAGCACACACACTCACGTACACACACACACACTCACCTGCTCTATCTGACGGTGCCAGTGTAGCAAGGACTTGGCAACCCAGTCCAAGGTTGAAAGTCACTTCACAGAGCTACAGAAGGGATTTAACATAAAAGGGATGAGAGCGTGGCCTCTTCCATGTTACAACTATGTGGCCAAAGAGGGGAAAATACAACAGATGGGCTTGGACTGCTGAGTCAGATAAAGGAAGACAAATTGCAGGTACAGTGAGCTGAGCCCCAGAGTCAGAGACAGAGAAGAAAATAAAACACTGGAGCCTTGAACAAATTCCTAATCAGGAAAATCATCAGATATCCCCAAACCAGGCTGTCCATCAGGCCCATTAAAATGCAAATGCCTCAGCCCCATCCGGATGTCCAGAATCCGAATCCCTCGGGATAGGAACAGGGACTGTAACATGTTTACAAACCTGCAGGACGTTCTGATGATGAGCCAGATTGGTGATCCACTGAATTAAGTGAACTACGGAGCCCTTTCTAACTTTAAAATCTTATGGTCTATAAGAAAAGCCCCTAATAAAGGGAATTAGTGTCCCCAGATATGAGAACAGGCACCTGTCTGCTGAGGTAATGCTGTGCTCATTAGGCAAACCAATGAAAGGCTTCGATAAAAATGAGCAGTCAAATTTTTGGAAAAAGGATGAGAAAAATGGCCTTGTTGCAGCCAGGGTTAGACACATGGGTGAACTTTCTGGCAGTGAAGATTGGCTACCGGAAACAAAGTGAGATTGCCTACAGTAAGGAACCTGCGTTGCTTCAATTAGCCATAGGCAGGGCTGGTTTCATGTGTCTATGACCTATGTGGTCGCAGAGGGACATTCTTCCAGAAGGCTCTGTGGTTGTTGTCTTGAAATTCTTAATAATTGTATCTTTGAATGTGAGTTTTGTAAATGAAGTCTGATGAGACCGTGGAGCATGCATGTGAGCAGAGGGGACACACGAGGCAGAGATAAGACATGGAGGCTCAGGCCTTTGGGCGTGGCAGGCTGGGGGCAGTCCAGGATGTCATGGGGACGTGAAGGGCACCGAGGGCTGGGATAGGAGCCCATCCCTGTTATAGCTGCATGATATGCACTCAGTTCCAGGACAGGAACTGCTAGTGCTCAGGCAATAAACTTTGTCAATAAATTATTATCAAATAAAAATTTACACATGGACATTCCAATAAAGCATATCCAGAAGTTACTAGGATTCTTCAGTTTAGAATCTCCAGTTTTGAGAACTGCTGCAACATTGCAAAGCAAATAGTCACAGGATTAAAAATAGAACTTGAATTTAAAGGTTGTCACATTCAACAGAAAAGAGCACCGTTTTCAGAGGACACTTTAAATGAACCAATTATTATCAAGAAAGACAATTTTTAAATTAATTTTTCCTTGCACGAAGAAACACAATAGACTACATAAATAGGCATTTTAAATTATATGCAAATCATGAAGACACTTCAGTTGCTCGCAGAATATCTACAAGTTACAGGAAATGTCAGAGAAAACATTAAAATGCCATTATATAAATTTACATTTAAAATTAAATTCAAACTTACACAAAACTGATTTGTATAAAGAGCTAAATCTTTTTAGAAAAATTGTTAGGCAAGAATCGTCAGCCCTAGACACACTGAAGTCTGTATTTCAAAGTAATTTTTTAGAAATTTATCTTAATGCTGTTATAGCCAATAAGATACTCTTAACTCCAGTAACAGTTGCATCAGAATAAAGATCCTTCCCAAAATGAAAAATTATAAAAAATTATTTGTGACCTTGCATTTGCAAAAAACAACTGATACCAATTTCAACTATATCAACTGAAAATGAAATTGCTAAAAGTATAAATTTTGATAATCTGATAACTAAATTTGCAGAAAAGAGAGCCAGGAAAATCTTATGGGCAGTCAAGACATCGCATTGATAAAGCATTATTTTTTGTTGTAGTAAATAAAATTATGACAATAAACATACTTTTTTCACTTTTTATAATTATTGTTACTCGCATCACACCATTATGTTTTATAAGTAGTAAAGTATTTTTAAAGGAAAAAGTTTATATCTTAATACCTTTAACTATGCTTTTTTGAACCAGTGGAGCCACATTTTCATTTTGCATTGGGACTATATCTATTATGTCACCACCCTGCTTGAAGAGTAACTATTCTGAGGCTTTGCTAGAAACTTCAGGATGGGTCTGAGATCCCCATCTTGCCAAAGGTTTTGAGTGATTTCATCAAGTACAAGAGAGTCCAGTGTACCCTATAACCCAGAGACCAGGAGAATTATAGCAGCTACACTCTCAGTGTCCATATTCTTAGCAGTTCTAGGGCATCCTTGACTTTGGGTTTCTCCTCTTAGACTAAGGCCCTTGCCTTCTGAAACAGGAGATGTATTTCAAGCTTTCACCCAATGATTCATGAGTGCAACATCTTTAACTAAAAACAGGGCAGGGAGCGAAGAGAGCATCAAACTTCTTTGAATTTGGGCCAGTGTTTCCAAATGCAAAATACTCAACAGCCAATTTCCCCTGGCTTTGCAGCTAAACAACAAGAAGACCTTTTAGGTCAGAAAGGAGCAGTGAAATTTCCATTTCCTTGTGGAATGTTGGGTTTGGAACCAAACTTCTCTGTACTTCTTCTCAAGATAACAATCCACAAAATGCCCCCAATAAATGCAAATGCTGGGATTCCCATGGCGAATTCAAATGTTCACACAAATGACCTTGCCACTTTTCCAAACAAAATATCACAAACACATAAAATACATACTTAGAAACTGTTCTCTGCCAGAGTGGAAATCCCCCCTTTCCCTGTAATGTTGCATCTTTGCGTGCCTGGGAACTGATGCTCTGCCCACTGACTGGGTCCTGTGACAGCAGGACATGGCCCCACTCTCCTTGTAGCCATTTCAGAATGCACTGAGGCCATTTCCTTGAATCCTTTCCCTGGGGGATGAGGGGAGTCGATTTCCCCCAATGGAGAAAAATGAAGCCATTGTCCATTCTCTACAGAACTTTTTATCCACTGTCTCTTCTTTCACTATTCCCAAAATTCCCTAAGAATAAAATCATGTTTCCCAGGCCCCACCAATCTGGAGATAAAACCAGAATGGCTGTAAGAGTCATGTTCCCACCCTCCTTAAAAAAAAAATTTTTTTTAATCTGCTGCCCCCGCCAACTCTAACATTCAGGGGGCTCTGATTATTCTTTTTACAGGGTTTTCTTTAAATAACAACCGTTCAGGGTGAACTTAAAAATAGAACTTGAGCTACAAATTTTTGGTTTACACGCAATCTTCCAAGACTAGGTCAAGGACATGCAATGAGGTCCACTCAGTGATTATTTTGCTTTTAATCTCTCACAAAATATTGAGCAATAAACTGTCATGAAAAAGTATCTTTAAAATCTTTGATGTGTTCTGTTTAACTTGCTTTTAAAATAACCCTGCTATAAAAGCTCTTCGTCAAAGTTGAAAATATGGGATTGCTCCCTTTTGCCAAAGAGAGAGAGAGAGGAAGAGAGAGAGAGAGAGAGAGAGAGAGAGAGACAGAGAGACAGAGAGACAGAGAGACAGAGAGAGAGAGGGAGAGAGAGAGAAAGAGCGAGAGAGAGAGAGAGAGAGAGAGAGAGAGAGAGAGAGAGAGAGAGAACTTTGACCTTGGCCTTAACAATATGAGAAGAAATGGGTAAAAGTAGATTAAGTGACTATGAATCTTTCTCCGACTCCACGATGGAGTCATGATCGTGGACATTCATTCCATCTGCATCAACATCAATATTCATTGCAAGCCCCCTGGACCAAAAAGCTTCCATGTTCCTGCCAACATGAACACATTAGCAATGATTCAGGCACTGTTGGAGGTACAATGTCCACCTGTGAAATAGCCAGAGGTAAGTGGACTCTAGATTGGTGACCAGCACTGCCCTGACCACGTGAGCTCCACACAGCAGACAAGGGAACAGTGCTGGGCCCTGAGCGGCCATAAAGGATCCATTCACAGGGTGAATGAGTAAGTGGCCTTTCCAAAGAACTTGCCTTCTAGTTGAAAATATCACAACCATGGACAAATTCCACCCCAAATTTGGATTTGAAGTGCAACAAATGAGGGGGCCAGATAAGAGCTATGTAAGCTCAAGAGAAAGCAAGAGTTCAGACGGTGTGTTAGAAGAAAGGGGAGGCTAAGAACTTCACCTGTAAGCAATTTCAGGCAGTCCTTCCTTTGTCCCCCTGTCAGACAGAGCGGGGATGGACAGGACACTTACAGGACGGTGGTGAGGATGACCTCATGGGTGACAGCATTTGATAGATAGCCCCAAAAGTGGCCCTGCTGGCGGGAGTGACCTTCAGCATTATAACTCCCTGCTCACTTGTGGTGCCTCAGTGCAGAGCCGCCTAAACCTCCCACAGCAAAATCCTGAGGAAATTGCTCCCTATGTAAAGAGCTGGGAAACATACACAGCAGAGGAAACTGTATTCAGAACTAGCATTCCTGCGGACTCACCCACGGTAACAAGAGGAGGCCAGAAGAAAAGAGCCTTTCCTCCCATCCACAACGAAAGGGCTGTGGCTGGAGTCCAAGCTGCCCCAGGGGGCGGAGTTGGTGACAGTCGCCTGGGAAGATCCATGAATGGCTGGAGGATGAACCTTCCGGATTGGCTTTTTTGAGCACTGGCTCCTTGTTCAAACCAGAAAATGACTCTGTTCTTGACTAATGCATCCTTGCTCTCTGCTTTTCCTTTATTTTCCCCTTTTTGCTTTCGTAGCTAATCGATCATCTCAAATAAATAGTTTAAAAGGCATATGAGGTTGTCATGCTATATACTAGCTGGGCACCAAAGGAAACCATCCATCACTGAAAGCATCTCCGGTAGGAGTCATGTTGCCCCTGTCATCCCTGCACTCATAAACGTACTCCCCGTGCCCAAACCGGACCTTCACATGCGGACACGTAAAGTATTCACAGGTCAACCCCTTCCCCCACACACAGCACGATTTGTTTCATGCCTCGTTTAGTTTGTTAATTTGTTTACAGTAACCAGGATGATACTGGGAAACTGGAAGAAGATTTGGAGCTGGGTCATCCTTACCGCTCCTGTCACAATACAGCGCATATGAACTCAAATCCAAAAGGCAAGGAGTTACTTCCCTTAAGAGAAAAACTGTTGGCTTGGTCTTTTAACTGGGAAACAGCTACTGTAGAGTCTTGTTTTTCCTAGTCTTCTGGCTTCTGATTTCTATTTTCTTTGTGCCAAACATTGTCATCTTTGCATAACAGGGCAAGTGATGTAGAGGACTGATAAGTCATATTTTAAGGGGGAAAAATCAATCTCTTCCAATGAAATTTTACCATTTCTATGTACATAGTGCTGTGGTATCTCCACCTTCATGAAAATATATGAAAGTTCAGCCTCTGTGGAGACACGAACTCATAGGATTTTAAATGAAAAGACCCTGAGGGATCCTCTAAGGCTCTATTAAAAGGATTAGCTGTGCTGTCCCTTCAAATGCCAAACTCACTGTGTACCTTTAAAGTAGAATTCAATTACAAAAATTTAATTCACATAGACACGCTCACATTTCCAGGAATAGGCCCACTATATATAATGAGGTGGAGCTATAACGTTATTTGGTTTATCTTGTGAGAGCTATAATGCAAAAGGATAAAATACAAAATGAAAGTTCTGTGGTCATTGTATCATGAAGTGGTTATTTTTATCAAGCCTGCTCCTACCCCAGAGCCTTTTCACTGCTCTTCCTTCCACCTTGAACAATTTTTCCCCCCGATACATGAATGGCTGACCCCTCACTCTGTCCAGGTCTCTGTTCAAAGGTTCTCAGAAAACGTCCCCCTGATCATTCCAGCTAGAGTAGCCCCATGCCCCGCCCCACTCATCCCTAAGGCTGCCTTATTTCTCCTCATAGTGCTATCACCACCTGGCTTAGCAGATTTCTCCATTCATTATCAGTTTCCTCCAATAAAGTGTAAGTTCCATGAAGACAGGGATTTTTTTTTTCCTGTTTTGTTTACTAGTAATATTTCTAGCATCTAGAACATCACCTGACACATATAGGTCAATACATTTTGACTGAATGAGTGTGTAAAGGAACAAGCAAGCAAACAAGAGCTTGGTCATGCCTCAAGGAGATGCTGGAGAACCTTCAAAATCTCCTCATGCTGCCACACGTCTGTGACTCAAATGTGACATTCTTGCAATGTGAAGGAGCTCTCATCTTTGACAAGTTTCTGCTAGATGGCAGTGGGTACTGAACAGGTTCTGTAATCCCCCTGAGCCCTGTTATCTTTTATCAGATTAAATGGTCAACCATCTTCCTTCCCTCTTTCCTTAGCTAAAAAAAAAAAAAAAAAAAAAAAGCCTGCTATATGCCAGACAATGTGTGTAAACCAACAGGGAAGGATCAAACAGTACAATAAGAACTAGGATGAGAGTGGGTGGCAAGAAGCAAAACGTGAGCCAACCAGGGGCTGCATTCTAAAGGATGAATCAGGGTAGCCAGACAAGTTTGGAGAAACAAGCATTCCAGGAGAAGGGAACGAAAGACACAGAGGTATTAGAACAGCAGAAATGATGAAAGGGTCAGGAAAGAAACTAGCTACGAGGTAAATTAAAGAAGAGGAAGAACAAAATGAAATTTGAATTTCTTGTATTGGGTGAAAGAGAAGTCTTTTGTAAAGGTCTAGCCCCTAACGGCCTATAACCCAAACACAGATGACGCTGTGACAACCCCTACTGATATAGTGCATGTAGCAGCCACCACAGCCTGTCCTGCTCAGAGCTGCTGGCAGCCTGCATGGAGAAGATGGACCTCTGCCTTTCCAGGCTCTGGGTAAGGGCAGAAACTGCTGCCTGTGCAGCCAATCCTGAAAACTGTCAGATTAAGCAAAGCCTCACCTGGCAAACTCAGGAGACACTCACGGCCTTGAATTTGATGATGACCTTGGTAGAGATCATCTCTCTGGTTTGATTTCCTAGTCTGTGAGCAAAGACAGGCAAGGAAATGATACCGAGAGTCATTTTGGCTTTCAAGTCCCCTGCAGCTAACCTCAGACCTGGACACATACAACTCATAGTTTGAGTCCTGATTTTATAAAGAAATTGTACAGTCGTCCCATTATTCCCATCATTTTGCCCATTTTTCTCTGTCCCTTTCCCTGTCTGGCTCTTTAGCACAAGAACTAAGTTGGAGAGAGACTGTTCACATTGGACTCACTCCATATTGACCTGTGCTTCCTAACAAGCTTACCGAGTCAGCGTGCCAAAGTCTAACAAGAAGCTTTCCAGGGATATGCGGCATCAGAGACCAACTCTAAGGACCAGAGGAAACGAAGGCAAGTCGCCACTGTGTCCACAGGAGCCCTTCATGGAATAAACGCATGTGAGGACATTGGGAAAACATCAAGTTCTTCTTGTCAGCAAGAATCTTGAGGCTCTGTCCTTCACCCTGCTATCAATCATAGTATCTTGGTGATTTCATCTCTCAATAAATATTCACTCTGATGACACTTGTGTCTTGCCTCTGGACCATAAAGTCAAGATTTAAGAACGATGTGATACAGGAAGCTTAGATTTAATTAGGATCATCTGGAATTCATCCTTAGATCACCAACTAAGTTCTGATTTAATGCCAAATTCTTTCAAGTGTGGGAACAAGCAGAAACATGTGACGGGTCTGTAGAAAACTTGAGTTGACCTTCTGTGCATCTCTTGACCATCTGTCTTTAAAATGTCCCCTGTACCGTCTGGCCTCCAGTGGCATTTCATGACTCAGAATGTCCCAAGGACTGAGCTACTTCCCGAGTTACCAACATGCTGGTGACCACCAACTCTTCACTTGGCACTTACTGTTATAGCTGCTTGGACACAGGCACTCTGTGTCCTTCCAGAACACTGAGGATCACCTTCTCTACAACACCCTTCCAACACTTCCTCCCCCCACCCTATCCCAACACATACCCAGCATCTATGCCCCTGTACACAGTTCTATCATTGCAGGGCTCACATGGTGATATAATTCCTTTAGTGGCTTTCTCCCCTACTAGACTTTGACCTTTACAAGGGTGGGGACTTATACATCCTGTTATCCACAGCTCCCCACACAGTGCTTAGGATTTTTATTGCTTTTTCTGATAATATAAGGCAATATAAAATTCAAACCTTATAAAAAGACTAAGTGTAGGCAGTGAAACTTCCCCAGAATCTGTCACAAGATAACCACGGCCAGTTTGGTGCTTATTCCTGCAACAATTGGTATATAAAATATATACATAAATAAATATTAATGTTATAATTTTCCCTAGAGATAAAATCATTGCCTACATGCTGTTTTGGAACTTGCTTTGACTATTAAGCCACAAGGCAGGAGCACGCTTCCTTGATGAGGCGTGTGGCTCAGCCTTGTTCATTTTAACAGCTGCATAGTATTCCATCGCAGGGAGGTGCTATGGTTTATTTACCCTCTCCCCTGTGGAATGATTTTTGCATTATGTTCATGTTCCTTGCTATAGAAACAATATCAACATTAACTTTTCTCTGTGTATCTCTTTGTTCACGAATAAGTATTTTTCTGGGATAAATTCTAGAAGTTGAAACACTAGGTCCTTGCAGACTTCCTTCCCCTCTGCAGAGAACTGCTGCAGCGTCTGTAATCAACAGTGCCCCAGAAATGATTTTTGACTGACCAAACAATGGGACTCAACTAAATAAATGGCCCTAAAAGGATGATTTCTGTTTCTTTGGTAAAGTGGCTTTTGGAAACTGGCTCCTTGTGTTGGATTGGCCCCTTGTTAAGGAGTCTTAAAATAAACTTCCCCCCATTAGGCTGAAGGCAAGGATCATGTCTTAATTGCATTTGCTCAACTCACCAGACGTTTTCTGGGCTTACCCCAAGCTAGTAGCAGGAAATGGCATTATCAGCACTAATTTTTGATAAAAGCTTGATGACTCCTGATGAAATACTCAGCATCCCTTATGCCTCATCTTCCAGGAAGTGCAACACTCGGTACTGATAAGAGTTCTCTTTGGCCTTGGATTTCCACTACATGTAATTGCCTTTCATAGTATTCTACTGAATTTCTTTGCTACGTGTTCTTACCCATATTTCTATAGTTCTAGTTTGTATACAACCGTCTTATTGCAAACTACCTCAAGTTCATGTTAAGGATAATAATAACTAATTTTTTATAAAGGATTTACATGTGCTGGTTTATTTAATTATTTTTTGAGTTATAATGAAGGTAAAGCAGGGTTATCAATGTCATCTCAAATTTTTGGCAAACTGAGAATCAAGAAGGTTAAGTAACTCACCCAAGACAACACAGTCAGGAAAACATAGATTTGAGAATCTAACGTGGGTCTTCTTATTTTATAATTGAAAAAAAAAAGAAAAATAAATAGAGCTATGCATTGAATGATACAAACACCTGTCTCCTTCCTTCCCCTTTACAGTTAAGTACACTCACCTTCTCTCACCTGGGCACCCACATTCTCTAAGTAAACACATAAGAATTACTTGGGGGAGAGACAAGGGAAGCAGAATCCTGCCCCACTATCAGGCATATAACAAGATTAATATTGATGCACCACCAGTACCACCATATATGTCACTGTCTTCAACCTTAATTTCTTACTTTGCTCCACAACACAGTTATTTCTCTATTGTCTCTTATGACTCCTGCCTAATTCTTCCAGAATCTTCTAGAAATGTTAAGTTCCACGACAGAAGGAATGTAGAATAATGGAAGTTGGGGAGCGGGGTAGGAGAGAGGCAGAGAGAGACAAATAGAGAAATGAAAGAAAATGTGACTGGGATAGATTCGGCCAATGGAAGATCCTTTCCAATGTGCAAACAAAAGCCCTTCCCCATTTCTTCCCAGCTTTTCTTTTATTTTATTTTCTATTTTGATAGGATGGGGAGGATTGTGCTTTTAATACTGTTGCAAAACAAGTAGTAGAACTATGAGTTACACCTCACAATTTATGTAGCAATTTCATGTCATTTTGAAGTCCTAGTAGAATTCCAACAGTTATAGCATTTTCCTCCTGGGAGAGCTTGGAAGGCATAGACCTGCCACCCTTTCCAGCAACACGTATTTATGACCAGTATCCTGGCCATTTCATAAGCTGACGTCTATTGATATTCCCCACCAACCTCTGCATACCTGACTTGGCACTTTCCTTGCCAATTACTGGTGTCATTCATCTCCTTCCTTGGAGCTTGCTTACCTGACTCTCCAGTGACTTTTGAAACCCGTGGATCGTTCTCTAGCCTAGATCTTCATGTGTGTTGTCCCCATCTGTTCCCTAGCTGATGACAAGCCCTGGTATCACATGGTGCCTTGTGAATACTGCCTACTGCTCCAGCTCTATGGACACTAGTGTCTAACAGTGGTGATTAATTTTCCGTGTCAGCTTGACTGGGCTAAGTGATGTCCAGATGGCTGGGAAAACTTCATGACTTTGTGTCTTCCAGGGAGCTGCTGGAAGAGATTAGCCTTTGAATCAGTACACTGAGAAAAGAAGATGGCCCTCCCCAATGTGGGCGGGCACCAAAAAAGGCAGAGAAAAGGCAAATTCATTCTCTCTCTCTCTCTCTCTCTCTCTCTCTCTCTCTCTCTCTCTCTCTCTCTCTCCTTGAGCTGAGACATCCATCTTCTCCTGACCTCAGATATTGGCACTTCTGGTTCTCCAGCTTTTAGACTGAAACCAGGATTGAAACCAGGACTTACAGCTTGGCCCCCTGGTTCTCAGGCCTTCAGACTTGGACTGAACTACACGACTGCCTTTCTGGGATCTCCACCTTGCATGTGGCAGATGGTGGCACTTTTTGGCCTCCCTAACCGTGTGAGCTGATTCCTAAAATAAATCTCCTCATGTGTATCTATACCTATATCTACGGTAGTACGCCCTTATCCACAATTTTGCTTTCTGTGGTTTCAGGCACCTACTGGGGGTCGTGGAATGTGTTCCCCATGGATAAGGGGAAGCCACTGTATGTCTGCATCCATATCCTGTTGGCTGTTTCCTTGTAGAATAGTCACCAACAGGAGGAGTGGACAAAGAACAATACTATACAAGACCTCCACTTTGAACGGGTTTCAGGCACCGTTATTCAAAGTCTGATTTGGTGGAACAATTGTTTGACACTTTTGTGACTCCTGCATAACAGTTGAAGTAGTAATGTTCTTTAAGCAAGGGACACTCAGAGTCAAGAAAAATCTGTGCTAGCAAATGGTGAAATTTCAAAAATGTGTCTCTCTGGGACAGATCTGTGTTCTGAGTACCAGTCCCACATGTCACCTGCCTTCCTGATGACTCCACTTGGGTGACTCACAGGCAGCTTCAATTTCACAACTGCAAAACCGAACCGGCCACCTTCTCCATCCCCATCCCTCTCCAGGTTCCCCATTTCAGAAAATGGCAGTTCTATGTTCAAAGAGGAAATGCTGGAGTCATACTGGCACGTCCCTCTGTCACTAACAATTTCACTTCCTGGATATTTCTCCAATATATTCATTACCTCCCACTTCACTGCCATCACCCCTTCCAAACCACCATGGTCTCATGACGAGGCTGTTCCTGTGGCCTCCTGGCTGGGCTTCCTACTTCTCACTCATGACTTCCTCAATCAACTTCAACATTAGACTGAGCTTTGAAGAACACGAACTATTGCATGAACACTCCAAGGTTTCCTAGTGCTCTTAGAATTATCGACACAGATTTGGCTTTGGCTTACTGAGGCATGCATAGGTCCGACCCTTGCCAACCTCTCGAGTCTCGTCTCTCACCATTCTACACCATATTGGCCTTCTTCTGATTGCTCAAATGCACTGTGTGCTTCCCTGCTCCACAGCTTTTGCACACGCTGCTTGTCAATATCTGCATGGGCTGCTCAACCTCTACTCAACTTCATTCGGCCAACTCCTCCTCATCCATCAGGTCTCAGCTTAAATGGCCTTCTCGAGGAAGACTTCCTACTCCTCTATAATGAACTCTCACAGCATCGTATTTTTTCACAGTATTTATAACCATGATAATGAAGTATTTGTGCAATTATTTATTCAAAGCCTCTCTCCCTCTCCCTCACCCCAATCCCAAACTGCAAGCTCAGTGAGGGCAGAACCTACACACCAGGTACTGTCCTACATTCTGGGGATGCAACCATGAACAATATAGACCAAAAGTAAATACTCCGTAAATGCTTATGGAAGAACAGGTGGGAAATGAAAGGGGGAAAATAGGAGAGGACAGTTGGTTGGTTCTTTTCTGAACTGATTTCTCCTTTATGTAGGAACAGAGGAAATAATAGTTTCCTAGATGACTTGGAAGAAACCTGTTTTTGAAAAAGTATGTAGATGCCTGACCACTGCGCTGTACACCTGAAGCTGATGCTGAATAATATTGAGTGTCAACTATAAGTTCATATATATATATGGTCACGGGATGTGAAGCACAGCATAGGGAATAGAGTCAGTGGAATTGTAACAGCTGTATACGATATCAGAGGGGTAGTAGATTGGAGGAGGGGTTATCACTTTGTGAGGGGTGTAAACGTCTACCTATTACATTGTTTTGTACACCTGACACTAATAAAGAGAAAAAGTACGTGCATGTGTATATGTACATTTTCTTCCTCATTACTTAGTAAGGGAGTCCAAAAAATCCAAGCTTAGGCTTACACATAAAACTTGACACACATGGAACCATTTGAAGAAAAGTTGTCAATTATAAATAAGGACTATGCACAGAAAACTCAACTCCCTATGGCAAACCACCATTTCCCCTGGATTCCCAGTGAGCAAAGAACTGAAACCATCCCTAGTTTATTACACTTTTTGTGTCACAATCTTCTTTTCATAATCTTTTTTTTTCCCCTCTTTCCAAAAATTGCACAGGTCCCTTGGGGATATTAAGGATTTTCAAAATCTTTGGCAGAATCAGAGTAATTCTCGAATCCATTGCTGTGGGAGACCATCAAATCTGTCAACTGGAAATGAGAACTGTCCATACCCAGCTGCCAAACTGGAAAGTGTGCAGTGGGCACCGCTCAGTAGGTACCGAGATCAGGTAACAGACAGCAGTCCCACCACCGCTGTCACCTGGCAGATTACACACTTACTTCTATACAAGGCTGCAATTCAAACTAGTTTTGCAAATACTCTTTACATATCCACAGTGATGGGTACTTTTACCTATTGTGGGTCAAAGAATGAGGGTTTTCACAAGCATCTAAAGACATTCAGGGTCACGCCTGGTGCATAACTGGAAGATTAAGCTAAGTGACGCCATTTTGGGGGGTTTAAAATACTTGCTGCACATTATCAAGGGCATAGAAAGTCTCCTATCTCATGTGGCTCTTCTACAGGCCCCTTCCAGAGAGGACCGTTGTCCACAGGCACTTCCAAAGACTTGTCTTGAGCTGTAGCAGCACATACAAAAACGGCACTCATGCTTTCCGCCACAGTGCGGCCTATGAATCACCAGCGCTGGAATCACAGGGCCAGGGGGTTGCTGAAATGCAGATTTTAGAGCCCCATCTGTGCCTTGGAGGAAATTCAACTGCATCCACTGGTGGAGAATGAGGGAGGCTCACCGGGCCTCTGACAAGACCTAAAGGATAGGAGCCAACACGGGAGAAGGAGGAGGCAGCGAGCTCAAGGCAGGGAGGACAGACACAGGAAGACTGAGCGGGGGGCACACTTCAGACAGGCGAAAGGCCTGCGTGGAGGGAGCCCCGTGGGTGGGGAGGAGACCGTACAAGATGGGATAGAAGGACCAGGCTGGGAATCGGGAGTTGTGAAGAAGCTTAAATGCTCCAGTGCCCTGGGTGATTCGTGTTTCGTAAAGACTGCTCTAATGCTGTGAGGAGGCGACAGTGAGAGCGGCAAGAAGAGAAGTCAGAAGACCACTTAGATTTGGATTACATTGATAAAAGTGGAAATAGAGAGATGTGCAAGATTGAGGTACGACCCTGAAGGCCAGGGTCGGTCAGGGAAGAAGGAACCCAGGATGACAACTCGGTGTGCAGCTTCTGCTGGATGGAGGACCGTGCCATTTGCTCAGATGAGCAATGCTGGGGGACAATAGGGGAGTCAAGAGGGTGTCTCATCTGTGAAACAGAGATAATTCCACGAGCCAGAATGTTTTTTGTGATGTTTGGAGCTAAATACGCAAAGTACTTCAAGAAACATATGAAGATCTGACAATTAAGTGCACAAACTTGTTGCAAAGACATTGCTAACCTTTTTTGATATCAAAAGGATTATTCATTATGAATTTGTACCAACTGGACAAAACAGTTAACCAAGTTTACTATTTGGAAGTGCTGAAAAAGCTGCGTGAAAAAGTTAGACGACCTTAACTTTTCACCAACAATTCATGGCTCTTGCATCACAACAATGCACCAGCTCACACAGCACTGTCTGTGAGGGAGTTTTTAGCCAGTAAACAAGTAACTGTATTGGAACACCCTCCCTACTCACCTGATCTGGCCCCCATGACTTCTTTCTTTACCCAAAGATAAAAGAAATATTGAAAGGAAGACATTTTGATGACATTCAGGACATCAAGGGTAATACAACAACAGCAGTGATGGCCATTCCAGAAAAAGAGTTCCAAAATTGGTTAAAGTGGGTACTGGGCACTGGCATCGGTGCGTAGCTTCCCAAGGGGAGTACTTGGAAGGTGACCATGGTGATATTCAGCAATGAGGCATGTAGCACTTTTTCTAGGATGAGTTCTCGAGCTTAATTGTCTGATATCATAGGCACTTAATGAATGGTATCTATTATTATTATTATTTGTCATTATCAAACATGAAAATATTTGTTGGTACACTGAACACATTTAAGCCAGTATTTCTCTTTTGTTTCCTGTTAGAAACACCATTTCTTGAGCTGGACGATGCCCTCCACACGAGCCCAACCTCAAAGATTTACACAGAGATTTCCTCTGCCTCTGCTTAACTCTGACACCTAATATCTGACATTACACATTTGTTCCACTTTACTGACAGGAAACATCCAGAATCATAAGAATTATTTTCCCAAAGACTTGTCTGTGGAGACAGTTTGTAAATTTTCAATCAGGAGTGCCAGTGCTTTTTCCCCCTTTGTTTCACTTTTGAACTCTTCAACCCATAAATCCTCTCAAGGTCTCCCAGTACAGATCCAACCACCACAATTTCACCACCTGTGAGGTTCAAAGACATTGCAAATAAAGTCAGTCTCACCCGTAAAATCAGGAGCTAACATAGACGGTCTCCTGGTGACAAGGGGAAGTGGGTGATGTCTGGAAATCAAATGCTGAAAGTGACTTTTAAATGACTTAATGTGATCAAGAACACAGCTCTCTGTTTGCTCCAGAAGAATTCTGATGGGCTCCAAGGAATGAAGTGATTCCCAAAATGTTTGCTACAGGAATCTGAAGAGTCATTTGGGGAACAAGCAAAATATCACTTTGGGTAAACTATTCCCTGACGCTGGGTGACAGCTCAGCCGCTGGCAGCCGGTCATCATGTTTTGGGAAGGTAGGCTTGATATCAAGTCTTTTGCTGCCAGAAGAGCCAGTAAGAGATGATTGTGGCTGAAGGGACAATTAAGGCTGGAAAACAAAAACCACTCAATAATTCCACAGCACCTGGGAAACCATGGGATTGAGGACAGAGATGGGGAATTCACATGAACCTCAGTAAGGAACAATCAAGCCTGTCTGTTTCAGGAGCATCAGCGGAGGGGGGTGAGGGGCAAAGTAAACGCCTTTGGAACTCTCAGGAACTGTAGAGCTCATCCCAAAGGAGTTAGCAGTCCTAACCATGGGATCACGCCATTACCATCCAACCTTAACAATTGTATGCAGCTGGGAAGGTGGTGAAGAAGCTGCCACCCCTCCCCATTCATCCTGAAGGGACCAGACTCCCCAAGAAGTCTGCCTGCATGCCAGCCTCTCTAATCAGGGAGAAGGCAATCATCAGACGCAAACACATTTAGCATTACTAGGACTGGTACCAATGACAGTCTACAGCTGCTGTCATTGTTCAAAGAAATGTGAGACAATCCTATCATCCATGCCCCAAAACTCCCTTCATAGGACATTTAAACCAGGCCCTGGCTCACAGTGTTGCATCACCAACATCACGCTTGCTTGACAGAAGGGTATCAATCCCACTTATAAACTATCTGCCAGCCATAAGCCATTCAGACACTGGATGACTGTAATTATCCTCTGTCGGGAGTTCAACTAAGGAAGGAGGATGACACTCAGAAGTGACAGTAGAAACAAGGCTTTCCATCGTACCGCTTGTCCCAAAGGAACAGGACTTGTTCATGTCTTCTAAAATGAAGTTTGAAAGAGGCAGGGGTTGAGGAGTTTTTCATTTTATTTTTTGAGACACAGCGGGATGTAATCAGCTTATGCGTTAAATACAGACATCTGTCTGGTTCTACCTGAGACCTCCCAGCTTGCAGTACACAGCCCAGAGTGCTTTTTAATAGAGCAATAGGATAAAGATCTACAAATAGGCACACACACAAAAAGGAGAGTAGAGCCAGCCTTTCCATTGCCCTCCCCCACCTCCCCTCAATCACTGATGCTCTGGCACCTCAGACTAGAGGCATTGCTTCTCCAGCAGGTGAGAACCAAGGGCTTGCCTGCAGCCAAACTTTATTTAACTGTTATGGCAGCTGGAGGGACAGCCTCTAGAAAGAAGAAAAATTCCTCAAGATTCGGGCCTTCCCTGTACTGTACTTATTTTGTGCCAAGCCCTTGGCTAAATGCTGAAGAGACTAAACATGATAGATATGAAAGTTATGTGCAAGTGGGAGGGGAGAACAAGGACAAACAAGCAGTCCCACGAGCCAGGGAAATGGAGATAAGGTTAAGAAATAAGAGGAAGACGAGCAGGGATGTAAAAGAGGGTCACTGCGGGATGGATGCCTGCTACAATAGGCAGGGAGGGCCACTCTGAGGACGTGACACTTGAGTCAAAACCTGGAGGCTATGAAGAAGGCAGCTTTCAGCAAAGGGAGCAGAAAATGCAGCATCGGTACAAGCATGCATTGCAATGAAGCCAACCCCAGCCATGCGAGGTAAAAAGAGAGAACAGCCAATGGAAAATCAGTCTACGGTCCTATTCTTCACTCTGAGCTTAGCATCACCTACACCTCTTTGTGTTATTAGGGAAACCCATGGGGAGCAAGGCACCTCTCCCTCCAAACATCTAGAGCAGACAGAGCTCCCTCACAGTTCACAATGAGCTCAGGACTGGATTTATGCTGGGTCATTGTGCCTCATTAAGGTTGCTATGGTTACACCAGGCCTGAGTTACCTGGACTTTTAATGTGCTGGAGGCATGGGGCAATAGCTGCTTTGCTTCTACAAATTGCAAGGAAAGTAGCAGAGAGGCTGAAAAGGTAGAAATGCTGGACAAGACCCCACAGTAGAGAGACTGTAGGTGGGAAGAGCACACCAGCCACAACTGAAAGATCAAGGACTCTTTCCTAAATCCACTAGCCTGTAAGCTCCAGCAGGGCAGGGACCCAGCCTGATAAATCTTGGTCCCATCTCCCCCCGCCAGCCCAGCACCTAGAACAGGGCCTGGCACATAATGAACTCTGAATACATGTGATTGATTCACTCTGTGACAAGTGCAGGGTGTGGCAGGGGCACGGGGAGAATCACATAAGAATTTAAACAAACAATCTGTCTTGGGCTCCACGCTCTCTAGAAGTCAAGAGATAATGAGATTACAAGGAAAACCACGCCCCTCTCATCACAAACTGGAGATTATACAGACTGAAATTTCTCTAGACACAGGAAAGGATCCGCACACATGTGGGAAGGAGACATGTCAGTCACCAAGAAGCAGAGTCCAAGACAGGTTATATATGCAAGAGATTTATTTGGGGAAATGCCGATAAAGCTTAAAAGGGAGGGAGCAGGAGGAGAGAGCTGTTGGACCACATTGCAGGTCTAACCGCCAGGAGAGGAGAAAGGGGTAAAGGAAGATTGGGTAGGAAGAGCCTCAGTCTCCAGGGCGGCTCTGGGAAAGACTTGCCAGGTGGCTGGAGAGGCTCCAAGCAAACAGTGTCTGTCAGGGGAGTCGCACACGGGGCAGAAGTGGCAACTCTAGCGTCCCCACTGTACTCACTCATGGCCTGGGCGGGGCCCAGAAGTGTGGACTTGGCATGAATATCATGGGGGATCCAAAGGTGGGCAGTTGTACTTCCCAGGCAAGGAGAACTGAGCAGGGTACCTCCATGACAGCCAAGGTGGGGAGAGTTCTGAGGTAAGGAGAGGATGACCCCCAGGAGTCTGGAACCAATGTAGCTGGAAGTGTGGGGAATGTCTTCAGGCCAGAGAGGCAAGAGGAGGAGGTGGCTGGAGGCTGTGCCTTACACTGCTGCTTACCGACCTAATATCGGCTCTGCCCGTCCTTCTAAGCACAGAAATACCCTAGATTCCCTCACAGCTACAAGCAGCCATGTAGCCTAATTCTGGCCAGCGAGACGGAAGCAGAAACCTGCTACATGTCCCTGATTCACTGGGACCAGCTCAAGTGACATGTGCCTGATTGTTTCCCCACTTTTGCTGCTCCCTACCTGGAATATGAACCTGAAGCACCCAGAAGAGGGGAAGCAGTCATCTTGCAACCCTAAGATAATAAGGTAGAATGAAAACCAAATGCTAAAGATAGTGGAGCACAAAGATACACGAAGCCTGGGAAATTGACAACGTGGCAGAGCTGCTGCATGTGGGAAGCTCACTTACCTCCAGAGTTCTTGTTATGTGAAAAAATAAACCCCCATGGGGCTGCAGACAGAAAAAAGGAGGCTCTATAATCAATCTGACAAGTCCAGCAATAGCAAGTAATCTCACAGGGTGATCAGATCATAAATTCCTAACTGGGCGGGTAGTCCCAGGCATATGACTTCTTTTGTAAAAGGTTTTCTTTGCCTTAAGCCAGCCCTGTCCATTGTTTCTGTGGAAATAGGTTAACACGCCTCTGAAATGCCCTCTTTCAGACCCCAGAAGTATAACCTCAAAGAGCACGTAATTTTGTTAACTGTCCTGTAGTCTGATTCCCACCTTGCTCTCTCCCACCTTCTTGTATTCTTCTTTGTTCCCTCCTTAATTCCACATGTAGAAAAGAAACTGCAAAACTGGCTTTCTCCCGAGCATTTGAGATCTTGCTTCCCAGCATTGTCATCAGTTTGGCTCAAATAGACTCTTATAAAAATTCTTTACAGGTTTGGACGTTTCTTACGTCGACAGGGCTAAGCCATGAAAGTCAAGCTAATATCCCATACGGCCAAGACTGATTCCTAAACAATCCAGAGATTCAGAAGGAGGGCTACTCTGAGGTGACATTCAGTCAAGTCAACTCGGCAATGCTACTGGATAGCCTTACAGGGTGTAGGAGGGGTTCCTAGACCCAACTGACTATGACCAAGTCACTCTGTGTACACGCATGCACAGGGCAAGCGAAGAGGCTGTCCAAAAGAACCCACTCGCCTGTGTTATAAATAAATGAGTGCCAAACACTGCCCTCAGGGGTTTACAATCTACATGCGGAAACAAAGTAGAGAAATGCTACCTTAATCTAAATATTAACCTTTAGATCCTATGGTTTAATCCCCACCAGCTGGCATTTCATCCCCACGCCTCTTACTCCCACACCCACCACCCGTGGCCCATAAGAGACATCAGAACAGTCTCAGCACTCTTTCCCCTGTTGGCCCAGGGAAGGTGTGGCACCCTTCCTGCCCTCACACAGCCCCTGCCACTTGAATTGGCCCTCGAAATGAGACTTATTTACCTGGCTTTATGTCAACTACAAACTTGAAGATTTTAGACCACAAAAAAATAAACAGAGTTAAAGTATACCTTTTCTCTCATCTCCACACATTGACGTAAGACAATTTCCCCCTAGGGGTCCCCAGAATATGAGTTGCCTCCCAGATACCACTGAACATGAGAGAGGCGCCTAAACCCACCCGTCTCACTCTGGCCAACATTAGAATGTGACCCCGCCCTTCAACTGGTCAACCAGGTGGGGACTCCTGCTTCCGAGCTCTGGGAGGAGGACTAACCCGGAGCAATGATCCTGAAAAACACGGTACATTTGCAATGATGGAAGAGAGATTTCCAGCCACACTTCACCTGTCCGCATGTCAATCTCAGAATGTCAGTAAAGACGTTCACTTACTGCCACTGCTCCCCAGGCCAAGCACCGGAAATCTGATCAGCCATTTGTGTTCTGTGAAGGCACAGCTCACCATCCAGAAAAGTAATGAAGTCCTCCAAAAGAAACAGAAAATTCTGGTCTTTAAAAAGTAAAACTGGGGGGCAGCCAGTTGGCTCAGCTGGTTAGAGTGCAGCGCTCATAAAACCAAGGTCGCCGGGTCAGTTCCCACATGGACCAGGGAGCTGCGCCCTCCACGTTGATTGAAAACAATGCCTTGACTTGGAGCTGATGGGTCCTGGAAAAACACACTATACTCCAATATTCCCCAATTTAAAAAAAAAGTTCCCCATGGGCCCTTCCATTGGTTTCTTCGATCTGGAGAAAATACATTTGGTTAATAATCATGTGATCACATATCCAATTCAATGACATTTATCATTGGATAGGGCGACCTGGGAGCTTTAAAGATTGAAGTCTATCCATAACTCTGAAACTGGAGTTTTTGGTAAAAGGGGTGTCAGTGGTGATGGGGGGTGGCTTTGTGAGTATTGCAACCACCATGTTGTTAAATGATTGGAATCCCACCCCTTTGCAGACTTTTTCTAAGCACCAACTTACCTCTATTGAGTAGAACAGGTGAAATTAGGGAAACAGAAGCAAACAGAAGGTGGTCCCTTAAAGATGTGCCTAAGAGGAGACAGCAGAAAAGGCAGGCTGCTGTGTTCCGCTCTCCCCGCCCCACTTCCTGCCCCCTCCTGCCAACCCCAAGTGCTAAAACACCCATCGCCAGGCTTAGAAGTCCTCACTCTCAGACCTTGAACTCCCAGCTCCATTGCTCAGGGCACTAATATCCTAGCTATTTGCTCCACCTACTTGGCTCAACTGCCCATACTTTGCTTATTTCCTTCACAGCCACAACCAGGCTCTGTCACCTGTGCTACTCACAGTCCCCAGTTATTCAAACATTAATCTAGGTATTGCCATGAAGGAATTCTGCAGATGTGATTACAGCCCATAATCAGTTGGCTTTCAGGAAGGAGCTTCTCCTAGATAATCTGGGTGGGCCTGATTCAATCCGATGAAAGACCTTAAGAGCAGAACTGAGGTTTCCCAGAAGCAGAATAAATTCCACCTGTGGATAGCACGCTTCAGCTCATGCCTGAGAGGTCCAGCCAGCTCTCCCTGACCCCCTGCCCTATGGATTTCAAACTCCCTAGTCAGACCCCACAATCATGTGAGACAGATCCTTGAAATAAACCTCTCAATATATATCTCCCACTGCCTCTGTTTACTCTGTTGAACTCTGACTCATACATATAAGGTACATATAATTTAGAATGTTTTCTCTCAATCCACTCACCTTCTTTTACGAAAATAAATGTGTTTTGTACACCAAGTTTATGTATCGCTACTGTAAGTAGAAAACTAGTGCCCCCTGCCATAATGGAAGGAAACCATAAAGATAAATACAATTTAAAAATAAAATAAAAAGCGGTGCCATGAAATTCCAGCTGGGTGTTATTATCTGCCAAAGGCTCCCAGCATGAGGCCCATCCTGCTAGCGTTAGAAAGAAAATGAGAGTTGATTTGGTGCTGGGACATGGCTACATGAGGACAAAATCTCAGGGAGAGGCTGATCAGAAGGATTGATGGGGAACTGAGAAGGGAAGACATGTCTCACCACGTGCTCCCTGTTATTTAATGCTCCGGCCCTATACATCCCATCTGAAATCCTCTCCTGAGCAACCAGAGGTTTCCATCCAGGACTTGCAGGGACAGCCCGACAGGGCTGTGGAAGAGCGGCCTGGCAGCATGCAGAAGGATTCTCTTTGTGGTGATTCACTCACTGTTCCGAGCAACTGGTCTTGGTTTAACTTCAGGGAGTTGCCAACCCCTGTCATGAGAACAATGGAATCAACCCACTAACTTCATCTTTCCTATGCACCCCAAGGACAAGGTCCAGGAGAAGGCTCCCTAGGGACATATGAGGGTGCCCTTCTCTCCGTAATGGAGGCAGCAGAAGCCACAGTGATATGGTTCCTTCCTCAGCAGCAGGAAGAGGCATTACCCGCAAACTCTCAAGTCGGATGGCTAGGGCCCCCTGTACCAAAGGGGGAGGTTCCCAGCCCCAGGAAGCAGTGTTCAGAAGGCCTGGGTGACCCCCTGCTTCCTAAGGAACTCGCTCTGTGCCGTTCACTGTGCCACTGTTCTCCCCACTCACCACCTGAGTAATCAGAGGCACAGCACCCAGCAGAGCTCTTTTCTAATCCCTGCCCATGTCACTGGATTGCTTCTTGTTTGACAACTGGCTCCAGTTGTTCACAAGGAGCCTGTAGGAATCAAGCCAGCATAAGACACAATAGGTGCTCTTGAGACAGGGACAGGCCCCAAATTGGCCAAATAATTGAAAGAAGATGGGGGGAGGGTTCTGGCACTTTCCAGTAGTGAAGTCCTGGAGGAAATTACATAAATTCTCTGACCCTCAGTCTCTTCATCTATGAAATAAACCCAATCATAGAACCGTGGCAGACGCTTGATGGTTTATCTTCCTTGGATTTTTAAAAGGCCTGATTTTCTTTGGGAGTACCATCCCCTCCCATTCTCAGTCCCGGTGCTATGGATAAGGTAGATGGACTTTACTGTCCCCCACCCCAAGTACCTGGCATACACACATGACCCAGCTCTGGTTCTATTCAATCTAATCAACCTCCCTGGTTCAGTTATGAGCATGCGGCCAAAGGCAGTCCACTGAGAGTGAATGCTAGAGTCACTGGGCAAAAGCACTTTCCTTCTTGGGTCTCTAGGCTGGTAGGAGACCAGCAGAGCTACTGGTGGCCATCTTTGTCACCTCCCAAGCGTTCCTGCTGAGAACCAAGTCAATATAGAGGAAGGCAGAGCAGTATGAGGAGAGAGAGCTTGATCACATGTCTCAAGCACCTGGATCCAGCCAGGCCTAAAGCAATCAAACTTCATCCCAAAGACTTCTTTTCAGTTTCATCATCTAATACAACTAGCAGTCTCTTGGACATTGAAGACAGCTGAGTCAAATTTCTGTCACTTGGTAACAACACCCCATAAAATGATTCGAAGATCCAATGAGAATGCCAAAGAATGGGGGAACACAACTTGGTACATAGTAAGTGCTCAATAAATACTACCTGTCATTGTGAGGGCTCAACTAAAATAATATACCTGAAGTACTTCTCCAGTTGCTTACAAAGGGTGAGTGCGTATTCAGTACATGATCATTGTCACTTCTCCATAGTAGCTGCCTTAAACACCAACTCCTTCATCCAGCAGCCCAGCCAGCCAGCAGGCTCAAATGAGCGTATTGCTGAAGCCCCACATTTTAGGGTCCAGAGATGAGGCGTTAATAAACCCAAAACGATTTTCTGTAAGCCGCAAAGCTCATTCTAGCCACCACTCAGCTCTGTGTGATTTAGAGGACTTCGGCAGGGCTATTCAAACAGGAAAATCATTTTGCTACTGGTGAAATCAGGGCAAGCTCTGAAAAGTAAGCCTTAGGCTGCTGCAGAAGCTGGACTTTTTCAAAAGGAAAACAAAGAGGCCAAGTTAAAAATTCATCTTGTTTTGATAATTCAGATTTAGATACTGCCAAGAGTTATGCATGACACACAACCGCACTACATCTTGGTGACAAGAAAGATTTAATAATGACTTTTTTTAAAGGTTGATGTATTTAACCACCCTTCCAAAAATACCAATGAAGGGAGAAAGAGGGGAGGGGGAACAGATGGAAAGTGACAAAATGCTCAATTGCCCACATCATTTCACAGCACCAGCAGTCAGGAGGAGAAGTCAGTTGGCAAGTGATCGAACTGCCACCACTGGCAGATTTCACTTGTACCTGCTGCAAACTAGCTCCATCCTGTAAAAGACAAAAAAAAAAAAAAAAAAAAAACAGAAATCTGATAAGAGAAAACATTACAAAATAAATGTTACTGGATAAACTCTTTAAAAATGATCTTTTGATAGCTTCTGAATTCTCCCAAGGTCTATGTCATGGGCAGGCAACTTGTGACATTGGTTTTATCTTGTTGGGGTAAGAGCAGGAAGGAGGTAAGAAATTAATACTTATTGGATAGCTACCATACAAGTTCTCTCCTTTGATCCTCACATTCACCCCCATAAAATAGGTAATTATTAAACCTACTGTACAGGTCTTGAGTTCAAAATGATTAAGCAATTTACTTAAGGTCACAACAGAAATAACAAAAACAGTTCTGTCAGACTCCAAAACTTGTACCCCCAACACCACTGCCCACTTTATGAATCTTCCTTTCCTCTCCCCCTCTCCCAAATCTTTATTTCTCCCTTAATTCCCTCTCTATAAGAATAGGTCTTTCCTGTTCAAAAATATTTGAGGAAGGAAAGTTGGCCTAGCCAGGCCACTGGTCCCCAAACAGAGCTCAAAATCTAGGTAGATATTATGATAACCACTATTTGACAGGCTTTTCTCCGCTTCCTTCTTTCAACACTTTGGAGTCCATGAGAAGTCTCTGCCTATTAGAACTTTCCAATCAAGCAAGACTTAAGAAACAGGAGAATGAGCTTTAAGTTACAATAATAATTGCTAATATTTTTTGGCCTATGTGCTTACTATCTCCTTTAATGATTTCATTTATACTAACTTAGACTCTCCATAACAGTGCTATGAGGTATGTACTAGTATCATCTCCACCTTACAAATGAGCACTAAGGTCCAAAGAGGTGAAGCCACGTGACCAAGATCATCAGCTGATAAATGGCACAAACCAAAGCCAGAGCCCATGCAAGAATCTACCACACCAGTCCTTGATGGGTAAGTATGTCCCATAAGTTATATTTATGCTAGACTTCAGGCACATCTGGACAAGAGGGCTTTGCCTGAAGACACAGGGAGCCCAGGAAAGGGGAAGAAACGTGGACTTGCCCAAGTCCTCTCCAAATATAATAAGCCAGGATAGGGAAGGGGCTTCACATACTGCTGCCATCAAACCATCTCCCAGCCCAGCCCCTAAAAACTCATGAGAGCTTTGGCAATGGAAGGTAAAGTAACAGAGTCATTAAAATTAAAATTGCTGGAATCCTAGGCAGACATAGTTGCTACCAGAGGCAGCAGCCTGAGGCAGACATCGTCTCTTGCCTCATGCGTGTTGGTCAGCTGGGCACAGATGGCAGACACATCAGGAGCAACAGCAGAACTGGAGGCAGAGTCACCACTGTTGGCGTCCCCCCAAGATGGGAAAACCAAAGGAGCAGAGATGGCAGATGCCTGGGGATACCAAAAGGACAGCAGACGTGTTCACAAGTCCTTTGAGGAGAGCTGCTGTTTCCACAGAATGCATGAGGTAGAGAAGGAGAAATTCTTACCAGTCTCTATCCTCAAGACCCTACTTTTACCACAGGCTGGTGTAATCTGGAAAGTACAGTGATACTTACCCAGAAAAAAACAAAACAAAACAACAAATCAAACATCAGACAGGTGTGTATGTACATGTATACACACACAAGTTTTGTACATGGGTGCATGTATAGACACATGTGTACTCACATTCCCTTTATTTATAATTTTAATGAGTGTGTACGTGGTGTTCTCCCCTGAGTTACTGAATTATTTGAAAGAGAAGAAACTCTTAACCCTTGTGGTGATTTTTTTTTTAGTTTACCTGAATGGAGAACTTAGAAGAGTCCTTCAGGAGAGGACCATTTGAGGCGAACCTCTGGGACTCAGTTTATAAAATGCATATTGATTTTAAGGTTCTACAGCAGAACTACCACCACTTCCGCCCCCGCATTCCTGCAGCTCTCTTCCTCAACGCCACACGCGCGGTTCCTTCCATCTTCAGTGGTACCTGCTTCACCTCCCAACCTGTTGGTAAATCCCTTTGGATGACAACTGGCTCACCTGCTTATTCTCCTCCCACTCCAGTGCCCAGCAAACAACATTGAGCCCTGCGAACCGTTACTCAACATGTGAAAGTTGAGATTTGAGAAGTAGATCCCCTAGTAGCTGCTCTTTCCATGCCACTCTGCCCTCCTGCCTGCTTCACCTCTGAGAGCCACAATCTCCGTTTCTGGAATGAGGTGTGGAGATGGAGTGAGCTGGAAACCAAACCAAGTCAGAGAAGCAGTGCACCATGGCACCATGGAGCTCTCTTGTTCCATCATTCGCCGAGCAAATGTTAACTGAGCACTTACATTGTACCAAGCAATTCTTAAAACCATGGTGGAAGGTCAAGCAATGAGATTGGCTTCTCTCATTATCTCACTTGTCAATCTCTTCTCTAGAAAATTTCTTCACATATTGAATCAAAATCTTCATCCCATAACTCATCTCCTTTGATTTGGATATTAATTTAAACTCCATTGCAATGAAATACCGTGTTTCCCCAAAAATAAGACCTACCCCAAAAATAAGCCCCAGTTAAGATCATCAGCCAGACGGACTCATTTAGTATGTTATGACGATGTTCCAGAAGATGACATGACTGTATTTGAATAAATGTAGATTGTTGTACATGAAAAAATAAAACATCCCCTGAAAATATGCCCTAATGTGCCTTTTGGAGCAGAAATTAGTATAAGACCCAGTCTTATTTGCAGGGAAACACGGTAGGAGGATTTAAATGCAAAAACAAAACCTAAAAGGTATTCAGGAAAAAATAAAGGTGAAAATGTAATCTTATGTCAGAAGAAATTTTTCTAGATATGACACCAAAGGAAAAATTAAATAGAATTTTGATGGCAATATAAAAATCTGAAACATGCATACACAAAATCAAAGGCAAGAAGCAAATGTGAAAAGAAATATTTACTAAGTAGGAAGCAGATAAAGGGCTAATAGTCTTAACATTAAAATCTTTCATAGCCAATAAGAAAAAAATACCACTAGAAAAAAATGAACAAAAGACACAAAAAAATTCAGAAGAAGAGATTTAAAATATGAAAGAAAAAATATTTAACCTCACTAATAAGCCAACATAAAAATTAAAAGGAGACACCACATTTCACTTATCTGGCATGATACTTTAAAATCACAATATCCAGTCCTAGGGAAAATGTGGGGAAACACCAGAGTGCTATAGCACACATAGGAGCAGCCTAGGGAACGATTTGGCCATACCCATCAAAAACAAACGAAATAAAACCCTTCAAATCCTAGAACTTCCACTTCTAGGACTTTATATTAAGGAAATACCCAAGTGTGGGCCCAAAAATTTATTTCCAAGGCTGTTCATCCAGCATTCACTTAATGAAAGAAAAATTGAGGGGGAAATGTACAAAATAGCATTTTGTACGTAAATTATGGTAAATGCTTAAAATAGAACACTTTTGAAACATTTGAAAATGATGATGCAGAAAAATATTTAATAATTTGGAAGTTGTTTATAATATTTCGTTATTTTAAAAGGACAATTTTCAAAATACGTTTTGTTTTTTTCAAAAATGGGATCATATTATACATACCATGTGTATTTGCCTAGGGAAGAAAATAGGTTGTAACCCAATGTTAACAGACAATGTAGGAAATGGAATTAAGAATAGTCCCCCCCCACAAGCCAACTAACTCTCTCTCTCTCTCTCTCTCTCTCTCTCTTTCCTTTCTTTCCTTTGTAATTTTCTGATTTTTTTACAGTGAATATGAGTTTCTTTTCTAATAGTAAAATTTTGTATTGTAACCCAAGACTATATTTTGTATTTTAAGAAGCTCTACCACACAATTAGTACATATCAAGTCTTTCATAAAAAATAAAGCCCAGGGACTTTTTTCCCCCTGGTCTCCCACAGTTGTTTTGGAACCTAAATGCCAACTTTAGCACTTAACCCTGCACAATGTCATCATTTTAGCTTTGATTTCTGCCTGCTGGGGTCTTTTGACTCCTGTTTCTGTCATGGATACCTTAGCTTCCTCGCCCTGTACCTTTTGGAAATCTAATAAGCACACCTTCTCTTCCCTCTTCCACTCCCTGTGGGTACAGAATTAAGAATGGGCTGCTGAGAGGTCATTTCCCCGTCCAGTCCTGCCTGGGTGGTCCTGCATGAGCAGTTTACCATGTCGACCCTCAGGACCCACAGAGAGAAATGGCAGAGAAGAGGAAATAGGACCAAAACAGAGAGATTATAAGAAGGATCCACAGAAAAACATTCTGCCTCCAATCTGATTACAGAGCCAAAGAAATAAAACCTCTGGGGCCGGCTCTCCTGGCTGTCTGCCTCATCCGCAGACCCAGGCACTGTGGTCGACCCACTCTGCATCACTCACTTAAATGGCAACGACATCTGACAGACAGAGCACCGAGCCATGGCCCCGTGTGTCCCTAATGTGATTAGAGTTGGAGAAATTATTCATCAGAGAATATACTAAAACATTTAGTGTTCCCTGGATGCATTAGGGGCAGGTCCTGTTGGCCTCCGTGATGCACCTCGTGTGTTTGTCCTGAAAACCCCTGAGCTGTCTCCACACTTTTGCCCTCATTACTCATCTCCAGAACCACGGCCCGTCTCCATGACTCACAGTCATGTGGCCTCACCGCAGACCCTTTCCTCTCTCCATTCCCTTGTAGGACTCTTCTGGGCTACCTGCCTCCTTTATCCCCAGGAGCCACAATCCCCCATCAAGATGCAAAGGCTCACATTTGCTGTCCCCATCCTCCTCCTCCGATGCCCCTTGCTTAACTCCAGATGTTCTCTGTTGCCCTGCACCCCTGCCTGTCCTTCCAGGCCTGGCTATGGCCACTTCTCCTGAAGTCTTCTCAGCTCTCATTAACCAGAATTATGACCACTCTCAAGTGCTCAGGGGTGCTTTTTTTTATTCCTCTCTAGCACTTCTCAAGCAACAGTAAGGGTGGTGGAGTGGCGGGGCAGGGGGTGGGGGGGTGGAAAGCCATTGTGAGGGCGACTGCCAGTTTCCACAGGAGGGAAAGACCACCAGCTCCTGCTCTTTTATGCTTTGCACACAGAGTAAAACCAAATGTATGGGCTTGGTGTACAATTAAGTTTGTGAACTCATCCTAGAAAAAGTGCTACATACCTGATTGCTGAATATCACTACAGTCACCTTTGAAGTACTCCCCTTGGGAAGCTATGCACTGGTGCCAGCACCTAGTCCACCCTTCAAAGCAATTTTGGAACCCTTTTTCTGGAATGGCCATCAGAGCTGTCGTCATATTATCCTCGATGTCCTGAATGTCATCAAAATATCTTCCTTTCAATATTTCTTTTATTTTCAGAAGTCATTGGGGGCCAGATCAGGTGAGTAGGGAGGCTGTTCCAATACAGTTATTTGTTTACTGGCTAAAAACTCCCTCCCAGACAGTGCTGTGTGAGCTGGTGCATTGTCGTGATGCAAGAGCCATGAATTGTTGGGGAAAAGTTCAGGTCGTTTTCGTCTAACTTTTTCACGCAGCCTTTTCAGCACTTGTAAATAGTAAACTTGGTTAACTGTTTGTCCAGTTGGTACAAATTCATAATGAATAATCCCTTTGATATCAAGAAAGGTTAGCAATATTTTTGCAACAAGATCGCGAATTTAATTGTCATACATTGGCTGGAGTTTTCTATGCCCTGATTTCCCATGAAAAAGAAGAGTATATCATTCCCAACAACCATTTTTATGTAAACACCTACCTAATATTCTGAAGTCTGAGTTTAGGAAAACATCTCTACTTTACAAACGAAACTCATTATAACTTATTATAATTATAACTATTATTATTATCATTAATTGCCTTCATTTACTATGCAGCTGCTATGAACAAACTCCTGTTCCATGCTCTGTGTACACTGTTTCTAATATCACAATAATACCTCAGGTAAGTCCTAACTCATGTTAGAAATGGGAAAATTAAGGCACAGAGAGGTACAGTCACTTGCCAAAGGTCTAATTACTCAAAATTTCTGAAGTCGGAATTTAAACTCGAGATCTAACTCCACGTTTTGTTCTCCTCACTATTCAGTGTTTTCTGGTACACTTTAAGACTCTTCCTGCAGACTGTGAGTCACTGAGCTGCACTTGGGTGTTTTTACTGAGGGCAGAACAGTGTCACGGTTAAGAGCAGGGCTGTGCAGCCAGGCACCCTGGGTTGAAACCCTGGCTCCACCGTTTCCCAGCTGAGACCTGCTTCATAGCACTCATCTTCTTCATGGCTGTTTCCTCCTCTGTGAAGTGGCAAGTTGGCTTGATGAAATCCCAGCTATTGCCGTTTTATGTGCCAAGCACACCATGGCAATGAGCTCATTAATCCCTCAGAGCAGCCCAACAAGAAAGGCATAATCAACTTGGCAGGGAGGCTTTTGAGGTGAAGGGTTGGAAAGAGTTTTGAAACATGGAAGATTCTTCAGAAATTTAAAAAAAAAAAAATCCAAAAGTCTCTTGTAGGTAATTTGGAAGTCATTTATGATTTAGAAAATGCTTATGAGGAGCACATTTTCAGAGACATGGGGTTTACCAGTTATCCTGGCAACCTGGGAAAGATTTGTTAGGGCACAAGGAACAGAAAGGTGTTTTATGCTTTTGGTAGCTCATTTAAAACACTTCCTTCAACAGGGTTTTAATGCCAATAGGTAAAAGTCCAAATGCTTGCACGTACCCTACATGAGTCTTACCAAGCTGGTCTCAGATCAAGTTACCAGTCTTATCACCTCACCAATTAATCTTCCATTTCTGTATATTGCAAGCTTCTACTCATCCTTCCATACCCAACTGTAATGACCCCTGCTCAGTGGAGCCTTCATTGATTTCCATGGAGAGGTCATTGTTCCTCCATCCCTGGTGCCACGGTCTTTGCGCACACCTCTCCACTGCAGCACTCCTTACCTTGTGTGCTAGTTAAGGTTTATGTGTCTGCCTCCACTCTTAGTCACGGATAGCGAGCTGGTCAAGGGTGTGGGTCATGTCCTGGTCATTTTTCTCCTTTGTACACCTAGTACCTGGCACACATCAAGCACCAAGTAAACATTTTTCAATTAATAAATAATTTTCATTGTTAGCAAAAACCATCACTCCAGCTAAACCAGAACTTTGTTTGAGCTTCATAAATAGCACCTCTTTGATCATTGGCATCAAGCTCATCAAGGTCGTTAAGATCCCAGCAACATAGCCTGAGAAAACAAGGTTCTCTGTGGAGGATTTTCTTGCATTGTTCTCCTAAATAATCAATGTCAATCAAAAGGCTTTCTTAGAGGTCTCAGATATAACGAGCTTCTTCATATAGTCAGTCTGCTGACGATGAAACAGCAAAAGCACAAGGACCATTCAAAGGTTGATTTATTGCTGTTGCAGGAACATGGAAGACTCTGGTCACAGGGACAGCACACAGTAGGCCCCCTGGTGAATACTTGTAGCATGATGAGTATTTATGGTGGGAGGCAGCTCTCCCATGGTGCCAGCTTGGAAGTCAACTGTCCACACACCTCTGATTTAACCATCGCAGTTAAGAAGGGACAGGTGTGTCACAGGGAAGAAAAGCTTTCAGTGAGAAGACCCAGATTTAGATCCTAGCTCTGCCACTTAGCAGCTGGGTGACTTTAGGCAAGTCACTTGCCTCTCTAGGAAACAGTTTTCTCAACTCTTAAAATAGGGATGATTTTCCTTGCCTTGTCATTGAGATGCCACAAAACCAATACATGAGAAAGTATCTGACACAGGCCTGAAGTGGTGGCCAGTGGACATCTGTAGGGTATGAATTTAATTCTGTGACTTTGCTAGACCTCTTTTCCTAACCTTCAGCCTCAGGACCCAAAATTTTATTTGTATTCATCCTACCAGCATCCAAAACAAGAGGATGAAGGAAGAATAGTAAATAGAACTGAAGGATTGACTCTTGGAAGAAAAGGCGCCTTATCCAAATGAACCAGAGGTGGGGCTAAGGGGAAGCACTGGGGAAAACTAACACACCACTTTCTCTCTCTCTCTCTCTCTCTCTCTCTCTCTCTCTCTCTCTCTCTCTCTCTCTCTCACACACACACACACACACACACACATTCCCCAAATGCTCAGCATAATATTGGGGACAAATTAAGAGAAAAATTCAGTTTATTTTGGCTGCATAAAATGTGATGAAGTTCTCTCCCTTATGGGAACCATTTACCATTTGAGCCCAATTTTATGCCCATGCACATTGTTCAATATGCGTTGGCTTCACTGGACCACATGTCAATACGTGTGCTGCGTCTTCATAATGTGTTGCTTATTTGTTGGAGTCACACAGTAATTATTTGTAAACATTAAAAGTTATGTTGGTCCTTGTTCTTGTTGATATTTGTGACCAAGGAAAGAACAACTTTAAAAATGTAATTCCATTAGGAATTATCAACAAAAATGTGGAAAATAAGTGTGGGTGAGGGTATGGAGAAATTGGAATCTTTGTGCATTGCTAGTGGGACTTTTAAACGGTATCGTCATTGCGGAATACAGTGACGATAAACAGAAATACCATATAACCCAGCAAGTCCACTTCTGCATATATACATCAATGTTCATAGCAGCATTATTCACAATAGCCAAAAGGTGGAAGCAACCAACACAGATGAACCTTGAGGACATTATGTTAAGGGAAATGAGCCAGACATTAAAGGATAAATAGTGTACGTTACTTATATGAAGTAGCTAGAAGAGGCAAATTCATACAGACGGAAAGTAGAATGGTGCTTTCCAGGGATTAGGGGATGGGGGGATGGGGAGTTATTGTTTAATGGGGACAGAATTTCCGTTTGGGGTGATGAGAAAGCTCTGGAGATACATAGTGATGGTGGTCACACAACAATGTGAATGTACTTAATGCCACTGAATGCTACACATTAAAGTGGTTAAAACAGTAAATTTTATGCTGCGTATTTTATCACCATTTTTAAAACTTTAAAATATACGTACTATATGGAACACATTTCTGTGATGTGGTGACTGGGATGGTTCTCAATTTCTCCTTAATTGTTGCAGTACAATAGCTGGCAAACTGGCAATGGGAGAAACGCCCCACGCCAGCCAATGTCTGTTCCTTCCTGAAGACCTGCACTCGGAAGGGCACAATTTTCAATTCCTCCTGAGTGTCCAAAACCCTGCCAACGGGGTTGGCACAGTGTCGAACTAGGCCACTCTCCTTCCGGAGCCTGGAACTTGCTGACAGGTCCTTGACTAAAAACAATCCCACCCTCTAGTCCTGTCCTGAGCTTCTGCATCCTGCCACCAAAATGACCTGCGGAGGCTACTCAGGGTCCAGTTATGTAACCAGAACTAATTCAACTTGTGTTATGGACTTAATAGCTTAATAGTCTGCCTCTCCCAGAAAACATATTTGCATTTTCACTGGGTTTTCTGAAAAGAGTCGTTTAAATGGAAGGAGCAAATACAAATCCATTCTCTCAACAAATATTTGTTGCTTATGAGACACACAACTACAGAATACTTTTCCTTTCAAGGAGCCACAGGTCACATGTCGCAGGTAACTGCAGTTAGGCCTGAGCTAACCTGCCCCAGGAAAAAGAATGCTGGGTGGCTGCAGAAACCCAAGGGCACCTGTGTGTTGTGTGCCTCTCTCAACCTATAGATATGATGCTATGGGCTAGACCTCCTAGGGGCCCGGATTCCCCTTTCAGAACCAATGCTGTGGCGGGACCAACCCTTATGGTTCTTATGTTTGCAGGATACGCTCGGCAACAACCACCAGGAAACTTTGAAAGATGAGGTTCATTACTCACAAGTCCTGGGAGGTACACAGCACACCTGGGGCCACAGAGCGGGGTCGTGGAGAGAGCAAGTCAGGGTGCCTGGGGCTGGGATTCTGCTTTTACTGGGGTTAAGGGTAGCGGCCAAGGGCTTCCCGGGTTCACTCTTTATTGGTGAATTTAAAACATAAGGGTGGAAGAAAAGAAAAGTTAAGTGGCTAACAGGTCAGTTATCTAAACCAACCAAAGATCGCAAAACCAAAGAAACTCGGGGGTGGGGGGAGGTGCAGCCTGGCTGTTTTTCTCGTCCTGTGGCTGGCAATAGACATCTTTGAAGTGGATGCCTCCAAGATCAAAGCTTAAGTCAGCCACTCACATTACAAAAAGAAAAACGAACTGTGGGGAATTACTGTGCTCTCTAAGCCTGGGCCCCCCAGCTTATAAAGGAGACTCGGGCTGCATTCTCTTAAGGCCTTTTCTTTCTTTTTTTTGTTTTTTAATTTTATTAGTTTCAGGTGCACAAGACAAAGCAAAACTTAGACGTTTATCATTTATATCCCTCACACTGTGTGAACCCCCCCATCCTCTATCCCTCTGACATCGCACAGAGCCATTACATTTCCACTGTCTCTATTCCTAATGCTGTACTCCGCTTCCTGTAACAATATACATACAAATATATATATATATATATATATATATATATATATATATATATATATATATATATTTATATAAAATTGTAGTTGACATTCATTATTGTTCAGCTTCAGCTTCAGGTGTACAGTGCAGAGATCAGGCATCTACATCATCCCTGAGGTGATCTCCCAAATGGGACACGTGTCCATCGGCTATCCTACAACATCTTTACATTATTGATTACGTTCCCCAAATTAATTTTCAAAACCCCATGGCCATCTTGTGGTTACCGACTATTTTCTAAACCTCTCACCTTCCCCTTAAGGCCTTTTCAATTCTAGAGCTCAATGATCACGCTAAGCTCTGATATTTGCCAGTTCAGCTCCAGCCACACAAGCTTGCCAGGTTACTCACCTGAGCCACAGTCCAAACAGCCCGCTTGGTAAATAAATAACAGTGCCTTCCCACCTGGTTAATCCCACAGGACACCTGAACAAGGGCAGGGCCGAAGCAGCTTTCCCCCTCAGTGCTTGTGGTTATTGGATTACCCCCCACATTTCCAGCTGAACTCCTTGACTCAAAGCTCGACTTTTGAAACCAACTGAAATTCATCCCCAGATGAACAGGGACAGGGCCCGAGATGTACCTTGTTTTTACTGGCCAAAAGCAAGCAGGATGAGCACCCCAAAATGGCTCTTGCTGCAAAAGTCTAAGGGGCTCGTGGTTTAGCATCTTCAAAGGAGGCAGGAAAGAACAGGGGTTCCATGAGAAGGAGGAGCCATGGCAAACAGCCCCTCGTCTCCTCAACCTGCTGGGGTAGCTCAGCAATTCTAGCACAAAATTCTAGCGGGAAGGGGTAAAGTTTCTCTAGTGGAAGAAAGGACTGACGGGAACCCTGGGCTCAGGGCAAGACTCTCACTGCCTCTTCAGCTGACTGAATAACCCCATCAAGAGCAGAAGCACAGTGGTCTACCCTTAAGTACTTACTGAGCCAAGCATGCACTGTACACTGTATGGCATTATCTCATTTAATTTTCCAGTGACACAGAAACTATTATCTCTTTATAAAAGATGGAACTGGGGCTCAAGGACGTAGGCTGACCATGCAAGATAGCAAATCTGTAGCTCTCCTTGGCTCCCCCAGGAATTAACGTTTTTTAGAGGGCTCAATTCATGAAGAGCCTTTTGCCCACCATCCATGAAGCATTCCTCATCTTACCAATTAGAGGTAGATACCTCTTCACGGCCTCCCAACCTAGGATAGCACTTTTCCCAGCCGCTGTCCCTCTTAGAACAGACAGGAACACCCTTCATGTCCATTTGGACTGGAAGCACGCTGGGTGTCAGGCTCACCCTTGTCCATTTGGGATCATGGCTAAGCTGACCCCAGTGCTAGAGCTGGACACCCACAACACCATGTGGAATGACACAAAAGGAAACCAGAAGAACATGGGATGTTTGCAGGGTGTTCCTTCCCAGGGATGCTGATACTGAAAAGACCACTGGACTCCTTGCCCGCATCCTCCAGGCCCAAGGGACAGCAGGGCTTATTCTTGCCTACTGTCTATAACGAACACCAAGACCAGACCTTGCAGTGTGTAAGCTCCATGTATTTTCTTGGTCTTATGGAGACATTTGCCCTGAAAACATCCAACAGCTGTGCATGCCACAGTCGATTGTACATTAATCATGCATTATAGGAGAAAGTGCCATCGTTGCTTCCAAATCTGCTAACACACAGACGGGCACCCAGCTTTTGAGCTGCTAGGGAATTGGAACAGGCCTCCAAATTCCAGCTGGCCCTCTCTGCATGCTGTAAAGCCTCAGACATCTGGCTAGAAAGATTGGCAAGTGTGCGTCCCTTGGCTGTGGAGTGCTTGATTGTATAAGGGTTTGAGCACCATTTGACAAAGCTATGCTCACTCACTCCAGCTCTGCCATGGTCTAAGGCAGCTCACCCATTTTCTTTCTCCCTCTATTTTCCTAAAGTCTGTGTTTCACTTCTCCGTGTTTCTGTCTGTCTCATAGTCTCTCTCTCTCTCTCTCTCTCTCTCTCTCTCTCTCTCTCTCTCTCTCCCCCTCCAACAGTTCAGAGCAGCACATATTAAGAAGAATTCAACTCACAATATTCATCTTTTTAAAAATACAGCATTTCCCATTTGCAGAAGGCCTACTATGTGCCAGGGATTTGGCAGGCACTGCTCTAAGCCTCACAAACACCCTGCAAGCCAAGCAGTATAATCCTCATCTGCAAATGGAGACACCAAAGCAAATGGAAATTAAATGACTCTCCTAAGTCACATGGCCAGGAAGTGGCCGAGTCAGGATTCAAACCCTGATCTGGTTGCTTCTCTCATGACACTTTCTTTTCTTTCCCACTATCACCTGGGTTGGACTCCCAAAGCCCAGAAATGAAAGATGACTCGCCAGAGTGGTCAAGCCAACTCAGGGCCAAGCAGGGGGGAGGGGCAGGGGGAGGGCTGTCGGAGCAGGAGAAACCTATAGAGAAGGTTATGCAGAAGGACATTGTTTGTTGTGAAACGTTTAATTATTGCACTTGGGGGTAATTTATTATCAGGGAAATTAAGTGATTCCATTAGCCTCCTGTCGCTTTCCAAAATAAGTCTGTCAGAGTGGGGTGAGGGGGGAAACAGAGATGAGAGCATCTCTGTTTTAATTTGTTTTTCTGCCGATTGCCAAATGGAGGTCCAGGCTCCATTTATCTATGGGAAAGGAGTTGGCAAAGGTCCTGTGTGAGCTTTTCTGCTACAGTCAGCCCCTCTGCAGCCGTATTTCCATATCAGAACAAGAAAACAGCCCAGCTTGGGAAAATGGGGCAAGGGCCCAGTCAACACAGAAAGAGACCAGAGGTCTGGGAGCTGGAGCCAGCTCTGCCACAAGCCAGCTCTGGGGCCTTGAGCAACTCCCCAACTCATAAATGAGATTCTCGAATGGTAATGCCTCTTCCCTCAACATCCCCTAAGCACCCACTGATTCAAGCTTCCAATAATCTTTGTGCCTTAGCACAACATTCAGCTTATATTAATTAATAATAAGCTCAATTGATGGCAATGCCTTCCTTCCATCCTCACCCCCAGGTACTGTTGCTATCTGTGTCTAACAGATGTGGTTCTCCAGGAGCCAAAGGTGGGGCCAGGACAGTGTCCAGGTCTGCGTCCTCAGCCAGTGCTCTAAGCCACTATCCTGTCCTGTCATCACGGTGTGGGTGCAGGGAACACTCTCCCGGTACCACAGTCACCCACATCACAGCAATGTGAAATCCTTCCTCCCTGGGCTGGGAACAACTGAAGGCAAGGCACTATTGTTTCCTGCTTTATATCTAACTAGCCCAGAGCCTAACCAATGCAAACGTGCCTTTTTACTCATGGTATCCCCAGTTCTTGGCACTCGGCAGGTACCCAATATATATTAGTTGAATTAATTGATCACTCTGTGATATGAAATTTCTTATGTAGCTGAATGGATAACCAGATCTTAACCAGGGAGAGGGAACTGCACCTTTTTCAGGGAAAAGCTACATACGAAGAGGGAGAACAGCTGAGGGTGGTCTGGTCATTTCAGTGGGGAGAAGCCAAATTGTGTTCCTCTGAACAAGGGCACCGATTTCCTCAGCAACTCCCGTGTGGCTCCACAGAGATGAATGCCACCAACTGATAAGGGTGCTAGAGACACCGGGCAACAGAAATCTGCCTCTCCCAGATGCCCAGCCCTGGGCATGTACCCAGGCAGCTGCAGTCTTTCTCCTGGCACAGTTTCTTCGTCACTTCCTCATCTATAACCTGATGACTGAGTAGCAGCACTCAGCCCCTGTAATTGGAGCCAGGAACTACAAGGTACCAAGACGTAGGTTTTGGTGGCTAGCAGACCAAGGCACCGTGGGAGATCTTCTGGGGGGTTTAGCACCAGGGAGTCAGGGCACTTCATGGTCTGGGCAGGCACCAAGTTCAAAGGCAAGGGCGCCCAACTCTCATCCACAGGGGTACCAAGACATATGGCTACCCTTACCAAGCAACTATCCTAGCTCGCCACTCAGGTCCCCTGTGCTGGGAGGGAGACTTCCCCACCGGGGACAGTGTCTGACCCCATGATCCCCAGTCCACCACCGGCGTTCACTTAATAATGTGCAGCCGGGAGGAACACCTACCCTGGACACACTCTGAATGCTCTTCTAAGTCAATAAATAGCTTTGGTTACCGTCAGCCACACACACTGGAGAGGTGCCTGTCAGCGGAGCCCATGAACAGATTGGAAGGGAGATCCCGGTGCCTGACCCAAGCCCTGCACAGCCTGGGCCCCACCCCCCTGGGGACAGGGAGGTACAGCCATCTCTCTTGTACAACGGCTGCCGGGGTCCCTTATCCATATCTGCCGTGAGTTAGCCAGACAAAGTCAAACAGATCCCCCAAATCGGGGTCTCAAACTTTAACGGGCTCACAAATCACCTGGGGAACTTGTTAAAACAGATTTCGATATAGTAGGACTGGGGAGGGGCCAACATTCTGCGTTTCTCACAAGCTCTCATGTGATAGCCGTGCTGCTCGTCGGCAGACCACACTTTGAGCAGCAAAGCCCTAACCTCCCTGAGCCCCAGTGTCACCTGTAACGTGGGGCTCATCCTAGCCACCTCACAGAGTGGCTGGAGATTAAATACCATAACGTATGTGATGCACACAGCACAAAGCGTCTGGCACATAGTGGGGCATGTAATACGTATGAGTTGCACCTTTCCTGCACATCCACGCCTTTCTAGCAAACGCCTGAGCCACTGGTCCTTGACCTTGTTAGGCTGATAGACGCCTCTGAGAACCTCATGAAAACTAAAGGCTCTTTACCAGTCAGAGTGGGCTAGGTTGTGCTGTGATAACAAACAAATCCAAAATCTCTATGGTTTAACACAACCAACATTTACTTCCTGCTCCTGCTACCTGTCCAGCACGAGTCAGGGGCGTCTGACCATCATAGTCCTTCAGAGACCCAGACTGACGGAGGCTCCAGCTCACCATGCAAGTCAGTCCATGGTCATCCTGGAGGAGGGAAGGCACATGGTGAATCACACGTTGGCTCTTACAGTGTCTGCCCAGAAGTGACATATGTTGCTGCCACTCACATTTCAGAGGCCAAAACAAGTCCAGGACAATACCTCATTTCGAAGGGGCCAAGGAATTGCAGCCCAGAAGATGGAGAGCCCAACGTATTTGGTGAAGAGTGCTAATGGTTACCGCCAACTTACTTCTCACAGAAAAGAATGCAATATAGAAGCTTGCCCTAATTTCCAGGAGGTCCACAGATCCCCCAAGCCCAGGCCACCCGTTACGCCTTCTGAGCATGGTCAAAGAGGCTGGGGAGAAGCAGTAGCAGTGCTCATTCAGCAATTCAATCAATGTTGATTGTGTATGTACTATGTCAGGCACATTCTCAGGGGAAACAAAAGAGATCAGGTCCACGCATTCTAGCGGGAATAAGCAAACAATAAATGAGGAAATTACAGTGGGTGGTTAAGTACCATCAAGGTAACGAACAATAGTGTGATGTAACAGAGAGCATGTGGGGGGCGGGGAGGGACGTATTTTCGAAGGAGAAGACAGGGAAGGACACTCTGAGAGGTGATACCTGACATCAAAACTGAAGGATCAGAAGGGCCGGACATGTGCCAAGCTAGAAGAAAAGCGTTCCAGGCAGAGGGGACAGCAAGCGCAAAGGCCTCGTGGCAGGAAGAGGTCAGTGTGCCGGATGGTCAGAGAGAGGGCGGGGCTTCATGAATGAAGTGGACAGTGGGAGCAGATGTGGGAGGTGCGGTCAGAGAGGTGAGCAGGGGCCTGACTGTGCAGGCCCTGGGCATGCGTTCACGCTACCTGCCCGAGATCCGGGGTGGCCTTCCACCATCGTGAGGGGAGGTGGAGATACCTGAAGATGGTGGGCTGGGGTCAGCTGGAATCTCAGAACAACACAGCCTGAAGTTGAAGCCGACGCCTGGAGGGCAGACGACACTTGTGCTAAACTTAGTAGCCTAGAGAACAAGCCCCTCCATCAACATCCCCCTTTCAAAGTCTCTTCTTTCCCCTGTGCAGGGCCCAGCTTGAGAGCGCCCTTCTGTAACTCAACACAGCTCTCTTTTCTCTCGTACAGTGACCCATCCGCCCTCCTCTCCTCCTCTCGGCCGCCCTGTCTCCAGAACAATTGTCCTGCTTTCCTACCTCTAAGCTGTTACGATGCTCCTCTTTAAAATGCTATTCATGTTCTCCCTACCTGAACATCAACTCTTCTTCTTGCAGAAAGCAGCTTAAATCCCACCTCCTTTCTGTCACCGCTAAGGATCACCCATCACCAGAGCCAGCTGACCTCTTCTTGATTTTTTGAAACATCCCAGCAGCATTGCCGTGGCCCACTGGCATTGGTTACTATTTCACACACACACCCCTCTCATCGCTCTGAGAAAACTGTAAGCTCTTGGAGGACGGGAATAACGTAGGTGAGCAGGCACCCTGTGAGTGTCCTCGGACAATGGTGTGACTCGTTAGGGCAGAGGCAGCAGACTTGGAAATGCGCCAATGCTGCCAGCCATACCCAGGCCCTCTGGATGACGGGGTTGGGCCCGTGGCTTGTTCATCTGCTTTCCCAGCCCCCAGTCCGTGGCCTGGAGCTGACCACGACTCAATGAATGCTTGTGAAATAAACCACCAGACTCATACCAGTATTAGGTTGGTGATTTCTGATAAGTAACCTGAGCCTCAGTTTCCTTATCTCTAAACCAGGAATGATGGTTCCTGCCCACATAAGGTTATTGTGAAGACCAAGTGAAACGTGGAAGGGTTTTGTGAACTGCAGAGTCCTCACGTATTATGAGGGGTTGAATGGATCCCTGGTCAGCAGGCCGTCTTGTTTTCCAGTGGACACCACACCCAATGGAGAAGGACGTGAACCAGACATTTGGCTGAAGCACATCCTACTTCCTACCAAAACTGGCCAAAGCAAAGGATAACAGGGTTGTCTTTCAGGGAAGAGTGTTTCTCACCCCCCGTGTCTGATACCAACGCTGCGTGCCCTCTGGTTCTTTCTCCTGGCCTCACAGGGAGAGGGGAGGGACAGCCAGGTTTCACACTGTTCTTGGTCACCAGCTTCCTTCCACCTTCTTTGCTTTTCACAGGGCTTGTTTGAATTGGGTTGCCCTCCAGAGATCTGCTCTGACTTCCCACACGTTCTGTATGTCAGAGGAGAGCCTGAACAGCAGCAGCAGGAAAGGTCAGGAAGTCAATCCTACGTGCAGACAAGAGGTTAAGATCCTACCAAACAGTGAATGATCACACCTGGAGGCCAACACCACTTCAGCACCTACACGCCCAGGTAACATTTCCCAAGCAGACAGGGCTGAGTGACCTTTCAGCTCTGCCGTGAAAAAGCTGTGTGACCTTCGACAAGTCCCTCAATCCTTCAAGTTTCAGTTCCCTCCCAGTCCGTCCTCCATGAAGCGGTGGTAAGAATGCCTCCAGATCATGCTTGTACAGTATGTAGCACAGGGCCTGGCGCGTGGACGCACCCCATCAATTTTCACTATTTTTATTATTATGCCATCATCATGCCACAGGTTTGGGGTTTAAAGTGTATCCACACAGAAGGCTGGAAGCTAGGACCCCCGTGTTCTTTCACACACCTTCCAAAAGGAAAAGAACCACGATCCTGTAACACATGGCACTAAGACACTTGTGGGGGGCAAAGGGTGGGGTCCTGCATCACTCAGGCACACTCCTCAGACTCTCGGAGACAAAGGTGTCTGTTCCCCGAGGGCCCGCTTCTATCGTACAACATATGCAGAACAAACTGGAAAGTGTCTACACTGGCAGGTTCCCCGATCCTGATCACTCACATAATGGGCACACGTCGAAATTCTCCTTTTGATTAGGAAGAGGGGAAGGTGGCAGGGACAGAAGACAGAGGTCTAAAACATTCCTATCCCAAAGCTGAGCCCAGCCCAGGCTCGCACTCAGCACCACCACGGAAGTCTCACCTGTCTGGCTTCAGTCAGAGAGAACACCAGAGGAAAAGGAACTTTCTTTCACTGTTTAGTTCAATAAATCTATCCACTGAACAGCATGGTCAAAGGACCTAGACATAAAACCACAGGAATAAGAGTTAATAAAATTGAGAACATTCTCCCTGGAGAAGAATAGACGTAGGAAGGAGACAGAGGGGCAATGAAGGCAGGAAAAGAAATGATGTAGGGCTCTCTGAACACACTTGAAATAGAGTGTTTATGGAAATGAAATGAGAATTCCGCTGCAAGGCTCTGTACGTTAAACAAAGGCCGACATATGCAGCTTCCCGGGCAGTCAAAATGGGATCACTAAGAGAACTTGGGGGTAATCGACGCTGTCTGAAAGTGAAGCAGGCTGTGTGACTGAGTATCCATCTGCCACCAGAGACAGAGCAGCAAATTGCGCCCCCACCTTTTAGACAGAGAGCAAGAGGCTGGTGCTACAAATTCACGGGACAATTCCCCAAGCCCTTCACGCACTTCTAGAACTTGGAGCAGCTGACAACGGTGGCTCTCCCTGGAGACAACATTGTCTCCAATGTGCAGGCATGGATGGCACTGCAGCCCTGCTGTCCAAGGCCCTCTCCTGGGGGACACTTGGCACACTGTAAACTTAGTCATAACACATCAGACAATTTATTCAGATTTCTTCAATTCCATTACTAGGCCCTTTGGGAGCCAAATGGGGAAAAGAGTCAGTATATAGGCTAGCCAGAGAAGCAACCGTGTCCAAACAGCCTGCCCTCCCCGCTCCTCACCCCATGAAAGCACTGGCTTACTTCCCACAGTCTCCCAGACCAGGGCTGCCATGTTGCCAGGACAGTGAGATGCAAGCCTGCTAGAGGGACACTAGGTTAGCAATGGCCAGCAGATGGCACCAATATGGGTGTGGCACCTGGACATACTGCATCCATTTAGTGGCTCTGAGGGGCGCCATCCTGGAGGCAGAGCTGAGGGAACCTCAGAGCAGATGGAGCTGGGGCTTGGGGACCTCCCCACCTCTGGACTCTTTCTGAGCAGTAATGGATTTCCCTCCTGGCCAAGCCCATCCACTCAGCATTCTGTTACCATAGTTACAGGCCTTCTAAGCGACTTAGGGACCCAGTTCTCTTCTCTCCCCATATCATGCTTGAGAAGCACCCAGAGCCTATCCAAACTGAGATTGCCAAATAAAGCTAAGGTAAACTTCAGGTAAACAATGAATCATTTTTTAGTATAAACATGTCCCAAATATAGTACAGGAAATACTTAAACTAGAAAAATTATTCACTGTTTATCTGAAATTCAAATTTAACTGGGTGTTATACTTCACCTGGCAACCTTTCTCCAAACCCCTCGCTTTCTCTCACCTAGTAGTGAACTAGCCTCCCAAATGGTTTCACCACCTTTAGAGGCTTCTGGAATGGCACCGATACGCCTCCTGGGGCAGCCTGTGGGGCGCTCACAGAGCCATGCCCACCCTGTACTCCTTCCTCTCAGTGCTGCCAGGTTAGGGCTGGAGGGGGCCTAATAAATGGCCCCTCTTCCCAGCCAGGTCCTAACAAATGGTGAAGAGAGAGGAGTGGGGAGAAGGGGAGACCAAATATCACCATGATGGCTGAGAAAGCTCATTTGGGAGAATGTGGCTGAGAACTACAAACACCTGGGCCTCCTAATACTGAACCCCAGAACCAGACAAATCACCCACCCAGTCCCAGACCACCCTGGACCCTCCCAGTCCTGTTGTGGGCAGGACAGGGGTGGAGAGGGGCTGCCATCACCCTAACTCACCCCATGACCAGGAACAATGGAGACTCAGGCAGGAAGAAACGGTGAAGGTTCCCATGACCTGTGTATTCTCCCAGACTCACCCATCAGCTAAATCATTTAGTCCACTTCCCTCCCCACGTCCCATCCACCTCCCTGGAAGAAGAGAGGTGTGGAATATTGGGCTAATGAATGGCTCCACAAGGAAGGATCAACCATGCGGCTGGATCCTGGCGTCAAGGACAGCACTTAGGGGCTCGCTGCTAAGTCACGGAGTTACTAGTCAAAATGAGCCCTGGCCAACAAACAGAGGTCACTCTTAACTTCTCTGTGCCTCAGTTTCCTCATCTGTGAAATGGGGAGGAGAGCACTTACCTGAGGCTTGTTCGTGGATGTGCCTACCCAGCACCTAGAGCACTCGGCATAGGTTTGGCTGCTGCCATCACTGGCTCTGACCAGGAGAGGAAGTGGGGGTGACTAGGCATGGATGAGGCTCTTAGGGAGGAGAGAAAAGAGGAAGAAAGGGAGGGTTAAGCTGAGTTTCTGTGAGATATGTACATGGAGGGCAGCTGGGGGTTGGGTCGTTGCAAGGAGGAGGTGACACAAACAGATGAATGGGGCTAGGCTGGCCTCCGGTGAGCTCAGGGTGGAAGCCATGCCCTGCAGGGAGCGAGGGAATAGAGGAGAGGAAGCCCTCTATCCCCCCTCACACCCTCAAAGGCTGATGGTCTCAGAGTTCTGACAAGCTTGAGGTGCAGGCTGACTATGACGCAAGGCATGGTTACAGGCCCAGCTGGAGCAGGGATGCTCAAGGGACCCAAAGAGAAGCCACAGGAAACCAACAATGAGGGAGGATAAAAGGCATCTGGACCCATGGAAACCCAGGGTTCATGCTGGGTTCCAGACTCAGGCATTAATTCACCTGATCACTCACATATACATTCATTCATTTATTCATTCATTCATTCATCTAAAGTGATTGAGTGTCTCATCTGCCCCAGGCCCTGTGCTAAGCACTGGGGGATAAAGGTGAACACGACAGCCATGGCTCCTGCGTTCAAGGAACAGTTTTCCTATATTGAGAGAGATGGACACACAAAAAAAAAATACATGAAATAATTGCAACATTATGAAAAGTTCTGTGAAGTAAACATAAGAGCTGAGAAAAAGAATTATAGGGAGTCCAGCTTCAGAAAGGGGATCAAGGGAGTCCTTGCTGAAGTGGTGACATGTTCACTAGGCTCTAATAGATTGAAAGAGCCACCTCTGAAAAGAGCTCTGCAAGCGTAAGGTGCAGCACGTGCAAAGGTCCTGAGGTGGAAAAAGTCAGGAGGATTTAGGGCAGCAGGACCAATACCCAGCCCTACCCTCTGGGAGGCTACAGTGCCTCCTCCACACTCTGCCCTGGTGAGGAGTGGCCCAGCGTGAGACTGGGATGACACCTGCTGGGTGGAGGACCAGAGTGGGTCAGGGGTCATGATCAGGGCGATGGCTCCTGAATGTCCACTCATCCAGGAGAGAGTCAGTTACCACAAGGCAATTAGAAAGCATGGCAGGACAGAGTATCCCTGAACACCTACTGTGAGGCCAAAGTATGGGGAGGCTCTCTGAGGGCTGCAGGCCTCTGGAAGGCTTCCTGGAGAAGCTCACAGAGGGGCCCATTTGGACAGGCTGAGGGTGTCCAAGGATGCGAACAATGGGAGACAGGATTGGCTGTCTGTGGGGCAGAGAAGAATCCTTTGGTGCCCCAGGTCCACTGCAGAGCAGTGATGATGTCACAGGGGGAAATTTTCCTTGTACTTGCTGGGGTGGACGGAAAGGAGAAGAAAAACCAGAGAGGGGTTTTGTTGGCTGCCCACCTATCTCCCAACCCTCTTTCCCCTTCCTAACCAAACCCAGGTTGACACTGGAGCAGCCACCCTACACACGTGCGCACGCGCGCGCACACACATGCTATGAGGGAACTGAAACCTCCAGCTCAAGGCAGTTGACCAAGTTGGCTTAAACCAATCAGCACATTCCATCTCACAGCCAAAGTCATTGGTCCCAGGGAGCACATGTGACCGAAGCCCATCCAATCAGAGGGATCCCTGAGACTCTCACTTGTGGCTCTAGGCCTCCGCTAAGAAGCATGAGGCACTTGGCAGTCACTATGCAACCAGAACAAAGAGATGGAAACCTGGTGACACCATCAAGGCCCTGGATCAACCAATCCTGCAACCTACCCACCGCCTCCATCTGTTTACCTAAACCAAGCGTCATCTTTCACCATTAAACTAGTTCCAACTTGGTGTTCTATTCCTTACAATGACAGCAAAAGTATGCACATCCAGTATGTACTGGGCCCTGAATTAAGTTCCATATATACATGGTTTCATGTAGGAATTATCACTCTCACTTCACAGAAGAGAAACCTGAGGCTCAAAGAAGTGCAGTAACCTACCCAAGGTCTCACAGCTGGAAGTGGCAGAACTGACTCTAGGGCCTGGGCCCCTACACGCCAGTTCCCCTGAGACCAGCCTCCAGGGACCCTGGGACCAAGGGCCCGAAGTCAACTTAAGCTAGGGCCCTCATGCAGACACTATGGAGGCAATTCCAAGGGTAGGATTCCAAGGTCTCTGAGGCTTGATTAGGAAAAGTTGGGCTGGCAGAGACCTGTGTTCCAATCCTGGTACCCCACTTACTGGCTATGTTACCTTGGGTAAGTTATTTCCCCTTTCTGAGGCTTAGATTCCCGATGGGTAAAGTCAGGATTGAAATATGTCCTTATTATATCATGTATTACTTTAAAATACTTAATGTATAAACAATGTGGAGTAAATGTATACATGTGGCTACATTTAATTTCATCTTTACCTTAAGGCAAATATTAATAATTACAGTTTCCCATCAGGCATTCACACTCTAGAAGGAGCTACCAAGAGCTTCAAATACTCTCAGCTAAATTTGCACCATAGGGTCTATAGCTTAACCTCATAGAGGTCATTCATATCCTGGGTGAAATGACAGCAGTTCAAGAAGCAGGGCTGGCTGGAAAGACTGTCCAGCATTCTGGCCTTTGCACAAACAGGATTCAAGAATTCAGAAACCCAGATGTCCAGCAGAGTGTGGCACTAGAGTTCCCTTTGGTCCTGTGTGCCCCTCGCCCTACTTCTGTCTGTCACCTGATGTGCCCAGAATGGTGTCGGGTCCTGCCATCAAAACATGGTTCCTCCCCCAGGAGTGCTTCCATGCACAGAGCTTGTCCGAGTGCCAAGGGCAGAGTAGCAGCACTCTGAGCTCGTAGGAACAGAAGCGAGGCTTTAGAAGCCGCTTACCTCTAGTTCTTCACATGGCAGAATCTGATGTGAGACTTGCTCGCATTGCCACACATCTCCAAGTGGCAAGAAGAAGACGCATAACTCCAGCCCAGTAGTGGTTCTTGGAAGCTGTGTATTGACCAAACACCCCTGACAATTGTGGAATGGCCAAATTGATGGAGATTCCTTCCCAGCTTCTCCTCCCAGGTTGTTGGGAGGATTCGTGATAAGAGATGTGACGTATTGGCAAACGTCGTTATCATCGTTCTTGTTATTATTGGGCCTCTCTCTTCTTTAATCAAAAATCCTCTCTATGCTGGGAAAGGAGCTGAGAAGAAGAGGGAGGAGGAAAGAAGGGAGCTGTTTTCTGAGATTTGGAAGCCCTCATGTTTCAACACTTCGGCTCGCAGAGGCTACAGTGTATTAAATCTCAGGACACATCGGCCTTGAAGAGTCTCTCCCTCTGGTGACAAGAGCCCACCCAGGGCCCTCCACTCCCAAGGTCACAAATCCCATCACCCCAATTTCATGGCCACACAGGAGCTGCTAGAGCCCTCTTCTCTCTGTCGCCCGCCAGCAACACATGACATTGAGATATCGCTCTTTTGATGTGGGCATACTTTGTCATGAAGATATTTTGATGGTGATCATAAAAATAATAGCATCAGAAGTCATCATGTTATTGTACCTGGTACATAGTAAATGAAAATAAATATTAGTTGAGTTCTTTATGTGGATGTTCTCATAATACAATATCTTATGAAATATACAATGGGAAAGTGAAGCTTATAAAACTTAAGGAACTTTCCCAAACTCACAGAGTAAGTGGCAATTGAGTTTTGAATGCAGACAGTCTCATTCCAGAGCCTGCAGTCCTACTCACCGGTTTATAAAATACCAACAGAATTGGGGCGGGGGGGTGGGAGAATTGGAGTAGACAATCATTTTCTACAATTCAAACAGGAAAACTAGACAAGCCAAATATCTATAGAACATCTGAAAAAGAAGAGCTATGAAAAGGAATATGCTATGTATCCCCAAAAATTAAATCACTGTGTCACAGCGTATGCCCAAATCTCCCAATAGGACAAAATAAAACTGTGAGACATCAACCCAGCTATGTATGGAATTGAGTATGTGATAAACGTGACATCTCCAATCAGTGAGGGAAATAAGAATGAATCAATAAGTGATATGGAGCCACGTGGGTGGCCATCTGGAGAAAAATAAAGTTGGACCCAGCCCCACACCATACACTAGGATAAACTCAAATGGATCAAAGATTTAAAACTGAAAATGTATGAAACCATAAAATTACTGGAAGCAAACAGCAGAATTTCTCTATTAGCCATGGGTAGACATTCTGTAACGAGGACTCAAATTCCAGAAGTCATAAAAGAAAAAAAAAATGGATCAATCGCACTAACAAAATTTAAAACTTATGCGTGGAAAAATGACAAGCAATGAAAATCTGGAAGGAAATATTTATAACCCTACTCACAGATTGAGGGCTAATCTCTCTAAAATGTATAAGCTCTTACAAATTGCTAAGAAAAGGACAATAATACAGACAGATATGAGTAGACAGTTCATAGCAAAGGAACTATAAATGACCCTTAAATATATGAAAAGATGCTTGACTGTGTTCACAATAAGAAAAATGTAAATGAAAATTACACTGAGAAAATATTGTTTATCTTGCAAGTTGGCCAAAAGCCAAAATTTTAACTATCCGCTCTATTGGAGAGCCTGTGGAGAAACAAGCTCCTTCTTATGTTACTTGTGGGGGAACCCCCGTGGAAGGCAATTTAGCAATATCTACCTCAATTACAAATGCATATTCCCTTTAACCCAGTGAGCCTATTCCTGGGAACTTACCATACAGAAAAACTTGCAAACATGTGAAGTTACATAGTTGTAAGGTTTTTCACTGCAGCATAATTTATTACAGCCGAAGAAGACGGGAAACAGTCAAATAAATGCCCATCAGTTGGGACTGGCTAAGTAAGTCACGGCATTATGGTATGTCTACCCAGTGCAGTATATACTGCGCAGCTGTTTGAAGAAAAGTATGAGAAGAATGAGGAAGCTTTTATGTACCGATGCAGAAAGAACTCCAAGATGTATACTGATTAGGGAAAACTGCAGAACAGTGTCTATGATACGCAATTTTTGTTGTTAGAAAAACTGGAGGGGTAATATTTTTTAAATTTACTTGCATTGTCAAAAGACACTAAAAAGAGAAACAAATAAAAGTTCTTGCCTATTAAGGGTGGGGGGCATGAAATGCATAGAGGAGAGATTGATGTGGCAGGGAGAGTTTTCACTCTCAACTTTATGTTTTACCCATGTGAGTATATTCCTTATTCAAAAAAAAAAAAAATACTTTTTTAAAAAGCAGTAATGGGATCAAATATATGGTGATGGAAGAACTGACTCTGGGTGGTAAACACACAATGTGATATACAGATGATGTATTATAGAATTGTACACTTGAAACCTATGTAACTTTACTCACCACTTGTCTCCCCAATAAACTTTAATTAAAAATTTTAAAAGTTGATATTTTCTATTCAGCTATTTTCAAGATTGACCGAGCGCTGTGTAAAAACAGATATCCTACCCTCCTCCCTCGGCCTCTTCCCATCCCAGACTGACATGAGGCTCAGGGACAATTTAAGTTAAAAAAAAAGAGAGAGAATCAAAGGTAACTGCTGAGTGTGTTTCTTGTAAATTAGAAACAGCAATTTAGAATTTTGATGAAACTGTATCAAAATGTCCCATATTTGGTTACAGGCAGGAAACTGCAGAGAGCACCCAAGTACGGAATCCGAAGCCCCGCACCTCCCCACGCTCTGCCTCAGCACACTGATGGTTCTCAGACTTGGTTGAACCGTAGAATCACCTGGGAAGCTTTAAAAATAGTACCAATGCCCGAGCCAACACCAAACTAGTCAGATCAGGCTGGACTCCCAATGATACCAGCTCTCACCCCGGGCACAGGTTGCAGTTGTAATTGCACATTTGTGCATGTGATTTTCTGAATAGTGTCTTACCATCTTGGATGGTAAGATCATGAATGTGAAATCTGTGCTTCCTTTGCTCACAATTGTGTCCCACTTGCCTAGCAAACAGTTGGTGCTCAATAAATATTGGATGGATTGGAAGTAAGGCTGAGTTACTCTGCTCTGGACACCACGACTTCCAGAGCCGCTAATGAGGCCCTTCTGTGCATGTGGGCGAAACTGACTGAATGACAAAATGCCAGGAGGTCATGCCCCACGCTCTCAACCTTTCTCCTTAGAGTGGCAAAAAGGAGCTAGAGAACTGACTTCTGGGCTCAGCCCAGCATGCACCACTGTGCCCATGGGCAGGTCACCCCCACTCCCTGGGCCTCACTTTCCTCATTTGCCAAATGAGGAATAATACCTGTGGCTTGGGCTTATTGTGGTGCAACCTGTGGGTGTTCCACAGAGGTCATCTGAGCAAATAAACCAGATGCCATGACCCAGACCAGCTAACAAGGCAGTGCCGGGAAGTGGGAGGTGTGGGTCTCTCCTTCAAGAAGTATCCCCACACGGAGCATCTTTGCCTGGTGGCTTGCCGCCACTGCTGGGGGTCCTGGGAGTGCTACAGAGCTAGAGGGCAGGGACAGGAGACAAAAAGTTAATAGGAGCCACTACCAAGGTGGACACAGAGGCCAAGTGTAAGGAAAGCCCCTTCCAAAGCCAACCCCGAAGGGTGTGTGTGAGGTGATGGCCCCAGAGACAATCAGAAGAACAGAGGAACTGAGGTGAGGTGCTCAGAGTACGGGCCCTCGGGGAACTTGGAGAGTGGTCTCCAGGGATGGTTTCTACCACTCTCCCCCTAGTAGCTGGCCAGGGTCTCGGTCCCTTCCAGACTCAGCGCCTCCAGCTCGCCTCGAGCTCAACCATGCTCTGAATATTCAATGCACTGGCTGGGTAATGGGCTAAGACAGTGGCTGGGGGGGGCGGGGGGGGCGCGCCCCTTACTGCCTTTCTAGTTAGTCAGAGAAGTTGACTAAGGATGACATAGGGCCACAGCCCATTCTTAGGGAACCTGACAGCATTTGTTACCTCCAAATGATGCCACATGCCACACAGACCCACAAATTATATCAACGGGCCAGCCAGGGCAAGAAAAATCAGTGGGCCACGGTGTGTGTGGCCTGCCCTGTGCTGAGCATGGGATGGGGCTCAGCCTCTCCGAGCTGGGGATCCGGCTGAGGAGGAACGCAGTGGACTGCTCCCCCATTGGCTTGGGGCTCCAAGAGTGGCGGTCGTTTGTGCACACGTCCCCAGTCACTGCACTCGCTACTCTTTGCCTGGCACGAGTGCCTCACCTGACACTATCCCACTCTTGCCTCAAGCCACACTCAGACTTCACCGCCTCTGTGATACCATCCCCCCTCTTCCCATTTCAACCTCTGTCCCACTGCCACACCTGGTACTGCTTCCATTACAGCACCCAGCTCTGGGCCACTTCCCCGCCCCTGGGCTCACATTTTCCCTGCCTGGAGAAGCCAGCTCAGCTGTGATAGGACCAACATGAAATAAGCACTGTTTTATCTCAACCTTCCCCTTTTTATTCCAAACACGAAATAGAGAAGTTTTATCAAGCACATTTAATCACTGTTCTTCCTCCTCGTCTCTCATTACAACGAGGGTGATTTAAGCCGCGTCTTTGGCAGGCTGGAATACGTGAGAATAGAAATTCAAGTCACTTTACAACACATCCTGGCGTTCCTTCATCCTCATGTTGGTTCATTCCCTAAACCTTCACCCAGACTCCTGCTTCTGTGAGCCAGGCACAGTGTGACACTGCAGAATCACACAGTGGTCGCTGCACTGGTGGATGATGGGCTAGTGGGGAAACAGCTTGCTGCGTCTTGCACCGTCTGTTTTTACATCTACTACTGTAATAGGGAAATGAACAGAATGCTGGAGAAAACAGATGATGGAGGGGCCTATTCTGTCTGCAGGGATCAGAGAAGTCTTCACAGAGGAAGTCACATGCTACCTGGGTCTTAAAGGATAAGAAGAAAGGAATAGAGGTTCCAGGCAAAGGGAACCATGTGCAAATGCAGGGAGATGTAAAGGGCACTGTGAATTCTGGACACAGGGAGAAGAATTGCAACATGCTACACAGAAGGTGCATGTGTTAGGAGTGTCACTGATGAGACTAGGGAGGAAAGTTGGGTGCAAACTTTGAAGGGCCATGTGTGTTACTATAGGCAGCAGAGAGCTCTTGGTGTCCATGTTGTAGGAAGTTCATTTTTCTGGAAGCTGAGTGGAGTCCAGACCGTTCTGGAGTGTGCAGGGTACCGTGCTGGGCACGGCATATTGGAGCCCTGAGCTAAGAGGACTGACCTTTTATTTGAATGGTCTGATGCATACAGATTGCACAGGCAGGGGTGGGGAAATTTAGTGCAATCCCCTCAATAAGGGACCCCACAGGTGCCACCTCTCCTCCCTTTCCTATCAACGGTCACCGTGTTTATCAATCATAGCACTATTTCCTCCTGGGTCTGGTCTTGGCCACAGATTTCTTCCTAAGGCAGAGCTCCAGGGAGCCATCACCATTTAGCTGAGGCGGACATGAAATGAGATGTATTTGCCATTCTTGTCTTAGGGAAATAAAATCTCACATTGACATCAGTCCAAACCAAGCAATACCACCTAGGAAAGCTGAATGTAAAAGTTCCTGAGAAGTAGCATTCAAAACAAATACAACGTGTTGGTGGGGAAGGATCAAGTTCACGACCTTGAGAATACATCATTTACAGAAAAAAAAAAAAAGTACCTTGGGATTAATTTTCCTACAAAGTGGCAGAATCACACAGCAGCCATCATAAACCTGTCACTCTCTCTGCCACACACTTGGAGATTATAAACAATTTTCAAGGCCTTTCCGCCACAGGTTTTGCCTTCCAATTTCCGCTTTCACTGGCAGAAAGAGAAGGGAGGTGCAAAGTCTGATGTAAACAAGACATTGTCTAGTTGGGGCTCCCAAGGGGTCAGGGGAGAGGGCAGCCATATTCCTTATCTGGCCCTAGAAGGCCAGCTATGCTCCTGGCTAGGGAAGAGCTGAGATTCCATGGGGCCACTCCCTCCTGCCCCCAGTGAGAATTCCAGAATGACAGCAGGGCTCCAATTCATTGGAAGATCCTGGCTTTGTGCCCCAGTTGCCAGTCAGCTTCCCTGTGGCCTTTGGCAAGCAAATGGGGCAAGCAAATACCACGTTGGACTTTTGATCCTCCCTTCTGTATACTTGACCCTTGCCCACGGCCTGCCTTTCCTTCTCAAGTCTTCCCCAGCCCCACCCCAAGGAGCAGAAGGAAAGTGATACTGGCCCCTGGTGTCCCCCCCCCCTCCCCTGAAAAAACATCCCAGGCTTTAGAACATCCTGCAAGGTGCTGTGAGAAAGGTCCCACCCCATCCCTCTGAGCTTGTCCCGCCCCCGTCCCCCGCTGAGCACCACAAACAGCCACCTCTTTGCCCCCCCTCCACCTCAGTGCACAAAGCCCAGCTGGGCCCTACCAGGCTGAGAGCCCATCACCTGGCTGGCCTTAGGAACCCAGCTCCCCACACTGAAACCAGCCGGCACCCGTGAATCCTGACTCCCCTGAGCCATGGAGGAATAGACTGCCTCACGTCCCCCACCAGGACCTCGCAGGCAGGGCCATGCACAGAACAGAAACCTCATTCATTATTGCCATGAGAGCTGCAGGACACCCATGGGAGGCTCCTTCCACACCGGGGCAGGGTCCCCGGCCGACTTGGGGCTGAATACTTCACCTGGGCCTCAGTTTCCTCCTCTATAAAATGGGGGGATCTAACACCGACTTTGAAGGTTTGTCAGGAGTATTAAAGACTGTGCAATAGGAGCCACCTAAGATGGTCCTTGGCACACAGCAAGGGCTTCGCACGAGCTGGCTGTCTTCTGGGCCTCACCTCATCGTCTCCAGGGAGTGGCCAGGTAAAAGGAGCTGACATCCAGCTGGTTGGCCTTCCTAGCACAGGCGGAGGGCAAGAGGCCTGAAACCATTACTCTTACTGGGTGGCAGGGAGGTTGCTGTTGCCACTGAGAAGTAGAGCGTGAAGCTTTTGCACGTGAAAGAGAAGTGCTGTGTCAAGCCTTCAGCCCACATCATCCCAAAGGCCCGAGAAATGACAAGCAGATGTTATAGGATTCCAAGTGCAAGGAACTTTGCCTTCCTCCAGCCTTTTCCTCTGGGTCAGCGGCTTTCATGATACACATGCACCGCCCACCTCCCCTCCTGGGCCACCTGAATTCCTGACAGATCTGTTTACCTGTCGGTCCCAGCAGCTAAGCACCCAATTAGGAATTTCCTGTAACATTTGCCAATATCCACACCCTAATATCCACATCTGCCCAATACAGGCTGGGGCTGGACAGGCTTGGTCAGTGACACAAAAGCAGGGAAATTGCATGCATGAAATCTCCCCACTTTCCTCTCTTTCCAGCTCTCCTGCTTCTGCCCAGACTCAAGACAGAGAGATCTCCTGGGAAGGGAGCTCCCAAGTTTCCATGGATGGCCCCCCAGGATGCCCACAGCAGCAGCTCCTTGATCTCTGAGGCGTGTGCTGCCCTGGCAGGTATGGCTGTCCCAGGCTGGCAGAACACTGATAGCCCTTAAAAACGAACTCTTCCTGAATTCAGATGGGATCAGGAAAGACTCGAGCTGGTGGTCCTCAGCAGCTCCTCCACAGCCCCAAACCATTCAGCTCTGGCCCCAAACATACCCAGCAAACCAAAAGCTCCTCAGAAAGTTGTCTCCACACTGTTTAGGGACCGTCTTATGTTCTCAGGACACGTCTGTCCCAAACAGCTTATCCAAAAAAATAATCTTCCAACATCATAGGACTTTCCTTGAAAGCCTCTCTGGTAAATATTATCCCTCATACTAAACTCTCAGTGGGAATTTTGTGTACCCTACAGATGGGGCTCCACGTGGCTTCCCAGCTGCCCCCCTGTTAATATTACTAAGGTCCCATGATCGTTCCCTTCTTAGAAACCCACAGATCTACAAGTGCCAGTGAATACTCAGATGATACCAAGTCAAACCCCAGCACACTGCAGCCACATTTCCTCATTGACCTTCACATCTCTCAGGCCACCCAGAACAAAACAGACACATTCAAAGCAGGCACACACCTGTCTGTGCCATGGCTATTTAAAGAGTTAGTAGTCCCCCCCAACCCCCAGCTTCCTTGGCAGAAAAATAGAAAAGATGGGGACCCAGAGGTGAGGGCAGGGGGAGACTGAGCAAGGTGTCTAGGTATAGTATCAGTGAGAAATAACGGTATTATTAATATTACCAATAGTTATCATTTTCTGAGCACTTACTACATGCCTGGCCCTGAACTTGCACTTACCATCTGTTATCCCATCCCACCCAAATTGTGAGAGAATATTATTACCCCATCTTACAGCTAAGGAAACAGAGGCTCAGAGAAGATGAGAGACTACAGATACTCAGCCAGGAAATGGAAACACCTGGATACGCACCCATGTCTTTCTGAACCTCTAGCCCACCACATGAGTCACGACTCCCTCTGGTTGTGGATACCAGTCCTGGCTCTGCTGCTTCCTAACTTGGTGGGGCGCTGGGTTCTCCTTTCCACACCTGTTTTCTCACTTGTAGTATGAGGATGATGTTGTGATTGATTAGCAATGCCTGCCAAAACCAAAGCCATGAAAATAGGAAAGAGAAGTGGTGGCACCTGTGGGGTCCCTTATTGAGGGGATTGCACTATATTTCTCCATCCCTGCCTGTGCAATCTGTACTCATCAGACCATTCAAATAAAAGGTCAGTACTCTTAGCTCAGGGCTCCAATATGCCGTGCCCAGCACGGTACCCTGCACACTCCAGAATGGTCTGGACTCCACTCAGCTCCCAGAAAAATGAACTTCCTACAGCATAGACACCAAGAGCTCTCTGCTGCCTACAGTAACACACGTGGCCCTTCAAAGTTTGCACCCAACTTTGCTCCCTAGTCTCATCAGTGACACCCCTACACATGCACCTTCTATGTAGCATGTTGCAATTCTTCTCCCTGTGTCCAGAATTCATATCTGTGCCCTTTACATCTCCCTGCATTTGCACATGGTTCCCTTTGCCTGGAACCTCTATTCCTTTCTTCTTATCCTTTAAGACCCAGGTAACACGGCGCTTCCTCTGTAAAGACTTCTCTGATCCCTGCAGACAGAATAGGCCCCTCCATCATCTGTTTTCTCCAGCATTCTGTTCATTTCCCTATTACAGTAGTAGACATAGAAATAGACCACTCAAGAAAAGCATTCTGTGACCGGCAAAGGATTGTGACCGCCAAGCATCTCCTGACATTCCTATGGAATTAGTGTGAATTCCTCGAATGGAGAAAGTCACTCCTCTTGGTTCCTCGCAGCCTAGAAAGCACTGGTTCCCCTTCTTCTCCTCCACTGCTGAAATAAACACGCTGTGTGGAGCACGAGTCATGCCGACTTCAGGCTCTTTGAACCTTAAGTCCTGACGTGCCTTTGTTCACGTCTGCCCCCCGCATGACTCCGAGCAATCCCATGCCTACAACTGTGAAGCCAGGTTATGCGGGCCCCGACGTGGGGGAAAGGCTGGATTTTTCCCATGTGAACAAGTGACACAAGATATGAAAATAGAAATGGACAGAGGAACTCCACCCCGCTGCCGATTGGTCTCACTGAGCTAAAAAGGAGAACAGGGTTTTAAGACCCAGGCAAAATCAACAATGAATTGGCTGGTGGGGAGGAAAAGAGATGGCATTTTCTTGCGCTATAAAGAAACTAAAAATAGTGTGAGGTTTTCCAAGAGGCTATAGTGGTACTTCAGGATGTGGTTATGAAGCGTTTATTTCAACAGCTATTGGCGTGTTCAAAGCTAAAGCCATTCACGGTGACCGACTGCTCACCCAGCTCCCAGGAGCAGGCGGAAGGCTGCAGCGTGTCCCATCTCTGGGCCTTTGCTGGTGCAGTGCTCCTCCCAGAGGGCACCCCCTTCTCCCCCAAACTGAGACAAGTCATCCGTGCCCTGAGTTCCAGCCACTCCTCTGAGCAGCATTTCTCGAACTTTTCACCAAAGCACCCCCAACAGCAGAGACAAATTGTAATAGAGGAGGGGTGGGGTAGTGAGATCTGAGACTTGCCTATAGAGGGTATTACAAGCATAACCTTTCCTCCACATCTCTGTGTTAGCCTAAGAATTCTATCTCACGTTACTCCAAAAAAAGGGCCTAAGTTTGTGTTAGTGTTTAAAAGTCAGTTTGTTCCCCAATCTCACAGTTGTTGTTGTCATTCCAGAAAGGAGAGTCGTGTTTATCCTGTGACATCGAGAGCCTTCTGGCTCAGCCCTGCCAGTGTGCGGTGCCCCGTAGTGACAAAACCAAAGCCTTGGCTGAGGACCTCAGCTTCACAGTTCCTTTAGCCACTGAGGTAAATCATCCATTCTTCCATCAATTCATTCATTTATTCATTCAACAGGCATTTACTGAGCCCCTTGTAAATGCTTAGAACTAGGGATGAAGCAGGGAGGATCCCAGTCCTCTGTGAACTGTCTCAGGGAGGAAACACAAGGAGCCTGGGTGTTCCATGACTCTGTGACAAGTGCTCCAATGGGAAATAACCACAGAGACTTTGGAATCAGGAACGTGGAGACTGGGAAAGCCTTCCTTCCAGGGTGGGCACGGGCCAGGCTGCACTCCAGCTTAACGGTTAAGTTCTGTGTGTCCTTGGGCAAGCCAGTTAACTAACCTCAGTTTCCTCATCTATGAAATGGGTATAATAGCCTCATGCACTTTCCATGGGGATTAAATGAGTGATGCAGTGCAAAGTGCTTCATACTAAGTGTTCAATAAATATTATGAATATTAAGCTGAGATCTGAGGAATGGATGGAATTAGGATGCACGAGGATGGCAAAGATAAAGGAGGGGAGGTGGGGAAAGGGGAAGAGTGTGTTTCAGGCAGAGGTAACAGCATGTTAAAGAATAAATATGTAATAAATATTTGTTGAAGAATAAATTCTTTAAGGGAAGTGAGAGTAACAAAATCTCAATAAACCACACCCTTTACCTATTTCCCATGCATGGTATATGTGTGGAGGTGGCATAGACTGGCACCTGAGCCAGGCACCCATAGGCAAGCCTGCTGCATATTTCTAACCAGTGTCAACTTCTTAAGGGCAGAGATTGAGTCTTTTCCCTCTTGGAGTCCCATAGCCCTGAGGCTTTACTCCCCCGAGGGTGATCAGATCCTCCCTCTGCTCCCTCTTTCTGCTGTTTCACCACTACTTCCATTCTAGGGAAAGGCCTTGGCCAACATCACTGGAGAGCCAGGTGTCGTGCCCCATGAGCAACCTTAGGAACACAGGCAAGGGGCAAACCCTGAACTTGGGGTCAGGGGCCCTGGATTCAGGTCTCCCCTCTGCCCTGCGACCTTGAGTGAGTCTCCTGGGACACCAGTCCAGAGAGCACACTGAGCCCCCATGACAAGCAGGTTTGGGAGGGTTGATACAATCGAGTGACCAATCATCCTGGTTGCTGCAAGACGGAGAGGTTTCCTGGGATTTCCAGCTTTCAGTGCCCAAACCAGGAAGGCCTTGGGCAAACAGGTGAGTGGATCACTCTCAGCCTTGCTTCTCCCCTCGCATCTTCTGCCTGCTCCTCCTGCCCAAACCTGAGTCACAAGTCCTCACAGAGCAGCACCTGAGTCCTCCTGCTTTGCAGCTAACCCACCAGACCACGTCTATGCAGAATGAGGGAGGAAGAGGAGGAACAAGCCGTTGGTATTGCCATGACGTTCCCACACTGGAGGTTGGCTTCAATCCACCGTTTGAGGTGGGAGGTCCAGGCCAGCAGCTCTCAGAGATTCCATGTAGGGCCAAAACCAGGCCAGCTGGGGTGTCCACAGGGCCGGGGGACAGGGGAGGTTGGTCTGTGCCGCTCTCCAAAAAGTTGGGGTGATGGAATTTATGACCCTGGTGGCACTGAGCCCACCGTTCTTCCCCACAAGAATTAATTGGGCTAGTGGTCAACTTGATGCCAACCCACTAGCCAGAGGGCGAATAAGAGGCTGCAGGGGGTAAATCCAGGAGCGCCTCCAGGGTTTGGCCCCATAGAGAGAGCAACAGGCTGCCTGCCATCCCATCAGAGAGACATCTTGGGTTTTCAATTACAATCCCCACTTACGTGCTGTTTCAGGCTTGAATGCCAGGCTATATTAGGTCATGCCGAGCCAGGCTTGTTGTGCTTTCTCATTAGCCACATCACATCGTATTTTTAGAGATGGCCAAGACTGAGACAATGCCAGAGGGTTGGTTTTCTTCCTGAGTCCCCAAACACCACCTCCATAAAAATATCGCGCTTGAAGATCCAAGGGTCCCTGTAGTTCTTGCCACAAGGGATAAGTGAAGGGTTGAATCAGAAGCAATGAGGGATGTGGTTTCTCCGCCTATTTTCCATTCATTTCAGCCACCTACACTCACCACCCCAAAGCCCTCTGAGCTCCTAGCTTCCTATGGCCCAATGCAAAAAGGACAAAGATCCAGACTCTTGTGGGGACTAAACTGTTTTCCTCAGAGCAGCCTTTCCTGCCCAGTTCCACCCCTCTACAGACCCAAAGCACTGCAGTGGGGCTTCCTGTGCTGTCTCTGCCAGGTCCATCATCACTATGGCAGGAATGTTACAGTTTTCAAAGTGCTGCCTCACCATAGTCTCATTTGACTTACCTGTGGAGGTGGTAGTAGGATACCCATTTTACAGATGACGAAGTTGAGGCAGTGAAAGGTGAGAAGATGTGTCTAAGTCATAGAGATAATAAGTGGGAGGATCAGGGCCCCTGCATGGCCCCAGGGGCTCAGTTCAGAAGCCAGGCCCAGCTGCCTATTTACTTCCCCTCATGTGGTAACCAAGGAGGAGTTGTTGCTTATGGGTATCCTCTCCTGAAAACACAGTGCTCACTGCTAGAAGTGCCTGCACATGCCTCGGCCCTCTGTACTTCACTCCCACCCCAACCTCTTTGTACCTGGGACAGTCACCATCTGCAGGGCTGAGGCCAGGGCAGCGGAGAGAAAGGAAGTGCTTTCTGTGACTTTCCACTGGTTTCTGCCCTCTGTCTCCTGTTCCTGTTCAGTCTTAAATCAGTCTCTGTCTCTCTGTCTCTCTCTCTCTGTCGCTCTGTCTCTCTGTCTCTCTGTCTCTCTGTCTCTCTCTCTCTCTGTCTTTCCCGCCCCCCTCACAGCTGAGTCTGGGATCCAGCATCCACAAGACCCCCAGACCATCTCAGGTTGGAGTGGAAGGGGCAGGGTTATTCTTCCTTGGTTAACAACTGAGCACAGTGCCAGCGTGTGGGGCCTATGGGTGAAGGGTGTCTCCCGGGGAGGGGGCAGCAGGCATCCTAGGGTGGAGATAGTAGGTAGGGGTCAAGGCTCATTTCAGTGCATCTGCCTTGGGAACAGGGCTGGAAGCTTCAAAATCCCTGTGTCCATGAGATCCTGAGAAGAAGGCTGCAGACAGTGAAGGATCAGGGACCAACCCCAAATGACCTCCATGCTCTCTGCCCAGGAAAGACGAGTGCAAGCCCTCTGCCCATAGCTCTTTGGCCACTAGCCCTTCCACGTCATTCACACCTCATGGGTCAGAACACAGACCACCTGACAGGGCAGGCCCAGGGGAAGGACTCCAGACCAGCAGGTCAATATTCACCTTATTTAAGCGGCTATGGTTGCTTTTTCTTCCACTTCTCCATTTCAAGCCATGGATTCAGGCTCACTCTATCGAGGACTCAGTCCAGCCAATGGAGCACATGAACTCAGATTGGACAACGGAGCAGGGCTGTAGCCTCCTTCTTTCCCTGGCCACTTCCTCGCTCCTCTAACACCTCACCCACACCTCCCTGCCCACACCTAACTTCTTCCCTCACACCCACTGGCTGCCCATCTCTCCCATGACAGCATAGGTTCCAGGATCAACAAGACCATACCAAACACCCTACCTGTGCAGAGATCCATGCTAGATGCCAGGTAGGGAGTAGGAGAGGTTGGTTTGTAGAGAGGTAAGGCACAGTCTTGGCCCACCCAGCAGCTTCAGGCTAGTTAGAGAGACAGGAAAGGCTTACATAGACTCAGCACCTCCCCCCAAAATTAAATAATATGGCAAGTCAAAAATAAACATGGGGGAATTTGAGGAGTTGGTAACAGCCCAGCTAGTCTTGGAAAGACAAGAGAAATGTGGCCCCCAGACATGCCTCTCTTCCTGGAATCACACAGCTTAGAAGGAGTACAGGTGTGCTGACCCCAGGGAACATACCTCGACCATAATCCTCCTTCCTTCTTACTGGACCCACCCTCACACACAGCTGATATACAGGCATTACTGGCACTTATAGGACTCCTGCTGTTGCACAGTTTTGAAGGCTAAATGTCTATAGGGACGTGAGAAGAGGCAGAATGTAATTATAGAAAGCTGGAAGCCCACGTGGCCCATGCTCTCAGCTCGTGTAGTTTCATTTTGCCAACTAGATCAAAGAAGAATATCCCAAAAACTCAACACACAAAAATATCTACACATTTCAACCCCCTCTGAGCCCATTTCCTGGAAGGTTGTTTCTGACCTTAAGCTACCCAGTCTGTCGTATTATTATAACCTGTTGCAGCATCCTGAAGGGACTAACACCATGACCCAGTCACTGTGCTCATGGAGGGGGATACAACTGGTGTGTTACGGACCTGGGCTTAGCTGATGGACACATGGGCGAGGGTGGTGAGAGAGAAGCGCTTAAACATAGATTGGGGGCTGCAGGGGGTGGGGGGGCCCTATGGCCAGAAGAGGGAATGGAAGTAGGGGAAGCAAACCACAACGTTCACCACAAGACCCATTACATACAGATCAATTTTCATTCACGGACTCCATCTTACACGTGAACTTGACGAGTTACAGATAGAAGCCGTCACCTCTGTTCCCTCTGCCCCAGTTCAGGGGAGACTCTGGGGAGCTGTGGGAAACAGGGATATGCAGAAAGTCAAACGAGGAGTCCAACCCCGTGAAGAGCTTGGAGGCAGAACCCGGTAAAGAGCAGCCCGGATCTACTGCCTCCTTCAGCTTTGCTCCCATGGACCTGCCCTCGTGGGAAATGTGCAAACTTCGTCTCAGCAGAGTGAGTCATTCCTGTCATTGTCACAGTTGGGTCCCAGGCACTGGGTCAGAGGCAGGACCGAGGCATTGTCCACGTGCTGCTGAGACAAGCGCAGGCACCACTCTGACTGAACCATCATCATTATGAAGAGGAGCCAAGACCCAGAAGACAAGAGCATGTGCCAAATCCAAACCAAAACAAATTCCAATCGAGAGAACAAATCACCACATTGGTTCCCCAGGACAGCCAAGAATAAGACATGGCAGGGGCAAGTGAGTGAGGCGAGAGGTTAGGATTGATCCTAGGAACAGTGAGTACATGCCAGAGCTGCCTGACGATGAGGGAGAGAGATGCTAAGGAGGCCCAGCCCCTGCCAGGTCCAGGCCACATGACAAAGAACCCAGCAGAAGTGGCTATAAACACAGCCCCACAGTGAGCCTGACGTTGAGGCTGTCCTCTCGTGGTCTCCATGGAGAGTGGCATGCAGGAGTTGAGTCACCCAGAAAGCAAAATAAAGCTGGTGTCTACAGCTGCACACACAAAGGGCCACCAGGAATGTGACTGTGACCACTGAACTATATGAGCTGATTAGCTCTGACCTCCTGCTCCTTCCCTACGGAGGCAGGGCCAGTCTTAACGAGCCAAAACCATCTTTTGTGTATGTCCTGAAAGCTTGCACAGGAACACCTGCCGCACCAACTCCACCGTCCTGAGTACAAACTGCTAGATCAGGGTTCTGTTTGAAACTCATCTGTGATGGTTACTTTTATGTATCAGCGTGGCTGAACTACAGTACCCAGATATTTGGTCGAACATTATTTAAGCGGTTTCTGTGATGGTGTTTTTTACGAGAAGATTAATATTTAAATCAGTGACTTTGAATAAAGCAGATTGCCCTCCATAATGTGAATGGGTCTCATCCAATCAGTAGAAGGCCTTAACAGAAAGAAGAAGGAATTGTAGCAGCCCACCACCTTTGGACTCAAACTGCAGCTCTTCCCTGGGCCTCCAGCCTGACGGCCTACACTGCAGACTTTGGAATTGGCAGCCTCCACAGTCACATGAGCCAATTCTCTAAAATAAATCTGGAAAGATAGATGATAGATAAATAGATGACAAGATAGATGTATGGTAGATATATGATAGAAGATAGATAGATGATAGATATATGACATGATGATAGATGGTAGATAGACAGATAAATAGATATACATATATAGATACATAGATATACACACATCCTGTTGGTTCTGTTTCTCTGGGAAACCCTAATACACCATCTCTCTGGGTTTAAAAGCTGAAACTCTTTCCCATATCCCCAAGCACTCATTTCACTGCCTTATGAGATAGGAGATATAGATGCAGATATATAGATATTCCAGATATATGACATAAGCTATGTATATGAGATACACCATACACATGATATACACATACATGTATAAATCACACACACACACTCTATGCCCTCAAGGCCCTGCACAAAGGTATTCTCTCTGCGGATCCTTCCATCATCCTCTGGCCGGTGTTCGTCTCAGGCCCCTGGGAACTTTTATGGCCTTAAGTCTATCCACTTACCCTGGCACACCTGCCTTCATTCTCAAGGCTATTGAGGCACCAAAGCATAGCAGAACCACAGCTCTTGGAGGTGAAGAGACCTGCAGATCTCTGTTGATTCAACCCTCGCCCAGAGAAGAAGCCCTTCTACCAAATTAACCTCTGCTTACATATCTTTAGGAAAGGGGACTCCCCACGACAGACAGCACACCCCCTGTTCTTCAAGAACGTAACCCCCTCTATCTGTGCCTGTTTCTACTTTCCTTTTCACACGTGACACTATGTATTCATTTTCACACTGCCCCTCCCGTGTTTTGGTTCTCAGTGGTCATGTCTGACTTGGGTGTATTCCATCCCATTAACATCATTCTCTCATTCATCTGGCAAATGTCTATTGGGCACCTACTGGGGGTTGCCTGAGACTCGGCAGGAAAAAAAGTCCTTCCCCTTGTGGAACTCACAGTCAGGGATAAAACATGATAACCATGCAGCCTTGAGACTGTGGGAAAAAGGTAACATTTTACCCATTTTTCAGTTGATATTGAGACTCTAGGAAAAGCAACAAATAGTCCAAAGTCACATAGACAGACAGAAATGGAGCCACACTGTGAGCCCATGTCAGTCTAACACCGAAATCCAAACTCCTCTGATCCAGCTGCTAAATCCCTTGGGAGAACTTGTGGGCTAAGCATGGCTGAAAGGGGAGAAATCTTTCCCAAAGCAAAACATCTGCATTTCTCATGTTTTCCTCTTGGTTTACATCCGAAACTCTTCTGATTAAAAGATGTCCCCCCGCCCCCGACGAAGTGGGCACAGTAGAGCTGGTGAAGACACTGGTCTAGGCCCCAAACCTTTTGAGCAAGAAGAATGAGTGGTGGAAAGACCCTCCTGAGAGCCTGGGAGGATGGGCTGGGCAGGGGACAAGCTCCTGAGCAGCCCTCTCACCGGAGCAGGTAGATGTCCCTCCTCAAACACCCCCATGGGGCATTCACCACCATCAGGGACAGGAAGGGAAGTTGACAGGGAGTCAGACCCAAGGTTTAAATCCTGGAATAATTTATGCCAAACCCCAGGTTCTTTCCACTCTTCAGATAAAAATGTGTTGTAGTGGAGCTTGGCTTTAAAGTTTGGGTATGATTTTGCAAGGCAGCCGGGGACGAGGCGCGTGGCATTCCGCGCATAGAACGGCTTGGGCAGAGTTCCGGAGTCAGAAACAACACTACGACCGGCCTGGGGAGCGACAAGCTCACGAAGAGCACTGACCTGGGCATCAGGACATCTCGGTTTCAGGGCTGCTTCACTGGAAACCATCGCAGTCATCATGGGTCCTGCGTGGAACTTGGCGTTCGTCCAATCCCACACTTTCGCTCTGTTGAAAAACACAAGGTCTTTCTTTCATCAGGCTGGAAAGAGAGAAAGCGAAGAGTCTAATAGGTCAAATCCCTGTCACAAATCACTACAACACGGGTTGTGAGGGTGTGGTGCTGGCGCTCATCAAACTAGCCAGCCCAGCCCAGCTCTGCCCACAGCAGCTTCACCAGCAAAAACAAGCCTTCAGTTCCCAACCTGGAGTGGAAGCGATTAGCACGACTGGCCTGATGCCAAACACCGGCCTGGGTTACTCACCAAAACACTGGGAACCCTACTCTCCAAGTTACAGCTGGGGAGACTGAGGCTAGATCAGCTGTTCAAGCTTAAAATCAAAGCTGTGTGATGGAACTGCGAATATAATCAGGTCTTCTGGCTCCCAAGTCTTCACTTCAACGTGCCCTTCTCAGGAACACCAGCCCTTCCCTCTGAGACGTGGACACCCTCTCTGGGAACTCCTGAGAGAAATAGCTCCCTCGCAAACCAGCAAATGTTGAAAGTGTAGGGATTGCGTTTCAAGCAACCAAACACTATGGAGAGTCATAGGAAAAGGCCTAGCCTGCTGCTGAGAGCGCCTCGTGTCACAGGTTTCCTGAACTCCTTGCCGAGGGCTTCCCTCCTCAAGGGGCCTGGGCAAGCCTGGACTAGGAGTAAGCAAGGCAAGTCCCAGATTCGGGGCTTATCAGATCTTCGGATCCCAAGCAGAATCCATGGGGCGCCGGGAGCCTGCGAACTCTCCTTCACCCCTGCATTGTCAGCGAGGCTGTGGGCAGCTCCGTGGCGTACACAGCCGCTTGTTCCCTGTGGTCGCCTCTCATCCTCTCTGACCTCTTGTGTCGATAAGGCAACTGAGGTTTGGAAATCGGGAAAGTCAAACCAAGTCCCACAGTCAGTTAGTTCTACATACTACCAAGGCCGGCTGAGTTGTCAGCATGTCAGCATGAGCTCTGAGCCCAGGAACCACTCTCTGAAGATGAAAATTCACAGAGGGTGAGGGTGGTGGTGTACACTATTTTGCAAGCAAGGACACCAATGAAATCCCCAAATCTGGGTCTGTACAGAGACTGGCAGTGCCTTTGGGTGGCTTTGGGGGAGGCAGGAGCCCTGGGCTTCCATGAGTTCATGTCAGCACCCTAGTCAGGTCACTCTCATCTGGGTTACTGTTCTCAGCACACCCCACCCCATCAGTCTCCACTCAGCAGCCAGAATGATTTTCCAAACAAAAAAATCTGACCCTGTTCATCCTCTGCCTAAAAACTCCCCAGTGGCTCCCATTGCCCTCGAGATGAATCTTTCCGAGTGGCTGCAGGATCTGGCCCCGCCCCTCTCAGCCTCTCCAGTCTCCTTTCTGCCTCTCAGGCCACACAGTCTGACCAAAGTGGACTTTACTTGGTTGCATGAACACACCATGCTCCACCTCCCACCCCAGTCTCTTTGCCAGACCTAGTCGTGCCCACCCCTCAGCTCTCCTCTCCGCCAGCTGACACTTGCCCAGCAACCGTCCTCTGATGCTTTAGCCCAAGCCAGGCGCCCCCACTGTCACCCACTGTACCACCTTCATCAATCTGCTTACCATCCCCCGGTGCCAACTTAATATCTATCTCCTCACAAAAGAAGAAGGTCTGTGGGGTGAAGGTCCTCACTATCTTGTTTACCACTCCACCCCCAGCACAAATAGTGCAGTATCAGTGATATTAGTTTGGGGACAGCTCAAAAAAATAGGAAAGAAGGAAGGAAGGAGGAAGGAAGGGAGGAAGGGAGGGAGGGAGGGAGGGAGGGAGGGAGGGAGGAAGGAAGGAAGGAAGGAAGGAAGGAGGGAGGAAGGAATTTACCATTTACTAAAACTCTCAGTACCTCCTCTGGGGCCAGGGCATAAGAGAGAATCCTTAAGGTGTGTACCTACTGAGAAGGAAGGCTAAGGGGTCCTGAGTAAGGAGCAGCAGAACTCTTAGTGACCCAGGGGACAAGAACAGCCATGGACCTGGGCAGGTCCCCAACACTCCTCCCCAGGCCCCAGCTCACATCACTGCTGGCAGCGCAGTGGTCTCTTCACTCGGCCAGAGCCACACACGTGAGGACAGCCTAGACAACTTTGGCCAAGAGCCAGCCCCACGGCTCCCTGGGGCTGTGTCTCACCTGACTCACCAGCTAGCAAGGGGGCGGTGTACATGTGTCTGTCTGTGTCCCTGTGTGTCTGTATGTCTGTGTGTGTGCAGTCTGGCCATACTCATAACAGCCCCAACACAACCTCAAGCCTTCGTGAGGCCAATGACTCTTAGACCATTTGTGCCCAAGAAGAACATACAGCTTGGCCCCTGCCCAGTGTGCTTCACCTGAGGGAGGGACAGAAGGAGAGAACAGAGCTGGCATTTCATAGAACCTCAAAACCGAGCAGGAGAAAAGTCCAGTATGACCCAATAAGTGTTCCAGAAAACATGTGTCACTTCAATACTCTATAAAAATGAAAGTCTGCCGTCCACGGAGAAACATCGCTCACCATATCCACCCCCTCTCAGAATCACAACCCACACTGGCAAGTTCAAGGCTCTGAGAAGTCCTGAAGAAAAGGCACCTGTTACAGGTCGCCTAACCCAGCATTTCATCGGAGAAATGATGTAGATCGACAGGCAGACAGATAGATGACAAACACGAGAGAGAGAGAGAGAGAGAGAGAGAGAGAGAGAGAGAGAGAGAGAGATTGAGATTGTGTTTGTGTTAAATTAACTGTACGGGACACACTTAAATAACACTGATCTAGACCAGACATTCTCATGTTATAAATGAAGAAATGAGGGCTTAGAAAGGACTTTGCCCAAGGTCATACCCCTGGCAAAAGGCAAGGCCGAAAATAGAACCCAGACCTCCTAATGCCCAGGTCCACGCTCTTTCCAACAGGCCCTGTTCCCTCCTTTGTATTTAACGCTAAACTCCAGGATTTCTGGTACTCAAAGAAATCGACACTATTTTCAAAACAAACACTGGTGTTTGTGGTTGTGCTTGGTGACTGCATGTGTCCTCCCTCTGCTGAGGAAGGCGCCCTTTCCTGCTCGCCAGACTCCCAGGCCCACTGTGGGGGCTGGCAGGACCCAGGGCAGAGCGGGCTCTGACAAGGGCAGGGGCCTGGGTCCCCGGATCCTGCTATGCTACTTGAGTCAGGAAGGCAAACTTCCTGAGGGGTGTCCTCAAAGGGGAAAGGAGCTCATCATGTCATCTCTAGGGATCAGGATGGAGAAATAAAGCTGAGGCCTGGTAGGCCTGGCAATGCTTTCACAGGGTTCAGCTGCTAGAACCAGAGCTGCCTTCCCTGCCCCTCCTCACTCAGCTCACGTCCTGGCACCCCAGCACCCCTATCCTACTCCCTGAGCTCCCAACCATAGTGACCTCTCCCCCGTCCACTCTCACAGGACAGGCAGACGCCCATGACCCTCGGTGGCACTCAGCATTCACTGCCCCCCACACACACTGTCGTTGTTGGATGGCTATGCTTCACGCAGGCACATCCTGTCTCCCCAGGCAGCCTGAATGCTTCCAGAGCACAGGGCAGGCACAGAGGGCTCCTATGGGGTTGATCAATAACTCACCAAATCCAATAGCAAAACAGAATTCCTGTTGGATGTTGATGGCATCAGACAGAGTCAGGGGAGCAGTGGGCCCCAGGGACCCAGGGATGCCACCTGACCAGTCGGCTTTTCAGGGACTGAACAGCACAATCTGGGAGTGGAGGATATGTGTGGAAACTTCTGGCTCTAAAACACTGATTCAATTATAGAATCATAAGGAGGGGAAAGCCTAAGCTCCTTTTTCATCATTTTCTCTTCCAGCCCTATAGCACAGAGGAAATTGAACAGAGTCTTGCATCCAGGCTCAAGTGAGGCATTGCCCCGCCCTCCAACTCAAGGCACTTTGCAGGACTGAATCTGGCAAGACACACTTCAGACCCAAAAGCCAGCGGCTGTTGATACCCCAACCCAAGTCACATAAAATAAGAGGTGCCGCCAAGAAGACAGATCCTCTCGGCCCAGATAATCGCGATCAGATGTGAACAGGAAGCTGTGTGGTAACACAGTCTCACCTCCTGATCTTTGGGCCAAGACCCCCATGTGGACCCCTCCTCCCCCTCAATTCCCCTCCCCACCTGAGACCTTTGCAGACTGTTGCTTGAGCCCTCCGCAATGAACAGTGATGTGCCCTGTGAACTCCAGCCCTTTCTCCCCAACTTTCTCAGGCCCCCTCCATCTCTGAGGCTTCTCTGCTGCTGGAATGGATGGTGGGGATACCAGAGGCTTGCCCCCCATGGCACCATTGCCCACACTTTCCCCTTTTCCCAAAGGAGCAGGCGTGAAGGCAAAACAAACATGACCCACAGACAGAGCAGAAGAGTCAACAGTGAGCAGTGTTTGTATCTGCCCCTGTGTCTGGGACACACCACAGCCCGGTTCCTGGGGGCCTGCCAGGCTAGCCTATTGTCTGGCACTGTTTGCCTTTGGGGCGATGGGTACCTTGAGTGGGAGTGACTGAGAGGCTGGAGTGGGGGTGGGGAACAGGACTCAGCACCAGACCAGGCAGCCAGACTTGGCTGCACAGGCCATGGTGTACGAAGCCCCCAGGCAAGAGCTGAGGACCCGCCCATCCTCCTGTCTGCAGGCTCAGATGGCCAGGCGATGGCGGAACTCATCTCCACCTCTACAAAACCCTCTCAGAACCAAGGCCTTGCCTCTCCCAAGCCCTTCAGAACCCAGATGACTTCTCAGGGCTTTCCACCCTCCCACCCCTGCACACACACCTGACCCCCACCAAAGAAATCGAGGAAGACAAGTGCTGCTCAGAGGGCGCTCTGAGGACCTGCCCCTGGGAGCGCCCAGAGCTGGCCTGCACATGTTATAAGTGGCTGGCCCTATAAAGTCCATCCTTCCCCAAACCATGGCCTGTGGCATGTGACTAGGCCTCAGACCCAGCTCCTCCTTGACCAGCTCTCCTTCATCAGTGTTGTGTGTAGTTATACACATGCATGTAACTGCTCGCACCGATCAGCTGCTGCCCAGCTGAACGAGGCAGCATGGGTCCAGAGCCCTGTTGCCCAGAGCTTGGGACCCTGAGCAAGTCATTCCTCCTGGAAGATGAAAGGTTAGATTCCTGGTTCTCGAAGGGCCCTTCCTGCTTCAAAGTACCACAGCCATAACCGTCCGTCGTGTGAGGATCTCAAGCCCTCCTAGACAGCAGGATAGTACAGAAATGCAACAGGGAGGATCCGTGTCTTTGGCCAGAGACGATTCAAGCCACCAAGTAATAAATACATGGTTCTATTTAGATGTTTATGCTGCACTCTGTGTATACACTACCCCACAGGCTACACACCACATGTTGTATGTTACCACATTTTAAGGTGTGATACACATTTCAGAGTATATTCCCCAGTTTGTGTATATAACCACACTCTAGGGGAATATACACACCTTGCGTTTTACACACTTTAGGGCATATAGACACTTTGCAGTATGTACATATTCTGTGCGTATCTATATACTTAGGATCTATTCCACACTTTGCATATACAGCACACTTTGTGTAGAGACCTCACTGCTGGTAGCATTCTGCAAAGTGGTAATGATGTGGCTCTGGCAAGGCTCTGGGGTTAAGAGTATAGACCATGCAACCAGGTAAAGCTGGATACAATGCATTTCTACCACTTGTTAACCTTGAGCAAATCACTTGCTCTCTGCGACTCAGTTTCTTCACCTGTAAAATAGGTCCATACTATATTAATAGTCCATACCTTATAAGGTTTGGGGGAGGATTAAATGAAGCAGAACCATTAACAGGCCCACCATAGTGTTCAGCACATAAGAAACACTTCGTGAATGGTAGCTTTGTTATTGCTTGCACTTTTAAAGATGTTTTATCATGTACATGTATTTCTTTTTAATTTAAAGAATATGTGTATAACCAGATGTTCCCAGTCTTAAAGCTTTTGGAAACTCAAATAACAGACAGGACCATTTAATTCATATTTATTTCACATTTGATCTGTAAACTTTTTATTTAAAAAAAATCCACTGTCATTAGCAACATGTGCTGACGTTAATTTTTCTTTAGTGAAATAAGAGTGCAGGCCTTAAAGAGTCTAAAACATGTAGAAACTCGGATGTAAACATGAAGGTCTTCTCCCTCCTCCGTTGACTTTGGAAATTCATCAATGACATGATCTCAACCAGAAAAACAGAGCGAGGGGGGAAAGACAACACTTTGATACCTAAGAGCTCTTGGGGCAGGAACTGTACAGTTTGGCAGGCCCATTTGTCTTTTCAAACTGTTTACCTTGGGCAAATTGTATCAGGTTTGCCTCTTCCACATAATTTCCACTCCTCTGTGTCTAGAAACAGCAGCTAAAAGATTTCCCCCTCAGTCAGCACTTTGGGGGATGGAGGGGCACACATACATACAAAATAGAAACATACGTATTCTTCAAGCAGTGGCCCCAGAGAAAAGGGGAGAGGACACCAGAAAGAGACGGTTTTAAAGGGAGTTACTGGGGCAAGGGTGCATCCGGGGATAATGGCTTTATACACGGGGCTGATGCAAGGCAGAAGGGTTCATTTACTTCTGTCTTGGTCCATCATTGCAATATTTACATAGGAAAAGGCAATTATGCTGTTAGGCACAGGGAAAAAAAAATGGACAAATCTTTCCCCCCTCAGGAAATCTCAAAGCAGGTCTAGGCCCAAAGGATCAGTCACCAGTTGCTGTTGAAAAGGACACAGAGGGAGGTAAGTGACACTAAAAAAGGGCTTGCACTGCAGAGGGACTTGGCCTGAACCAGACAGACTTGTGTACTTCGAGGGCATCTCCAACAGACAGGATTCCGACTGCAAAAGCCAAGCAACACTAGGGACCCCACCCCCACCCCGTATGTACTATCAAAAATAGTGTATATTTACAGTGGGGGATGGGAGGGTGGGCTGGGCTGCCCTGAGCTTTGTTTAAAAATAGAGTTGGGGGAGGGGGAGAGCAATTAGCCAAGACTGGGTAACCCCCATCTGTTAACCCTTCGTGAGCCATACCCTCTGGGGTCCAGCACTTGCTCTGAACTGCTCTGGACTTAGGGGAAGTGAAAATAACAATACTGATTAGGGGCGGCCCAAGGAAGATCGCTAGGAGTCAGGAGCGGTCCTAACAATTGGGGGGCGTGTGGCCCTCCCAGTCAGTACTTTTCCTGGTAGGGAAGAGCAGATGGCCCCAGGAGGGCCTCCATCCAGGAAACGCAGAGAAGGCAGACTCCGGGGTTCAGAGTGCTGGAAATGCGTAGAAGCACCCCTCAATCCCAGCTGCCTGCAGTTCACACGAGTCTGTTCGCGGGGAGGTGGGGGTCGCGGACAGTGCGCTCACACGATCCGTTTCCTGTCCCCGCGGCAAAGGATCTTCTTGAAGGCGCGGCGGAAGTCGTGGTTGAAGATGGTGTAGATGACCGGGTTCAGCGAGCTGTTGCAGTAGCCGAACCAGAAGAAGAACTTGAAGAGCGTGCGCGGCACGGAGCAGCCGACGGCCGTGAGCGTGTAGGTGAAGAAGAAGGGAAACCAGCACACCACGAACACGCCGATGACCACGGCCAGCACGAACGTGAAGCGCTTTTCGCGGTTCTGCCGCCCGCGCCAGCGCGACGCCTTGGCGCCCCCGCCGCGCTCCTCCCCGGGCCCGGCCGCCGGCGCCCCGGGCCCTGCCGCCCCAGGCCCGCGCCGTGGCAGGCTGTCCCCCGGCTTCACCTGGCTCGCCCGCGCCTTGCCCTTGGCCCGGGGGCCGCACTCAGACTTGCGGGTCCCGGGAGGCCGCTCGGTGTGCTCGGACGACGAGCTCTCCTCCAGGTCCAGTGCGTCCGCGTCGCGCGGCCCAGCCGGCGTGGGCTCCCCAGGGGCACCGTTGAGCTGGGCGGGCAGCGGTTCGGCCTCGGCTCCCACGGGGCCCACGCCGCGCTCGGGGCCCAGGCCATTGGGCCTGCGCTGGGCGCCCCCCGGCGGCACTGCGTCCGGGCCCCGGCGGTTAGGAGGCACGCGGGTGCGGCGTTTGGCGATCTGGTAGATACGCACGTAGACCAGGATCATGATGAGGCAGGGCGCGAAGAAGGAGCCGATGCACGACGAGATGACGTACCACTTCTGGTCGTTGATCTCGCAGCGCGGCTCGGCCTGCTGCTGGCCGCCGCTGCCGCCCTTCTTCTCGATGGAGATGAGCGGCGGGAAGGAGATGACGGCGGAGATGACCCACACGGTGACGATAATAGCCTTGATGCGGCGTGGCGTGCGCTTCAGGTTGTATTCGATGGCCTGCGTGATGGACCAGTAGCGATCCAGGCTGATGGCGCACAGGTGCACGATGGACGAGGTGCAGAAGAGCACGTCGAGCGCCAGGTAGATCTCGCACCATGCCTTGCCAAAGTACCAGTAGCCCATGACCTCGTTGGCCAACGAGAAAGGGATGACGAGCGTGGCCACCAGGATGTCGGCCGAGGCCAAAGACACCAGGAAGAGGTTCTGGGGCGCCTTGAGCGCGCGGCTTGTGAACACAGCGATGATGACCAGCACGTTGCCAAACACGGTGAGCAGCATGAGCAGGCCGGCCAGGCACACGAGCGTCAGCGTCACCTGCAGGGAGTAGGGGGTGGCCTGGGCACCGCCCCCCGGCTCCTCGGTCCCATTCCAGCTCGCGTTGCCTGCGTCCGGCTGCAGGGAGCCCATGGGCACGAAGCTGCCCTCGGCCAGCGGCTGCTCCTGGCGGAACATGAACGCGGGTGCCCGCTCGCCTGGGCCTGCTGCCAGCTGCCTTCCGGCCCGGAGCCCGTGGGTCCTCCTCTTCCTCCCGCGCCCGGCTCGCCCCGCTGCGCTTCACATGGGGAGGGGGCCGCAAGGAGGCCGGGCTGAGCTGAGGGGCAGCTAGCGGCCCATGGGCCGGGCTCCCACGAACGACGCCTAGCCTGCGCTTCGGATGCTGGGAGTGGGCGCGCTCTCGCTCTCCGCTCCTAAACACAGCCAAGTTTTATTTCTAAGCGGCGGGAGAAAAATAGTAGGGCCGATGGGGAAAAAGATCTATTCTTCAAGAAGAGAGAACAAAAATCATCGCTGGCCTCATGACTTGGAGGGATAACAGGAAATTTTAAACTATTTATCTTATCTATCTATCATCTATCTATATCTTGACTCTTGAGCCTGAGCGAAAGCAAGAGGTCTTACCGTGTGCGGGGCCCGCCCCCACCCCGGGAGGCAGCGGAGGGGTGCTGTTGCGGGCTTGGGGTCCTATGTCTGTCTCCTTACATCCCCGAAGCGATTACCGGCTCTCCTGCTTCCCCTAGACGCGGCGGGGCCGGCGGGGACTGGGCTGGCGCCGAGCAGCGGACTCTGCCGCCTCTCGGAGCGCGGCGGGACTTCCAAAGTTGCGTGCCCTGCTGAGGCTGGGGCGCGGCGCGCGGAGCTCCGGGGCGGTGGCTGCGGCGGGGTGAAGGGTGTGGGGGCCGCATGAAGGCGCCCCCGTCCTTAAGCGGGCCGGGGCGGGTGGGTGATCGGCCCTCCAGGAGCCCTGGCCGAGTCAGAGGGTCTCTTGGGCGTCGGCCCGGTGCTCTGAGGGCGCTGAGCGCAACCGGACAGGCTGGGGTCCCTGGGCAGCGTGAGTTGGGGCAGGAGTGCAGGGCTGAGGGGAGCAGGTGCTGGAGGTGGCCGGGCGGCAACGCGCCGGCTGCTGGCCGTCTGCACTGAAGCCGGAGCCGCCGCTGTTCCGCCGCGCTCACCGTGGACCGGTTTTATAGCCCCGGGATCAAGCCGGCGTTGCCGAGCAGCCGGCGTCAGCCCCCACGTGGGAAGCCGACCCTCCCCCGCCCCTTGCACCTCCCCTCTGCGGGTCCAGCTCCCGCGCCCCGCGAGGAACCCAGGGGATCACTGCCTGCCTCCTTGCCGGGACGTGCCCTTTAGAAAGGCGGGTGCCTTGAGCGCGGGGTTTAAAGAGCGTGTCCCGGGAGTGGGGAGCGGCCCCTGCTGGGAATTGGCCGAGCAGCTACGGGCCGCAAAGCAGAAAGCCGCCGGCACCCGGAGTGCCACCATCGAGCTGAGTCCTGGGAGGAAAGGGGGTTGGGGACCCCTGATATGAATCTGGAGAAGCATCCACCCGTAAGGTTCGCATCCGGAGCAACCCTGCCCTGGGCTGGGCCGCCCTCGTCAGCAAGTGCTGCTGGCCGCCGGGGACAGTGGAGTCCTGGCGAGACAGGAAGGCGCAGGTTCAGATTGACCCCCGGGGGCGGAACGGGAAGCGCCTCCTGCGGAGCGTCCCCCGCCAGAGTTCAGAGCTCCGCTCGGAGGAGGGTGACCACGTGTTGTGCCAGCCGCAGAGCTGTCTCCGGGACAGGAGCGGCCAGAGGTCTGGACCGCGCCTCCTTAGGCCTCGGTGGGGAGGGGTCCTGGAGGCGGAGGCCTTGCGCCGCGACAGAGCGAGGATGCACTGACACCTGCTGGCGGCTCGTGGTCACGGCTGGGAAGCTCCCCGCCAGCACCGGGCGCCTTCTCCAGCTCCTGCTGTCGTTTGCCTACAGCGCCTTCGCCTGTCTCAGGACAAGTTTGGGTCCTAGCTCAGAAAAGGAGAACCCAGATTTTAAATTGCACTGTCATGTTGTAGAAATCTTCCTAAAGCATACACTCCCCTCTGTGTGCCTACCCCCGGCAGCAGTGGGGGTTCATATACTAAAGTCACAACGGAAAGACTCTGCAGGCATCAGAGCCCAGGACTGGCCCCCACGCTGGACCGGCACAGTCCACCCATTCCACAGATCCAAGAGGCCTTGACCCTGCCTTGCAGGGTGCCCAGCTGTGGTGTGCTGTGAATCATTATAACTTTGTTGCTGTCGGAAAGCTAGACTCCATCCTCCACCCCACCCCCATTTCGGATGCACACACACCATCTTTTAGTTAAGGGGAGGATGCTGGCCGAGAGAGTATTTTCCGTGTTCTCTCTGATATGAATAGCGTAGAGTGGAGTGAATGGCTAGTTTTTCTCTCCGTGCTATATGTCCTACAATAGATTTTAACAGTTGCTAGAGTACCAGCTTGTATTGTGCTATCTGCCCTGTTCAAACAGGCAGCAGGCAGTTTGAGGGTAAGGCCCAGGAGGATAGAAACCGTCAGTAGGAAAGCAATTGCACCTAAAGAAAAGTTGCCTTATGTAAGGACCCATTATACCAAATACCTTATGTAGTCAGCTCAGCTGGAAGTTCCAAGCATTGAACAGATTGCCTCTGCCCAGCAGGTTGCAGGCTCGGGACTAAATTCAGGACATTGAGTATCCCCTTGAACCCCAGCAGATGATAGTTATTGATGCTGCTACTTTTGATGTAGTCATGAAGTCTATCTAAAATACTTTTCAAAGTACATCACAGAGGTCTCATTTGACTATAGTACCTTTATCTCCCACTCTGCTTCAGTTGGGTGAACTTCCCTTCGAGGAGCCTCCCAAATCCCCTTTTCTGGAGAATCTAGAGAAGGCAGAATTTGCTGAGTCCATCATTTCCCATCTTCTACTCAGATCTCAGCTCTGAGTCTCTTGGCAGGGGCAGAGACATGACACTAGACTCCGTTGGAAATGTGGTTATACTCATCTTTGCACAGCAGCCAGGAGCCCCAAATGTCAAGTGTGAATGCTGAGAGAGACAAAAACCAAAGCCGGTGGCAATCTGGGGTTCATCGTGCTGTTCACAGGACCTAGGGAGGCCATTGCTGCCCATCTCCTCCTTTTCTCATTTCAGGAGCAAAGGGGCAAATGAACACAGGGCCACAATGCTTTTCTTTCTTGAAATTTCACTGTTAGCCTGTGTATGACACCTCTTGTCACATTTTCTAAATCCTTCCCAAACAGTACATTGGTTTCTTAATTCCTGGGTTTGGAATCTTTTCTCCTAAAATGGAAATAGACCTTTCAAGGAATTAGGATCTGCGAGGCCGATACAAAACTATTACTACTGCTACTACTGCTACTAATTGCTGTCGCTTGTTACGTACTGAGTATGCATCATGTCCCAGGCCATACACAGAGCGCCTTTATATGCAGTTCGTCCTCTTGTCACATGTCCCTCATCACGAAAGGCTCTGCCTCCTTAGTTTGACACAAAGGGTATCTCTGAGCTTTGAAAAGCTACTAGACACCATTATTTTTTGCTAGAAGATTTAGTGCTGTGCTAGCCAAACGGGACAGAGTTGAACAGAGAGACATCCATGAAGACAGTAATTCTTAACCAGGCCTGCATATCAGCATTGCCTGAAAAGGAAAAATACACTTACCAATGCTCCACCAGGGTCATTATGATTCATCAAGTTCGTGGTCGGGATGCAGCTTGTGTATCTTAACAAAGCTCCTGGGGAGACACTAATATGCACATTGCTTAAGACTCACTGCCCTAAACAATAAATTTCAGTGGGGGGCAGGAGTAACGAGCAAGCATCTGGTGGGGGCAGGGAGGGGGGATAAATGACCTAAGGATTTCTGTCAAGCCAACCTGATCTCTGAAGAATGGGCCCCAGATTGAGAATCATTACCCTGGTGGGACAGCAGGACAGCTAGGAGGGTGTCATAGCCCTTCAGGGATCTGGGCAGAATGAACAGCTGAGTGCCACTTAAGTACAGAGGTTGGCTTTCATAGCCTGAGGAAAAGTCAGCTCTGGGCTCATGAATAGGGATCCATTATTATTTCTACTATTAACATACATAAGTGCTATGTATTAGCACTGATCCCGTCAGGCACAATGCTGAACAGTCTATGTACCAAATGTTTTATATTATCCCCACCAACACCCCTAATATGTAGATATTATTGGTACATAGTAGGGAAAACAAGACTGAGAGGCTAAGTAGATTGTCCAGCTAATAAGTAGCAGGGTTGGATCTGGACCCCATGTTTCCTGGTTATAAGCCCAGCAAGATTTCTAACTCCCTTTCTGTGGATCTCTGCCCTCTGCCACACTGACAAAGGGGAACCTGCAAGAGAGTCATCAGAAACGAGAGTGTTGACGAGCTGGCAGATCCTATGTCCTGTGCTCCCGTCCATCATGGCTGCTAGTGCAGGACCGTACAGAACAAGACATGTTCTTTCATGCCACATCTGATGCCTACTGTGTTGGAGGAAGCACCAGGCATACTTCACACAAGACTGAACCTGTCCCAGTGGCCAACCTACTGCAGAGGGAGCACTACACTAACTGGTTGTGCAAGCTCGGAATTGCTGGCCTCGCCTGGGGAGAAGCAGCCACCCGCTCCCTTGTGTGCCTACACATACTTCTTCCATAGCTTGGGTGAACCTTTATTGCACTAGCTCACCTGTTCACTTGTATGATGATCTGCTGAGGGGAAGGACTGTCCTGTCCACCTTTGTATTCCCAGAGCATACCTAAAATGGACTTTGTAAAAATCAAACTCCTGGAACCTACCCCTTGGAGATTCAACAGGACTAGGGTAGGACTTTGGCATTTACTTGTATTTTTAACTACCTGAGTAATTTAATAAATACCAAAATGTAAGATGCACTGGCATAGATGCTTGACAAACGTTTGTGTGATGAATGAATGAAAGAATTGGTGAATGAATGGATACTTGATGATTAAGTTACCCAAGAGATAAGAGGCCCAGGAGAAGGTACCTGGTTAAGGTGGCTAGCACTTCATTCCAAATTTAGGTTTAGTTGAGGAATCTTAACTAGCTCAGGGATATAGGTATAGAGTTCTCTCATTTTCTCTCTATGTCTCTACTGATGTATTTTTTCCTAAAAAGAATATGTAAGCAGTGGGATATACTTTATTTACAACTATCAGCTAGACAATTTACCCACAAATGAAAGCTATTTAAGCTAAATAATCTGTTTGTCCTGGAATTACATCTCTAATGAAACTGTCAGGCAACACCAAAATACAACTTGACTTTGTCTAAAGGGAGCAGAGAACTGGGTACAGGCGCTATTAATAGCTTTTTTAAATTGAAGACTAAGAAAAAAATCACGTGCCCCATTAGCGTGGACTCCTAGGCTGTGATACAACTCTCACAATCAGTTCACACACACACACAGGCCACACCCACGCACACAGGCAGTACTTAAACACACACTCTCACCCGCCTGAACGTGGTGAGCAGGTGGGGAACACAATGTTCTCACTGCCGTCATGCCGCGCACAGCTGGAACCAAACGCTGCAGTAAACTACAAACATCTGTCAAGTCACTGTATTGCTGACACAGAGGTGGGCGGGGGGCAGTCACTTGGGAAAAATATATTGCTCCCTCTTAGCTATTATTTAATTCTTCCCCTTTCTTATACCTGCACTTGAGCTCTTTGGAATCACATTGTTACGGAAGACAAATGGACACCGAAAAAAAAGCATCAATTCCAAGAGTGTTGTCATAAGGAACGGCCTTACTTACCACCTTCTGGGTTTCTCGTCACTGACTGACAGATCCATCCTGCTATACTCACAAAAACAAGTGGGAAGTCCTGCCCCCTCCTTCATCTCTTTTTCAAAAGTGCTAGTCCATCCTGCCCCGGCCAAAAGATTTAGCCAGGTGCTTTCTGTCTCTGTGAGGGTCTCTGGCCAAAACCAAGAAGACAGCAGTCTGTACCAGGATCATCTCTGCCTTCAGGATGCCAAGAGAGGGTGGGCTTCCAGCTGGCTCTTTGCTGCTGCCCAAATCTGCAGCACGTTTGTTTGCACCCAAATGTGACCGTTGAGGGATGTGCACACACGCGGACCTTCCCATTACCTCCTGCAGTCCTCCAGGTCAGTTGTCACCAATAAGCGCTCTTTCCCCTTGCATCGAGGTCAATCAGCGTCCCTGCTTTGTCCAGGAATATAAGGAAAAACAAAGCTTGAAATGTTTATGGTGAGTGGTTGCTATTTGTACCCAGGCATAACACGTGAGCCAGAGCCCCTGGTCCTTGAGTGTAAAGGAGATATTTGTCACCAACATTAGTAACTCTTAAACTAACATTCCATTAGTCTAATTAGGTAAAGTGAATCACCCTTCACATTTACTCAAGGAAACCAAGGCAACACGGTGCCTGAAACATAAAACAGAGAGAGAGAGGGAGGGAGGGAGGGAGGGAAGGAGGGAGGGAGGGAGGGAGGGAGGGAGGGAGAGAGAGAGAGAGAGAGAGAGAGACATAAAGAGGTGGTAGTCTGGCTATCACAAATACATTATTTCTTTTTTCCATTCTCCTTAGTTAATGACACAAGCACAAGCTCTTCCTTCCTAAAGGGACCCCTATCTGCCTGTCTGCCAGGGCCAGGAAGTCATTAGAGTGAAATCATTAGGAGATTGGACTTTGGAGTAAGATAAGCCTGGGTTCTGGTCCTTCTTCTGTCATTTAGTAACTGTATTAATTTCTGGACCTGTTTCCTATACGGAAATGGGGAAAACACTTGTACTCAACTCATGCACACTCCCAAATGAAAATTAAATGAGCAAACACATGGAAAATACATAACATGGTGTTTGGCATTTAATAGGTGCTCATTATGCATTGGGAACATTTGTTTATTTGGCAACTCTTTCTCCTCTATTTATGTGAATTTTCCTCAGACAGATGTACATAGATCTTAAGATCAGTAAATCTTAAAGGATGATAGCTAATAAATTAGCATGAGAAATAAGAATTTTAAAAAATGAAAGTGGGATTATGACTTTAATGGATTTTAACAGGTATTTATTACTTTTTCTGTGTGAACAGCAATGGAGGGGGTAGAAGTCAATGGTTTTAAACTATTTATCATATGTAAGGATACACATGCAGTTATTGCCAAAGAAGAGGCACAAACATTGGCGATGTTCAGAGAACCAAGCAAATCGGATTTAATAAGGCAAGCCTCCTAACAGGGTCATTAAGTACTACAATTTTCTAGAGATGAAAACTGAGAACTGCCTTCTTTGGAGAGCTTTAAAAGCAGGATTCATGCCTATCTGTTGATTTTGAATCAGACATATGGACCAGACTGGAGGTGTAAAAAGAGCTGAAGAGAAAAACGGTCACAGAATCTTAAAGCTGATGCAACTTTAGATAAAGAGGGCAATGGGGGTAAATAGGGTGATGTGGCTTCAGGGTGCTTTCTTTTGCAATAGAAAGCCCAACTAAAACTGTTAAAATAGAACAGAAAGTAGATTAATTCATGTAAATGAAGTTCAGTTCAAGCCAGGGGCTTAGCTGACTTTGGGCAAGGCTGATGCATTGGCTCAACTTTCTCACTAGGAACCTGCTTTCTTTCTACCTCTCTCTCTCTTTACCAGTGGAGGGAAAAAAAAGATTAGCAAATGCACAGAGAGTAATACAAGGAAACATGTAGTCTTCCAAAAGGCACATGAGAAAGAAGCTGCTTTGGTTCTCCCCAGCACTCCAATGTCCAGACTTCATCACTGTGAGGTTGAGATGGACCTCTTGTTTTGTTCTCGGCTTCCATGAGATTCCAGAGCTCACAGAAATACTTTCCCTTTTCACTTCAATCTATTTGAGCAGGTTTCTATTCTGTGCAAACAGAATGCTTGACTGGAATGAATGTTAGAGCTTTAATTTCATAAAATTAGTTACTGATCATCTTCAATGAATCAGAATTAGTGCTAGACACTGATGCTAATAATCACCCACAAGACATAATTTCCAAGTCCACTGACTGGGAAGTCTCTGAGAGGAATCTTTCCATTGACCTTTCATATATTAAAAACATTTTAAGTAAAATAACTGAGCTTCTAAAAAGCACCAAATATTGTTGCATTTAGCACAACAAAGAGCTGGTTCTTTGAAAAGATTAATAGAACTGACAAATTCCTGGCTAGACTCATTAAGGACGCAAGAGACAAGATACAAATAAACAAAATCAGAAATGAAAGAGAAGTTAAGGCAGATAACACAGAAATACAAAAAAAAAAAATACAAGAACACTCTGAAAGACTATATGCCACCAAATTCAATAACCTAGAAAATATGGACACATTCTGATAAACACATAATCTTCCTAGATTATGTCATGAAGAATTAGGAAATTTAAACAGACCAATCAACACAAAGGAAATTGAAACAATCATCAAAAACCTCCCACAAAGCAAAAGTCCAGGAGCAGATGGCTTCACTAGTGAATTCTACCAAATATTCAAAGATCATTTAATACCTGTCCTTCTCAAACTCTTCCAAAATACTTAAGAGACAATACTTCCTAACTCATTTTATGAGACCAACATTACCCTGCTACCAAAACCTGGTAAGGATAACACACAAAAAAGAAAACTACAGACAAATATCTCTGATGAATACAGATGCAAAAATGCTAAACAAAATACTAGCAAATCGAACACAATAATACACTAAAAAGATTATCACAATCTTTTATCAAGATTATCAAACAATACATCACAATCAAGTGGGGTTCATTCCAGGGGCACAAGGATGGTTCAACATACGCAAATCAATCAATGTGATACATCACATAAACAAAACAAAGGATAAAAATCATATGGTCATATCAATAGATGCAGAAAAAGCATTTTACAAGATACAACATCCATTTATGATTAAAACACTTAATAAAATGGCTGTGGAACGAAAGTACCCTAACATAATAAAGGCCATATATAACAAACCCTCAGCTAATATCATACTTAATGGCGAAAAACTGAAAACTTTTTCTCTAAGATCAGGTACAAGACAAGGATGCCCCTCTCACCACTGTTATTCAACATAGAATTGGAAGTCCTAGCCAGAGCAATCAGCCTAGAGGAAGAACTAAAAGGCATCCAAATTGGGAATGAAAAGGTTAAATTGTCACTTTTTGCAGATAACATGATTCTTTACATAGAAAAACCTAAAAAAAAAAATCCACACACGAAAAACTATTAGAAACAATAAACAAATACAGTAAAGTTGCAGGATACAAAATCCATGTACAAAATCCATGTGTTCCTATACAATAACAATGCAATTTCAGAAAATGAAAACAAACAAACAACAACAAAAAAAAACCTATGCCTTTTGCAATTGCAGGAAAAAGAATCAAATACCTAGAAATAAACTTAACAAAGAATGTGAAGGACCTATACACTGAAAACTATAAGACATTATTCAAAGAAATTAAAGAAGAAACAAAGAAATGGAAAGATATTCCATGTTCATGGATCGGAAGAATCAGCATAATTAAAATGGCCATATTACACAAAGCAATATACAGATTTAATACAATCCCCATTAAAATCCCAATGACATTTTTTAAAAAATTACGGAATTTTGTATGGAAATTGGTATGGAATCACATAAGACCCTAGATAGCCAAAGCAATCCTGAGAAAAAAAGAACAAGGCTGGAAGTATCACACTCCCTGACTTCAAATTATACTACAGAGTGACAATAATCAAAACAGCAAGGTATTGGCAGAAAAACAGACATACAGACCAATGAAACAGAATTGAGAACCCAGAAATAAACTCACATATATACAGCAAATAATTTTTGACAAAGGAGCCAATAGCATACAGTGGAGAACATAAAGCCTCTTCAATAAATGGTACTGGGAAAATTGGAAAGCACATGCAAAAGAATGAAACTAGATTTCTGTCACCATATACCAAAATTAATTCAGAATGGATCAAAGGTCTAAATAGAAGACCTGAAACAATAAATTGCATAGAAGAAAACATAAGTACTGAACTTAAGGACTTTGGTCTTAGAGCAGAGTTTATGAATTTGACCTCAAAGACAAGGGAAGTAAAAGCAAAAATAAATGAATGAGACTATACCAAACTAAAAAGCCTCTGCACAGCAAAATACACCATTAACAAAACAAAGAGGCAACTAACCAAATGAGAGAAGATATTTATGAACAATACCTCCAATAAGGGGATAACGTTTAAAATATATAAAGAACTCATACAACTCAACAATTTTTTAAAAATCCAATTTAAAAAAAATGGGCAGAGAACCAGAACAGACACTTCTCCCAAGAAGACATACAAATAGCCAACAGATACACAGATATATGAAAAGATTCTCAACTTCACTAGCTATTAGAGAAATGCTAATCAAAGCCACAATGAGATACCACCTCTGAGTTCCCTGGATCTGTAATTAGGTGTCTGACATTAAATTTGGGAAATTCTTAGTCATTGTTGCTCAAGTATTGTTTTCAAATATTGAAAGAACTCTTTCCTCCTTCTGGTATTCCCATTACACATACATACACCTTATGTAGTAGTGCCATAGTTCTTGGGTATTCTGGGTTTTTTTCCCGTCTTTTTCCTTTGTTTTTCATTTGGAAATTTTCTACCGACATGCGCGTATCTTCAACCTTAGCGATTCTTTCCTCAACCATGTCATCTACTAAAGAGCCCACAGAGGCATTCTTCATTTGTTACTGTGTTTATTTCCAGCATTTCTTTTTTATTTTTAGAATTTCCAGCTCTGCTTACATTACCCCTGTATCATTTCATGTTGTCTTTTTCTTTTAGATCCCTAAGCATATTACTATTTTAACTTCCTGGTCTGGTAATTCCAGCCTCCCTGTGATATCTGTGTCTCGTTCTGATGGTGCTCTGTCTCTTCAAGCTCAGTCTTTTTTTTCCTTTTAGTATGCCTTGTAACTTTTTGTTGAAAGCTAGTCATGATGTACTGGGTAAAAGTAACTGGTGTAACACGCCTTCAGTGATGTGGTGGTAAGGTGTGGGGGGAAGAAACATGCTCTATAGTTCTGAGCAGGTCTGTTAGTGAGCTTGTGCTCCTCGGCTGTGACCAAACACTAAACACTTCTCAGTTTCCCCCATTCGGCAGAACAGGAAGACTAGAGTTCGTTATTTCCATTCCTCCACATAGAAAGCTAGAGGGAACTGTAGTTGGGTATTTCTCTTCCCTCACGTCAGTTAGGCTCTGGTAAAACCCCAGCAGGTTAGGCTCCTGTCCAATCGTTTCTCTTGAGGGCAAGGCTTGTTCAGAACAGAAATGCTCTCAGTATATTTCAAAATAGCTGCTTTTCCTCTCTCCATGCTGGAAGCACGAAGAGATTGTTCTCCAGTCTTCACTGTGAGAACCTGTTAGGGCTCCTAGAGGTAAAAACTCAAAAAAAAGTATGGGGCCCCTTCAGATTGGGCCACCAGGAGTTTTTAACTCTCTGACTTGTTCATACTCAGTCATCAGCAATTCATCAATCGTGGTTTAGGCTTTTCTACCCCAGCACTTGTTTCCATGAATGTTTATACTCATGGGTTTCTGCTCTGGTAATTGTGGTTCTCTGTATCTGCCAATCTCTCCAATTTTGGGGGGCAGCTGTTTGCCGTGTGACCCCAATTCTCTGATTAATTGTCCATGTGATTTCACTGAACCCCAAACTCCAAAGTCACTAATCCTTGACTTTGTCCAAAACAAAAATTTTATTAAATAGTTCACCTATAATCAACATGAGAAATTACTCACATAAAAATAATAGCAGTTAAGTATATAAATTATACATTATAGACCTAAGTCTAGCACTTAGTTTGTGGGTTGTATCTTGTATTTGATTTACAAGGATGAGAAGGAACTGGCATAAAAACAGACATATCTTTGGAACAGAATAGAGAGCCCAGAAATAATAAACCCATGCCTATATGGTCAATTAATCTATGACAAAGGAGGCAAGAATATACAATAGGGTAAAGACAGTCTATTCAATAAATGGTGGTGGGAAAACTGAACAGATACATGCAAAAGAATGAAACTAAACCACCTTCTTATACCATATACAAGAATAAACTCAAAATGGATTAAAGACTTAAATGTAAAACCCAAAATTATAAAACTCCTAGAAGAAAACGTAGGCAGTAAATTATCTGGCACTGCTCTTAATATTTTTTCTTATATATCTCCTTGGGCAAGGGAAACAAACAAACAAAATAAACATATGGGACTATATCAAACTAAAAAGATTTTGCACAGCAAAGGAAACCATCAACAAAATGAAAAGTCAACCTACTGAATGGGAGAAGTTATTTGCCAAGACACATCTGACAAAGGATTAAAATCCAAAATTTACAAAGAACTCATACAACTGAACACACACACACACACACACACACACACACACACACACAAATTCAATTAAAAAATGGACAGAGGACCTGAATACACATTTCTCCAAAGACATACAGATGACCAATAAACATATAAAAATATGCTACTCATCACTAATCATGCAAATTAAAACCACATCACCACCTCACACCTGTCAGAATAGCTATTATCAGTAAATCAACAAACAAGTGTTGGCAAGGATGTGGAGAAAAGGGAATCCTCGTGCACTGTTGGTGGGATTGCAGCCACTATGGAAAGTAGTATGAGGTTCCTCAAAAAAATAAAAATAAAACTACCTTATGAACCAGCTATTCCACTTCTGGGTATTTATCCAAAGAAGACCAAAACACTAATTCAAAAAGATATATGCACTCCTATGTTCACTGCAAATGTTATTTACAATAGCCAAGATATGGAAGCAACCTAAGTGCTCATAAATAGATGACAAATGGATAAAGAGGTGGTACATATATACAATGAAATATTACTTGGCCATAAAAGAGTGAAATCTTACCATTTGCAACAACATGCATGAACCTAGAGGGTATTATGCTAAGAGAAATAAGTCAGACAGAGAAAGACAAATACCATATGATCTAACTTATACCAAATGAACAAACAAAACAGAAAGACTCATAGATACAGAGAACAAACTGATGTTGCCAGATGGCAGAGGGGATTAGAGGTTGGGTGAAAAAGGTGAAGGGATTATGATGTATAAATTGGCAGTTACAAAAGTCACAAGGATGTGAAGTACAGCATAGAGAATATAGCCAATGATATTGTAATAACTATGCATAGTGCCAGGTGGGCACTAGGCTAATGAGGGCACGACTTCATAAATTACATAAATGTCTAACCACTATGCTGTACACCTGAAACTAACATAACATAATATTAAATGCAAACTGTAATTGAAAAAGAAAATTAAAATGATGTGTGGAATTCAATTTACATTGTTCAAATTTGTGGTTACAAGATATGGTTTTTCAAATTTGTAGATTCTTAATGCATGAAAAGTTTTGTTTGATTTGGCTTTCATCTGGTTAACCTATTTTAGTCAAGGCTCCACTTTATCACTTTTCACCTGGTCAACCTATTTCAATCAAGGCAGTGCAAGCGATGTGGTTGAGATGGGGAGGCAATACAGTGGAGTAGAAACACTACTAAAAGGTCAGAGACCCAGGCTTTAATTAAATGATACATCTAATTGACATGATACTGCATCAGTTTGTAACTTATTCAATTATTCTGGATACTTTCTCATCTTGAAAATAAACATAATGAAGTCAGATTTACATAAAAACCAAAGGAACAGGATGGGGAAAATGAAATTAGCTTAGTTATTTAAAATAATACACAACTGATCTTTTAAAAAAAAAGAAAAAAACTAAATATAACCAAAGCCAAGTAAGTGTGTGTCAGGGGGAAATGCATACCAAGGTTGTCAAGTTTTTAAAGGTTCAGAAGTAACCTGAGTTCTTAACAATCCTAAATAAAATGCATAGCCCATGGAATTGTAGTAATCCAAATTGTTTTAAAATTCACTTGGACAAATAATAGTATATTGCAGATAAAAGTTATAAAATAACTGCCAAGGCACTTAGATATAAGCAAACTCTTGAACTTGGAAGAATTGTTTGTACATTTTAGAAATGTATATTTTTTAAAGCTGGTTATTCACTACATGGCATTCAAATGTGCTATAAAAGCTGGAAAAATGTAATCTCCCGTAAGAGTGTGTTAAGTATGTATGTATGTGTATATAAAATGAAAAAAGTAAACCCTAATTCTCAGATATCTCATCTAATGAATGTGGTTAAGATTAGGATAAGTTATTACTGTACAAAAGCAGAAAACAAATTTTGCTTTTAGTTTTTATCTGCAATCCAAATAAAGTAGGGGTTACTTAGAAAAATTCTTGACTGTACCATTTCTTTTGAAGTTGACATCAAAGGCCAAAATGTGTACATTTATTATTTACATCCAAGCTGATGATCACTAAAGTAAAAAGAAAGTCACCAAACATTTTAAAAGAAAATGGTAACCATTCCAAACCCAGGCTCGTCCATAACTCATCATGTCAATATTTTATTCTCTATAAACCAAAGTCCATCAGTACATTTTAAAAGGCAACCAATGTTCTCAATTGACTCAAGATGGCCTTTTATTAATAGTTAATAGGAGTTGTTTTTGAGGTTAGAAAAATTGAACTCTGGATGAAATCAGCTATTAACTTTTTAAAAGTGGATTCCTCAAACAGGTGTGAAATCCGTTAGACTGCGACCTCCTCAATGGCAAAAATTTGTCCGTGGCATATGTTTGACAAGAAAAGACCTACAATAAACATTGTTTTGCACTAAGAAGTAATGCTAGTTAAAAGGCGTATTATTTATAGTAAATAAAATTCAGCAAAAGATGACCTTCCCAAATATATGGTGATGGAAAGAGAACTGACTCCTGGGCTGTGAACACACAATGTGATATATAGATGCTGTATTACAGAATTGTACACCTGAAACCTTTGTAACTTTACTAATAATTGTCACCCCAATAAACTTTAAAAAAGAGAACTTCTTTACAAATCAGTCACCTAAGTTGAAACACGTAAAGTTCACTTCATTTGTTTACACCATTGTGCTTTTACTCTCCGCCATATTCATATGTTCATACATATGTACTCACACACATACAGTATACCCTTATGCTTCAGAAAACACAAGGCTAATTTTAAGCATTCTGAGTGCTACTTCTGTCATAGCAAATTTGGACATTTAGATGCTTAAACACTGAGCATTAAAACTCCCCCTCTAAAATATAAATTACATTAAAATTAGGTTTCCTAATTAATTTTCAAAATTATAATTTTTTAAAAATCCACAATTTTTATCTCTAATCTCAACAGGGAAATTTAAAGTAACCTTATTTTCAATCATGTGAAATCTTTAAAAAGACTTGGACATTTACATTACCTAATTTTGAAGGTAATATTTATAATATATACTCTAATTAGATATTATTGCACTTGTCATTTAAAGGAGAAATTAACCAATTTTTTAAAAAATCTCAGTAAAAAACAAGTTTGAGTTGACAGTCTTATCACTTTACAGAAGTCAGTAAAGAGCCAAAAATCTTATCACTTAAATTTAATCTAAATATTTTATAGCATTGAAGTCATAATTTTTTGTGTACATTTTAGAAATGTGCCCCTCCTAAATATAAGCATTCTTTTCCTAGGCTGGATTTTTGCTAGCAGGGCTAAGACCTTCAAAATCTAGTTCTTTAGCTAGACTAGTTAAGCCAGTCTTGTTCAAAGATGAGTTAAAAATAAATGTAGACTTGGCCAGTTACTTCCAATCTATTCCAGAAGATTAACTATAAAGTAGCAAACAAGGGAGAAAGACCACCATAAACCAGTTAATTAAATAATTAGAATACTGGAAAAGAGTAAGCAACAAAAAATGTTTTTTAATGAAAATAGGTTAAATTTTTAGGTGACATTTCTATAGATAAGATTTAAGAGAATCCCATTTAAACAAGAAATAATATAAGTAATCATGTGAGATTATTGGAAAGAGCATGAAGAGCTGCCCATAACGTTCCTTACCTGGCACACTCTGTCCAGTTCTTTGGGGAGAAAAGTTGCACACAGGCCCACCCTGAAGAACAAGCACTTAGGCTAATCTCTACCTCAGCTTCAGGGCTGAACACTAATCATGGAGAGCGGCTATCAATTAGGATCACTGTCCAATAGGATTTTCTGTGATGACAGACACGTATGTTCTGTATTTGCACTAACACAGTAGTCCCCAGCCACACACGGTTACTGAGAACTTGATATGTGACTAGTGTGACTGAGGAATTAAATTTTTATTGTATTTTAGTATAAATTTATATAACCACACGTGGCTAATTAGTGGCAACCATTTTATACACTGCAGAGTCCTAGAAAAATAGGCACGCAAAGTAAAAAGTTATTGAAGCAGAATAATATACTGAGAGGTTAGAAAAACTGAACTCAATGAAATTGGCTATTCTATTTCCTAAATATTCCTTATTTCCTTCCCACTTCTATTACAGTTACCTCTCAATCGCTACAGGCTCCTTATCTGCACAAAAGTTAAGTATCAGAGCTCATCAGGATTCCATCTTAGAGGATTCCATCCTTTTCCCATCCTAACTGCTCTGCCTCGGAAATTCCTGCTTCAATTATAATCTATATGCTGGAGCATCGGTTTCCAGGCCTCACGTTCTAAACACTGGATTTAAGTATCCACTTGCTTACCTGACATCTCCAATTGATGTCCCACTCATACTAGAACACATCCTCTCTTTACACCCAAACCAAAAGAACCTGGTCCTGCTGCAGTTCCATAGTTTAGTAAAGACATCCAGATGCCTGAGCCATAATCCTCGGAGTAACCTTTGATTCTCTAACTCTTTTCCAATCATGAAGTCGTACTAGTACCTCTCCCTAAGTCTCCCTCAAATGTGTATTTCTTTCCATCCCCACTGCTACAATCCCAAAGTCATTGTCATCTGTCACCAGGATTAGTTCAACAGCCTCCCATCTGGCTGCCTGATTCCCTTCAAAACAATCTTCTCTAGGTTCCATTGTGATTTTTTATAAATATGTATCAAAGAACGTTAAGAGGAAAGATGAAAATTAATCAAGTTGTGCACAAGACTAATATTTGTTACCTTCCCTGTTTTCTTCAGCCAATGAAATAGTTCCTACTGGGTAAGGTCTCCTTTACCGTTATAGCTTTTGTTCTCATGATAAAAACACAACTTAATGTTATTAGTCAGTATCACAACTTTCTTTTCTAGGAATCCTGCACTCAGTTTCCACTTCTAGTTACCAAGACATCTTAAACAGCAGAGCAGATTTTCTTATGAAAGGTTACAAAACAAAACAAAAAGCATTTTCTTCATGAAGGCTAAGAGAATGGGGGAATCACCTCTAATAATTTAATGTCTCCATTATAGGACAGTCTTCATTACAGAATATATTCATTATATACTAACAGTTTTTAAAAACCCAAAAACTATAGCTTTGATTTTATAAATAGTAAATATAAACAATATAAGTAACTGTATTTCAGGTTATTAATGACCATACAAAATATTTCGTGGCATGTTTTGGGCACCTAATTTTGTACACCTTATGCATACCATTTGTTGTCTTAAAGTTTTCCAGATTAAGTAGTAGTGAGAATTATTTCTCTAAATTCCACAATTTTGATTCGACGACATTGCAAAGACTGATTTCATGTCCAGCTTCAGTTACATACAGCATTGGAAAATTTTTAAAAGACTCAATGGCAAAACATTTACATTATTTATATTGAATACCATACTACAAACTGACTGACTAGAGTAGTAAGATAATTTTTATATAGCCAAAATAATCAACAATTTAATTCAGGTTGACAGTACATTTTCTGAAGGCTGTTTACACCTTTTAGCTTTGAATCACAAGTCAGAATAGCTAAGCATGTACCACAGCATAGGACCTGTTAAACATCAGGGGAAGCCTGATCTTTACTACGAGAAAAGTCATAACTATTAAATACTGTTTTCGGATATTATCATTTTTGTAGAGTTCTATTTGTGCCTTGTAAACTGTGTACTGCACAAATTATCATGTAGCTAATTAAGAACAAGTTCTGATGTGCAAATTAAAATATAATCAAAATACTTTGTTACATTCTTATTTAGTAATTACAAGACAACATTCTGAACTCTGATAAAATGAGTTTTGAGATGAGAAAAGAAAATCACTAAATGAGGGAAAATTATACATTAGTATACTATTCAATTAAAGACAAACATTAATGATCTGAGCCATATACGTAACATTCCCTTTAGTAGAAGATACCAGGTTTTAGGTGCTAGCTAGATGGATAGACTTATTAAATAATTAATTTCTACAATAATCATGAAAAGATAAATGGTATAGATAAATAATGCAAGTGCTATTTGTGTAGTAAGCCTGATCAGACCAGTGGAAAGTCAAATTCTCCACATAAATAATATCAGTAATGATAAAAGGAATATTGGATAATATGAAATCTAAACAGTAATAGTCACTGATAAAGTACCTGTACACTCTAATTAGGTTTTCCAAGTTAGGTCATTTTTAATAATCCCTGTGACATATAAAATGCTTACAATGTCATTTAAATATTATTCAATTGTTATTAAGATTGTTAGGATGGAGCGCTAATAATTTGCATGGAGATCAAATTTCTCCATTAGCCTACTAGTACCACCATTGAGGAAAAAAAATGCTCCTTTCCCAAGACTCTTTACTTCCATCTCTCAGAAATTTGGCAAAATACACTGATTTTGTTAGAACAAGGCACTTCATTGTCATCTGCTGAAAAACTTTCATAATAAATATACATGATGTGATGTGATAAATATACCTATGTGACGTGAATAAATCCTCCCTAACATGCAGTGTTGTACACGGCACAACCTGGAAAACCAATACATGGTAGCTTGTCTGTACTACTCTTGGTAGTGGACAGTATTCCTCCTACCAAACTTTAAAAAGTCCTCAATCTAAAACACTATAAACTACAATCCAGTTGAAGTCTTCACACTAACAGGTATTGACATTAAAAAGTTTATATTTAGAAGGTATAATGTCAGCAGGATAATTACCAAGTGTGTAAAGAAAAAGTTATTTTAAGGGTAATAACAACCAACTTCAGTTTTAAAAGTTAAAAATCCCCCCCCAAAGAAACTTATATTTTAACTTACATTTCAAAGTTTAAAATAAACCCACAAATGTTTCCTTAGAGTTAGTGTTAGGAGGTTTAGAAGGCATTCTATTCAATAACAAAGGATTGATACCTATTTTATAAAACATTCTCATACTTTCTTAATATAACAACATTCAAGATACTCCCTTAGATACTAAATCAATGCCACAACTCTGAATATTCAAATTCTGAGATCTGATAATCAACCAAATATTGTCACATTTTTCAGTTGCCCAAATTGGCTCTTAAAGGCTAAACTAACCAAATGAATAAGACAAGAGAAAAGTTTTAGCTAAGATACTTGGTATACTACCTTATCCTCTGCTATATGCAGAAGGAAACCTTTCTTCACAAGTCATTCATTTCAAATTTGAAAATTTCAGGAATTTATTCTTCTGCTTATTTTAGATGGAACCATTTCCTTCCTCCAATTTTAATCATGCAAAAGTAACCATATATCCTAGTTTTCCAGAGACAGTTCTGATGTATGGCTCTTGGCCCAACATAACAATTAATAGTGTCCCCTTTTCATTTCAAAGTGTCCCATTTCATACATTCTAGCCACAATCCATTCTTATTGATAAACAATTACAAATTCTGCAAGCTAAAATATGGACTCAATACACATGGCTTAGCAAAAACTGAGATGAAAAACAAAAGTGATAACAATAAAGTTGCCAGAGAAAGGCTAGGTAAATTATGATGTATAACAGTTTATCCATTTTAAATGAGTCAGGCTTTACAAGATAAATTAGAAAAATGCAATTACATTTTTAGAGCTCCTTCTAATTGCATCAGCCACCTTTTAATATAAATACAAATAAATGTTTTATGTGTATTTTCTTCTCCAAGAGTTTCTATCGTCAGCTGCTTTCATTTGTATCCATCAAGTCCATAAATTATTCAGCATCTCCCTCTTCTTCTGTACAAAATAATCATTTGGGATTTAAAAGTATTAAACCACCACAAAAAGACTGTTTGACATTGTTATTGCCCTTTTGCTACTATATATTAACAAAATGCAAAGTTTAGAGCAATGTTTTTATAATGTAAAATTCTATGACATTCTTTTTTTTTTAATTTACTGAGCCTCATGGAAAGAATAAACCTAATTTCTTTAAAAGAAATGAAATTTTTTGGACATGCCAATTAGTCCTACTACCATTTCAGAAAAAGTAGTAGCTCACATGTAATCATTCAACAATATCCCTTATATTCAAACTATTTAATATTAAATATCGCGATTTCACAAGGCCCAATTAGAGTCCACTTTAGTTTCTTGTTAGACATAGTAATGAAATTTCACGGGCTCCTACAAGGTGGCAGCCGTACACAGGGCATGTTTTATGCTTAGTAAAAAAATTTTATAATTCCTCAGCTATATATGGTTTGCCTGTAACCTCTCTTCTACATGTAAGCGTGTGATCATTTTGCATTTCTGTTACAGACCAACATAAATGAAGGTAGGGGAACCAAAATGTTTAAAAAACCGTATCTATTTTCATTTTTAAGAAACAATAACCTTTTTTTTTTTTCAAAAAAAGATATTAAGTTACTCCTTTTAAAGTTCAAGTTCCACCATCTTAATATATAAGCATACCTGGATATGAGATTTTTAAAAACCACACATACACACAAGCTCTAGGTAGAGCTGTAATAAACAAATTCCTTTTATAAACAAAAATTTAACTGAAAAGCCACAGTAGATGGGGAAAAAAAAAAAAAAAAAAGAAGCAAGGATATTACTTGGTAAAATCCAGTGACATCTACAATAGTTTTACAGCACATTTAAGCATTCTAAGGTTTTATATCTTCACCTGCCTTCCATTTCTTAGTTGCTCCTTAAAAACGTGCCAATCACAAATACAGGTTCAACCTCAAACTTAGTCTTGATTTTGAGTGCCAGGAAAGGCAAAACAACATTCCAAATTTCTATCTTAATATCATGGCCTTAATTCAAAACTGGTTTTATTTTAAATACAATGCCCATCTAAATGGAAATAAAAAAAAGAAATCCAAGCAGCAACATGTAATTATACAGAGTACTTATTCATACGTAGAAGAGTTCTTTAGGATGATATCTAGAATGTACTTGCTCTATGAGTCTCTTCAATAATTAAATCGACTTAGACTGCCACTACCAAAAGTAAGAGTACTGTATAAGGGGCACACATTTATAATACTGCTAGCCTTAAATGCAGTACAACAAAAGAAAACATATCAAATAGCACATGCGCGTCTTACAGAACTCCCACTGAACTATATCAATGGCTTCTATGCAATGTGCCTTTTCCATAATTGTATTAACAACTACCAAGAAAGGAAAGATGAGATTAAAATCAATGGTACTGAACTGAATTGTTTGAAGCCAGTGCCCCACATGTGGGGAAAAGTGCATTTAGTTCAGCAGCAATACAGCACAGTGTGAAGATATTGTGCTTAGACACAGATATTCCAGAACTGAAAGATGTACAAGGCAAGTCAAGATATAAAACCATAGTACACTGTTAAATAACCTTGAAACATATATATATTGCAGTGTTCAAAGAAAAACATTCATTTTCATTGTACAAGGCTAGGGAGAAATCCTTAAAGTCACCTATTGTAGTTTATGATATAATAAATACATATCTATATAGCATTGTATATACATATATAGAATGTGTGTGTTTATGTGTATCTTCTTTTTTTTTTGCCAAATTATTGTTATTTTTTTGTGTGGATCTGCAACTTTTAGGAAAGAAAACTCCTATGCACTACAAGTTTCTGTTTCCCCCAACTTAAGAAAAGATATTTATACTAGAAAAGGTCTCGATACCCTCCCCCCAACCCAAAGACTCACTTCATATATTTTGCTTTACAACTGATCAGAGAATCACAATTAAAGAAATTCTAGAATTTATGACTGTATCTTTTTACTTTGCTAGTTGTTTCAACAAGCAAATATATTTTAATATTTAACCCAGTTGACACAAATTCTTTAGCAGAGGATATAAACTCTAGATTTGACTGATTAAAACAGAGCAAATCAAAACAACAACCAAAAAAAAAATCCAGTGATTTACTCTGACTGTAAACAATATACAAAATTTAAATCTCAAATTTCAAAATAAGTTAAAGAAAAATTCTACCTTCAGGGCCTAAAATACTATAAGATCTGACAATTGGTAAGGGGAAAATGTATATGAAAAGTTGCAACAAAATTGTTTGCCCATTATTTTTGCTAAGAGAAAGTATATCTAACTATACTACCTCTGCCCCTTAAATTTAATAAATTCATAATTTGTTTGCAAATGTTTTAAGCAAACTGGCATATCATATTACACAACAGAAAAACATCCATCAAGTTCAGCAAAGAAAACTTATATAAGCCTTTTGTACAGAATTAAAAAAAATCTAAATGGCTATGATTCCTCTATTAGCAGAAACACATAATGCAGTCTTTATAAATCTGCCAAATATATCAATATCTACATAAATAGATACAGATATAGATATGAAACATTAATGGCAGTCTATTTTTGAACAGTGTGTGGGACCAGCAGATTTCTATCAGACCATGGCACGATATGGACCCTGCATCTTTAGGAACTGAATGATGAAAGAAGGACCCCCAGCAACAATCTGAGGTGGAAGGTGACTGAGTGGACAGTTCTCAATACTCATGATTGAAAGCTTGCTGCAAAGCGCCAGCTCAAAGGGAAGGCTATGCAGGTTGGGGTTGTCATTCAAATACAGTTCTTCTAGGTTCTCCAGTGTACCTGTTTAAAAAAAAAAAAAATCAATTATTATGTTTTTAAAAACATTAGTTACTACTAAAAAATTCAATGGCATGATGCTACCCTGGGCATCATATACTGAATACACATTTTCTCTTACTTTCTTCTTCTAATTTTAAAACTCTCTACAACCGCAGATCTCAAACTCTGCTATATGTTCAAGTCAACTGGGGAGATTTTGAAAACCCTAATGTCCAGGTCATACTCCACCCAATTCAATCAGAAATCTCTTTCTTTATGGTTGGTTTTCAAGCTTGTAGAGGTTTTTTTGAAAATACACATGCTGTATCTCCAGAGATTCTGTTGGGGACAACTTGGCACATGTATTTTTTTTTAACTCCAGAGGTAAATTTATGGTACAGTTAGTGCTTATAATCACTTTCCTGTTGTAGACAATGTGCTAATGTCTCTTATTAATAAATCTCTCATGTGGAAAGGTTTTTGTTACTTGGTATAAATCTTTCAGTAAGACAGTTATCACATATTTGGCAGTAAGCCAAACATCAATTTATGTAATCTTTTAAAAATTTTTCTTAGACTGTCTTAGGATACTCACACTTTCTAGGCAAATATCTCAAGCAATTGCATGAGGCCAGCTGAATAAATATAGTAGAAATAAAAGTGTGAAGTTGCCTCATGTGTTGCTAATTTTTAAACTTTAAAATTTGTATTATTTGATAGTGGTATGTAGAAGACTAATAAAAATAACAGCTACCAAGTAGTGGATTTGTTTACATTTAATATTTTATTTAACATTCAGAGCAATCTTATGAGAAGTTATTATTATCATCCTTATTTTACAGGCAGGAGACTTGAAATTTAGGAAGTTTCCCTACCTTATCTAAAGCCACAGAGTCAGATTTTGAATTCTCTATTTTATTTCAAAACCATTCTTAACCATTAATCTATAGCGCCTCTGGGACAGCATGGTACAGATGAGAGAACATAATACATAAAATTACTAATTTGGGAGCATTTGAGATCTTGCTTCCTAGCATATGTTGTCAGTTTGGCTCACATGAACTCATAAAAATTCAAAAGAAAAAAATTACTAATTTAAGAACTACTATATGACCTCAATCAATTAACTCTCTTTAAAAAACAAGACTACAACTTGCACTGACTCAAATTCAAGATGGTCATGTTGATTATACAAAATAATGGATATGAAAAGTTAGAAAATTCTGAAGTATTCTTAAACATTATTAATCCTAAAACCTCACAAAGAAATGTTCTTTTGACATAAGACATCACTAATCTAAATAAAACAAGCCTGTGTAACGTTTAAATTTGGAAGAAATGAAAAACAACTCTTTGAAATTAAGGTTAAACACACTGGAAATATAAGTATACTAAAACATTCTCAAATACAATATTAACCCTATGAAGAAACCTAACCAAAACCTAACAGCCACCCAACAAACTAACTATGGGTACTCTATTAAAAAATATATCTTGAGTGCCTTTATAACCTCAGTTGACAAAAACGGTACATCTGTCATGATTATCTGAAATACTGCTTGAATATACAAGAGCAAATTATTAGTAGAGAGTCAATCATCCAAAGGGTTCATACCAATTTCCTCAGGAAGATGAGTAAGTAGGTTCTCTCCAAGGCCTAGATGTGTGAGATTGGTAAGGTGACCAATGCCTCTGGGAAGAGTGGTCAACTGGTTATTTGTCAAGACTAATTTCTAAAAGATCAACAAAATAAAAGATGGTTAAATATACATTTCCTACAACTGATGTAAATTTAAAATAATACATCTACTAAACCAATAAGGTAAATTAACAGCGAAATTAGATTGGATAGGAGAAGAATCACTCAAGTTTTTTTTTCTTCCAAAAATTATCATTTGTTAGGAGACAAAAGCAGATAGGTTACACAAACAAAAAATAATGCTGTAATAGAAATATCTACCCAGTCCAACAATTAGATCAAATTCTTAAGAAAAATGTTCAATTTGTAATACAGCCCCCAAATTTTAATGATATAACTATAAATCCATCAGAATACTGTTTTACCTGTAAATCCTTAAGATAAGCAATTTCATTTGGCAAGGATTCCAATTTGTTCTCCTCTAGATCCAACTCTCTTAACTTCCTAAGGTTTCCAAGACCATGGGGAAGCTTCTTGAGAAGATTGTTTGATAATATTAGAACCTAAAGAGCAATTATTGATAGTGTTAGGCAATTCATGAAATGGAATTACATATTACCATTGCGTGACTTACAATTTATTAAACAATACTAATTTTCTAAATACTGAATATTAAGGGTAATGTTCAATTATATAGTATCATAAAACAGTTAACTTACTATTCTAAAAAAATTACCAGTTATTGGAAATAAAGATTTAAGTCAAAACTAATGTAAGCAAAAGGAAAGAATTTAATTTTAATTAAATTACAGAAAGTATATAAAATTATTAACTACTTGCACGAAGATTCATATAGTTCATGGTATTTTGACATTATAAATGCTCATCTAATAGGAAACCAGTCATTTATTCAAATACCTTACAAACCAGTATTTAAAGGAAGTAACAACTGACTTTTAAACTGCCCATACATATCAATCCAAAGTTATTTTTTGTGGTATATTTATTATAGTGCAATGCATCCTGCAATATACTAAAGAGGGGGGAAAAAGGTTGAAAAAGATAGTGCGGAGAGGGGCATATGATTCAGGCCTACTTTTCCATTCTAATTACCCACTTACTCTTTTATTTACTAGTTAAATAGATTATTTTCTTTGTTGGAAACATGCATATTTCTAACTCCATACATTTAGCCTTACTGTTCTTAATATCTATAATGCCCTCTTCTCATTTCCTTAATTTTTTCTTATAAATTCTTTTCCATGATTAAAGATCCATTTTATAATCATCCTTAGTCAAGTATGATTTCTCCTGCCTCTGAGTCCCTAGAATTTTCATTCTTTTGATGAAAAAGCTTGCTAATAGTAAATACATATTTTTTTAAAATGTCCCCTGTATTCACGTTTTTTAAAAATCTAATTTCTTTTATTCTTTTATTTAATAAGTTGAAGTAGTGTGGTGTAATGGTTGAAAGCATGAGCTTTGAAGCAAAACAGATCTGGGTACAATTCCACTTCGGTTTCTCTTTACTTACGGATGTAATCTGCCCAAGCTCCAGTTTCCTCAGTTGTGAAATGGGGATAATACATAGTATTTTCCTCATAAGGTTGTAGTTAGGATTAAATTTGATAATGCACATAATGCATTTATTATAGTGCCCTGCAAATAGTAAACTCAATAAATGGTAACTGCTATTATTATTTTATTGGTCTTACTGTATCTGTTTATTTTATTGTGGGTAGTATTATTCTGGAGAAAATGAGTTGGCATGAAAAACTAGCCAGAACCTTAGGTAGATATTTCCGTTTAGTGCTCTTTTCATTACTCCCATACCCAGTATTATCACCTTATCCTGTCCCCTCTCCGCACCCCTCCCATTGTATAAGGACGATCTTCTTCAACCTTTTTCCCCCTCTTTAGTATATTGCAGGATGCCTTGCAATATAATAAATATACCACAAAAAATAACTTTGGATTGATATGTATGGGCAGTTTAGAAGTCAGTTGTTACTTCCTTTAAATAATGGTTTGTAAGGTGTTCTGAATGACAGTCTGAGGAATCCATAATCATGCTGATAGACAACAGTGCAGAGTTCTTAAACAATCTAGGGAAAAAATATGTTGTAAAAGATGCTAAGTTTTAGAGACCTTTTATTTCAAAGATACTGATGACACTCAAACCTATCACCTTTCAGTGGGCAAGAGTAATTGAGAAGCAGAGCCCAGATTAAGTCAACACCTCATCATCCTAGCAGGAGTGTATGTTTAAGAGAACTCTGACATTTCTAATTATAATCTTCACCCAGATAGAAACTGCTTGTTTTAACTGGAAACTTTGTAAGTGAGATAACTGTGGAAGGATGGAAGGAGTTCTAATTGCTCTTTTATACTCACCTCAAGAGAAACGAGACCAGACACATCCTCAGGGATCTTTGTGAGCTGATTAGTGGCTAAATTCAATTCTACCATACTGGTCCAAGTTCCAAAATCCAAGGGAAGTGATGTCAATTGATTGTCCTGGCAAAGACAAAAAGAAGCATCTAAAGTATAACCACAAAATCAAAACTCCATATATACCTCCTGATGGAAGGAGAATTCTTAATTAAACAGGAAACCTTATTCCCTTTTTTATGTCAAATACAGAAAGAAAGAAAAGGCAACAAAACTCTAAGCCTCCAAAGTTTTTCATACAGTAATTAGGTTTTTATTTTGAGGTTCAATTGGAAGTTTGATCTTTATGTGATTATCGATATTGGATATGGAAAAATACACCATACAGACCAACACTTGAGATTTCAAAAGTCCCAGTGATAAATGTGATGTTTTCCCCATTGCACAATAATGTACAGAAATCACTGAATAAAAAGTGGATGCTCATGAGCATAACGGAAAAATAAACATCTAATTATAGCCTATAAGGAAACCAGACAAGCTTAGCAATTATAGAGATACTGAGCAATAAAGTACAAGAGGAAAAAAGCCTTAATAAGACAGCAAACTAAATCACTAAAGTATCCACAATTTTACTTTAAAAGTCCGTAAGATGGTGAAAACATTTTGATCATTGAATAATAAAAACAGATGATAAAATAGTGTGATCCTAATTTTGTTTAAAAATTAGATACAGCTATACACAGAAAAAAGTGAAATATATGCCAGTGATTCACTATTTCTTTTTCCTGCTTCCTCATATTCGTATAAACCACATTTTCATTTATATTATAAAACACAATAACAGCTGAACACACTATTATGTGTTGGGGCTACTGGTATTGTGAGGTGACCATCAGTACCCCAGTTGGGTATCAATTATATACGCTAATATGTTCACAGTGATCCTTTGCTACCTCTCATTGGTGGGATTATTTTGTCTTTCTTGTTAATCTGCATTTTCAGATTTTTCTGCAATGTCTTATTTTACACAAAATCATCCGTACAAGAAATCCCAAGAGGCAAACATCTATTTGAAAACCAAGGTTTTCCTTTTTTATAACATTTTAACTTATTACCTATGTATTAGAACATTTAAATTATCTATCCATGCCCAAACTGATAGTTAATAGTATGATAAAATGTTTTCATTAAAAACATTTACTACTGGTGCTTATATGAGGAGGAATATATATCAGGCTTCATTTGATTTCAAGAAAAAGTTTTGTTAAACATTTGTCATGATTTTGAAGAAACATTAAGACAAAGCTCTACGCAAAGCTTTGTTATTTCACTGAAAACAGCAAGCCTTTCCAAGCTAACATTACAATAACATCACATCCATAAAAATGTATAACCAAATGCAGAAATGAATGAACTGTGTTCTAAGACTCTTATTACAAACTTACTATCAGATTAATGATATTACCACTGCTAAATCTCATATAACCAGACTGATTAACAATGAATTTTACACTTGTTTCAGATTATAAGATTATTTTGAATTTCCACTAGTTCACTTATTATATACTTCCAAAGAATTACCATAAAAGATACATATATTTATGAACAAATATAGATAGAATCAAGAAATTACACATTTAGACTGTAGTTTAAAGAACCACAATTATGTTGAAATGGTTCATCAAAGAGAAAAGGATGTATTACAATAAAATAGAAATAACACTATCCCTGGAAGCAGGAAATATAAGTTTCCTGTATTCCTGTTAGCCATGAATTAGTAGCTATGTGGCCAATTTACTCACCACCTTACTAAAAATTAAACCACTGAACAATTCATTTTTCATTTCTTTCCTCCTTTTGCAATAAACTTATTTTTCCTTATTAAAAATGTAAACTCATTCACTGTAAGATTATAGATAAGCAAAAAGAAACTAAAGATACACATAAATAATTCTGATATTCAAAGATAGTATATTTCGGTAAACATTGGCTATATATGCATATAAATCTATAGATATTTAATATATACAAGTAATTAAGCACATTCAAAACAGCTTTTTAAAAACTACATGTGGAAAACAAAATCTCACATGCTTTATCTTTTTCCAACTTAAATTGAGAATATTTCAACTGGCATTTAACATGATTCCAATTTTAATGGCTTCATTGAAGATATACAGGCATACCTCTGAGATATTGTGGGTTTGGTTCCAGACCACAATAAAGCCAAGTATTTCCCGGTGCACATAAAAGTTATGTTTACACCATACTGTAGTCTATTAAGTGTGTTAATAGCATTATGTCTAAAAAGAGATGTACATACTTTAAAAATACTTTAATGCTAAAAAAGTGCTAACCATCATCTGAGCCTATAGAGAGTTGTAACCTTTTTGCTGGTAGAGGGTCTTGACTGGATGCTGATGGCTGCTGACTGATCAAGGTGTTGGTTGCTGAAGGTTGGAGTGGCTGTGGCAATTTCTTAAACATAAGACAACAATGAAGTTTGCCACATCAATTGACTTGTCCTTTCACAATCAATTTCTCTGTCGCATGCGATGCTGTTTGATAGATAGCATTTTACCAACCAAACTTCTTTCAAAACTGGAGTCAATCTTCTCAAATCCTGGTACTGCTTTATCAACTAAGTGTATGTAATATCTTAAATTCTTTGTTGTCATTTCAACAACCTTCACAGCATCTTCACCAGGAGGAGATTCCATCTCAAAAAACCACTTTCTTTGCTCATCCATAAGAGGCTGCTAACTGTATCTCAATAAATCTCAATAAACTCCTCATCCGTTAGTTTAATCATGAGATCACAGAAACTCAGTTACATCTTCAGGCTCCAGTTCTAATTCTAGTTCTCTTGCTATTTCTACCACCTCTGCAGTTACTTCCTCCACTGAAGTCTTGAACCCCTAAGTCATCCATGAGGGTTGAGTCCATGAGAGAATCAACTTCTTCCAAACTCTTGTTAATGTTGATATTTTTTTTTTACCTCTTCCCATGAATCACAAATTTTCTTAATGGTATCTAGAATGGTGACTCCTTTCCAGAAGGTTTCAATTTATTTTGCCCAGATCCATCAGAGGAATCATGATGCATGGCTGTTCCAGGGGCTGCATAATGGATGCTGTGTTAGCAGGCATGGAAACATCAATCTCACTGTACATCTCCATCAGAGCTCTTGAGTGAACAGATGCAGTCAATGAGTGGTAATATTTTAAAAGGTTATCTTTTTTTCTGAGTAGTACGTATCAACAGTGAGCTTAAAATAATCAACACATGGTTATGCTGTAAACAGATGTGCTATCATCCACGCTGTGTCATCCCATTTATAGAGGACACGTAGAGTAGATTTAGCATAATTCTTAAGGACCCTAAGATTTTTGGAACGGTAAATGAGCACTGGCTTCAACATAAAGTCACCAGCTGCATTAGTCCCTAGTAAGAAAGTCAGCCTGTTCTTTGAAGCTTTAAAGCCAGGAATTGACTTTTCCTCTCTACCTATGTAAATCCTAGACGGTGTCTTCTTCTAATATAAGCTGTTTCATCTACATTGAAAATTTGTTATTTAGTGTCGCCACCTTCATGAATTATCCTACTGTGTTTCCCCAAAAATAAGACCTAGCCGGACCATCAGCTCTAAGGCATCTTTTGGAGCAAAAATGAATATAAGACCCGGTCTTATTTTACTATAAGATCTGGTCTTATATAATATAGTATAAGACCAGGTCTTATATTCATTTTTGATCCAAAAGATACCTTAGAGCTGATGGTCTGGCTAGGTCTTATTTTCAGAGAAACATGGTAGATAGATCTTCTGGATAACTTGCTGCAGCTTCTACATGGACAATTGTTATTTTTCCTTGCACTTTTAGGTTATGGAGATGGCGTCATTCCTTAAACCTCATGAACCAACCTCTGCTAGCTTCAGACTTTTCTTCTGTAGCTTCCTCACCTCTGTCAGCCTTTACAGAATTGAAGAGAGTTAGGGTCTTGCTCTGGATTAGCCTTTGGCTTAAAGGAATGTTGTGGCCAGTCTGATCTTCTATCCAGACCACTAAAACTTTCTCCATATCAACAATAAGGCTGTTTCTTTTCTTATCATTCGTATGTTCACTGGAAGAGCGCTTTTAATTTCAAGAATTTTTCCTTTGCATTCACAACTGTTAACTGGTGCAAGTGGCCTAGCTCTCGGCCTGTCTTGGCTTTCGACATGCCTTCCTCACTAAGCTTAATCATTTCTAGCTTTTCATTTAAAGTGAGAGATGTACGGCTGAATCTCAATATTGTTGTGTCTCAGGGAATAGGGAGGCCCGGGGAGAGGGAAAGAGATGGGGGAACAGCAGGTCAGTGGAGCAGTCAGAACACACACAGCAGTCAGAACACACATAGCAGACAGAACATTCAATTTGTCAATTGAGTTCACCATCTTACACGGCTATGATTTGTGGCACCCCAAAACAATTACAATAGTAACATCAAAGATCACTGATTACAGATCACCATAACAAATATAGTAATAATATAAAAGTTTGAAATATTGCAAGAATTATCAAAATGTGACACAGAGACACAAGTGAGCAAATGCTGCTGGGAAAATGTTATCAATAGACTTGCTTGATGCAGGGTTGCCACAAACCTGCAATTTGTAAAAAACCCAGTATCTGCAAAGTGCAATGAAGCACAGCACAATAAAATGAGGTCTGCCTGCAGTACTGTTAAAAAATGAAATCTCTCTTAACATTAATAAGTTGGTACCAATTGAATAGAAAGCTCTGCAATAAGTATCCCTACAACTATGCTTTTATGCACATTCATGGTTATTTCTTTAGGACACATTGCTAAAGGTACGCATGTTTTCAAGATATCTGTTATCTAATACACATTGCCCTGACATATCCTTATCATCAGTGTAGACGCCATCAGCAAGAAACAAGCACCCATTCTCCACACTTGATAGAGAAAACATATTAGAAGTGCTAATAATAATAATTTATTTCCCCTAATATAAACAGAGGCTTACCTTCATATTCAGCTTACTTAATACTTTTGCTCTGGAGAAAATTCCAAATGGGATTTTATTGATTCGATTGTGTTCCATGTTGAGGGAATAGATGGTGGAAAACTGAGACGGACCACCTACTGGATATAACTGGAAGCAATTTCTGGCTAAAGTCAAACTATTCAATTTCACAAGACTTGATAAAAGACTCTGTAAAAAATGAAATAATAGAAGAATTAGAACTGTAATAAGACTTATTCTGTCATGTATAAAACAGCAGTCCCACCTAATTGCTGCCTTGCAGGAATGTGGAGCCAATGTGGTCACATTTTCAGATTTTACAAGAAACAGGAAATTCATTTACTTATATAAAATCTCCTGATTTTTATTCTTTGGCTCAATTTATTTAAAACACTCTATAAAGAAAATATGTCTGTGGGTAAAAGGGGCCTCATGAGTGGCCAATGTGAGACCTCGATAGAGCAGAAATTTCGGTATGGGACAATCCTGGGGCTGAGTCCTTGCTCTGCCACTTTCTGTGTAACCAACCCTTTCCAAGTCCTAGCTAAGTTCCTATCTCTAAATTATTATTAACATAATGCCTGGCACAGAGTAAGTTGTTAATCAGTAACGTAATGGTTCCTTTTAGGAATAATAAGTTCAGAAAATGATAATACTTCCTGATATTGTATTTTTCATATGGTAAAAATTTCATTGCTTTTCCATATGGTAAAATTTCTGAGGAAATATGCATCTGTCAAGTAAGTATTTATTTAGCACATAACCCCATAGCCCCTTAATCCAGCCTCCCACCATGCAACCACGGTGCTAGGTGTTCAGGTATTATAAAAGAATCTCTGCCATTAAGAAGATTAAACCCTATTTAGAGAAATAAAGCACAAAGATAGGAAAAAAAAAATAATATATAACTATATATATTCAATAGTAAATTATATAGAATAGACTCTTGCTATTCAAAGCCTGGTTCAAGCAACAGCAAATGAGTATCCCCTGGGAGCTCGTTGGAAATGCAGAGTGTTAGGCCCCACTGCTACAGACCAAAATGTGAATCTTAAGATTCCCAAGTGATCTGTGTGCTCATTAATGTTTGAGAAACACTGGTATAGGCTATAAAATAGTTTTGAATCCTGGCTCATTTAGTAGCTTGTGACTTTGGCAAGTTATTTTGCTGAACCTTAGTTTATTCATTTGTAAATGATGATGCCTTAATTTTTAGGCTGCAGTGAAGACTTTTCAAAAAAAATAAAATACATACATCGTTTTACAGTACCTAGAATATAATAAGTACTTGAATTTAAGACCTTTCTCTATTTAAATTCAAAGAAAAACAGAAATACTGGAATAACTGGAAAAACAGGAAGGAGGTTAAGAGTGAGCTAGATGCTGAAGGATGAAAAAAAATTAAATATTCAGAAGTAGAAGAAAACACTCTAGATTCAAATAAAAGCCCAAGTGGGGAGAAAACAAGAAGTGTGAAGTATGTGTCTATGTGTGTGCCTACGTGTGTCTGTGTATTTTAAACAATGTTCAAATTCCAGTTGTCCACCATGAGGAAATTGAAGACTCAGTACCAGAGGTGTCAGTTGATTTGCAAGGCCAGCTGAAGGAATGAAGTAACTATATAATTAAAGGTACAATTATACAGCGAATTGAAACTTGTTCTTTATACTGAATGTTAAGAAGCTACTTAACATTTGTCTGCTGGTGTACAGACAAAAGGAAGAGCACGGAAAAGGAGGATGAAAAAACTTCGCATGGCAATCAATTCATAAAAAATGTCTGTATCCTGCTTTACTGAAAAAAAAAGGCGTTTTATTGAGTCTCATGGCAAAGATGTTATTATTATAGCTGCCTTACTTTACTGAATTGACATTCTTCTATTAAAAAATGTTAATACCTGAGGATATTTTTAAAAGGGGCAACAAGAAGGCAGCTCCCCAACCTTTCATGCTTAGGTCATATTGTGAATCTTTGGGGCTGTTTATTAGTGTTTTACAGTCAGACACATCTCGGTTCCCATCTTACTAGATCTTCTACTTTATCAGTTTTTGTGACCTTTGGTGAATGAATTAGATAATCAATGTATCTCTCATCATATTCCCCCCAAAATATTTAAGGCAATAAATTTTGGCCAAAAACATAACTTCTCTTAAGTCTTATTTCCCTACCTATTTGATAAGAATACTCCAATAATTAGTAGGATTATAGTGAAGATTTAAATGAGGTAATATGTATAGAGCTCCCAACCTTATGCCTTGAGCACATGTGCTTAAATTTATTAAGTTCCTTTTCCTTATGTGTATATGTCTACGTTAAAACTAGTCCATTTTCAAAGTCTTCAAATGAAAAAATATATAGTCATTCTGTCAGCTCCGATTTCAGCAATATAATGAGCTCCAACTGAAAATCACTTTACTGATTTTTCTTGCTTAACCCAGCTTGAATGTCTAGAGTAAGTGCTGTCTAATGGATTTTATTGTTTTCCTTATTGCACTTGTTATAAATGCAGATAATTAGACATCTGCATTAAGAAAATGCTCTTCCAAAGCACATGCACTACCTTTAAATAAGACTTAATGCTTTCTCATATTTGGACAAGACCAAATATGAGATAGCTTCTCTACCTGAAAACAGGTCAGTTTAAACACACACATACACACACTCACACACACTCACACACACTCGCACACAACTCACACATACACACACACTCATATACACTCACATGCACACACACTTACATGCACACACACTCACACTCACACACACACTCATACACATGCACACAAAGCCCTTTTCCACAGCCAGAGAGAACTGTCTTTTTTATTATTTCTCTTATGAAAAATAAATCCTGTCTTATTTAACTCACAACATATTATATATATAAATGTACTTATCACAATGTCTGTATCCTAAGAGGTACCCAATAATTATTAGTTTCCTTTCACTGACAGTAAGACTGGATATATAAATATATTTTAAAATTTCTAACTTTGTGAAGTTTGATATGCACCCAGTCTTTATATCTAGGCATAATGACATTGTAAAATCGGTCAATCTTACTTAAGCTCACAAATCACACCCTAAAAACATCCCAACAAGGTCTAATTAATGTGTTAATTGTTTGCCTTATTCTGGGTATGAATCACTTTTAGAAGTGGGGATGATGACATTAAACAGTAGAACCTCACCCATTTTGATCATTCTAAATTACTACCATCACAGAAAGGCAAAAATCCACACAGTCTAGTTGTCAGGGCTCTGTCTACAATCTGTGGATTCTATTCCTCATCCCATTTAAACTGCGACTAACAGTGCTCTCTGCCACAAGTGAGATACTGTCATACAGTTTTAGTGAACTGGTTCAACCTAGAAACTACAATCCTGGGAAACTCATTTTTGTATTCTGACCTAGCTATTTTCTGAAACCCCAAACACCCAGATTGATAGGAGTCAAATTAATAGGTGCTATTTTATTTCTGTATAAGAAATAAAGAGCCAAATCAATTGAATAAATTTATTTTATGAACTAATTGCTACAGACCAATAGTTTCATCTACTCAAATTGTTCTTTATAAATCAAAAGCATAAATCTGAAAAACATTCATCCAAAGCACCTTTATTCTCAATTCAAACATACACACACACACACACACACACACACACACACACGGGAAAACTAGCAATAGTCTAAACACACAGGATCACCTATGTTAGACATTTTTAATTGTTAGAACAAAAAAGACTGCAAAAGCTCAATCAATCCATAAGTCCACATTTCATTCTTTTATGTCAGAATAGTACAATAAGATATTACGCTTGAATAACCATAAGTAAACATACAAATTGTTGGGTATGCTAAAATAATAGGTAGCAAAAGAAGGAAACGCAAGAATGAAACATTAATCAACAAAGTTGAGAAATAATTTTAAAAAAGAGTATTGTATCTTGCCCAATTAATCTCTAAGCAAAACGAGTGAAAATATTTTTCAAACAGAACCAACAAAACCCAAATTAAAAATAATGTGTTAAACAATAACAGATTTTGGTGACTGAGATGCTAAACAGGCTTTGATATTGTTGTATAAGGGTAATAACTTGGGCCACAGGAGTGTTGCAGCTACTATTAATCTTGATAATAAACAGTATGTTCTATGCAGTTCGTCTTTCTACAGTACCTTTGTTTAATAACTGAACTGGGTGGGGAGTTGAGTTTTAAGACCAGCCATACAACTTTTCCTTAATAGCTTTTATTGCCAGTTGCCAAAATAACACGAGAAAGATTTATGTGGAGCTAGAAGGGAATGTAGCATACCAATATTCAACCCTGGTTTCTTCCTTCTGCACATCAAAAATAAAATTAATACTAATTATTAATTTTAATTTCTATAATCATACCTATTCTTTCTTCTTCGGATTTTTTATCTCAGTGGTGGCTATATATCTATAGCATACTCATTTTTAGGCAATCTCAATTGTCAAATGATTTACCCAGGTGTAAAGACTTCCTAGTTTTCCCTTCATTATTTTGCAGGCTTGTTTCAAGCACTTACCCTAATCCACTTCTTACCTCTGGTAAAGTAGAAATGTTATTGTTCTCTAAATTTAATTCTTCAAGTGCACTGCATTTTGCCAGTGATCTGGGTATTGCTGACAGTCTGTTGTATCTCAGACCAAGGCGATTTAAACTGGACAGATTTCCTGTGAACACAAAATAAAAGAAGTTACTTTTTAAAAATATGATGAGCCTCTTGCTGTCCTAGGCTATCAACCAAATATTTATGAATGACTGTGAAACACTATTTCAGCACGATCCTTAATTTCCAGTACCAAGGACCAGCACACTACAGTCTATCCATTAGGAGGAAATGGAAACCATTTCTGTGTCCACCTGTTAGAGGAATAATGAAATACACGGCTATAAGTCGATTTTAAAAATGAATTATTAGAAAGTACTGGCATACTTTAATAACAAATTAACCTTTAGATAAGGCTTAATTAAATAACATCAAGTAGTGTATATATTAAATTTAGACAGTTATCCCATCTGTATCTATGTGATGATGATCCAACATGGAACAAGTGGCTACATATAAAAAATGTACATGTAATTTTGAAGGAGAAATTTCCAAAATTCTAAAATAGTTTTCTTTAAAATATATGATGCACATTTTATGAGATGATAAAGGTCCAATGTTTTCCATGAGTTTAAATATAAACATTCCAAAATTTTCTGAAAAGTTGACCTGATGGTAAAAAAATTTCTCAAAATTATTTTAAAAATTTACAAGGAAATGTGGAAATTATAGTCTCTCTAAGCATATATTATCTAAGCATATACAAGCTTGAGCACAAATTAGCCACTACTGAATACATAAAAAAGGAGAGCAGAAAAACAGGCATTTTCCAGTTTTATTGCCAAGACTACATACATGGCAAGTTACAGGTAAGTTACATGGATGAATATGATATCTGCTGTCATAAAAGATTTAAATCAAATTTAACTTCCCAAACAAAATACACTAGAAAATAAGTACACTTTGACAACCCTCCAAAATAAATAAATAAATGAACAGTAATGAGAATATAGTATTCCTGTGTCCTGACTGATTAATTTCTTTTCTGACTTCAAATTACAACTGAGCTATAACATTTTTAGATGGCCCAGGTTTAAATGTCAAATTAGCCTCTGATTTAAAATTAAACAATATTACCAGTGTTAGAAACTATGGAAGTGGATGCCTGTGTCACACATAACTTTTTGGAGACAATATTTTGATGCCTTTCAACTTTCAGCAACCTTCTTTGATGTTTATCTATTTCTTTCTTTTTGCTTTATCTCTTTTTCAAAAAGTTGTTGCATGTGTAACTTTCTTTCTTAGATGCAATGTTACTACAATACTTACAGAAAACATTCATTATCCTGTAGCATAAGTTAAACCCTAGGAGGGGGTTTGAAACTGCAGGAGGGCTGTCACTATGCCTCATAACCCCCATCTAGTTATCACTCGTCCGCATATTCCTCTGTTGCTAAAGAAATCAGTGATTGGAGTTATAGGAAATGACCAAATGGAGTTAATTTTTACCCTTTACATTTTCAAGGTAAGAATTAGTCCTTTACAATGAATATACTCTGATAATTCTATACCATAAGTCTAGCCAACTATAATGTTAAAAAAGAAAGAAAAATAAAAACTTAGCTACCATTTTAATTCCCGTAATTAGAACTATTCCAAAGGTATGCTGTGCTCATTTATATTACTTTCTCATAATAGTGTTTGGAAACTGGGCCAAGAGTTTGGTGGTTCTGATTAAGAGTCCAATAAGCAGAAAACGGAATACAAAAGCAATAAAAACTACCACTTAGCGAAGACAACTTAATTTTGTCTTTAAAGTGCTTTCTAAGTTAACCAAGGATGCTTCACTAGTGCCTTCCTGATGACATTCTAATGGGATGTGTCAATTTTGGAGGGAAAAATGAAAACAAGCAGAGGATTAGGTAACTTTCCAAAGCTCCAGAGAATTCAGAGATTAGAAATAAGGGCAAGAAAAAAATTTACTATTGCTATCATGCTATCACTGCACTATGACATTGAATATGATAGACATGTTACTTAAAAGTTGGGTTGGCAGAAAATAATGTGCTAACTATATTAATTATAGTCCTATTTCTAATGGCCATAAATCAGGACAACCTATATGTTCAAGAATAGATTAATGATTATTTAAATTGGAGACATCACAGGTGTAATAGAAAAAACAAAAGATTTTGTATTATCTATGTGGGCCTGGACAAATTACTCATCCATCAAGTGGGGATAATGCCAAATACCTGACAAGGTTGCTCTAAGGGTTAAATACGTGGAAGATATTAGCACAATGGCTTACACGGGACAGATACATAAAACATGATTTTATTCTATGGTATGTCTATATTCTGCTATATTCTGTACCTACTAAGATTATGTTACAAAAATTTTTAAGAGGAGAAAGACTAAGTTATAATGCTAAGTGAAAACAGCAGGATAAAATTGTACATTTTGCATGACCTCCACAGTGTAAAAAATACATGCATGCAAAAAGACTGGAAAGAAAACACATCAAAACTAACAGTTATCAATGCATGGAAGAATTATGGAGGATTAAAATATTTTTCTTTGAACTTGTTTTTTCCTGATTTTCTGTAGTTTTATAATTTTAAAACTTCCTTTTGATAAAGAAAAATCTAATTCTAAAGTTACTTTAATTTTAAAAATTGTGGTATCTTTCTACCATCCCTTCTTTCGAATGAATGTTTTACATCACGAAGATGTTTATTTACTAATGTAGAGGTAACGTGTTTGGACACTCTACATGGTGAGGCTCATCTTTTCCATACAGTGAGTATATCAGCTAAATTGTGGGGAAAACGGAGCATGCTGGTTTGAAGTTTTAGATAGCCATCCTGAGGAAAAAAGGTAAGAGATTAGAAAGATACCCAAGAAGCAGCAATAAGAGCCATTGGAGTCAGTTCTCCTTCCATCACCATATATTTGATCCCCCTTACCTTCATTGTACACCTGAAATCTATGTAATTTTACTAACAACTGTCACCCCAATAAATTTAATAAAATAAAACAAAATTTAAAAAAAAAAAAAAAAAGAGCCATTGGAGAGTAATCCCCATGGACTTTGGCATAAAATATGCGAAGTGACTTGTCGAAGTCACCCACCAGTTAGTGGTAGAGCTACAATCAAGCTCAGTTGGCTCCTTATCAAGTAATTGTTTTTCAAGATCTTCATTGACTTTGCCCCAGTTAGCTTGTTTTATTCTGACACGGAAGAAAAATCTGTTTATTCTTACTTCCATGCTGTTTGACTGTCCATGCTGTTGTGCTCATGGAATACATTTTTATTCCATACTAAGTCCAACACATTTGTTCGTGAAGCTCTCCCTGGCCACTCTATCAAAATCTTATTAGTCTCCCTGTAATCTGGACTCATGGCAGCATACTGTCTTCACCACAAATTGGCATTTAATTGTATTTGCTCTTATGTTATTAGTCATTGCATGGATTAGTTAGCTCCCCAACAAACTGAAAACTCTTTTTCTACGTATTTCTATCTCCCCATAGAATCTGCTTTAGTGCTAAGCACACAGCAGACATTTATTCATACTTTCTTAATAATTATAGAAGCTAAAACATTTCCGTATTTGTCCTCCTTTCTAAAATGGCATGTCTATGAAACACAGACTTTACTAAATATGATTTTAAAATATACATCAGATTTGCCAGGTCTATCTGAATACAAATTAATTCTTCTACAAATATTTGCAATAATTTTATTCTAAGATATCCAATTCCTAAGGAGCCCATTTTTAGATATCAGCTGTAAACAAAGAACTAACAATTCAAACTCTCTGCATTCATCCACCCCACCAAATAATTTTTAAATTACAAAATACATGAATGCATCTTACTCTCTTCCCAGATAACCATGGTTTGTAGTCTAATATATACAGAGACCTTTTTCTAAGCTTTTACTTACACATACAAATACAGGGATTTTTTTTTCATGTGTGTGTGTGTTTTCATATAAATGGGATTATTCTATATGCTCCCCCCTCCCATATAACAGGTCGTAGTAAAGACTGATAAATGATAAACCTCATTTTATTTAACCTTTGTAAAGTATTCTATGATGTGTTTGAACCATTATCTCTTCAATCATTTCCCAATTTGACGGCATTTCTAATTTTTAAAAAGGTATTCTGTAATGAACAACCTTACACATATATCTTTGTACACATGTAAAAGCATTTCTGATGTATCAGAAGATAGATATTTTAAATCTTGATAGCTAGTACAAGATTATATCAATTTCATCCCCACCAAAAGTAAAGGACAGTGCCCATTTACTCACATCCTTTCAAAATGGGGATGGAGGAAAGATATCATTATTTGATTTCTTGCCTATCCCATGCCCACGGCCACTATAGCTATACCAAGGCTGGTAAAAGTGGTAAAAGTGGAAATCTTCCTACAAGCAGTGATAATGTCTGACTATAAAGAACTTTAAAATGTTTTGAACAAATTTTAATTTGCTGTGCATGAAGCTGAAGATAAAAGAGGCAGTCAACCTTAAAAAAAACTGGAAGTAAATTAGACCAACCCTTTCTCTCCTTCACACCACTGCGTTCCCTATGGAAGAAAGCTGTTACACTGTAACAAAATGGCTGAAGCATTCACCAAGGGGTCTTTAAAATCTGCCAGAGGAGGAAAGGGCTTGTTAATAGTGGAAAGTCCCCATAATTTTGCTCCATCAACTGACATGCCTCTTTCAATCACTGTTTACAGTAGAACAGTAGACAAATATAATATTTTAACCATTTTTTATTCTCACTGAAACTTAAAAGCTTTCTCTGCTAACAAAGATTAGTATGGTAACCAAATTCTAAATGCTTATCAACTCAAAAGCACAGTCAATAGAACCAGATTCCTGAAACTTCTCTCCCAAAGACAAAATAACTTTTAATTTCTCACTTTTAAAATCAGGTTCCTAGAATTTAAAAATTACAAAATGAAAAGGATGGTGAAATTGCCAAGTCACATTAAGTAGTACAGAATCAGTGATTATTTAAATACAAAGGATGCTTTAAACTTTCTTAAACTTTTTCTTTTTTCCGTGTGTGAGAGAGAGAGTGTGTGTGTTAGAAGAGGCTGAACTTTAAAAACTGTAATGTATGAATATGTTATTCTGATGAAGACCTCACATTTGCAAAGCCTTTATTACTTTCTTGAGAGTATGGCATGTTCAAAGAGTCATCCACACTTTGACAAAATCTATTACTCTCAGACAAAATAAAAGAGGTGAAAAGAATTAAGGATAAAATATCAAAACTCTCTTATGTCAGAAAAAAACTTGACATCAGAAGTCTGGCATTTACTGTGATTCACCCCTGCAGTGGTTTCAACCTCTAACCTCTTTCAATGAGCGGTTTTAACCACAAAATAAACTGCAACCTCGAAATCAAGCCATAGCTTGCTTCAATGTTGAGCCATTGCTACTGAGAAATAAAATCAATGTTGCTGAGATTCTGTGTATAAATGTAGGCTGATCATTGCCAATCACTGGCATTTAGCTTTTAAGTGCTTAATTTTGCCGGCAAGTTGTTCTGTGCTCCACTTGACAGCTTGCTTTTTTATGCTGTCAGATTTTTAAAATATGGCAACACCAAATGGCTATGAATTAAACTTAGATACTTTCAATTTCAGCAAATATAATCAGCATCTTTAGGTTAATTCAGTACAACTTTTCAGTAAGACTCTAACTCAAATAGCCTTAATCTTACATTAACAAAGCAGCAAAAAGTCAGTAGAAAAGACACACAGTTCTTATGATGAAATATAAAAGGTACAATGTTTTTCAACATTAAACTAAAAAACTGAAAGCACACTGTAAAGCAAGCAACACAAAAATTCTTAAATGTCGAAAACCCAAAAGAATTCCACTATTAAAAGGAAAACTGGTAAAGTTGCTATATGTAAGCTGCACTGTAATTACCTAAAATCTAACTACTAAAACTCTACTTGTTGATAAAACCACAATTACTATAACATTTCTTCAGAGCCCAGTGCAACAAAAAGACCTCTGTGAATTGTTCTGTGCTCCAGCCTTGAAGGCAAGGTCTTGTTGCATACTTTTCTCTTTATCTCATTTTGAGGAAATAGAAAGTAAAATATATTTTCCTACTTCAGACACCCTCCCTCTACCTCACCCCCATCCCCCATTTCATAAAACCACCAGAGATCTCAGAAGGCGTAAGGTATCATCAGGTTCACAGTTAGAAACAAAATGACTATTGTAATGAAGCTTAATATTTTCTTTAGTTCATAACTGATCTTGAATTAGGAAATATTTACATGAAAGAGAATACACTTTTTGGTCTTCCACGGGACCTATTAATGGTTAAATCAGAGAAACTATAAATACGTGCTTAAGCACTCTCACTTAACTGCAACCAGCTAGCTGCCCTGGCCCCTCCCCATTTCCTTCTGCCTCTTCTCCACATCCTCTGAGCTGTCAGTGATCCAGGCACAGCTCAGCCTGGAAGTAAAGGGCAGTGATTAGTGCCAAGAAATGACAACTACTCTAAGGGTGTTCACGTTAAATAAAAAAAGGGGTAAACATCTCGGTCTACGCATTTAAAAAAAGAAAAGGAAACGAAGTGCTTTGGGGGACAGTGACTGTAAGGTGACAGAAGATTTGACTTTGAACTGTAAGTGTAGGGCAAATTTCTTTAGACCAGGGAAAATAGAGTAGAGCAGCTGCTGCAGAACTAGCATCAATTCTCCAGGACAGGTGTTGGTTTTTTGTTTGTTTTTCATCTTAAGTTATACTTTTCAAGAAGCAGACTAGGAAAAAGAGAGAAAGTATCAGGAAACCTATGTTCTAATGAAGTGTGCCACTATCTGTTTTGGGTGAATTGCTCTTCTCCAATAAATAAGAAAGAGAATCTCAAAGGTCATTTAAAACTATTGAGATTTGTAACAGACCAAAACCCAAATGTTCAAATTTCTCACCAAATCTCAACCTTGTGCTATACAATCAAAGTACTGGGGATAAGAGGGATGGAAAAAGTCAAAAGAATTGTTTTAACAAGCATAGTATATGATAAATGACTACAATAATATAAAAAATTTAAATAAACATTACTTATTTATTTTGCCATTATACTGTTTCCCCCAAAATAAGACCTAAACGAACAATCAGCTCTAACGCATCTTTTGGAGCAAAAATTAATATAAGGCCCGGTCTTATTTGACCAGGTCTTATATTAATTTTTGCTCCAAAAGATGTGTTAGAGCTGATGGTCTGGCTAGGTCTTATTTTCGGGGAAACACGGTATTAGGTTGGTGCAAAAGCAATTGTGGTTTTTGCAATTTTTTAACCTTTTACACCGCAATTACTTTTGCACCAAGCTAATACTTGAAATAACAGCTGCACTTTATCTGTTGGCAACTTTCAAAGCATATGAAAAGAAATATTAAAAAATTCCATATTGTTAATACTCCAGTTCGCATTGCTTTATTCCCCCCTCTCCCCCCGCCCTGGTTCAAGCCATTGTCTCTCAGTCTAGTTGTGAAGGACACAGCTCCCTGGCCCATGCTAGTGTTATGAGCCTTGCACACTCCCCCCTCCCACCCCCCTGCAGTCAGTCAGCCGCTCACAGCAGCACAGGGTAGCCTGAGGCAGCAGGCTGCTGCAGCAGCTCGCATCGACCTCCAGCTGCTCACATCAGCCCAGCTCAGCTGTTGTTCACAATCTTAGCTGTAGAGGGCGCAGCTCACTGGCCCATGTGGGAACCCAACTGTCAACCTCCGCGTTAGGAGCATGGCGCTCCAACCACCTGAGCTACCGGGCGGGACCCGTCATTGCTTTCTAATACATACTTGTAATCTGACCGTATAGAATGTGCTAGAAGTGAGGCACTTTTGTTATTCTGATATAACATCTTACAAGAGATTTATAATGAAGTAAAATGTTTATATATTAATAAACACACTTAAAATACACAAGAATTACTTCTGATGGAACAGAGAAATGTAAAATTAAGAAAGCCAGGAGGGAGAAGGATACATGGAGAAGTTATCCTTTGTCAGAGGAAGTGAATCCAAAGGACCCTAGTCCTACTTACTAACAGCAAGATTTTATCATCCACCACCACCTATGCTTTCTCTGTTTGCTAGGACTATTGCTTTTAGTGCATTAATTGCATCCCTCTTTGATTGTTATTTAACAGAGATACAAACACATTCATAAAATATTAAATAACAAAATATTGTTATACTATTTGAAAGTAAGAAAAGGGCTGATTGATAACCATGTCCTATATATCCATTTGATCTGTTGAAAGAGTAGAGGAAATATGTGGATACTTAGGAGAAAAGAGCTCTAAGCAAAGCGACCAGAAAGAACAAAGGCTCGGAGGCTAGAACTTGCCTAACACACTCACAGAACAATCAAGTATCTAGGATCTATAGTATCCTAAGAAATACAAAGTGACTAAGAATCAATGAGAGGGATAAGAAAATTTTACATTTCAAGCATCTTTAATTTCAGTTCCTCTGCCTGATTTGCAGTAGAGCAAACAACCCTTATTTTTCTTTTTAAGATTGAGCAAGACTTTAATTTTATAAACGTAAGTTGCTTTTATAATGTGCTTTTATGTGACATTCCACTGAAAAGTGACCATGGTAAGATTACATATTATTCTTTCCTTTCTCCTTTATTGTTCCAATTAGTTGGTTGTTCAAAATAAACAAACTTACAACACAAACTAAAATGTAATTCAAGAAAACTATACTGAAATAAAAACTAAACCTGTATGTTGAAATGGCTCAGAGTATCTCAGGAAAATGGACCCTGAAAGATCAACACTGAGAAATACAATAGAGTTCCTAAACTTAAAAAAAAAAAAAAATAGCCAGGCAAAAGATTAAGTCACTTACAATGGGAAAAAATTGGACTGGCCTCCTACTTTTGTACATTCAATTCCAGAAGACAGAACTACCTGTTAGTTCTACTAAGATGTTCAAGGAAAGGAAGTTGGACCCAATGACTTTCATATCCATCCAAACTGTTCTTCAAGCATAAAGGTTACAAAAACTAGGGAACTACTTTTCATGAACCATTTCCCAGAAAACTACTACAAGACTGACTTCAGCCAACCAAGAGATTGGGGCAACTATGGCAACAGAACTGTTGATGAACATGAAAACTAAAACAAAAATAGAGATTAGTGTAGCAAGACATACCATAAATGTTACATGTCCTGACAGTGTAACTAACAAAAATTAAGAGGAAAAGAGACAAAAAAGAACAGACATGTAGAAGAATTCATTGATTGCCTCATCTATGTCACTCCACTCAACAAAAGTAGAATACACATCCAGTTGCACATGGAATACTAATCAAGATAGACCATATACTGAGCCATAAGTTTCAATAAATTTAAATGATTCAAGGCACATAAAGTATTTTCTCAACAACAATGAAATTAAATTAGAAATCAATAACAGAAAGACCCTTGAAAAACTGTGAGATATTGGGAACTAAATAACATGCTTCTAAATAAACCATAGCTCATAGAAGAAACAGAAAGGTATATTAGAAAGTATTTTGAACAAATCAAAACAGGAAAACACAACATATCATAATTTGTGGGATGCTGCTAAAGTCATACATAAGGGTAAATTTATAGCACTAAATGCCTATATGAGAAGGTCTGAAATCAATGAACTCAAGTTTCCATCATAAGAAACTAGAAAAAGAACAAATAAAACTCAAAGTAAGCCAATGAAAGAAAATAATAAAGGTCAAGATTGACTACAAGATTGACTACAAGTGGAAATCAATGAAATAAAAATCAGAGAAGCAATAGAGATAATCAATAAAATTGATACACCTCTAACCAATTGGGAAAAAAGGGGAGAAGATCTAAGTTACCCATATCAGGAATGAGAAAAGTGGCATTACTATAGATTTATAGATATTCAAACAATAGGGGAATATTATAAACAATTTATGCCTATTAAATGTGACAAGTTAAATGAAATGGACATATTGTTACATAATATTTATTATTATTATACATGAAAGACACAAATGATCAAGTTTGCTCAAGAAAAAAGTGATAACCTAAATAGCCCTATATCTATTAAACAAATTGAAGTTGTTTTTAAAAACATTGCTACAAAAAAAAATCTTGAGGGCTGGCCCGGTGGCTCAGGCGGTTAGAGCTCCATGCTCTTAACTCCGAAGGCTGCTGGTTCGATTCCCACATGGGCCAGTGGGCTCTCAACCACAAGGTTGCCAGTTCAATTCCTCGAGTCCCTCAAGGGATGGTAGGCAGCGTCCCCTGCAACTAAGATTGAACACGGCACCTCGAGCTGAGCTGCCGCTGAGCTCCCGGATGGCTCAGTTGGTTGGAGCGCGTCCTCTCAACCACAAGGTTGCCTATTTCGACTCCCTCAAGGGATGGTGGGCTGTGCCCCCTGCAACTAGCAACGGCAACTGGACCTGGAGCTGGGCTGTGCCCTCCACAACTAAGACTGAAAGAACAACAACTTAACTTGGAAAAAATTCCTGAAAGTACACACTGTTCCCCAATAAAGTCCTGTGCCCCTCCCCCAATAAAATCTTTTTTAAAAAAAATCTTGACCCAGGTGGCTTCACTAATGAATTTCACCAAATATTAATGAAGAAATAATGCCAATTTTATACAAACTGTTCCAAAACTTGAAAAGACAGGAACACTTCCCAACTTATAATATGTGGACAACATTACCTTGAAACTGAAACTATACAAAGAGATTTTACAACAAGCAAAACAAGTAAATTTAATTTTTAAGACTTCTACCAGAATGTATATTTTTTCATTATTTCTTGGTAAGCAATTTCAATCTTATCTGTTTTTTTGTCAAGTTCTGGGTTTTTGTCAAGTTCGGGCAAATATTATAAAATTATATTTTATTAGGTTCTTTGCTGTATTACCTCTATTCTCTTTCTACAACTTCTTGTCCTGTCTCCCACGACTTTTTTTCCCACTTTTTTTGTATTTTTCTGTCTTTTTGTTCTAGATTCTAGGCAATTTTTTCCACTTATCTTACACATTACTATTTTGATCTTTGCATGTGTTCATATTATACAGTATTTTCCATTAAATTTATTTGGCAAAGTATTCTAAGAAATATATTTTTTGTTTCCTTTTTCTATCAGCCTAATCATCTTTTTCAAATGCAGTATATAACTTTTCTATGCTAGTTTTCTTCTAGGGTCACAGCTCTTTGTTTTTCTTGGGTCATTTCAATAGACTTTAAAGAGTGAAAAGCAAGAAGTAATTGTGTTCAGTCCCCACTGGACCAGGAACCTGATTCTTTTATATACAAAGGAAATTTGGTCGAATATTTACTATAAATATTAACAGAACAATTCACTGTGTGTTATAGACTATTGTGCCTTTCAGAGATGAACCTAATCAAATTACTAGTTAACTAGAATACTTAGTCTGTTGTCACTACAAATAGTAATGTGATTTAAAGAGCTCTGGGCCAAGAATCAAGAATATATACGTTCTCAGATTGCTTTTATGTAAAGAAACAGTTGTCCTGTAGCCTAAGACAGTCTATTATAACTTATTAAAAAATTCCTTAACAATTGCTTCTGCTTCAAGTAACGGTAGACTAGGCAGGTAATTCAAGCAAACCCTCCCATTGAAAAATACTAAAAACACTTCTAAAACAAAAATCAGAGAGGTAACAAGATAATGACTAATTACCAGGCCAGAAACCAGCTGGGAACCCAGAGACAAGCAAAAACACTGGAGAGGATTTTATCCTGAGAGCACTTCCCTAACTAGAAGCTGAAGCTGAAAGGCTAAAGCATGTTTCTGCCCGGTCAAAACCTAGAACCTGCCAAGGGTGTGGAGTCTCCTAACAGATATCAACTGGGACCCTCCAGGGCTGCCCCATAGTACTAAGTGTGAACTGGAAATAAAATAGCCCTACAATTAGTCTGCAGCCTGCCTTTAAATCAGCTGGGAGATCAGAAAAATCTCAAGCCTTAGAACATAAATGGATTAAAGTCGTCCTCTAGGTACTGACAGAAGGAAACAAAAATCCTTCTGGAGAAAAATATCAACATTGGCCTTAGATGATTTAATAATATAACCTCATAAATATTCATTAGTGAAATTATATAAATTAAGTATGGGTGTAATTTTTCTAAATAAACATTATAGTAGTCTTTTACCACATCAATAACTAAAAAGGTGTCCCCATTTTCTAAATTCCAATAAATTGTATAAATGTATGGGCATTGAGAGAAATAAACAAGACTATATAAATATAGGGCATATTAAAGTAAGAGCAATTCAACTTTTTGCAGTTTGGCTAAGTCTTTGAAACACATTTTACACTTAAAAACATCTCATCTCTTAGTCCCTCAATATTGCAGATGAACACACATTAAACTATATTGGCCATTGTTTTAAAAACTAAACAGCTATGGTTTTATTTTTCAGTGTGGTCTACTTTAGCAAAGAAGGGACCTTTACCATAGCATGCAGCTTTCTGAAATAAGCAAAAACAAAAAATGCACCCATTCTGCAATTCAAGCACAGCGCTATAGAATATATACATATGACTTAATGTTCTATCTTCTTTATGATCCAGTTGAGCTCATTTCCTAAAACCTAATTATTTTCTTTGCCAGTAAATGGAAATAGTAATTTTAAAATGCAATCTTTTAGAAGTTTTACTACTTTGACAATATTGAATTTTCATCTTTTCATTTTTATTATGAAAATGAATCCAAAAAGTCTTCGAATGTCCAAATAGCTGCAAATGATTATCAACCCTTTTCCCCTCTCATACCTATAGTATCTGGGAGGTCTAGCAGTTCATTGTGCTGCAAGTCAAGGTTGGTTATCTGTGTGCAGTTTCCAATCTCCTTTGGAAGGTGTTCAAGTTGATTGTGAGCTACATCCAGCGTAATGAGGTTACATAATTCACCTGTAAATTGATCAACATAAAAATTTAGTAAGAATTATTAAAGAATATATTAAATAATACTAAAAAACAAAACTTCATTTTCTATATCATAGTTACACTTTCTTTCTGAAAATGTTAAAGTGAAACACAAAATCTGAAACTGTTATTTGAAAATATCTTACAAATACCAAATCATTGTTATACACCTGAAACTAATATACTGCAACTCAATCATACCTCAATTAAAAACAAAATGACATCTGTAAAATGTTGTTTGTAAATGATTACTAACCAATATTATATATCTATACATATATACATATTTTAAAGTAACCAATTCAACCACATTTACATTTGTATATTCCATACTTTGAAAAGAGCTAATTTTTTAACCAAATTCAACACAATAATATCAGCTACATCTTGAGTTCAATTTGAGAGTCATCATCTATCTCAAAATATATATGCTCTCAAATAGGCATATTCTGATGTTATATAAATATGTAAATTGAGATTTATAAATCTAAAACTGCTTCTCAATTTAATAGTACTCTAAGAGGATAGAAAATAAGGTATGTTTCTTCTTCTCATTCTGGTTGAAAGGGCTGTACTGACAACTTAGATTATTCTTAATGTTACTGTCTTCGAAAACTTTCCCTTATAATAGACATATTGATTCACTCATGATTTTCCTTTGCTTTTTAAAGCAAAGGCTAGAGATACTGAAAAAAGTAAGATGAACAAATAAAACTCTGGAAAATGGGTGTGGGGCACATTATTAAGTCAAAAACAAACATAGGCGAAAAAGAGATAATAGAAAAACTGGATTTCATCAAAATTAAAAACTTATGTGCATCAAAGGACACTATCAAGAAAGTGAAGAGCAACCCACAGAAGGGGAGATAACATATGCAAATCATATATCTGCCAAGGGATTAATATCCAGAATATATAAAGAATTCCTACAATTCAACAACAACAAAGAAACCACCCATATTAAAAGTGGGCACAGAAGATGAGCAGACATTCCTCCAAAGATATACAAATGGTCAACAGGCACATGAAAATATGCTCAGCATCACTAATCATTAGGGAAATGCACATCAAAACCAGAATGAGATTCTACCAGAATGAGATACACTCATTAGGATGGCTACAATTAAAAAATAGAAAATAACAAATGTTGACAAAGATGTGGAGAAATTGGAACCTTTGTGCTTTACCTCCAGGAGCCCCACCCAGATTCTCAGGGTGAATGAAGGTAAGAGAAAAATTCCCTCCTGTTTCACCTAGGCATATCATATTCAAATTGCAGAAAATCAAAGACAAAGAAAACTTTGAAAAAAGCCTGAGGAATAAAAAACACCTTACCAATAGAGAAACAAGGATAAGAATTACATTAGACTTCTCTTCAGAAACCATGTAAGCAATAAGAGAATGGAATGAAATATTTAAAATGTTGAGAGAGAAAAAAACAATAAAATTATCCTTCAAAAGTAAGGGAGAAACAAAAATTTTCTGAGAAAAAAACTAAGAAATTTGTCACAGTAGACCTTTCTTGCAAGAAATATTAAAAGAAGTTTTCAGAAAGAAGGAAAATGATGTAGGTTGAAAACTTGAATTTACATTAAAAAAAAGGAAGAGCATTAGAGAAGGAATTAATTTTTTTTATTTTCTTACTCTTAATTGATCTAATAGGTAACAGTTTGTTCAAAGTATTAATAGCAACAATATATTGGGTGATTTTAGACTAAGTAAGGATAAGTGAATGTCAGCCATGTTATAAGGAACAGGAGGGCGGCCTGGGAATATTGTGTTATACGGCGGCCACATTACCCATGGAGTGGTCGTGTTATGTAAAAATAAACTTATATAAGCTGTAAATACATACTGCAAAACTCCAGGGCAACCACAGAAATACATACAAACAAAAAGAATTAAAAGAAGTATAAATGATATACTTAGGAGAAAATGGAATAATATAAAATGCTCAATTATAACTAGATAAGGCAGAAAAATGGTGAAAGACAAAAAAAGAAATAAAAAACAAGTTCAACTAATAGAAAACAGTTACAAATATAGTTGATATTAATCCAACTAAATCAATAAACACTTTAAATGTGAATAACCTAAATTCACCAAATAAAAGACAGAGACTGCAGAGTGGATAAAAAAACAAGATGCAACTCATGTTGTCTTCAAAATACCCACTTTAAATACAGATACAGGTAGATAAAAGTAAAGGGATGGAGAAAGACATACAATGCTAAAATCAATCAAAAGAAAGCTGGAGTAGCGATTATTAAATTTCAGATAACGTCTACTTCAAGGAAAATTACCAAGGATAATAGAAAGCATTACACATGCTACATGGAAGGATTTTCCACAACATAATGCTTCAAGTGTATGCACCTGCTTATTTCCTCCATATCTAGTAAAGTGCTTACTTAGTACATAGCAACACCTTAACTGAAAGAATAAGTGAAGATAACTGGAGAAAATTAAGTTTGGATTCTAGTACTCTTCATGCCAGAATAAAACATTTTTTTAATTTATCATCTTTTCCAATACATACTTGAAGTGGTTTTATTTCCCACTAAAGTAACTTCCAATACTCTAAAGGAAGATGCATACATCCAAAAGTATATAGAGTCCAAGCAAATAAAGCAAGTTGGAAGGAGACGATGGTTAACTTTAACCCATACAGAACAGCTGTGAGTTAACTCAGGTCAATTACTGCTCCATTCAGAACTTCTCAAGCTCAGCACTATGACATCTAAGGTCTAATTCCATTTGAAAATTTTACTTGCCTTTTGTCTTGTCTTTAGAGGAGGCAAACACTGCAGGCTGTAGCCAAGACTTTTAAAGCATGACCTTACCCTTCATCCAGACAATGAAGAGTGCTGGACATATCCCTTCTCAAAAGTGACAACACTAACTAATCTCATATTGGAATTCTTCCTGCTGTTTCTCTAAGCAACACAGTCTCCCAGGTTATGCTAACATATTAAATTCATTTCATTTTGTAATACAGAAAGGCAGTAATTCACATGCAGTGGGGCACATGGCCTGTGACATCCAGAAGTTAGTTGGGATGTAAAATTTAACATTCATGAAACAACAGAAAGGCAATTTTAGAAGGAGAAAAGTTTTGTCCCCACCCCACCCCCGCTTCTGGAGGCTACAGGTAATTAAAATGCTTAAATAACCAAATTCCTGAGGATTATTTGGTACTTTCCCAAGTTTCCTATTTTTTCACATCTTATTTTAGAATAATCATTAACTTTTATTATGTAAAAATATTTTATATATGGCTTTATTCAGAATAGAGGCTTAATGAATATATGATTAAATAAATGACAAAACTAAATCTGTGGGGTTTAATCAATAACAAAGGAATATTATTTTCTTATACAAACATTTGAATATACTACCATGTTTCCCCGAAAATAAGCCCCAGTTAAAATCGTCAGCCAGATGGCCGCATTTAGTACGTTATGACAATGTTCCAGAAAAAAATGACATGACTGTATTTGAATAAATGTAATTGTTGTACATGAAAACATAAGACATCCCCTAAAAATATGCCCTAATGCATCTTTTGGAGCAAAAATTAATATAAGACCCGGTCTTATCTCAGGGGAAATACAGTATGTCCCTAAAACATAACAGAAGATAAATGATTGCTATAAGGGCATTAATTCAGTCAGACAAAAAAAATCTCGTGTGTGTTCTCTTTACCAGGCACAATACTAGGCACTAAAGACACAAAGAGACTACAATACACTAAATACTTATTCTCATGAAACTTAAAATTAGCAGTAAACTATATGTAATTTGAGGGAGGCTGGAGAGGGCTCTGCTTAGGAAATTTCACCATTAAAAGAGCCATTCCTTTGAATCTTCAAGGCCATTCATGGTCAAAATTCTTTAAGGTGACCATTTCATTCACTTATTCATTCAAGAAAAACTTATTGTGTACCTCCTGGAGATTAAGCAGTGAACAAAACAAAGTCTCTTTTCTCATGGAGCTTACATTCTAGAGCATGGAGTGGGGAATCAGAAAATAAGGAGACAGAGATAGGAAATAATAACTGCTGTAAACAAAAATAAAGCAGGGAGGGGCAGCCGGATAGCTCAGTTGATTAAATCACAAGCTTTTAACAAGTTTGCCGGTTAGATTCCCGCATGGGATGGTGGGCTGCGCCCTCTGCAACTAAAGATTGAAAACAGTGACTGGACTTGGAGCTGAGCTGCGCCCTCCACAACCAGATTGAAGGACAATGACTTGACTTGGAGTTAGTGGGCCCTGGAAAAACACAGTGGTCCCCAACATTCCCCAATAAAAAAAATAAAAAAAAATAAAAAATAAAAAAAAAAAACAGAAAAACAAAGCAGGGAGAAGAAATTGGAAATAAGTGTTGAGGTGGGAAACCATGTACATATTTGAACAGAAACACAGGGCATGGGAGGGGAAAAAGAGGAGAAGAAGGGGGGGAGGGAGGGGAAGGGAAGAGAGGGGAGGGGAGTCTTACATATCAGACTAAGGAATCTGGACCTTTTTGATCCAGTACTAAAGTACAATTTCAGCTTTTTGAACAAAGCATGATAATCAGAATACTGTTCTAAAAAGATTATTTTCTCATAGATTTGAAGGGATGGGTTGGAGAAGGCAGAACTAAGAAGCAGTCTATTAGCAAGCTCCTGCAATTAGCCCACATGAAATAACGAGGCCTACACTGACTCAATAGCAGCAGGATGAACAGACCCACTACAAGAGCTACTAAGAGAGGTGGAAAAAAAAGCGGTAAGAACAGTGATCTTCAAATTATATATGGTGAAGGTCCAGTTTGGGGGTTTTGTTTTTTTCCCCAATTTGTTGTGAACCAATATTTTGTAAAATACACAGTTGTATGCTTGGATGTTGCAGCAATGTCCAATTGTTATACAAGATTCTAAATGTTCACTTTCAATTTCTGTTAACATGTGGCAAACTGGTAACAAAAACTTGGTGGTCCATACCTGTCTGGTGAGCAGGCCACACACACCCTGACTATGACTAGAACAGAAGAAATCCTCTGATTCTAAGATCTTGAACCTGGGTTGACGGAGCAGATAATGATGCAATTAAGAGACAAGTGAAATCCAAAAGGAAGGAAAGTTTTTGGCAAGAAGTTGTATTTTGATCATGCTGAATTTGAGGTAAACTAACTAAGCGTTAATTAGGCAAAGAAAAAAAATAAAACAAACAGGTCTGAAGAAAATGTTATGATAGAACACTTTTGTCCTAAAGAGGGAGTTGGGGTTAATATCTGCCAAGAGGCAAATGTTGGGCTTCTGGCTAATGGTAATGGTGAGTACTGGATAAATTACTTAAACTCTGGATAAATTATTAAAAAACAACACTATAAAAGCAGGCAAAGAAACCAAAAGCAAGTTGAAACTGGAGGGAATTCAACTCTTGCAAAAAGAGAACTGTGGCAGGCAGACTTCTAAGTTGGCCCCAGTGACCTGCTCACATACAACTGTACACACTGTATAATGACCCTCCCCTTCACTGTGCGCTGAACTTACTGACTTGCTTCTAATGAAAAGAATATGGCAAAGGGGATGAGATGTCACATCTGCTATTAGGTTACTATTGTGACTTCCATCTTGCTAGTACTCTCTTTATTGCCTTCTCAGCTTGTAACTTGTGATCAAGCAAGCTGCCATGTCGCAGAGGACCACAGAACCAAGGGCAGTGTCCAGCCAACAACCAGCAAGGAATTAAAGCCCTAGGGGTAGCCGGTTAGCTCAGCTGGCTAGAACATGGTGCTAATAACACCAAAGTTGCTGGTTCGATCCCCGCATGGGCCACTGTGAGCTGCGCCCTTCTTAAAAAATAAAAATATATAAATAAATAAATATATATATATATATTTTTAAAGACATCAAAGCTCTTAGTGCAACAACCTGCTAGGAACTGAATCCTGACAACTACCACATGAGCTTGGGCGTGAATCCTTTCCCAGATAAGCCTTCAGATGACACCCCAGCCCTGGCCAGCGCCTCGGTCGAGACTTTGTAAGAAACCCTGATTCAGAAGACCCAGTTGAGCTGTGCCTGTTTCAGAATCAAAGAAACTGTAAAATAATAAATGAGTGTTGTTTCAAGAGCTACTTTTTTAGGGTAATGTTACACAACAGTAGATAACTCACATAGGAATCACACTGGGCGAGATCCACATTTGTAAGGCTTTTACCATGAAGTTACTTACAAATCTGCCTGTGGAAAATAAATCTCAAGTAGAAAGCCAGAGTTCTATTGGCCTGAGAAACCAGAGTATAAGGTCCAGAGTTATGACGGTGGCTAGAATTCAAGGTTGGATACTCTGGAAATGAGGAAAACTGGAAAGAATAGAATCCCAAAATCTGCATATACAACCCTCAAATTTTTGACTGACTCCAAAAATACACCTATGGGGGAGAAAACTGAAAGGAACCCAGGGGGAAAACAACAGCTGGAAGGCTAGAAGAGCCAAGCAGAAATTTTGACAGCCGCCAAGTGTTATGGGTAAGATTTTGGAATTTCAGTCCTGCCAAGTTAGAAGGGTCAGGAAACAAAATCCCAAAAGGGCCATAGCATAGAAATAGAGACCACATCTCAAGACTAAGGAATTTGCCCTACGTTTAAGGACATAACCAAATAGAACTACCCTAAGAGAGCTAAATCCAAGACTCTGTTAAGATCAAAGTGACTCAATAGCAATTTAGTTACCTACCAGAATAAAATTTAATACTTCAGAGGACAATAACAGAATCCACAGTCATGACAATATCATCCGCTTACACTATACAATCAAGAGTTACTACATTAACTTCCACTTTTGGCTATAATACAACTAGAAAATGGACAAAATACAGTAGTCCCTCCTTATCCAGAGGGGATATGTTCCAAGACCCCCTGAGGATGCCTGAAACCACAGATTGCACAGAACTCTATGTATACTATGTTTTTTCCTGTGCATACATTTCTATGATTAAGTCTAATTTATAAATTAGGCACAGTAAGAGATTAACAACAACTAATAGTAAAAAAGAACAATTATAATATACTGGAATAAAAATTATGTGAATGTGGTCTTTTTTTCGCTCTCTAAATATCTTATTGTATTATACTCATCTTTTACTTAAGGGAAACACTTTACAGCTTCTCTCTGGCATATCTGAATTGCCAGCATCACTACTCTTGCACTTTTGAGCCATTATTAAAATAAGGGTGATGTGAACACAAGCACTGCGATACCATGACAATCTATCCAATAACCAAGATGGCTATTCAGTGATGAATGCGAAGGGTAGAGTATACAACGTGGAGACACCGGAGAAACGGATGATTGATGTTCTGGGTGGAATGGAGTGGGAAGGCGTGAGATTTCATCATACTACTCAGAAAGGTACACAATTTAAAATTTATGAATTGTTTATTTCTGGAATCTTCCATTTAATATTTTTTGGCCAAAGGTAACTGAAACTGGGAAAATGAAATTGCAGATAAGAGAGAACTGCTTATATGAGAAAATAGTTTGCAGACAGGAGACAACAACCATACATGTGACTGTGATCCTGGATGTAAAGGAAACTATGAGCATTATGATTGCCCCAGGTTATTGCCTGGCCTGATCCAAGCCATAAAAAAAGCAAGGAAGGAATAGCAAGCAAAGGCCAACAGTTTCACTGAGTTGTGGTGAAAGATCTGAGTTTAGGAAGGGCCAAGTGGCTACTATATTTGGGACAAAATTTGAGAGAGAAGAGAAAAGCAAATAGATCTGTACAATCTGCAAAAAAAAGTTCCTTTCAGTCTTTGCCTAAGTACTGATCTGTATATAAGTGAAAAGAAATTACCAAAAGCTGAGCAAAGAACCAGCAAAGAGCAAGCAGTAACCCACACAATTCCCAGCAGTCACACAGGCTGGGAATAGCTTTGAGTTCCTACAAGGCAAAAAAAAAAGGCCTCATATTATCTCATATTATACAGTGCCATCAAGAAGAATCCTCAGAAAGGTATCAATTTAGTAGTGCGCTAAGTTAGATCTAGACTAAAGGCTGCTCTGGAACCACCATAACAAAGCTTAAAAGCCAGAATCAAACAAAAGGATCAAACTGACTTCAAGTAACCAAGTTCAGCACTATTTGAAAGAATACAACAAAATCTAAGACCCAACAATGTAAAAATTATGAAGACAGCCAATTAAAAATTATCAAGCATGCAAATAAACAGGAATGTAGCACCCACAACCATGAGAAAAATTATTCCATAAGCCAGACAGAAATAAAAGAGATGGAACTAGAAAAAAAAAAAAAAAAAGACATTGAAAAAGCTATTAAAAATGAGCTCCATGTTCAAGAAGGCAAAAAAAAAAAAAGAGGAACAAAAATCACATCCAAATGGAATGTATAGAGGTTAAAAACACAATATCTAAAATTAAAATTTCATTGCATGGGATTAACAATAGATTTAGACACTGAAGGAGAAATGATATATAGCAATAAAAAAAACTGCAATAGAAACAATCTAAAATAAACACACACCAAAAAAATGAATTGAACATCAATGACCGAAAACACACTATAATGTGGGACATATATGTATGACATGTAGAGATCCAGAAACTATAAAAGCAATAAAAGGGCCAAAAACGGAGAATTCTCAAGAAATGATGTCCAAAACCTTTCTACCTTTGATGAAAATCATAAACTCACAGATCCAAGAAATTCCGAGCAGAAGATACATGAAAAAAACCAAATAGAAGCACTTTGTAAACAAATAGCTAGAAACCAGGCACAAAGAAAAAAATATTTAAAATACACAGAGGAAAAAAAAAGACTTTACAAACACAGAAATAAAGATAATGACAACAGCAAAATTCTTGTCAGAAAACTAGGCAAGCCAAAAAAAAACAAAACAAACAAAAAAAACAATAGGAGACATATCTTTAAAACACTGAAAAGAGGAAAAAGCTGTGAAACTAGAATTCAACACCAAGAAAACAGCTTTCAGAAATTAAAACAAAATAAAGGCTTTCAGACAAACATAAGCCTAGAGAATTCATTATGGGAAGACCTGCACTACGATATATATTAAAGGAAGTTATTTGGGCAAAAGGAAAATATCAGATCTACACAAAGAATGAAAGTACTAGAAGTGGTAAATAGATGGGTAAATATCAAACATGTTTTTTTCTTTTTGTTTAAATCGCTTTCAAAGGTAACTGAAAAGGATGATGGCATGACAAAATGCACTGGAACCAACGTAAAAGAGTTCACAATAACCAAAGCAGGAACAATTTGAGCACTAAAATGATAAAAATAATATTGGATTGGAACCCATAGAATAGAATAAATGAATCCAGACTTATATAATTGAGCAATTGAATAAATAAATAAATGTGGGAGAAGGGACACCTCTTCCTTATACAAGAATCTCAATTAATAAATGCAGAAGGAATAAGGGAAATGAAAAGATCATCATTCATACACAAAGTAATTGTTTCAGGGAAGACACACAATGAATGCTAAAATTAGTAAGCAAGAGATTTAAGGAAAAACAAGATATTGGCATAGTGTAAAATCAATACTTCCCAAGATAATTAATTTTAAAAAGTTAACTTTAAAGTAGAGCAGCACAGGAAACACTATAACTAAGAGGTCAAAAACAAAATTACCAGTAATGAGACATACCAACATCATGTATCTTTCAATACGATTCGCTGGAAAAGGCACCACAATCACCTCTGTGGTATTCTTGCCCAAAACGCATAACCTCAAAGTAGTCATGAGAAATATCACGCAAACAAAAAAAATTAGTGATATATTACAGAATATCTGAGTAGTATTAAAAAGTACTAACATTATGAAAGAAAAGGAAAGACATTTAGTATTTCCACTGTCACAGGTTGAAGGAGACTACAGGCACATAACTATTAAACGTAATGTGAGATTCTGAAACAGAAAAAGGACATTAGTGGAAAAATGAGTGAAATCAGAATAAAATTTGTAGTTAACAGTATAGTCCCAATGTTAATTTATTGTTTTTGATCACTGCACAATGATTTTGTAGGATGTTAATATTAGGGCATATAAGAACACCCTGTACTGGTTTTGCAACTTTTCTATTAAGCCTAAAATTTGTTCAAAATGAAATGTTTAAAAAAGATAAAATTTAAAGCAAAACAAGAGCTATGTGTTGTTACAGGATTTATAATGTATGAAGTAAAAATGTGTGACAATAACTGCACAAAGCATGGGAGAAATAGAATGCTTAATTGTAAGGTCCTTAGGATGTACAAGGTGTAATCAAAAGATACGGTGAATGTTTAAATTAAAAACAAATTATTACAGTAAAAGACGTATTGCCATTAATCCCCCTAAAAATACTCCCCCCATCGCTTTGAACACACTTATCTCATTGTTCTTGCCACTTTCTGAGCAGTTCTGGAAGTCCTCTTTCATGAGTGTCTTTATTTCATCCTCTATCACAACACTGTCACATTTCGCTTCTGGTACCGCAATTTATATGAAATAAAAATATTATAGTGTGTCCTCATCACCTTATTCACCAGATTTGGTACTGTGGGACTTTTAGCTCTTCCCCAAAGTCAAAATGACCATGAAAGGTAAATGTTTTGAGTAGGTTCAGGACATCAAGGCAGCCATCAAAGCTCAACTAAAGACACTCACGAAAGAGGACTTCCAGAACTGTGTCAGAAAGTGGCAAGAACAATGAGATAAGTGTGTTCGAAGTGAGGGGGAGTATTTTGAGGGGGATTAATGGCAATGTGTCTTTTACTGTAATTGTTTTTTATTTAAACATTCACCGTACCTTTGGATCACACCACATATGTGAAGTTGTACAATATTACTTGAATGTAGACTGCTATGTACTGTAAATATTAGAGCAGACACTAAAAAAGTAACAAAGATATATAACTAATATATCAACAGTTGAGATAAATGCAATTTAGAAAAAATAATCCAAAAGAAGACATCAAATGAGGAGAAAAGGGCTAAGTAACAAATGGCTCAAATAGAAAATAAGTAGCCAGATGGTAGATTTAAGCCAAATCATATTAACACAGTAACTATATTAAATCAAAATGGTATAAACCCTTCAATTAAGGCAAAAACTATCAAGACAAGATAAAAACGCACCACACCTAACTATATGCTGCTTACAAAACACCATTATTTAAGTATAAAGACATAAAAAGGTGAAAACAAAAAGATGATAAAAAGATATACAATGCAAGCAAGCATCCACCAATCCATAAGAAAGATTGAGTGGCAGTAATTAGTATTAGGTAAAATAGAATTTAGAAAAAGCAATATTACTAGAATATTACTAGATATAAAGACAGACATTTCATAATACGTCACCTCATCAAAAAGAAAATTAAATGCTAAGTATATATACAACTAGTAACAAAGTTTCAAAATATAAGAAGCAAAAAATAATAGCACTAATGGAAGAAAGACAAATCTATCATAGTTGGATATTTCAACACTCACTTCTCACCAATTGACAGAAAATCGATAGGGGTCTAGAAAAAATGAACAACATTATCCATCAACTTGACCTTGCTCCAAAAACCAACACAATGCACATTGTTTTCAACCGCACATAGAACATTTACCAAGATAGACCATATTTTATAAATCAACAAAAAATATCTGAAAACATCTCTCAAATACTTGGAAATTGAACAATTTAGTTCTAAATAATCCACAGGTGAGAGAATAACACAAGATATTTAGAAAATATTTTGAACTGAACAATAATGAAAATAGAACACATCAAAATGTTTGTGCTGCTACAAAAATAGTGCTTCTGTGTTTCCCCCAAAATAAGACCTTGCCGGACAATCAGCTCTAATGTGTCTTTTGGAGCAAAAATTAATATAAGACCTGGTCTTATTTTACTATAATTCCAGGTATAATATAATATAATATAATATAATATAATATAATATAATATAATGTAATGTAATGTAATGTAATGTAATAATAATAATAATATAATATAATACTGGGTCTTATATTAATTTTTGCTCCAAAAGACGCATTAGAGCTGATTGTCCAGCTACGTCTTATTTTCTGGGAAACAACACGACTGTAGGGAGATTTAGAGCTATAAATGCTTATACAATTAATTGACCCTTTAACAACAACACTGGGGAGAAGGGGTGGTAAAGAGCGCCAACCCTTGCACAGTCAAAAAATGGATGTAAAACTTTTGCACACCCCTGCCACACACACGCGCGCGCGCGCACATACCTAAAACTTAACTACAGTTATCCCTGGAAATCCAGGACTCCGTGGATGCTGAAATCCCTACATAAAATGGCACAGAACAATACATACTCTGCCCTCCACATTCACGTATGGAAAATATTGTTTTGTATCCCTGTATGTGAAACCCGAGGATACAGAGAGCCAATTGTGTAGTTATTGGAAAAAATCTACACGTGAATGGATCCAAGCAGTTCAAACCCATGTTGTTCAAGGGCCAACTGCATAATGAAAAGAAAGTCTAAAATCAATCTAACAATTTAATTACGTAGACAAAGAAAAGCATATTAAACTTAAAGTAATAAGGAACTAAATATTAAAGAGTACAAAACAAAATAACAACAACAAAAAATATATGTCAGGGGGGAAAAAACACCAAAAGCAGTTTTTTTGAAAAGACAGATAAAATTGATACACCTCTAGCCAGACTGATCAAGCAAAGAAAGACCACCCATATTACCAATATCAAGAATGAAAGAGGGACACAATTACATATATTACAGGTATTAAAAGAATAATGAAGAATGTTATGAATGTTATACCAAAAAATTCGACAAATTTTATAAAACAGGCAAATGCTTTCTAATATATTCAAACTACCAAAATTCAATTGAGAAGAAACAGAAAACCCAAATAACCCTGTATTAACTAAATTACATTAGTAACTAAAACCATTCCTACAAAGAAACCCACAGTCTAGATTACATAACGGATAATTCTTCTAAACATTTGAGAAAATAATACTAATTCTACGCAAACTCTTCCAGAACATAAAAGAAGGACACTTCCCAACTCATACTACAATATGAAACTAGCATTACCCTAACAGCAAACTATTAAAAACAAAATTACAGATCAATATCCATGATGAATACAGATATGAAAATCCTTAACAAAATTTTAGTAAATTAAATCTAGCAACATATAAAAAGGCCCTATTACAACGTATTAATAGGCAAACACTGGTAAACAAATCACTTAGGTTGTTTGTTTAATAAGTTGTGACTTTCCCCTACACTATCATTTGACTCACATTAAGGATGCTTACATTTTAAAAAATAACTCCTATTCCTGAACTTAATGTTTTTCAAACATTCAAAGTTTAGCTCTATAAAAATCACATCAAATCTTACTAAAATACATTTATTTGTAAAACTACATATTAACAAGGGCTGGAAATACCTATGACACAACCTTGAAGAGATTTAGGGACTTGGGTCAGAATTTATACATTTAAATTTGCTTTATAGGCTTAATCTCCCTTTCATTGCAAGGAAGACTTCAGTAGCTCTTCTAAGCAACTGCTTCTGCAACTAAGCAACATGGACAAGAGTCCATGTTCCTTTGAATGGGTAGCATGCTGTCATCAGAGGACAGTAATCGCCCTCTTCCCCACACCTCAGCAGTACAGGAAGTCAACGGTATCCTATCAAATCCTCAGATGGCTCAAGTGCTATTTTCTCTGTTCTCCTATTGTTTCTTTTAACAGTAATAATAAACTTTTCCAGGTTTTTGCTGTTTAATGAAAGACATGACAATTTGATAACAATAAACTAAGTTAACAGTTCATTTCTAAGTCCCTCGGGTTTCATACTGAATCCCAGTCAAAAGGAGTTACTGATTAACAACTCGGAATGCCCTTTCCTGATTTCTTTTTCCTACCAAACTAAGTTACTCATTAACACTTGTACAAAATACTCAAATGAGATCATTAAATAATGTTACCTGGACCATGAAAGCAATTGTAACACCCTTGGCAGTCCTGGGAGAATTTCAAGAATTTTAGGGATTGAAGGTTACAATTTGAGTTAATACCGAAAAATGGGTAACAGTATTTGGCTTCATTAAATTTACTTGAAAACCTATTATTTATTGTCTACGTAGGAAATCAGTTTTTATTTCAATAAACGTTACTAAGCCAAATAGGTTAAAAAAAAAAAAAAAAAAAGCTAATTCTACTACTTTTTCATGTATCTGAATGCTGTGAGAGTTGTATTTTAAATGGGTAAAAATGACCTGGGTTCTTAAAAAGCACATACTTTAACATATCAGACCATTCCCCTTGAGGAATTCACGTGAAATTGTATACTATATAAATGATGTAGCATTTTATTGAATACACAATGTAGAAGAAAAGATTTTTTTAAAAACCCCTCTAACTTAGCTGTTTCATAAAGAATAAATAAGGGTAAAACTTGAAAGAGAACTCCTAAACTAGGCCATAATTTAATAAAGGAAAATAAATTGTAGGAATATTAGTATGAGACAAAGATGGAGTTTATTTCTGGTTTCAAAGAAGAACCACTTCCTTCCTAGAAGAATAAAATTCTTTAAAACTTCATTGTCCAGAGTCTCCTGAACTACACTGATCAACTATTCACACTGACTACCTGATGGCCCTCAGGGTAATCCACTGAGGCAAAAAAAATTGTTTTACAAAATCACATCTCTAACATGAAACTCAAAGAAACCAGTTTGGGAGGGAGAAAGTGGTTGTTTCCTGTTTTCCCTCTGAAAACATGATTTCTTGACTCTCTCGGTGTACAGTGAAGAGTCTCTTTCAAGATTACAAATGGTGAGAAGTATGGGAGAGAAGAACGGAACACTGATCTATAAAAGAAAGCAATAACTAAGATTTCTGTCTATCTATTTCACACAAAAAGACATGCCTTATACAAAAGGAGAAAAGTAAATAAATATTACCAAATGTAGAGTTTTCTTGGCTACTGTCTGATATTGTATCTCTGGCTCTTCATATGCATACATGTACTGTCTGTTCAGTATCCTTTTACAGTGTTTTCTGCCAGTGTTCACCCATGTGAATATTTATCACTGGTATAAAATCACATGGCATTAATAAAGATGCCATTCATGCTTAAACAGATAGAGTTTCTGATTTTAATATAATTTCCCTACAAAGGCAACCTTGCATAATAGTTAAATTTCAAATAGACAGTTCAAATTAAATATTAGGCTATATTTCAAAAATTTCTAATTTCTCAAACATACTGCTGAACACAAACCGGATGGCATAATTGAAAGCCGTATACTCATAAAACAGAGAATAATCATTTAATATGCATAATATAAATCTAACATATATCTATAATAACGTGGATCCAAAATGTATAAGTGTGAAGTTTAACAAAATGATAATTAGCATATATTTTGAATTGTAAATTCTCTCATGGGTTTCAGCAATAAAATGTCAAATTTCCATTTTACTTGATCTTTGTGCTTGGTTCTTATTTTGTAAATATTCTCAAAGGAGCTAAGGATTTTAGGGATTTTATTTACAAAGCAGGAAAGCAAGAGCTGCGTCACAGAAAATAACTGTTTCTGTCTTTCCTTTATAATAAAAGATAGCTTTCGAGATTTAAGAACAAGTCTGTAGTCATCAGAGAACTGCAAATCAAAACCATAATAGAATACCACTTCACAGTCATGGGATGGCTATAATAAAAAGACAGCTAACAACAAGGATGCTGAGGATGTGGAGAAATTGGAACCCTCATACACAGCTAATGGGAATGTAAAAGGGTGCAGCCACTTGGGAAAACAACCTAGTTAAACATAGAGTTACCATATAACTCAGTAATTCCACTTCTAGGTACATACCTAAGAGAAATGAAAACAAATAACAAATGTCCACACAAAAATTTGTAGAAGCTGAAAAATATTGTATGTCAACTATAATTTAATATATATATATATATATATATATATATATATATATATATAGTCATGGGATATGGAGTACAGCATAGGGAATAGAGTTAATGGAATTGTAATAAATATATATGATGCCAGAGAGATAATAGATTGGGGGAGAGGCGTTATCATTTTGTGAGGGGTGAATGTCTAACTATTGCGTTTTGTACACCTGAAACTAATTTTTAAAAAAAAAAGCTTGTGCAAAAATGTTCAGTGATTTTATTGATAATAACACAACCAATGAATGGATAAATAAAATGTGGTATAGTCATGCAATGGAATATATTCAGCAATAAAAAGAAATGAAATACTGATACATACTACAACCTGGATGAATTTTGAAAACATTATGCTAAGTGAAAGAAGCCAATCACCAAGACCAAACATTTTGTATGATTCCATTTATATGAAATGTCCAGAAAGGAAAATCTATAGAAACAGAAAGTAGATCAGCATTTGCCTAGGGCCAGGGGTTGGGAGAAAATAGGAATGGGGTGACTGTTAAAGGGTACAGAGTTTCTTTTTAGAGTGATAAAAATGTTCTAAAATTGTTTGTGATGGTTGCAGCACAACTCTGTGAACATGCTAATAGCCATTGAATTGTACACTTTAAATGCATGAATTATATGGTATATGAATTCTATCTCAATTAAGTTGCTCCCCCCTCAAAAATAAATCTAATGCAATGGCTTTCAACAACAGCTACACACATAGAATAACACAGCTTATTCTTTAAAAGTACAGATCCCCTAGACCTGCCAGACCATTAAGTAACCCAGCTTATTCTTCCACTAAATCATAATCGATGGGAGTGGGATCCACTTTTCTAGACTAGTGGGGACAGTACAGTAAGATGTAGTTTCAAATTCTGACTGCCAACTAACTTCCTAGCTGCATGCTCTTTAGTAAATTATCTAATCTCTTTACATTTTCAGTTTCTTCTTCAGTGCAATGGGGGGAGAAGTACCTATTTCATTGGGTTACTGTAAGAATTTAATGAGATAATAAATGTACAGAACAGTACATGGTATATAACATTGTGCTAAAACAACAACTATGCTTATTATTACGATTACGTCATTTTTACTGGACCTCTTGTTTTTGTTCCCTATAAGGAAACAGATAATGTAGACTTTTGCAATGTTTGCCCTAATCCATGCATCTAAGTTAAACCTTATAAATCTTAACTCCTTATAAGAAATATTAAGTTTTATATTTAAAAACAGTTTACTTTCTAGGATGCCCTGCTTAGAGTAAAATAAATAACATTTATGAAGTTAGTAGTTTTATAGAAATACAGAAATTACAACAAACTTTAATGTCACTAATAATGGGCGGTTGCTCATTTTAAAAAATTCTATGGTTATTTTTAAAATTACAAATTTAGAAATAAAGGTAAAAAATTAGGCAGCCACAAATACCAATCATTTAATTAAATAAAATTTGCCAATTTCTTTTCTTTTCTTTTCTTTTTTATTTTAAGTGTGTTTTTCCAGGAGCCATCAGGTCCAAGTCAAGCAGTTGTTTCAATCTAGTTGTGGAGGGTGCAGCTCACAGTGGTCCATGCGGGGATCAAACCGGCAACCCTGGTGTTAAGAGCATCGCGCTCTAACCAACTGAGTTAACCAGCCACCCCAAAATTTGCCAATTTGCAAAAATATATACACTCTTTTAGTAAAAACGCTTAAATAGCTATTTGCTCAAGAATGACTAAAGAAAATTTAAAATCGTACGAAATAATTTCTTGCATAAGAAATGTGTGTTTTTAATTCCCAGGTAATTTGATAACATCTCCACACAAAAAAAAAAAAAAGAAAAAAGAAAAATCCTTAAAGAGAGACTTCATATGAATTAAAGCCAAAGTTTTAGGGTGGAGTACAATACATACACAAAACAATAAGAACAAAGACAGGAAATAACATTTTTTATTTCTATATAAAAACTCCGTATTTCTTTCTCCAATAGCCTATAAATCTATTCCACAACAAGCCATACACACAGGTCAAATTTTGACTGAATCTGGTATGAAATCAAGTCATTCAATTACCACATACCTATCTGAAAACATGGAAAGGAGCATTTCCATTCAAATTCCTGGGAATATTTTAATATCTCATGAGTGAATCATATGTTTTAAATACAGTGCATTGCTTGAAAAATCTATGATGGATTTTCAAGTACATTTAATTAAACTAAAATTAACTAAGATTTTAAGTGTCTGGTTAAAGTAAAATGTAGTAGAACATCATACCTAAACCGCATCTTTTTCAAAGCTAGATAAAAAATTTTTAAAAACCCACAAAATATTATATCTCTACAAAGTTGCAGAGGCTAAAACCAGAAAGTTTCCTTTATCACCCACTATAACACCAATGCTCAGAGCAACAATACATTTAATTCACCTGTTTTATTCAGAATAAATTTGCCTTTCATACAAAAGGAAACGTTTCCTTAAAATGTTGCATAATCAATTTTTATATCAATTTTTTAAAATCTTAAAAAAGGGCCCATAGACAATACTTTAATCAATTTCCCCAAATTGATTAAGTCAATGGTTTATTATATTCCAAATGTTTTTAAGATTTTCCATAATTAAAAATACTAAAACATTAATTTTTTTTTTACTGACTTGTTTACACATTCTTCTAAAAACATTCCTTTGTTTCAGTACAATTTAGCTTTATATACAAAAACTGGAATGAAACCTACCAAGATGCCAACAGTATTGCATTTACGGTAGGAGACTTTTCTTCTATTTGTCTGTATTCTTGGATTGTTTTTAATGAACATGTGAGTACTTTCAAAATGAAAAAATATTCTTCAATTTTCCTACGACACTGCTTTTTCACAAGGCTCTGATATGCCAATCTTTTGTAGTACTTAGGTAGAACAGTGATGTGAATTTAAACAAACATTTTTCAGGTAAAGGGAAAGTCAGAAAATGGAAAAATGTAAATGTAGCCTTAATGCATCTAATAAAATTATATCTGTAAATACTTTTAAAACAGGTAGCAACAACTTAAAAATTAGGCAAACATCTTTTTTCTGCTTCAAATTCACTTTTTCTTCAATGAAAATGAAAGTCTAGGTTTATGTGAAAAAGGCCCAATTACATCTATATTCTAACTCACTATTAAATCTATAAAAAAATCTCAAACTATGTACTATTAATATTGCTAAAACTGAATAATTAAAGTAAACCATAAGAAGATGGAATTTAGGAACCAGATGTTTTTAGGCTAGTATCAGGTATTTTCTGATATGGAAAAGCACTCACTAAATTATTTAGCCATAACAAGTACTACAAATAATAGTAAACCAAGGCCTCTTACCAATTTCAGCAGGTAGTTGTTTGATTTTGTTTTCTCGAATGCTAAGCATGCTGAGTTTTGACAGGTTTTTGATGTCCTTTTCCACAGTAGTTATACGATTAAAGCGAAGATAAAGAGTGGTGAGAGAATCTAGCCTGTACACCACTGAAGGAATTTCTCTCAGTTTATTGTGCCGTAAATCAAGCATCCGCAGCTTCTTCAAGTTATCAAGAGAGTCAGGCAAACTGGTAAGTGAATTTTCACTTAGAGCCAGTGTCATGAGATTTACTAGACAGCCCACTTCTGCTGGGAGGGACTGCAATTTGTTGCTATATAAATAAAGTTCTGTTAATTGAGTTAACTCTTTGATTGATGATGGCAATATGTGTATAGACCTCTTGGATAAGTCCAAACGCATTGAATTCTCTTCCCGACATTTGTTGAGCTCTTTAATCACCTCTGCATTGCTAGATTTTTTTCTAGTCCCAGGTGCTGGATTTGGCCGTTTGATCGTATTGTCAACTGAAAAAGCCACCCCTGGTTGGGCAGCACTGGAGTCCTTCTTTCCATCTTTGGCATCTTTCCCTTTGGTCTTAGGTTCTTTTTCTTTGCTCTCTTTTCCAAAACCTCCAGAGGCTTTTGCCTCCTTTTCTCTTTCCTTAGCTGATGGTACTTTGGGATCTTTCTCTTTAGAGTCTTTTTCTTTTCCTAAACTACTACTCATGGTGACTCAAGTTTGGGCAAAAACTACATGAACTCCTTTTATTTTACTTGCCAACAATAGTAGATGGAATTCAAAAATGAAGAAACAAAGATCCTACAGAATCAAAAAAGGTGTTGGCTTGAAGAAGCAATCACCGTGGAGTAACAACCAGCTGTTACATGTTGGATCTAAAAGCACTATGCCCATGTCTGGTAAGTCATTCCAACTGGTAAAGTGGTACTGGTCAATGATTCATTAGAATTCCTGAAATATAAAACAAAGAGAGTATTAATACTTTAAATTGTAATTTATATTAAGCAAACGGGCTCTGAAAAAACAATCTTACTGATAATTTTGCCATTTTCCATGATTTGATACAATATTTACCAAACTATTAAGCAAAATCCATTGAAAAACTATAAAAAATTAATAAGGCAGGCCCTACCTTTAAAGTACATTTACAATCTAACAGGAAGAGGTAAGTGTACAAGTTACTATAGTACATAACTTTGTAAGAGCTGAAAAGGGGGAGAAGTCCCAACAGCAGATGATGTTTGAGTGATTTCTATGTATAAGCTCAATGATGAGGAATTTACAAATATTAATTAATTTAATACATTTACCAGCCCTATGAGATAAACTGTTGTCCCCATTTTATACAAAGGGACATTGAAGCACAGAAAGATTTTTAAAAAACTAACTTTGTGGTCTTGGAAAAGTGACAGAACTGAGATTCCAATGGATGTATTCACTGCCTGTGTTCCTAACAACTACACTAAAACTGCTCTATCTGTAACTAATTACCAGATCGCTTTAAGCAACACAAAGGATTTCAAAGGTGATGACAGAATGGAGAGTAGTCTGTTAACAGAACAAAATGAGCAAAGTGAAATATGTATGGAGAACAGCAAACAGTTCAGGAAAAAGGGCATCAAGAATCTGCACTTAAATAAGCATTCTAGGTGACTGTAATGCAAGTAGATCTAGGGACCACCTTTCAGAAACAGTAACAAAAACAATCTTCAATCATGTCTGTAGTCTAAGAACTGGAAAAGTGAGAATTCTTAAGGGTTCTTAAAAATAGAAATAGTTCACTGATAAAATGACTGACCGAAGGGATTCACAAAGGCTGAAAAGATGAGTAAAATCTTTGTGAAGGAGCTACTCCTCTCTAAGCATTTCGAAATTTAAACTGTAATTTTTGTTTTGTGACTCTATTATGAGTTTCATAACTAACTGATCTTTATTTGGTACTATGGCTTAAAGCTTAAAGACAAAACTAGAACATCTCACCTGATTAGCTTAAGAGGTTAAAAAGAAGTTAATAAAATTGTATCAAACCACTAAAAGCATCTGATAGTCTAAGTGCTCACAACTGTGCTAAGAATTTTGATATAGAGGATGTGAGCCTCACCCTATACAAGGTTACCGTTTAGAGGTTACAGGTCAGCCAAAACATTCACATATGACAACTAAGTAACAATAAGATATATAGCAAGTCCTCAGATAAGTGACATATGCTCTAGCACTTTTGAGAAATCATTGGTTTGAAATCACTCACATGCTAAAAACACACACATAGACACACATACTTATACATCTGTATAAACATATATTGGGTTTCTCCAGAATCAGGCTTTAAATTCTGTCTTTTCCAGATTTACCACTTGTATCACTACACTCTCCCTTCCGGTCTTATCAGACTATCGACCCAGTCTGCTTCTAACGTGCTTTCGCGTCACCACGTCTTCATTTGGCTTGCTCCCTCTGCTGCGGTAATCCTTTCTTCTTCTCCATCTCTACTCCCTGTCTCCCTGGCCACACTGTTTATATACTATCCTCACCAGTGCTCTGTTTCCTGAACATATGGTACTGTTTTCCTCCCTCCATGCCTATATTCTTGCTGTTTCCTCCTCTGCCTACATGTCTTCCCTATATATCCCTCAAATTTCTTCCTTTTCCAGGCACCTCCTTTCCAGATGAACCTATAAACATCTTTTAAGACTCCTCAGGAGTCCCTTTTTCCAGGAAGTCTTTCCTACATCCCTGTCATTAGGCTAAGTACCTCCCAGAAGCTCCTATGAATGTCTATCGCTATATAACATACTGTTTTTTAAATCATTGGTTTTATTTTTTAGTTCCTAGGTAAATCTTTACACACCTCAAATTCTTATTAACTTCCACAACAGCAATATACTTGTCTTTCATATATGCTTGTTTGTTTCTGTTAGGATGTATTTTTCTTTAATAAAACTGCAATAACATTTTTGAGTATCAAAAAATTAAACACACCTATTCCCCATCTTGAACAAGTCAGTACTAAAGCAACTGAGTATTGCAGAGCAAGGTGGGCATCCATCCCAGTGATGGCACAAGGTGAGAAGTCAAAATGTCCCGTAGCAGCAAGTCAGAGCCCAGGCAGACTGAATAGGGTGGGAGTACAGAAGACTCACCCCATCTTAGATTTCAGAGTCTGGGTGAGCTGAGAAAGACAATCCCACAAAGGGGCAGCTTTCTGGGGGGATATTAGAGCCCAACCAGGACAAAGTGGTCATCGGTGTACGTTGGCCACCTACAAGAGGTGTCAGCGGTGCCACGTTAGGTGGGAACAGGTGTCCTCAGGGGAGGATGGCTCAGCGTGGAGAATCATCACCTGAATGGGGTAAGAAGAGCATCGCCAGGTGGTGACAGACCAGTGTAAGATGCTGGATTCTAAGAGGCAGAAGTGAAGATGTCTACTGGGAGAGCTGGGTGGTTAAAGGGTCAGTGGCATGGCATGGAGAATGAAGAAAACAAGCAAGGTGAAGAGAACATCCATGAAGACAAATACTGGGCTAAAAGTGGCCCGGCAATTCACAGGAGAAAATACTTAAATGGCCAAGAAGTACTGTTTCAAAACTACTCAATATCACTAGCAATTAGGGAAATATGAAGAGATATTACTGCCATCTGGTTAGCAAGTATAAAAGTCTGATAAAACCAACAGTTGTTAAATAATATAGAGCTGGAAAACTCTGCCAGTAAAAGTATCAAGTGTTAAAACTATGGTGGAGAGCAATTTGGCAAATATCTGATGAATCTCCAAATACCGACATCCACCCATTAGCTCCACCAAGTCTAATCTAGGTATTTACAATACGTAAACTTCTACACTTACACAAGGAGCCTCTGTGGCAAGGTCACACTACACTGTGATAAAAAATCTCTACACCTACCAGAAGCAATACGGACAAACCTCAGAAACAATGGTGAATAACAAAAACAAAGACATATAAGTTGCAAAATGATATATAAAGAATGGTTCCTTCTGTATAAAGTTTTAAAATACACAAAAATACATACTGCCTGTGGACATTTACATATACAGATTAGACATACGAGTACATAAAGGACTGAGGAAAATCAAATTTAAGACTGCAGTTGCTAAGCTACAGGTAAGGGTAAAACCAAGGTAAGGCAGAATGCTGACCCAATGTTTACTAAGCTGAATCAGAGTCCAAAGATGTGTTTCCATTTTGAAGCAAATGTTCAAATGAACTCTGGGTTTCTCCCCTGGCTGTTTGAAGATCTAGAAAGGTAACTTCACTAGTCATTAGAACAACATTTATTTAAAAATATAATGAGAAATAATGTTACAGCTATCAAATTGATGAAAATATAAAAAGAATAGTGCTGGTGAGGATACAGAGAAATGGACACTCTCATAGTCTGCTGATGGGCATACAATCCAGAAATGCCTTTCTGAAAATGTGGCTTCTTCATAATATGATTAATTTGGGTATTTTTTCTCTGTTTGATTGAAGAAAAACATAAATGTGAGAGTTACACATTGGTGTAAGAGCACAGAAGAAATAAAAGAATATACCCCAAACTCATCATTTAAGTGCTTATTCCTCTCTCTGGAAAGACATGGGAGTTGGAGGTGATGAAAGAGAGAGAGCGAGAGAATGGCAGGGAATAAGGTAAAGAAATGGAGGTTGAGACCAAATCATAAAGGGGCGTGCGTAGTGAGCTAAGAGAGCTTGGACTCCGCCACAGATTGTTCATCTAGGATCTTATGAGCACTACATGGAGGACACTCATGGAACAGTAAACATTCTTGGCCTGACTGGCCTGGAAAGGAACTTGTGTGTGTGTCTGCATGTGCCTCAGGCTGCCAGTACTGAAGGAAGACAGATCCCTCTTCAAGCCCTCAGTAAACCCTTTCCAAAAGGCAAATCTCTACTCTCTCTTTTACGGGCCCAATCCTAATGTTGTACGACTTGTGACCTCAGTTCAGGCTGAGTTTATAAACTACTACCACGTGAGCACATTTGAGTTCCAAAATAACCCTGTGAAATAGGTAGTGCTATTCCCATTAACAGATGAGTTAACCAAGATTTACAGAAATTAAATTATTTGCCAAACAGCATGGTGTGAATCTGACAATAACACTAATAACAGCAGATAATATTAAGAACTTAGTACATGCCAGGCACTGTGCTAAGTGTTTTTAGCTGTTATCTCATCATTTCCTTATAATCATTCTGAGGCAGGCTATTCCACCCTCCCCCTCCACCCCCGTTTACAGATAATGAAACTGAGGCTCAAAAGAAATCAAATGACTTATCAAAGATTACACAGAACGTAATTGGCAAAATCAAAGGACTAATATAGTTCTCACTCCAAACCCATACCTTAACCACTTTACTATTTCAGAATACATTAAGTAGGTATAAATAATCAGGATTAGATGCATGAACCAAGGACAGTTTTTGACAGAACAAGATTTGAAAAGGTAGGATTGCTTTCTATAGCATGAGGAAACACTGACTAAAAAGAACCAATAAAACACTATAGAAAAATCTAAATATCTTTAAAAAAATCATTTTCCCCCCTAAGACCTAATCCTTTAGATCACACTAGTTTACTGATCATTCTTGCATTTAAAAATTTCTTCCAATAATGTATTATTGTGTCTAAATGCATAATCCATATAACCTTGAGTTCAATTAATTTTACTGAATGGTATCTTTCTGAAAAGTATGACAAAAGGAATACATTTTATAAATTTGTTTAAATTCAGCACCATAGAGTTTAACTCTGTAGTCATTTAGGTCTACTTTTTCGTTAATAGTGGAATCCATACATAAATGTTTCCATAACTGACCTGTAGAGAAGTGATGATGCAACTCAATTCAGCAAAGAACCTGACTCATGTACCCTTGGTCCACACACCGATTCCTAAAAACTAGCACTGATTATTCCTTAGTAGTAATATTGTTAAGAGTACGTGCATATTTTAAAACTATTTTTCTCTTGCCTTAAAGAAAGAGAATAATTCAGTTAAATGAGAGGGGGAACTGGATATCCAGAGACTTACCTGGGGAGTTCTATTTTAAATTCGACCCACCTTAAATCTATCTCAGTCTCTACCTTCAAATCTCATGTTACATGGAGGTATCTCCTAGCTATTTCCATCTCAAAAGGAATATAATTAAAAATAATACACTGCAAAGAAAATACAGTAGGGAAGAAAAGAAAAAAGACCAAAAGAGCTGTGGATTTGAGTTCCAAACCCCTTGATAAATTAGTGTGAACTTGGGCAAATGACATTATTTCCTTTTTTCTTTTTTTTTTTTTAAGTGTGTTTTTCCAGGACCCATCAGCTCCAAGTCAAGTAGTTGTTTCAATCTAGTTGCGGGATCAAACCAGCAACCTTGTTGTTAAGAGCACCCCTCTCTAACCAACTGAGCTAACCAGCCGCCCCCCAAATGCTACATTTCTAAGCCTCAGCTTTTATCTGAAAAATTAGTTTGGGGGCTACATGATCTCACAAGTACTTTAAATCTCTAAAATTCTTACTGCTAAGTCTTAACAGAAAGTAGTTTCAAAGACCAATTTTGGGTGTATAACACATACCAGGTACTCAAAACTTACTTTAGGACTGGAAGATCAATTCTAACAAAATATCCAGTTTAAAAAACAAACCCTCAGGATTATAGCAAAGATACTACCATAACTAATTATACTTGTATTCTGAGTATGTCTACTTACTAGGACAGTCGTTACTATTTATCCACATTGAAAAGCTTATTAGGTCCCCATGGCGACCCATAATCGTAACTGTCATGCAAACGCGTTTTGGAGTACCCTAACATGTTAATCTGAAAATGTTCAGTGATATATTCTCAGCATTTCCCAAAATCTATTTCTACAACATCTAGTCCAATGGTCAAGTAGGTTTAGGATAAGGTGTTTCAAACATAATTATACTGTCTTTACAGCAGAAATTATCAGTGCTTTTAATATAATTATTTCTGAAGAATATAATATACAAGATTTCCCAGTTTATTTGGTTATATACTACCTAGTTATCAGGATTCTTCATGTGAATATTAATACATTTTATTTATTAATGAGGATGTTAATAGTTATGCCATAAATATTTCCTCTATTGGTTTTTCTTGTAACTTAATCAAAGCATTAATAAATATATATGTAATATTAAAAGCCTAGAACACCCAACAAATGATAGCAATGTTTATCCTTGGGTATTAGGATGGTTTTCACTTTATCTCTGAGTTTTGTTTTGTTTTTTAAAGATTTTATTGGGGAATATTGGGCAACAGTGTGTTTCTCCAGGGCCCATCAGCTCCAAGTTGCTGTCCTTCAATCTAGTTGTGGAGGGCGCAGCTCAGCTCCAAGTCCAGTCGCCGTTTTCAATCTTAGTTGCAGGGGACGCAGCCCACCATCCCATGTGGGAATTGAACCGGCAACCTTGTTGAGAGCTCGTGCTCTTAACCACTGAGCCATCTGGCCGCCCCTCAGAGGCTAAGCAGCAGCTCGTTGTCTTCAATCTAGTTGTGGAGGGCGCAGCTCACTGGCCCGTGTGGGAATCACACTAGCGACCCTCTTGTTCAGAGGTCACGCTCTAACCAACTGAGCCATCCGGCTGCCTCTCGATATTAATTTTTAAATGTATACAATAAGTATTCACTCCTTTCATAATTGGGGGCAGGGGAGGGAGCCATTTTCATTTTGCAACAGAAAAAAAAACCTAACAGTGATACTTCGGTTATGTTGACTTTTAAACTGGGAAAGGATAAAGGTAATTAAAATTTTATTTATAAAATAAACTGAATGTATAATACAAGAGGTCAACATAATATCAAAGCCCATTTAAATCTGTCCATGATAGCCCAAGAACTAAATATATCTAGCACTTCAGATTTGAATTATAACATACATTGTTTTTACAACAGATATGCAAAAGTGCATGGAATGAGATGATTAACTGAAGTTATAAACCAAGTTTGTTGGCAGTTCAGAAAACTAGTTTTTTCTAATTATAAATATTTACATTTTTGTAAATATAAAAATGATATTTTCATTCAGTCAACTTTTATTTAATACATACTATCAAATAAAATGCATTGTTCAAGTATGCAATAATAACAAGGCACAACAGTCCCTGGCTGTAAGCTCACAAACAAGTAGAAAAGGCAACAACATAGTGTGGTAAGAGCTGCGAGGCACAAAGAGAAGACACTTAAACCAGCGTTGGAGGTTGGGGAAAACCGGTAAAGGCTTCTTAAGAGATAGCAGCTAAGGAGAAATCAACGAAAAGGGTAGCAGGGGGATCAGGAATCCTGGAATCATCTTGACTCTGTCTCCTTCAACTCTCACATCCTAACAATCACCAAATCCTATCCATTCTTCCCCCAAAATTTCTCCTGACTCCTCCATTTCTCTTCTCACCACCACTACCCAGGCCCAGGGTACACTGAATCCTCTCCTCGAATAGCTTTGTAACTGGTCTTACCATCCCACTCCTCTGTCCTGTTCCTAACCTAATCAGTACACTGTAATTAGAGTGACCTTTCAAATACTCAAATCTAATCAGGTTACTGTCCAATTTAAAACACTTGGGGGGAGAGTGGGTGACCCCCATAAACACAGCCCTCAGGATAAAATCCAAAATTCTTAGCAGTAATTACCAAGCCTTTCAAGACCTGGCCCCTGCTTACTTCTCCTGTCCCCAGTCTGACATTTCCCAACTTGCACTCTGGTCACATGAACTTTTTTCAGATCCCACAGCAGGCCCTGCTATCACTTGTCCCTAGGACTTTGCACAAGGTATTTCCTTCTGCCAGAAACATAGGTTTACAGTTTTTCACTGAGTTAACTCCCATGTATTCTTCAGATCTCAGCTCAGAGGTCTGAGAAGTCTTTCTTGATTATTCGAAAGTTTTCTGAATACCCTCTCCTCCATGCTCCCACTTAAAACTTCCCCTATCAGAATATGTATTACACTGTACTCATACTATCCAAGTTAATTGTCTGACTGTCTGACTCCCTTATTTAAAGTAATGGGAAAACAGGGACCCTTCTTTTTCACAATTGTATCCTATTACTTAGAAATAATGCCTAGCACATATAACAGCTATATTTATTGAAAGAATTATAAATATTTGTTAACTTGGCTTTACCTACCCTACTGAACAGTAGGGTCCTTACTTAAGAATAACAAAGAATTTTTACTCTATATAGTGCTCTGCAACTTAAAAGATATTAAGAACTTTTTATTAAGCACACAGTAAGTGCTCAATAAACACTTGCTGAATGAAGCCAGTCAAACAACAAACAGATAAAAACCTTGTCTCATGCAGTTTCCCTATATTCCACTTAAAATTAACTCTGAATCACTCAGATTCTGATATAAATACCTAAAAATGACAAAATTTCATTTGTATTTTCCTTTGTTTATAAAGATCTGAAATAACTCCTTATTCTTTTAAGTAGCTTAAAAGGACAAAAATAGGCTGCTCTCCCTTCCAAATCACTTAAAGCTATATAGTTTTATAGTCCAAGAATAAAAAAATAAAAAAAGGAATCCTCAAACTTGGAAGACTAAAGATCAAGAAAGCACTCCAAATTAACATGCTCAAAGGAACATTATTATTTGGAGAGAAGTGAAAAAAACACATCCTTAAGCAACATGGGTGAACCTGAGATAAGAGCAGTTTTCATAGAGGCTAAAGAAATACTCTGTGGAAAAATAACCCTCTTACACTAGTGCATGTTTATTAGAATTATGTCAAGGGTGTACAACTCGTAGCACCTTCAAATTCATTCACTTAACTTTTTTCCACTTTGGTGAGAAGGCAAGATAAAATAGTTTGGACTGACATGGAGAGAGACAGGGCTAATTTATTTTATGTAGTAACAAATACAGAAGAGTTTTTCAGGAAATCTGTGTTCCTTCTTATGGGAAAACATAAGACTTATTATGTAATTTTGATTCTAAGCAAACAAAAGTTTTCAGCAAAGAACTGAAAATTCCTGTTTTCACAATACAAGCCATAACTAGCATTATAGCTCTCTTGTACAACACTTAAACTCACCATATATATAAGTTACAGGATGCTCCAGCAAAGGCCCAAAATAAAAGGCAGCAGTAGGGTATGGGGGACTTAAATGTCTCAAAAATAACTTAAGATATAATAGTAAACATCAAATATCCTAACCAAACCAAACATTACCTAAAAGTTCTTACACCACACATAACACTCTACCAAAAAGATTTACCTCTGAATAGTGCTTAAACTGTGTTTGTTGCCAAGGAACTCTAAACATGTCACACACAACCTAAGTATTCCCAACATATACTTTATGCTTCATTTACCAAAAGCAGATTGGCAATAAATCAAAAAGTTGGTTAATTAACAGTGTAAAGCAAAGAGATAAAATGTAATTGCTATCTTACGTTATTCCCACTAAGATGACTATAGTGTTCAATAGTATTTTCAACTTAAAAAAAACAAATGATTTTCAGCCCTTTTAAGCTAAAAATTAAGGTAATTACATTTAACTGCTGTGTTTTTCTAAGTATAAACCCACACATTCCTTCCCTAGGTCTTATCTGATTATAAATCCTTTCCATTACTCACTGTATAAACTATTTATTAGAAACTGTCAGAAAAAATATAAACAAAAATAAATGTACTACACATAACAAGATTAGAGGAGAGTGTGGTCTCAAAGTAGGTACCTTACATTTAAGAATCAGTATTTAGTAAGTTTCCATTATTATAAAACAAACAGCCTTTTTCACGTTTATATAGTGCATTTTGAGACTATTTAGATGAAGACTATATACTCAACTAATTATTTTATCTATTTACTTATCTTGACAGTTGTTAAAAATAGGATTTACACAATGCACTTGGAGCTTGAAAAATAATCTCATTTTTTTCTGTATTAAATTTAAACATCCCAAAGCAAATAATCTTTCTCATATAAGACCAAGAGAAATATATTGAGCAGCCAGGCCCAATTTAACTTAAGGTTAATGAGGACTTTCTCCCATTAGAAGCTACTCAAAGAAAGGCAGCCCTTGCTTACATTTTTGAATATACATAAAAAGACATTTTATTATTTTTGTAATTTAGTATATTAAACCTAACCATTTCCCAACTGGTATGTATGTCCTATTATCTTATGACTATATAATCCCAAAATATGATTCCCACAAAGTCTACAGAAGCTCTGATGTAAAAATTTCTTATACCACAAAGATGTAAAAAATAATTTAGTAATTAGCAGGTGATAAGTCATACATTATTTAAATCATGCCAGAAAGAAAAAACATTATTTGACAATACTTGATTTTAATTACTCTCAGAAGCAACTCAAATATTATCAAATTGTTAGGGATAATGGTAAAGTCAGGAAAGAGGTGAGCTAATTAATAAATTGTTTTTATTTTTAGTACATGAATCTACCATTTGTGGATTATCAATTTTCAAAGAATTTGAATGTAATAAATATAGCAAAATTTCAATTATATTAAATCTGATTTCAACTTTCTTTGATGAAACAAATCTCTGCAAGATCTTGACACAGGATCCTTATTATTATGTCAATTATTATATCAATTGTATGAAATATAATTCACATAATTTCATATATATATGAAAATGTCAGGTATAATTGAGTACCAGTTGAGAAAAATTCAGATACATTTTTCATATTTTTGTATACAGATTACTAGTCATGCATTAGGATATTACGCTCAGAGCTAACGCTCTAAGAATTATATAGCTGACTTTTAAAGCAAATTTATTAAGTCCTTCCTTTTTCTTATCATGACAATCTTTAAACTGAAACATTTAACTCTGATCTCCATTTGCAGATACTACAATTAGTGCAGATCAACTCAGTCCCTTTTTTAATTAACAAAGTAAGCTGGTAAAAGTATGTTTTATCAAATGCCCTTACTACCATACTTTCCTGGACAACGTATATAAACTAGTAGATTTCATTCTTTATAGTTAGTTTCTCATCAGTTTCAGTATCTGGTTCTCATAGACAGACATAATGCTGCAATGTTTGGGTTGCACAATATTCTGGGGGAAATGTTATTTCCACTGAAAATTTTAAGTCATGTACACAAGCATCATGGAAATGTTCGTATGAGAGTTATTAAATAATAATTTTAATAAATTTTAATAAAATTTTAAAAATTTTGTTTCAAATATAGTTGACTCCATTTTTTAAGTCATTTTTCTCAAGTCCCAAAACAGTCCTTGCTTTTCATGCCTCATTTGTTACCTAAAACATTACCACCGTATTCATGTCATTCACTCACTGACCATCATGTTTGATCATCTTTAGATCCTTACAGCCCAACATAAAACCTTATGCAGTCTCACATATTTTTGGGCTTCAGTAAACTTTATTCTTGTCCCAAATACTCAACTTCTGTCGTACTACTATAAGCTATTATATAACAGGAGGTGGAGAAAATTAAAAAATACTGCAGCACTACAAGCTGAGTTCCCACAGTTGCTCAGTGGGTGTTCTGAAACTAGGCCATATTTCTAGTATTAAGAATTTCAAATCACTACTTCCAAAGCACAGAAATAAATGTCTTCAAGATTAAATCATAAATCCTTACTATTTTAAGCTGCCTAGTATATAAGCAACCCATTTCTGACTTTAAAACTGTAATTAACACATGGTAGATAAACCAATATTTGTTTTAGTAACAAAACAAGAAATAATTAGCTCTTCTACTTATCCTTATATAGTCATAGAATTTAATAGATTATATTAAGATAAAATGCAATATATTTAAACCAGAACTAAAGCAAAATTTTATCCCAGAAGATATATTTTAAAAATTGAATTAAATATAATCTATTTCAGGTCACCCAATCTGCTAGGCTGCACACACTTCTAGCAAAGAAGTAATTATGACCTCCAATCTAATTTTTCCAGTCCAGATTACAAGGAAGTCCCCAAAAAATAAAGCTTACTGTCTTCAACAGAATAAAAGTTGCAGAAATACGTCATTTTGTCGTATCACTGCAACAGGTATGTTTTCATTCAACCCTGATGAAGAAAAACATGTTACTCAATTTTACATACTTCATAGCCAAGTAAACAAAGAAACACATGGCAGGCATAAAATCTAGTTCTACAAATTGTAAGGTCATAATATTATACTGCACTGATTCTGTACTGTCAGATAATAATTTTCTTCCACTTAATTTTACTCAATAAATACTTATGGTACCTACTTAAGCACATCATTAAGCAAATTTTTCCAATAACAAAAGCGTAACATGTTAAAAATTTTAAATTGTACCATTTTATATGGAAACCTTTCTGAAATACAATACATGGTCCTGTGTCATCTTTAACAAAATTTACTAACAGCAATTAATCTCTTCTTCATGATTTTACATCATTATTGCTATACTTTTCTACATATAAAACAAATGGTATCTTGAAAGAGTTTAAATATGTTTATCAGTTCCTTAAACTGCTATATTTTTTTTAAGTCTTGTATCTGCTTTTTAAGTGTTTTCCCTCTGCTGTTATTTTCTACTCTCTTCTGGCCTTTAGGAGTATCCTAGTCCTTTTTCAATTTGGTTACCAAACTTTTAAAAATTGTACATAATGAGTAAAAAAGCCCTGAATTAAGGTCTGAGGGATTCTAAGAACAGGAAATTTAAGAGCAAAAGCACTATAACATCTCTTTGTCCTGGACTGTTTGGGGGCTCTAGACTATTAATTTAAACTAGTAGGAGCATGTAAGACCTACATATTGTATACCAGAGAAATAGTCAAGACAGACGGACAGACTCATGCTCACCATGAAGCCTACAGTCTAGCAAAAGTCAGACACATCATTACAAAAATGATCAGTGATATAAAAAAGAAAGTACAGGTGCTAAGGGACCTGTAAATAAAAGAATCTAACTGGGGATCAAAGAAGGCCTCCCAAAGGATGAGATATTAAAAGCATGGGGTTATATCTAAGGAGATGATACCAGAAACTTAGTTTCCTAATAAATAACTGTGAGATAAATGAGGTGTTACAACACTTATAAGGTAATTTCTAAAATGTGAAAACTTTCTAAAGAAATGTCTATAATGAAAATAACTAAAGGGATCAAAACAAACAAAAAAAACAACATGAGAATGTTTTAAAATGGGAAACTATGGCACTATTGCACTTTGTGGGGAATGGAGTTTGGGATGGCAAAGAAGGCCTCACTGTGCCCTTGAAAAAGTGTCCTATAAAACCATACTCTATGAAAAATTACTTAATATTCAAGTTCAGAAAATTTTTAAATCACGTGAGACCATACAAAGACGTCTATCAGGATAGAACTGCTGATCATGACTTACCTAAAAGAAAGAGAGGCACTCAAGTAAGTTTGGAAAGAGGTTGTTTTCAGCGTTCTCAGATGAGCGAATTTTAAATGTTTGCATAATAAAAACCTACTATGAGTTCTACGGAAGTTCATAAATGTTACTCTTAACATGATGCATAAATGCTGAGAAAAAGATATTGAAATACGATTTTGAAACATCATTATCCAAATTCTAAGCATGGGAATTATTTCACATCAGGCTGGTATGTTCTCCTTGTATTTAACTAAAATGTCAATGAAATAAATACTTTAAGTTTTAAATAATAATATGGAGTAGCTCCTCAACATTAATGCAGATCTTCGGTTCAAGGCCCAAATTAAATGAGGCGCACGAGGAATAATCTTAACAAATGTCAGCTTTAATGAAAGCCTACTGTATCACCTAAAATGCTAGGTTATACAAGGAATCCAAATTGCTATTCACCTGCAATTCTCTAAATGAACCCTAACATCTCTAACGTCTATGCTTTTTCTAACCTCTACCTAGCCTATTTATTCCGCAAGAGTTAGTTCAGGCCCAATCTTCCTCGTATGCAATGCTAGTTATACATGTAGTCTGAGGCTTAACTCAGCTGAGCTCCTCAGGATATACTGCTATTAAAGCACTTGTCACACTAAAACAATTAACTACTGATTTGTCCAGCTTATGCAACAGACTGAACTTACTAAGAGCAGGAAACAGTATATTTATCTCTGCATCGCCAGAGTCTGGGACACAACATGGTGATCAGTAGAAGGTCTATGACGTTATTGAATATGAAACTGTAGTTAGTAAGACATATTTATAGAACAAAATTTAAAACTTAACATAAAGACTATCTACAAAACTGTGAAAGTCTTGAAGGCAAGAAGGAGTGTTATACAACACAAAACTAGAAACTGAGAAAGCCCAAATTTAACTGATGAAGTTCACTGCAAATTCTAGAAACTATCAGTGTCAGAACAAGTCATTTCCACTTTACTAAGACACTAGAAAAACTAAAAAACAAAAAAAAAGATTCATGTTCGTTAACTGTAAAATTACTTAATTAAAATTGTAGAATTTATAAATAGTATTTGAGGGCAAGTAAAGTGCTTAAATTTTGAGTGTTCACAGTGCTATAAACATGAGAAGATGGGCATGCCAAATACTTCATGAAAGTCTTTCAGGTTCATTTCACATAAGGACCAATTATACCCTTTAAAGGTATCCTGTAAGGTTTTAGCTTCAAGCAATATGTTCATTCTTTCCAACAAAAGACCCTTGCCTTCTACAGCATGCACTCCTTTTTGCAACCAGTACTGATCTTTAGAGAAATTGCAATGAGATATATAGTGTGAAGTCTAATTAGTTCTTTTAAATCTTGATAATGGGAGCATCATACTTTCTCAAAAAGCACGTTACCAACATCTCAAAAGTTGAAGAGCCCTTTGTAATTAGAATATTCTTTTCATGTGTTAGAACTTTGATTTGCTATAAAGTTGAGAACCAGGGGAAAATACCCAACAAAGACAAAATGAACATTAGTTTACCTTAAAATAATGCAACTATATAATTTACAACATAAATCAGTTTCTCAGACTTATGCATGCTCCTCTCAACCTACACTGATGGACAATTAAATTTCAGAACACTCTATCAAATTTTAAGCATACCATAGGTCACCTTATAACTTATACATTTTTCAGATTTTAAAAGTCAGTGCAAAAAAAAAAGTCAGTGCAGACAGAAAGGTAGGGAAATAAAAAATTTTAACTGTTATATTAACAGAGAAAATATTTCCAGAAAGAACTATAGGGCATAACTTTGATGCAGTGCAACAAGTAGACAAAACTCAGGTTAACCAGGTAACAAATTTTATATGTGTGTGTGTGTGTGTGTGTGTGTGTATACATATATATATATATATATATATAAAATATACATATTCATATATATATGAATGATTTGGCCTCAAATTATAATATGCCTACTGTAAAAATACAATGTATAAAATGTAACAATAAATAAAACTAGCAACTAATTTAATATTTGCAGTACTCACTTCTCAAGTACCACATAAAAGTACTTAATGTATCACTCTGTTACTAAATTATAGCCAATTTCTAATTCATCTATAAAAAAATAATTACCAATTTCCTACTTGTCTTATTAAGAAATGGCAAAGTGTTTACTTTATATCTAAATTTCTCTTCTAATTAATATTTTATAAACTAGTTCAATAACATTTCCACCAAGGCCAAGCTACAACTCTCAGAACTCACTGAAGGACTTGACTTATAGTTCAACTTGTTTGGTTGTTTTTTATTGTTTTGGAGGGGGGCTGGTCTTGTTTCATTTGTTGTTGTTATAAACATAAATTTTATGCTTTTGCATACATGCATGATACATGAATGATATAGTAAACTGAATTCTAAACATGTATTCTTTCATGTAATCTTCAACCTCCAAAAAATATTAATCTTTATATCTGCAGATTAATCTTTATATCTCTATATCTTTATATCTTTATATATCTTTATATCTACATATACAGGGTAGAGTATATATTTTAGTCAAAAATACAACAGATTATTTTTATGTTTAAATATCTTCTTACTAGAAAAAAAATCTAAAAATTATTTACATTGTTTAAAGAACACAAGTCCTACAGAAATATTAAATTACACAACAGATATTGATAATCCAGCATGTCTTTAAAACAAATGACTGCAATTTAACTGCCTGGATAACAAAGAATTCCAATTTTATTCATTCTTTCCCCACAATTCACATGGGTAAGCCAAGGCAAAAAATATACCAGCAGCTATCCAGAAACCATCATTGGGAATATTCTACAGAGAATTCTATGTTATGTCTCCCTGAACATGGAACAAACCCTGTCATAAGTCACTGAAGAAACAGTAACATTTAAAAACCGTAATTCCAGCAAGTCTACCAAAAGAATTTATAATTTTGCTGTTCCTTTTGAAAAAGAAATGTTTCAAATTTCTGACTGGTTTGTAGTTCACAAGTTGTTGTATGGCTCTTTCTTGCTACAATTATTAAAACACAGCTCAGATAAACTTTCTGAATATGGTAATTTAGAAACTAAAAAATAATGCAGCTGCAAGCTATTAAAGTATCTTTCAGTATCACTCTTTGATCCATAACAATTTATAGGAAATAAAAGAAAAATATAAACACTTGAAATTTGTATTAACAATGAGAGATTGAAAAACAATGCCAATCTGACATAAATGTAGTTGTTTCTTCAAAAACTGAACAAATACGTTGGGAAAAAATGTAATCTTAGAGATAGGCCAGGGTCCATACCTTGAAACTGGCATTTCAAGAATATAGTTTTACAAGGAAATCCTACTATTTGCGACAACAGATGAACCTTGAAGGCACACTAAGTGAAGTAAATCAAGACAGAAACAGACAAATACTGTATGATCTCACTTAGATGTGGAATCTAAACAAACAAACAAAACCTCATAGAAAAAGAGATCATACTTGTGGTTACCAGACGTGGAGAATGGGGGGAGAAGGGGTTGTTAGAAGAAGGTGATCAAAAGGTACAAACTTCCAGTTATACAATAAATGAGTACTAGGGATATAATGTACAATATGATGACTAAAGCTAACACTGCTCTATGATATATAGAAAAGTTGTTAGAGTAAATCCTAAGAGTTCTCATCACAAGGAGAATATTTTTTTCCTTTTCTTTCTTTCTTTTCTTTTTATTGTATCTATATGAGAAGATGGATGTTAGCTGAACCTATTGTGGTAATCATTTCACAATACCTGTAAATTAAACCATCATGCTATACACTTCAAACTTATACAGTAATGTATGTCAATTATTTCTCAATAACCTGGAAAAAAAGAATTAGTTTTACATGTTAGCTTACGTTAGCTTTATATCACAATTAAGCTATGAAAGTTGCAAACCTTAAACAAAGTATTTATTTGTCTGTGGTCTATTTTTCAAATGTATATTCACAATTAAAGTTTTACAGTGTAATTTATATCCAAACAAGTATCTAAAAGATTGATCATATTCAGTCTAAGTTCCAGTTGTAGGGAATGGTCATTTACATACTTTATTCCTAAAAATTCTTGTCACTGTCACATAGACAAATGTCAACAGTTGATAAATTCAAACTATAAATGTAAGCTTACTCAATGTTACAAATTGTACCCAATAGCTAAATCTCTTCAAATACAAAGTAACAAACAGTTATAAGGGCTGTGGCTTGGAAGGGTGCAGGTAGAGATCAGTACACTAATTAACTGAGGTCTTTAAAATTAAGACAATTTTTCAGTGCTGATGCTACATTTAGATACAAAAATACTTGGTTGCACAAGTGTACCCTAGGATTCTGAAAAGCATAACAAAAATTAAGTTTTAGATACAGTAATCCCTGAGTAGATACTAAAAGCTGCTGACATTTAAGGAGTGTACAGAATTGCACAGGGGTTAAGTTTAGATATAGACTGTTGGTAGTTACGATGGAGGCAAATACTATACAGTCCACATCTGCAACCCAATTTTGTTTCAGCATCCCCAGAGACTTAGAAAACACTTCTTTGGGTAGGTTGCAAAACACTGCTTCCTCTTTTATTCTCATCACCCCGATTACAATACAAAGCAACAGAAAGACGAAAATCAAATCAGCAACTGTAAGCAAACACACACAAAAGCATCCTCTTTCCAGCTCCCGAATTGGTACTCATTACACCTGTTTGTAAACCCATACTAACACAATAAGACGAACCCTCGGCTGATGGGGGGGGGGGGGAGCAATTAATGGTTTGGAGTCATTATTCTTCTACCTTGGCATCGGGTGGGGGAGGAGGATGGTACAAAACAATGGATACTGAGGGGCTGGGGAAAAATCGTTTTGCCCCGAAGCCTCTAGCATTTAAGCTGAGAGGGGGTGGGGGTAGGAGTACTTTTCCTCTATCCCTAAAAGCTACGGCGAAAGAGGTTGCCATCAGGCATGCCCAAAAGGGCAGTCTTGGATGCCTACAACTCGCTCCACCAGGCAATACACCCAAAACCTACTCACCAATCTTCACCGAAGGGAAAGGAGACGAGGAGAGCGTGGTGGGCTTTGGGGTGGGGGCGAGGAAAGACCCCACCCCGTACCATTACCGCTGCGCCAGGGACACCACCAACGATTTACACGCCCTCCCGGACGCCCACGGGTCGCCCAGCCGCCCGGGCCCGATGGCTCTGGGAGCCGAGTGAAACAGGACCGTCCGCCAGACGCCCCCGGCCCTCGCCCTCGCGCCGGCTCACCCTCGCCCGGGCGCTGTGCCGGCCGCCCGCCGCCACCGCAGGCCTGGCCCGGGTCGCTGTCAGAGCCGGCGGGCTTGCTCTGGGCGCCCAGCTGTGGGACCCGCACGAGAGCCGACTCCCAGGGCCCAGCCCTCCCGGCGACAGCACCCAGGAAAGCCGCGGCGGCTGCGGCGCCTCCCAGGGCCCCAGCCCCTCGGGCCTCGCCCCGGCCCCGCCGGCTCGCGCCTGTCAGGGAGCGCGGGGCCTCCCCCTACCGACAGCCAGCCCCACCGCCCGACGGGCAGGAAGGAAGGCAGGAAGAACCGACCCATAGACACCCTCCCGCTTCACCGGCCCCTGGTTACCGTCAGGGGCCCCGACTCCGCCATCCTCCTCGCTCTCCCTCCTTCCTCCTCCTCCTCCTTAGAAGCGACGCTGCCCAACCGCCGCCCCCCGCCCGCCCCTCCCCCACTCGCCCCGCCCCGCCCCGCCCGCCCCTCCACACACTCTTGCTCCTACCGCCCCGCCCCGCCCCTCCGGCGCAGGCCGGTCACTCGCTGGGGAAGAAAAACAGGCGGAGCCCAGGGTATCGACACTACCCAATCAGATTGAGGCACTGGCGCCAGCGACGCTACCCAATCAGAGGGAGGCACTGGTGCCAGTTTCCCTCTCTCCGCCCTTTTCCTTTCCTCCACTGCTCTACGCCCTCCCTCCCGCCCACTGGGCGCCGCTGGCTAGGCGGGCCACAGAGTGAGCCTCCAGTAGGGTAGAGTGACAACTCAGTCGGAAGTTGACGCTGAAGCTAAGGCAGCCATAACTGGTAATGGCAACGGGAGTTTTTCTGGCTTCCAGTCTCCAGTGTGACGTAGTTTTCCCTTCGCTCAATCTCTCCGTTGCCCTGGGCAACAGCTGAGCCGTCTGGGAAGAGAAGCATCTGTAAGTAGGCCCAAAAAGGGACCAAAGGTGACCAGACACCCCATGTTAGACAAGTTAATTCATATTTAGGGCTACCTGCCCGGATTCGGGGAGAGGAGGAAGCAGGTTTCCTGGCACTTAGTTTGCTGGGACGTCTGGTCACTTACATAAGTGGACAAGAGTTTAGGGCTCTGAAAATCCCTGTCCTGCGCCCGGAACTTGCATTGGGCACTTCTGAATGGGGTCATGGCCGAAGGGTGGGAATAATCTGCGTCCCAGGGAGTGTCCGTTCCGACTGGAGTCGCGAAGCAAGGTGAGTGTCCCTCGGCCTCGACCCGTGGCCCAGGCCTGGGCCGGACGGTCCCTAGGAGACGGAGCGCCGCGGAGGCTAGCGGGGATCCGGGCTGCTTCCGTTGGAAGAAGGTTTTCTTTCCGGGCTGGCCAAGCGGCGGCCCGCCCTCCCTCCGCCCCTCTGAGGCTCCACTGTGGGGCGAGGCCGCTCGCCCGCCACCCTCTTCGCCCAGCGGCAGCCACCCGGGACGGGAGGGGCCTGGGCGCGGGCAGTGGGGCGGTGCCCCTAACACTCGCAAGTAGGAGCTCGTGACCCCGCAAGTTCCGGTTAAGTACTTTCACCCCCTGACCTTTGGAGGACCGAGAATTAGGGAGCTTGAGGAAATCGTTTTCCATTCCCAGCTATAAAGGAAAAGGATGGCCTCCCACCACCCCAGCAACACTTCAAAGCCTCATTTCCCCGCCTCCTGCCTTCACATTCTTAATATTCTTCCTTTTCATTGTTTCTCCTCTCTTGCGGGTTTGTAAGCGTTGACTGCAGTTCTGGATGAAGGTATACTGTACTAATCCTGCATGTCTACGGTTTATTTAACAATTTAAAGTAAAACAGTATTCTATATGGCTCTTTACAAGAGCTGTCACACATTATCTCATGTAGTTCCATCTATAGGCTTGAATCAAGAACCGTCATTTTAGTAGCACAGGATTGGATGCCTAAAGCTTGGGGGAGGGGGGATTAGAAGAACTTTGAGATAAATTGAAAATTGTTTATACCCAGCCAGTCACCAACAAGGGGACAAACCTACCTTCTTAATTTCTACTTCCTTAGTATTCATTCATACTCCAGCCAAAATGAACTATTGTTTTTTCCAAAGTTAATCACTGAAGCACCAACCTTTTGTGATTCTGTATCCATGTCTTAGTTATCCTTGAAGATGTGTTTCCATATTCTCCCCAGTAGGAAGTAATTTCCTCTGAGCTTACCTAGCACTTTTTGTACCTCTTGTATGACAACCACTATTTTATGTAACAGCTGCTTATGTTCTTAGCTTCACTGCTATGTTCACGCCTAAATAGAATGGTTTGTACCAGATTCATCTGCCTATCATTTTACACTGCACATATTATTTTGGTAAGTACTTACTGAAAGATTGAATTTTGGGGTGTCTCTTGGGTGCCCAAGATACTGCCACCAAAGTTTTCTGGAACTCCAGTTTATGAGAAATTCAGCCGAGTCCCTACTACTCAACCTTTTCTTAGGCTTCCCCTCTGAAAACTGTCCAACCTGATTTCTTCCCTCAATTTTATTTTGAAAATATTCCTACATTTAAAAATAAACACTAATATGCTTTTCACGTAAATCCAACAGTTAACATTTTGCCATATTCATCCATTCTCATATTTTTCATTGTCATTGAACCATTTGGAAATAGGCTGCAGACACCTATTGTTAGGCAGACACCCCTAAAATTTCCAACATGTATTTCCTACATATTATAAAGTTCTCCTGCTAAACACCTCCTTATTACAACTAAGAAAATTAATAATTCTGTAGTATTTAAAATCCGGTTTGCATGTACATTTTTTCATTTGACCCAAGAATATCTTTTAAACTTTCCCCTCACCCACTCCCAGCAAAAAAATATCAGTCAAGGTTTTCCATATTGTATTTGGGTATTGTAACTTTAGCCTTAATCTTCAACAGTTCTCCCATCCTTTTTTTTTTCCTTTGTGACACTAGCATTTTGAAGAGTTCTAGCCAGAGTCTTTGTCTCCTTTTTTCTTATTTCTTGTAAACCAGAATTTGGTCTAGAGCCTTGATTAGATTCAATTTAACATTTTTTGTGAGAATACTTCACAGTAGTCATACTTTTCCAGTCATAGTTAAGCTTTCTCAAATGTAACTACATCTTCCTGTGCTGTAACTTGAATCCATCCCACTTTTCAGCACACGCATCCTTCTGTGGTTCTTACAAAGAAGAGTTTAGCATTTAATCCTGTGTGTGTAGACTATGCATTATTATCCTGGACTGGCAACATAAACTGCTTACCTTTAATAAAGTGTTGCTGCTACTCTGCCTACACTTGGAGCTGATGCAATGTAATCTGCAGCAAAGTGTACTGATGTCAGCACAGTTTCATGAGTTTCAACTCATGGCACCCTGACGACTGTTGATGAAAGATGTGTGGGCCCTGCAATTCATATACAGATGAATCTTGATGTTATCAAAGCAGATACCAAGACAACTGCTGGCCATCTGGCCACATTCCAATTTAGGCAATGTTATTTTTCTCCCTGAAATTCTTTTGCAAGTCCTAATTGGTCCTGGTGTTCTCATGATAGCTTTTTGGTAGCATTCCTCAGCCTATTAAAAATTGCAACATTAGTACATTAGGAACATCCCCTGCCCACTGGATAGAGACGTGTTTGCAGAATTTACTTCATAATCACAAGAGGAAAGTTCCCAAAACTGCCAAGCTCGTGTACTCCTCCTATCCTAGACTTATGTTTGATCATGAAAGATAAGTGAAAGGAAGAAAATGCACTTAGGGGAGCAGAACAAAATGCTCTGGAGGGCAAATTGGTATAGACTGTCTTTAGCCATCATATTGAAAGCTAAGTAATGCACTCCATCAGTCATTACATTTGTGTAGAAGGAAATTTGTGAGATTATAAAACAATTTTCACTCCAGATTCAAGTAAAGCAAAATTAAGACCACAGATTTTAGAATCAGACCTGGGTTTCAGGAACAGGGCCATTCACTAGCTCTGACTATGGACAGTTTACTAATTCTATTTATCATCTATTAAATGGAGCCACAAAACCTCTTAGGATTGTTGAACAGAATGAATCAAGTATGAGGTGTGATCAAAAAATATGGTTCAAATAAAAAATTTATTACAGTAAAAGACACATTGTCATTAATCCCCCTCAAAATACTCCCCTTCACTTTGAAAACACTACCTCATTGTTCTTGCCACTTTCTGAAGCAGTTCTGGAAGTCCTCTTTCGTGAGAGTCTTTAGTTGCTCTGTCGTGGCTGCCTCGATGTCCTGAATCGATTTAAAATGTTTTCCTTTCATGGTCATTTTGACTTTGGGGAACAGCCAGAAGCCGCATGGTGCCAAATCCAGTGAATAAGATGGATGAGGACACACCATAATGTTTGTATTTGACAGAAATTGCCATACCAGAAGCGATGTGTGACATGGAGCGTTGTCATGATGGAGGATGAAGTAGACATTCATAAAAGAGGACTTCTAGAACTACTTCAGAAAGTGGCAAGAACTATGGGATAAGTGTGTTTGAAGTGAGGGGCAGTATTTTGAGGGGAATTAATGACAATGTGTCTTTTACTGTAATAAATTTTTTTTATTTAAACATTCACCATATCTTTTGATCACACCTCGTATATATAAAGTGCTTTAGCTTAGTGTATTGCACATGGTATGCAGTCAGTGTATGGTAGTTAATAACTTCTAAAGCAGTCCAATTTGGTCACATAGTAGGCATTAAATATTTATCGAGTGAATGAATCTAAAACAGTGGTTCTCCAAGTTTAATGTGGGGAACTTAATTAAAAATTAGAGATTCTAATTCAGGGAGTCTGGGGAAGCCTCCAGAAAAATCTGTATTTTAAATAATTGTCCAGGGGATTTTGATGCAGGTGATCTGAAGATCAGGTTTTGAGAAATACTGAGGAAAGTAACATTTATTTCCCTTTCCTTGCATACTGTTGAAATAGGTATATATCTCAGATGCTGAGAATGTAAAGCGTTTATCAAATACCTTTTTTAAAGATTAATAACTAACATTTTAGGATCATTTTCTAGTACTGAATTTTAAAATAGCAAAAATTATTAGAAAGAGGCATTTTTCATGAGTAGCATGTGTCATATTCTACTAACTTAATAGTAGTGTCTGCTACTGAAGGAGAGCATCATCCAAGTTCACCTAAGAACAGTTGCTGTTCTTAGGCCAAGGCACATTCCAGAAGCTGACACCACACATTTTATTCACATGAGTCTGGATTAATTAGCCAAATTGAACATGCTGCAACATTCTTCTACCAGCAGATGCCAGATAGCAAAACATTATCAATCCAAATTAGGCACTCTGCTAGCATGTGGGCAGAAACTTAGAGTGAGCATTACTACGTAGTGTCTGCTGCAAAACACTTTCTTTTGGGGCTCTTTCACCTTTTTCTCATGTTAGTTTTCATTCAGAATTCTAAAATGCATTTGAAAACTCATCTATTAGTCAACAAGTCTTAGATAAAAGATAAATTTTTTTTGCCATTTTCCTACCATCCTTGCTACCCCCATCCACAACCTGCACTAGCCAGATTGAATTTACTTAAAAAGAACTAACTTATTAAATATTCACGAAAGAAAAATATCCAGTTCTTTACATAAAAACAGGATGGCCTCTGGTGTCTCCCTCAGTTCCCAGAGACTGTATTTTTGCTTCTTTATACCCATTAATGATAAAATAGGACACTTTGGCATGTAATTGGTTGCACTGTCTCTGTTATTTTACTTAAGTTGCAAAGTCAAGTGCCTGTAGTAGCTGGGCAGGTAAAGGGAAACAATATGCAGTAGTGGAAACTGGAGAACTCCCTGTGCTCATCTAAATGGGGCATCACTTCCCAGCCCTAGCCAAATTTTACCATGGGGGAATGTGGGCCTATGTTGCCCGATTTGTCAAGAAGAGCTGAAATTTGGACTTTATATGAAATCTCCTGATTTTTAAACATCGGTTCAAATACTTTTTTTAAACATTTAGTAAGCCAGCAAAACATTTAACTAGACAGAACCAAAGGCCACCAGTTTATGACCTCTGTCTCTTACATGAAAACATGATTGGTACTTTGGCCAAGAATCTCAAAATGCTTTAGCAGTGTTTTCTTTTTGCCATATTTCAGGTGCATTTATTTGTTTAGTAAGGCAGTGAGTCACTTGTCACCTCCATCAGAAATTCAAGATAGATTCTTATATCCACTAAGCTTCTATTCCCTTGATTACAATTTTCAAGGTTTTTTACTCTTTGCCACCAACTTAAAAACATCCATATTTTCTCAACCTTCAATTACATTATAAAATAGGTTTGCTTTATTATGTTTTTAAAAATATATTTAAGAACACAATTTGACAGCACATGCTCTTGGAAATAAAACAGGTTTTTAAAAGAAAAGCCTTTAAATAGATCGTGCTGTCATATAGGTACCATGGTGCTGATGAGGATTCAAAGGAACTTTAGGTTGGAAGGTACTTGATGGGAAATCTAGAACAAGTCCTTAATTATAGCAATATGATAATTAGACCTGAAATAATAAGTTTCACACTGTATTTCTAAAGCACTTTCACATCCACTTTTCACTTGAACTTTGTAACTCAGAATAGATACTAAACAGTTCTGTATGAGAAAACCAAATCTCCAATTGGTTAAGAAATGTATTCAAGATCACACAGCAGTAGAGAAAGAATACAAGTTGTACCCCATTTGAAGTATAAACGTAAAATAAATTAGAAAAAAATGAAAAAAACAAACTCCAGTACAAGCTTCTGTTTTGAATTATATATTGGATTTTACAGTCACAACTTATTTAAAATACTTGGCATCCTAGAATACTCTTAAGTATTTAATTTCAAATTTTAAAAATTAGGATAAGCTGATAAATTTTAGGTAAATTAATGGAGGGATAAAAAATTATGAAGAGCTAATGGCTAGTTAGGAGTGGCAGACACAGATGGAGATAATTACATTGACCAACAGAATGGCTCCTTGAGGCCCCCAGCAAAGATTAAAAGGTACTAAGGAGACTTTGTATGACCTAGTTTTTAAAACATCCAAATCCTGTCCTGAGCATTTTTAGAAACCAAGTCTTGGCTCTGGCACCCCCAGTATGTTTTCATTTTGATATTTCTGATCTATATGTATATGCTTTGAGTTACCAGGAATTGAATTTGGATTTTAGTAATCTATTCCCCTTCTGTGTCTGCCCCCTGTGTGACTATAGCATACATTTTCCAGATGGTTAGATGAAATCTAAAGCTAATAGTCCTGTTCAGCTATTTAACACATGATCTTCATCTCATCATGTTCTCATATAAGCTAACCTGTGGGGGGGGGGGGGGGGGGAATACAAAACTTGTAAGGTTTTAAAGTGTTGCATATTTCTAATTAAGATTGAGATTTGAAAGTTTCAGTGGCATCTTCTTTTAAAAATAATGCTGTAAACAAAATCTACAGACAAAAAGAGGTATTTTTTCCTGCTAAGAGATTTCTTTCAGGGTGGTATCAAATATGACAACTGGAATGCTGAATCCTCAAATTAAGGAGCGAGTGTGTGTGAGAAAGAAAAACCACATGCTGGTTAGAGCCATACATTAGTTTGAATGTGACACAATTCTCAAACTAAAGAGAGAAATAAAAATATAGTACTTTAGACAGTATGCTGCGCTTACATTTTTAACATGAGCTTTACTGTTTGACTCACATTTTATGTACATCCTACTTTGCAAAGGTTAATAGTAGCTTCAAAACTGCCCATTTCAGTAGAAATTGAAGATGTTACTTTAACCTTCATTGGCTTCTGTACATCATGTTACTCTTAATCTAACATCTTAAATGTGTTCCTCTAGTGAGGCGCCATTCTAAATGCTTTTGGGGTCTTCAGGCCATTCCTACAAATACAACATAAAGAAAACTGAAGAAACCAGGCCTTGGAGTCAGGCAAACATGAGTTCAAATCTGTTTTTACCAGCTATGTGATGTTGGACAAAATAACTTTTCCTGGACCTGGTTTTAGTCTGTTTAATTTAATAATACATGTATGTATTAGGGGATGCACTAGGAGGTGGGGTAATGGGTAATTCGATTCCAAAGTTAACTCTTAGGGTAAAAGTTATTTTCAAAATCACTATAGAAATCCCTTAAATTGTCTACATAGTTAAATACATGATTTTGTACTAATACACTATGCTGTTAGTTATTCTTAAGCAAACTAAAATTTAAGAGTCACTATGCTACACAAAAGAAGCTAAAGTAGATTTGTGGGCATTGAAACTATTCTTCCTTTAAGGTAACTTTTAAGGAAATATGGCTGTCAGGGGGATGAGTAGAGAATTCTAAAGTATTTCTGCTTGCCTGTAGATTTTTCATTTTGTTTTATTAATAAGCCTCTATACATGTCGATACTTATTTTTTTCTAAAAATCTAATTTTATGACAACATTGTAATGGTACAACAAGAATCACTGAAATTCACTGAGCTCTTACCATGTGCTAGGGACTGGTCTGATGGATTTATATGAATTATGTTACTTAATATACCATCTAAAGTCAGTGCCATTATTAGCTTTACAGATGAAACTGACGCTTAGAAAATTAAGTAATCAGTTTAAATGACTAATCTACCTCCAGATCCTTTTCTCCACCACTACACTATATACTCTTAACTACCAACCGTACCATCTACCGTCTTTCCATATCCTTCTTAGGGGAGATTATATCCATTTCTATTGCTTATACTACTATTCCACTGACTCTGTGCCTCCAGTCCTTTTTACCTTCCTACTGGACTTCTGCACTCACTCAGTTGGTCTGAACCTAATTCATGGTCTTTATCCTTCCTTCCTAACCTATTCCTCCTCTGTGTTCCCAACTTAATACCTGTACCATCCACTCAAACATGCTAGCTTGAAATCGCAGTCATCCTTAGTCATTTTCTTATCACCCAAAGAGTTGGGGGCAGGGGGAAAGGGGAGTGGTAGTGGATGTTTGAATCTCAACTTCATATATCCTTGAATACCTCTTGTATCCTCTCTTAATAATGCCTGTCATCACTGCTTTTGTTCATACCCTGATCATCATACCTAAACAATTATAGCTTACTAATCTCCTTGCCTCTAGTGTCTCTTCTGTTTTTCCTTTTTATCTAGAATGGGTTTCCAAAAAATGAATCATGTCACGTACCCACTCAGCCATCCAATTAGCTCCCTCCTGTGTACAGGATGTAAAGTTCAAACTCTGAGGCACGGCACTGAAGGCTGAGCACAAACTGGCCTCCACCTCGCCAGTCCCCCCACAGTACGCAGACTACTCTAGCCATTCCCTCGGGCTTTGTTTTTCATTGCTTCTTCCTTTGAACATATTTTTCAGTTTGTCTAGAAGACCCTTTGTTACACAGCTGCTTCTCTTCATAGTAAAATCCCCATTCATCTTTCTGGGACTAGTTCCAATATCATGTTTAGTAATTCTTCTTCAGAGACCAGCCACTGTCACCTATCCTGAACCAAGTCATTCATGGTTTTGGTTGTTTAAAGCACAATAGATATGCTTTTATTAAAGTATATTGTGTTCAACTGTAACTGTTTATTTACATGTATCTCTCCCCTATCTCACCTTTCCCAAATTCTTCAAGAACTGGTTCTTATCCACTGTATCTCCCTCATTTAGCTGTGGCTGACACATTAGATATTTAGTATATTTGAAGAAAGAAAGAAATGTTTGCACAGGCACATCTGATCCCAAATTCCTTTTCTTTCATTTACTTTCCACTCTGAAAGAACAATTCCCTGTCACCAAAAAGAGCATCCTTTTCTACTCGTCTTTACTGTCCAGTACTCACATCCAAAGCTGTCCTTCTTAACAGATATATAGCTATTAACTTTATTTTTTATGTTCAGTAGTTATTGTGTAATTTGTTTTGATCAATTTTCACTACTTGTAGTAATTCAATCCAGAATATTTTAAATTTATTTAAAATTTTTCATTTAAATTTGTGAACATTTTTGTAGCAGAGAAATATGGTAGGATGATCATTAAAATATGTTTAAGCATGAAAATACATAACATTAAAATAAAGTGGACTGGAAATAGAGAACTAGGAGAAAAAAGATATACAATATCTGAATAAAACATTAATTCATCTTTTTAAATTAATGGATGATGGTAGCTATCAAGTTGCTGATATTTAGATTACATTGAGTATATTTTTAAAAGACTGGTGTTATTTTTAAATATGCTGGTAATTATATCCTTTATAACTATTTAAACTTAAATTTATGTGTCAATTTAGAAATGTATCAAGGAGTACCTTGTTTTTCAAAATCTCTGGGGTTCTTGCAAGCATAAAATTTGAGGACCACTGATATATATCCCAAGGAACAGAAGCATGCTTCAGTGCCCGTCCATTCCCACACCCGTAATTTTGATTACCAAACTAAATCACCCTAGAGATTTTTAATTTGTCCAAGTTGTATGATAACTTATCAACATGTGTATGATTGATTGATTTTTCCTAGACTTAAGTGTCTTTCAACTCTCACTAACAGCTTAGTAAAATATTTCATGAGAAAGATTTGGTTTCCCTGCAGATTCTTCTGGATTAATTTTAGGCATCCAGCTTAAATGGCTATGACAGGTTTGCTACTTTGTCATGACTTTGAAATGCACTATCCATCTAAAACCATTATCTCTAGGAGAAATTCCAAACTAAAGAAACTATGGGGGAAAAGGAAGCAGCCGATTATTTTCCAATTACCCAGACCAAGAGCTTCAAAAAATGATTGACACTGTATTCTAAAAGCAGTGAAAGTTTGGGTTTTATTAGTGTAAGAATTTTATTTCTGCAGTTTAATGTTTTCTCTTAAAAGATGCCTTGACCAGCTTTCATTTTAAAATCTGGCACAGTATTCCATTGTGTGGCTGTTCTATAACTTAAACTTTGTCATATTGCTGAACATTTTGCTATTCAATACAGTGCTTTAACGAACATTCTTATCCCTGTATCTTTATACACTTGTGCTTTGTTCCTTTCGAGCTCATTACTAGAAGTAAAATGTTTGTCAAAGAAAATGTGCATATTTTTAGCAAATATTGTAAAATATTAAAAACTACAAAATATCCCTCTAAAAGAGCTGTACCAACAAACCTACCCCCAACAGACTGCCCATTTCCCTATACCTTCCCTACCTGTGGAAACTATCAGGCTTTTGACTTTTTTACAATTTTAAGACATAACACGCCAAATGAGACCACAGTGATTTCACCTTCCTAATGAGACCATAATGATTTTCCTATTTCAATTGCAATACCCACCACCATCCCCTGCACTCCTAAATCCCCTTAAACTATTTTATTTTCTATAGAACTTACTACCTTCTAGCATTTTATTCTCTCCTCTTAATCTAAACTGTAAGCTCCAAAAGGGCAACATTTTTGTTCATCTGTTTTGTTCACTAATGAATGTCTGGCACATTGTAGACACGTATTTATTGAATTGAATGATGTGGCAGTTGTATGATACACATGAATTTCAGCCATAGCTGGTATGTTTTTTCTTTGGCCCATCTGTCCTGTGTTACACATCCGACCTTACCAATAAGAAAGTATTCTTAGGAGCAGCCACAATTCCTTAGGGCATGTTGTATGTACCAGACAGAATACCCATGTTGGGCTATTGGCAGGCCACCTGGAGAAGGAAATAAATGCTCCTTCCTACTCTGGTCTCCCTGGGCAGTTATCAAGACAATGAATGTAGTCTTGCCAGTCCAGCCATCCAACCACCACCATGCTTATTTTAGCCCTTCCCTTCCTGTTTCTCTCCTGCCAATGCCTTGGGGGGGGGGGGGGGCGGGGGGGTCTAAGAACAAGATAGTAAACTGAAAGCAACCCTAGTAAAGCAGACACTCCACCCAGGTATATGATGGCGCTACTCTTCCCCACCAGGCCCAGCCCACTCCCTACCAGGCCTTTGGCCCCACACCCTTTCCAGTAACAATGGTAGCTCAGAGAACTAAGGTTTGGTACAGCACCAAGTTTCATTGCTTTCCTCAGGCCAGATTTTAGATGTGAAAGAGGTATAGAGCAGAGAAAGCAAAGGATAGTAATTGAATTCTAGACAGCTGGCGTTGCAGTCTATAAAACAGCTAAGAGTTAAGTATTTGTTCATCCAGTTTTAGCATTTTGGTGATACAAAAATGCTTAGCTACAATGTATTTCCTTCACATTTATTAACATCTATAACGTATATCCTCTTTCAGTAAGTAGCATATCATGTCATTATCAGGCCAAATAAAGGCCTAATGGATATTTTCATTGTGATATCTTTAATGGAGAGGCTACATGTTATTTTAGTTATATTGAGGCTAATCATGGATCTGCAATGTTATTAACCTTCAACATAACCTGGGGGGAAAAAAGTAAATGATCACTAGGTACCATTGGCAGGCCTAAGTAACAGGAAGGGAAGAAGGTGGCAGGAGAAGTTGTGCCTTTTAAGAAAATAGCATACTGCATTTATCTCAGATTCCAGTTAATGACAGTTGCTTTATTCTTGGTCCATTCCCTACTTTATGTTTACTGCTGAACAGAGCAGCACAGAGGTCAATTTTGATGACAAAGTTCTGGAAAGCAGATAGAGATTCCTCAGGATCCTTAGCTGTACCAGAATAGGAATTTGAATGAGAGGAAGAGGCTTGGTGGATTGAGAGTATGCAACTTTTATAAGGAATGTCAAAGTAGTAGTGGAATGGGAATAACTAAGACCAGAAGCAGCTTCACTTGATTACAACTCACTTGCAGTGGGTGTTAAAGGCAGGCACCAAGCCAGCATCACCGCCTTATAATAAATCTTTCTTTTCTGGTGATGTTGTGAAAGATACATGGTAAGGCTGCATCAGTCTGGCGAAATACCACAAAATGGGTGGGACTGTCTAGAGAACCATCTGTTCAGAAAGGGATCATGCTACAAATTACAATCCGGAACACCTTGAATACATAGCATAGCAGTAACCTGGGATGTAACACTGGGAACAAATGTCATCAGCCAGAGATGGTGTATATGCTAGGATATTCTAACAAAATTCTCAGATGAGGGTATTCATTGGTACTTTAGCATATAGTATATCTCTGTATTGAGGAAAATAGTAAACTGAAAGCATACCTCACTTCTGTTCTTCAAGAGCCAGTTTCACCTGTTTGTTACTTCCTTATAACTTGCAGCTATGTAGCCAGTAACTGCTCCTTGGGATGTTTTTTGTCATTATAATAGAGTTAAAGTAGAAACCAGGTGTTAGCTATTGAGAGAAGTGAGAATGTTAGGAAATGTTTACCTACTACTTCATCCTTTCCCTAACTACCCTGGTGTTTCCCGGAAAATAAGACCTAGCCGGACCATCAGCTCTAATGCGTCTTTTGGAGCAAAAATTAATATAAGACCCAGTCTTATTTTACTATAATAACCCAAGTATTTTACTATAACCCAAGTGGCTGCTATAAATGCGTTTTTCCTCAGCTGATGTCTAATTATCTTTGTCTAAAAAGCAAGCCTTACCAATTTTTCACTAGGAGGGGCAAAATCTTAGAATATGCAGCCTTCCAATTACCACCACCACTGATTAATGAAAGTTGCCAAGACTTAGATGCTTATGTGGACTATCTCAACCTAGTTTCAATAGAAAGACCCACAAGAAATTAAGAGGGAAATTATACAAGGATAGTTCATTTTTTCAATAGAAATTGTGATTTTACTTCAATGGAAATATCCCAAGCAATATGCTTTGGGAATCATTCTTGAGTGATACTAATAATTGATTTCTCATTGAAGGCAAAAAACTATCCAACAATTCAAACATGGCAGAAGTGAAGTCCGTATTCCGGGAAGTTCTTCCAAAACAAGGTATTTAAGTCACAAATACTTAGATCATAATAGGGACCTAAAAAGTAATAGGCAGTTCCGTTTAGATACACAACCATTGTTACAATTGCCTACAGTATTCAGTACAGTAGTAACAGGCTGTACACTTTGAAAGGTAGCAGGCTATCCCATATAGGTGTGTGTAACCACTCCATCGTGTTTGCACAATGAAATCACCGACGATGCATTTCTCGGATTGTCTACCTATCTATAAGTGGTGCATGTCTACAGTATTTGTTAGCATTTGACGACTTACTCTGTTCTATACCCCCCATTTACTGCCCATTTCTAGTATGCTGCTTTCAATACTAGGTTGTAAAAGAGTAATCCATCGCTTTTTCCCAGTAAAAGGATGACAAATGAAGCACTGTTTCTCAAACCTAGAAATCCTGTTGTACTCAAGATTGTAAATTACAAGATCAAATTTTCAATGAGAAAAGAGCAGTGTAGTTCACCATAATATTTAGTAAGGTCTGAAAGTGGGGGAAAAGAAGCCTAAATCAAGCAATAGTAAGAAAAGCTGAAGGTTTCAATTAAACATTCAGTAATTTGAATATTCATATTAAATGAATGTATTTTACTATGTAAGTATTTTCAGGGACTATGTACTTCTCCCAGATCTTTTTTTAAATTAAACATTTGACACAAAAAGTTGTGTGTCTCACGATAGCTTAGAATCATAGGTAGAAAGTTCAAAACTTGTCTTCCTCTTGAACTCCCTAGTATTATATGCTGAATTTTTAATATATATTGAAGAAATGTTAGAGGGGTTAACTATGAGAACAAGATTTTCATTAACAATGGATTAAGTTTTTAGACCTTCATTCTACTTGCAAATCCAAACTGGATTATCTCAAATTAATTCTTACTTCTTTTTAAATTTAGGACAGTTGTCTGTGGAAGATATAACCACAATGGTGCTGTGTAAACCCAAACTTTTACCCTTAAAATCTCTGACTCTGGAAAAACTGGAGAAAATGCAGCAAGCTGCACAGGATACGATTCGCCAACAAGAAATGGCAGAAAAGGAACAGCAACAAGTAACTCACTGAGTGATAACTTAACACTTCTTTGTAACACCCTACCTTCCTATTAATAGCTAATAATCTATTAACGTCTGTCTGCTGAAAGTAGTATGTATTAATAAAACTGATAGTATTCATATAAACAATATAAAAATATCCAAGACTAATGAAATTTGTATTGTGAATTTAAGCACTCTGGTTTGTACTGAAGTAATTAAAAAACTATGAACGCCAATTTTATGGGTTTTTTTACCCAAGTTTTTAGAACTGCAAATTAAATTACTGTTCACCATTCCTATGACTATCAGTTTTACACATAACATCCTTGGCACAAGAGACTAAATGCAACTTTTATATTCAGAGAATCTTTACATGTTTACTAAAAACTGAATTTGAAGATACATTCTAATCTTGCATTAAGTGTTCATGCTGGGCTTTTACATTACCTAATTGTAAAACTTTCTTAATGAATTTTGTGTGTTGTGTCATGTTTAAGGCTATCTTGCCTGACCAACTGATCTTACCAGTAATGACAAAACTGTATTTTCTTAAAATAAATTCCATTTTTAAGAAACCCTCACCTGAGTTTTTAATTATACTGATTTTAAGCACTTAACGAATTACTGGCTACCTTTATTATCTAGGTATCAAACACAATTAAAACCCTAAAAATAGCAAGTAATATGGACTTCAAAGAGCCCATGAGGTAAATATGAACAATTTGTGGTTTTAATTCTAGACTGTACTTAAATCTGTAATAGGTATATTCTTAAGAATACCTTTGTAAATTCTGAATATAATTCTTGGTTGGTTTGCTGCAGTCAAATAACAGATCATTTAAATTAGCATAGACCATGGGCCTTGCTAAGAAATTAAGGATCTGAAAGAGAGGTTAGAAATGTGATAATTCTTTAGATAATTGTTATTTACTGGCAGCTACTATTCAGACACTGAATAAATATAAAACTTTTGAGTCTTTGAAGAATAATTTTTTATGACACAAACATTCAGTAATAGAACTTAATAATGAAAGGAAATATGTTTTTTAGAAATTTCATTAAGCTTTAAAAATCAAAAAATAAGGAAGTGTGCATGTATTTCCCAAGTATAATACTAAAAGACATTATTTACTATTGTACTTGGGATTTAAAAGTTTGTAAGAAACAAGTTTAAATTCACTAGGTTCAAATATGCTCCCTTATGTGGTTTAAAATTTACTGTGTGAAATAAGTTTTAAAAAAAAAAACTAAAATAAATGTACTCCCAATAAAGAATCAACACTGCTTCACACGTTTTATTTTGTCATACATTCTTCTAGAACCAGGTTCATTTTTCCAGTTTTGTAGAAAAATAGATGTTCCAGCCACCATTTACTTAACTGTCTAGTCTTTAAGACCAATCACTATGTTCCCTGGAAAGATGAATAAGTCTCATGACTGACTCATTTTCTTAAAATTCTTCAAGACAAAGAAATAACTTTTTTTTTTTTTTACTCCCAAAGCACAGTATTTCAACAACAGCAGCCAACATGGGGTTTTAGCAGCTTAACTTTACCCCCTAAATAAAGCTTTGTATCAACCAGTGATTTTACTACAAAAACACTGTCCTTGAAAGAAAGGAGTGGCAGTCAGACATCAATGCAAAACTTGGAATGATTAGGTCATAAACATGGCACTTACAAAAGGTAGCTTATGAGAATATTCCACTTAAGAAGTGGTTACTTTTCTGTTTTCTGTCCCTCCTTTGTACCCTCAAAAAAAAAAAAAAAAAGAAAAAGAAGAAAACGAAAACACTTCCTTTAAAAATTCCCCTTAAATGTAAGTCTATAAAATTTCAGAAATGCCTTGTACCCAAAACAAGTGCTTTAAAAAAAAAACAAAAACAAACAAAAAAAAAACACTTGTGCTAACAACTCTTACAATTCAGATACATGTATTTTTATAACGTCTAAGACTGCAAGAGTTCTTATGTTCAGTAGCTCTCTGGTTTAAGACGACCTCCATCTCCTTCACTTACAAAACGTTTTCTGCCCCTGTAATACAAAGAACATAAATATGAAAACAGATATAAATTTTGACTATAGTCAATTTTAAAAATTAAAAACCTTGTGTTTCCTGGTTACTCATTAAGTTTTGAAGGTTTTTATTGTTTAAAAAAAATCAATATGCCTCTCAATCTTTTCAAACAGACTTTCCCTGCTATATATCCTAGGATATGGAATATCAAATGAACTGCTAATCTCAGCAATTTTTAGTTGAATAAAAGCTTATTGAAATAAGTTCACTGTCCAAATGGAGTTACATAAAAAAAGTTAAAATATAAATGAGGGAAACATTTGCTATTTAGAAATTTAATATTTATTTCTATGTTATTAATATTTGAAAGCTAAACAGTGAGCCAAATAGGAAACAACATAATTTGGAATTATGTAAACTAGAGCTACAGCAAGCACCTATCAAATTAGCCATGTTTAAAATTAAAAAAAAAAAAATTGCAGATGTAGAAAAGCCATAACCGTATATGGAAAAATAAATCAGAATCCAATTAATTCCAGTCTATTATTAATTCCAGCCTCATTTGGGGAATTCCAGCTATTTCAAACTCAAGCGGCCTTGCTCTGTACTGTAACCACACCCTAGCTACATACAGTAACAACAACCCAGGAGGAATAGTTGACCAGCAGCCAAAAGCAATAAGTAGGAAAGAGAGCTTGGGCAGAATTAGTCCTTATTCTGACCCTAGACCAACGTAACACAGGCATTTGAGACCACACACAAATGCGCACTTCACCCAAATAAGCAGGAGGAGAGAGAGTAACAAGTCCAAGTTCTGTGGTATACACAGAAAGTGTGGGTGTCTCCTCAATTGATACTTGAGAGTAAAGCCACAATAGAGATAACCAGATAAACCTTTGAACAGAGGCTGAAAAACTTTTTAAAAAGCCAGTGCCAAGGTGCTGACCCATTTTCATACCAAGTTTACATGAAAACCAGCTATATTTTCATGAACATAAAGTCACAGACTACAATATTAGCCATGTAATTTGGCTAATTTCCCATGTAAATTTGGGAAAAAAGCAGTAAGTAGCAAGAAGTCTTGCCCAAGTTTTTACTGAGGTATACCACTTGGCACATCAATACATAAAGGGTGCCATCACCAAGTAGAAATCTACCTTTTCAAACATTTTTATCCAAGCCATTCAACTATCTTCCACCATTATCTTATCCTTCTCTCTTAATGGCTTCCACTTTCTAGAGCAAAAAACACTACCAGCAAGTATTATTCTGAGATTTAAAACACACAATACACTTAAAAATACAGAAAGCTTAGAAATTTTTTGATAAAAATTACAAAAATTTAAAATGTACATAAAACAGACCCATATAAGAAGTTCAGCTATTATTAAACTTTTATACCTGAGGTATGATCAAAAAATACAGTGAATGTTTAAATTTTAAAAAAGTTTATTACAGTAAAAGATGCATTGCCATTAATCCCCCTCAAGATACTCCCCCATCGCTTGGAAAACACTTATCTCATTGTTCTTGCCACTTTCTGAAGCAGTTCTGGAAGTCCTCTTTCGCGAGTGTCTTTAGTTGCGCTGTTGTGGCTGCCTCAATGTTCTTAATCGATTCAAAACGTTTTTCTTTCATGGTCATTTTGACTTTGGGGAAGAGCTGTAAGTCCCATGGTGCCAGATCCAATGAATAAGGTGGATGAGGACACACCATAATGTCTGTCTTTGACAGAAATTGCTGTACCAGAAGTGATGTGTGACACAGAGCATTGTCATGATGGAGGATGAAGTAAAGACATTCACAAAAGACGACTTCCAGAACTACTTCAGAAAATGGCAAGAACGATGGGATAAGTGTGTTCAAAGCAAGTGGGAAGTTTTGTTTTGTTTTGTTTTGTTTTTTTTAAGGAGAGCGCAGCTCACACTGGTCCATGAGGGGATAGAACCAGCAACCTTGGTGCTACCAGCACATGCTCTAACCAACTGAGCTAACCAGCCATCCCCGAGGGGGAGTATTTTGAAGGGGTTAACAGCAGTGTGTCTTTTATTGTATTAATTTTTTTAAACTTAAACATTCACCGTATCTTTTGATCATACCTCGTATTACATCATAAGCTTTAACAATAAAAAATTCATCAACTACTAAAGAGTCAGATCCTAGCAGCACAAATATAATACCTCCAAAGCATCACAATGTACGTGTGCGTGCACACACACACAGATGCTTTCTAGTGAGATAAAATCCAATTAGCCCCAATTCTCCATTCTATGGAGCAAAAGGAAGCAATGTAGAATACAGGAATGAGCCTAGTTCTTTGAAGCCAGAAAAAAATCTGGAATGATCCTTGGCTTCTACATCTGTGACCTTAGAAAAGAAACATTACAGCTCCGTAAGCCTCAATTTTCTCATCTTATTGGTGATAATATCTACACCGAAATAATATTAAAACTACTCAGAACAGAGCCTGATACACAGAACTGCTCCAGAAAATTAGCTCCCTTCCAGTGGCTTCATGAGGTAGTCCTGTATGGATTTATAAGGGACAAAATAAGCTTGGCCCTTGTTTTTCCATAAACTCCAACTAGATGATTCTGACTCTTGAGTGACTTCAGGGAAGACACCATTTTTCTGGACAGAGCTGGAATGATATAAAATTAGCTTAGCTTTCCTAAGCACCTAAGCCAGGATTTTATGTTAAGAAAGTAATAAAGTACCTTGAAGGACAAAGATCTCTGAGTTGTTTGGAAATTATTCCAGCCTGAAAACATTCTTCTACAAACCGCTCAAGCACAAAGTATGAATGTGGGACATCCAGATTAATGTCCGGAATTTCATTATAAATTCTCTCATAACCCTAAAACAGTGAAATTATATACAGAAATGTTAGCCCATACAAAATACATAATGCCATATAACTCATCACTGTCATCAAGCTATATTTAAGACCAAATATTCATGTAAAAGACTGAAATCACATCTGAATCTTGAAAAATACAGATAGTAGGTAGTAGTTATAGAATGTAACAGATAGTAGTTACAGACTGTTTTAATTTAAAACTGTTCTCTCAAAACATCTCCAGACATCAGATATTGGACACATTTCTTCCCCCATCACTTCTCTGTATACATTTACTACATTTCGAAAAAATAAAAGGCAAGTTAAGAACCTCACCAATATTTTAATAATAATGTATACAATTTTAAACAGGAATAATTTAAATACTTTAAAGTATAATTTGTTAAAAGTTCATGTTTCTCTCTAGATATAGAATAGAAATTATCGTATCTTAGAAACAGAACTCTTGAGGAATAACACAATCACATTTTTAAAAATACAGGTAAAAAAAACTCATTAAAGTGTTACTTTCCAACAAATGGCTGCAAAAAGGTTCAAACATAAACACTGCCATTAGGGGAAAAAAGCACCTACAGGCATACTACTAAACATACTTAAAAGAAAATTTCAATAATTCATAATCTTTATTCAATCATTATATATTTAAGGTATAAGCCTAAAAATTGTTCAAAATTAATGTTATACTTACTCTTTTCATTTGGTCTAGAGTAATGGTAGAAGATTTCCAAAGGGATTTGAATAAATCCAAAATCATCTTAAATGTATTTTCTCCAGTTGACTCCAAAACCATTATAATGGCCTAAAAATTGAATGAATGAATGAATTTTGGGTTACTAATTCATATGAGACTGCTCATAAAATGTATCAGATCCCTTTTGTCTAATATGTAATTATAATCATTATAAAAAATTTAAAACTTTCTTCCTTAAATTTTTAAAAAGATGTTTATTATTAAAGAAGCATTAAGTACCACAGTACAAAAAGGAACACTTAAATCATTCTTTGGCATGTCAAGGTAATCTTACTTCATATACTAGCTCATGGTGAAAATGAGGTACTTCCAGTTCCTTAAGGCAATGTTCAGCTTCAGATATGTCTCCAGAGAGTAAATACTCTTTCAGCAGCATATCAATCTATTAAATTCAAAAATTGAGATGTGTTAGAATTTCTGAATTTTTAAAAAATTGTGCTTTGCCTAAAGAATTTACTACTCATCTCATTACATAGTGAAATAGCAGGTTACAAACAGCTGTCTTAAGAACACATAGACTTGACATGACACTACCATAACAGAATATTTTCATAATTAAAAAGTAAATCCCCAATTTTAAATGCTTCATAACTATGAAGAAAATGCAGTGCTTCAGTGTGTCTTTAATAATCACTGAGATCTATGTGTAGACTTAAGATGTACATATTGAGTTGTGACCAGAATTCTTCAATGCTCCCTGTAAAAAGGGATCTTAAATACCACTAGAGGGCACTAACTGAAAGTCTCAAAATGAACTTTTAAAAGTGGCACAAACTCTCACTTCCATCAGGATGACTTTAATAATGCACTAGGATCCAAAAAATGAGATATCAGGACTTTACTACACAGGGTGAAGATTTACATATAGTTTCCCTTTTCTCTACAACTGAGGATTTGAAACCCGTTATCTAAAACATTCATCAGTAAGTAATTCAGCTTCCCGTTATAGCTAAAGAGGTACGGCTTGTCTTTCTTGTTCAAATTTGACAATAACATCTATGACTTCAGAGAAAAGGAGGAAAAGTTTATCAGCACAAGAACTTCAACTAGGAATGTTCCTCCCTATACACTGCCTGTTAAAATCACCTTTGCACCTAGTAGATGTTCAATGTTAACTGACTGAATAAAATAATCTCACGTATCTTCCACTTCATATTTCGTATTTCTACAATGTATTTCATCAAAGATAAAGTAAAATTTGATTAACAGAATACATCCTGATAATTTCTATTACGCTTTAGAGTAGTAAATATTTAAAGCATATTATTTGAATAAAATTTTCAGTATAAGTATACATAAATTTATTATTTAAATTGTATCACTTAGTTTTTAAACTGTTACGTAACTTAAAGTGGTTAAATGTTTCCCATCAGGTTCCATGCGTTTTGGAGAACGATAAATTCAAATACATGTAAACATTTCTAAAAGTCCTCTTTGTGTAACTCATCCTTCCATGTAAATATAAATGGATATTCAAATAATGTCAGCCTTAAACTCAAATATTGGTAGTTTTATTTCAATTTGTATCTTGACCATTTTTTGTTAATTCATGTACCATAATATAGTTTGGCAGTTTCTCAAAATATTAATTTTGGGGAGTACAGATGCTCCTCGACTTAGGATGGGGTTATGTTCCAATAAACCCACCATAAATTAAAAATATTGTTAAGTCAAAATGCATTTAATACACGTAGCCTATAGAACATCAGAGTTCAGCCTAGCCTATCTTAAATGTGCTCAGATCTTATATTAGCTTACAGTTAGGCAAAATCATCTCACTGCCACTGCCCAGCATCACAAGAAAGTATCCTGTTGCATATTTCTCTAGTCCAAGAAAAGATCAAAATTCGAAGTGCAGTTTCTACTGAATGTGTATCGCTTTCACACCATCATAAAGTGAAAAAATCAAATCATCATTAAATTGGGGACCATCTGTATTACCATCTTAACAATATTAAATCTTCTAATCCATAAACATGGGACATCTATTTAAATCTTTAATTTTTTTCAACAATGTTTTGCAGCTTTCAGTGTACAAGACTTGCATTTTTTGTTAAATTTATTCCTAAGTATTGTAACCATTTTTTATGCTATTGTAAATGTAATTGTTTTCTTGATTTCAATTCAGATCATTCAGATCATTCTAGTGTATAGAAGTATAATTGAATTTTGTACATTGATCTTTTATCCTCCCTTGCTGAATTTATTTATAATTAATAGTTAAGTTTGGTTTTTTGCTTGTTTTGTTTTTGTGTGTGTGTGGATTCATTTGGTTTTCTATACAGATCATGTCAGCTGAGAATAAAGATAGTTTTACTTCCTTTCCAATCTAGGTGCCTTTTATTTCATTTTCTTGCCAAACTGCAAGACTGTTTTTATACTCAATTTTTCTAATAATTTTTTAATTTGTTTAAAAGTTATTACAATCATGATATTACAAACACCAATTCATCTATCTTAACACATATAAAGGCAAAAGTGGTCAAAACACGAACTATAATTTAAGCTCTTTAACACTCAAACTAGATATACATATGATTAACAAATTATTAAAACAATAGTCATATGTTAAGATTGTATTCCAAAATCAGAAGCACATTAACTATAAATCTTCTAATTTTCTTAAAATCTGCATATAAGGAGATTAAATACTTTTTGTTTCTTGATATAGAGCATCCTTTTACTGCCCAAAAAAAATCTGCAAAAAATAAATCTGGCATTTAAATGTAATAAATCAATTACTTTTTCTTTTAAAGCATGCCTATAGGTAGTGAACCTCCTTACAAAAAACTACCACGCTGATCTACTCTAGTGTTCATAATTCGTAATTTATAACCTGAGACTATCTAGTTACAAATTGCTCATATGAAAATGGATATTTAATGGAAATAAGTCTTATTTCAATAATATGTGAACATTTTAAAATACCAATATAAGAAAAACACTACATGCATTTCTTCATATACAGCTTTCTTATAATTATTCATGAAAGCCCTTTTAATACAGTCCATTTTTAAGTCAGGGAAACCATACAAATTTAATAATTATACAATTATTGTATAATTTATAGCAAAAATTATATAATTCAAAGCCAAATATACAAAGATTCAATTTTCCATTTGCAGCTTTAAGACTAAACTTAATTTTTGTGCACAAAAATACCAGCTAGAGGAATACATAAAATTAAGTTAAAGCTACTACCCCATAGTTACCTCTTTAACAAGGTGATTAACAGGTTGCTGCCCACCTCCGGAGCCCCACACGCTGTCTTTGCGCTTTCCACCTTTAGACATACTCAGGAGCACAGTAGCCTTGTCCAGAGCAGCTCTACAAAAAATATTAAATACTTAAATAAATAAACTTAATTTTGACACTTGGACAGGCTTCCAGTTGACCAATTTATAAAGTTAAAAAAAAAAAAAGAAACCAAACATATTCACAAAAAGCTTTCACATAACACAAAAGCAACCTAAAATTGGAAAGTCTTTTAAAAAACTATTTTTCAAAATAAAAAGTTGGGAGCAAAAAAAAAAATTGCTTCTCATGTTAATATTCTCATAGTCTATTATAATTTTCATTCCTTGGTCAATAAAAATCTAATGTTATTACAAAATAAGTGATCAACACTGAGAAGGAACATTTCACATAAAACTAACTTTTACTTAAATCCATGCCTTCCCAAAAGTAGCCCAAAAGTAATCCCAGAAATTAACATCTACACCTGAGTAAACCTAAGACATGGCTAAGTCCAAATCTAAGTTTCTAGGAAGTTATAAAGAATCATACAGCATAACTCCCAAATATTACATTTAGCTTACAATTAATTATACCAAAGAACAAGACTGGAAAACATTATTTCTTAAGATTTCTATAGCAGATAATTAAAAAATTGGGCTCCTTTGTTAATATTATTCATCTTATTAGAATATTGCAGAATGTTAAAATCTGACGGGACTTAAAGAATACTCTAAGTCCAATCATTTTGTTTCATAAATAATGAAACTGAGGCCCAGAGAAAAGTAGTTTGACATGAAGACAGCTAATGGTTTAGCTAAAAACTCAAACTTCTGCATTATAGTACTATCCTCTTCCTATTATATCATGCCAACAATCTCTCAATTTTAACAGTAGAAAATACACACAAATGACAAATAGTTGTCCACAATGTTTGATTAATTCAAGTGTCATTTCAATAGAATCCTGTAGAATTTCCCCTATTTTGAAATTCTAAGTAGGAAAATGGATTTACTTACCTAGCCTGTACACAATCTACAGTTCCTTTATAACTATCAATATAGGTATTACATAAAATTCCATCTCCAACAGCTCTTGCAATAAACTGGCCCACCAACTGTAATAAGAACAAAAAAGCTATATTAAAAAACCAAAATCAACCTTTATAAGACACAATTACTAAATATACAAATGATGAAAATTGGCTGAACTACACTCAATACCTAAGACATGTTGGAATATTTTTTAAAATATCTATTTAGCACCTACTAGTTATGCTTGGCACAAGCGCTCACATTTTCACCTGCAAGTTAAGTACCATCAGAAAGAGGAGGGGTCACGTATGTTTTGCTCACTACTGAATCCCCAACACCTTGCACACTGCTTAGAACAGAGTATGTGATCAAAAATACTTGTTAAGTCAATGACTTAAAGTCAAGAGACACCTCTCTACTGAAACAAAATAAGACTGGTTTTCTCAAAAAACTGTTTGATTAAAGGAATTTATCTTAGAGAGAAAAGTTTGTGTAGAAATATTTATTTGAAAATACAAATATTCACAGCATTATTATAAAAATTGGAAAGCAGTGTCCAACAATAAAGGTGTGCTTAAATGGTACATACATAAGATGGTACACTATATGGTCACAGGGAAATACAGTTACCACATATTTACATTTTATAGTATAAGAAAAATCAATTACAAAATAGCACGTTCAATGTGATTCCATTTTTTATTAAAATTTAAAAAAAAAGTAAGAATATAAAAAACCGTACACTGACATATACCCCCAGAAAGTAGAATGGAAGATTTAACACCAAAATGCTAACAGTGATTATATTTGCTGGCCTTTTTGTTTTGGCTTTTATTTTTTTATAATTCTATAATGAATATGAACTTATGTAATAATTTTTTAACAGTATGGATATTGGTATTAAAAAAAAAAAGTCCATGTTTGAATCACAGATCAATCAAACCTTACAAGACTACTGTCTGTCATAGAAAGTATAATAGAAACAGCATTAGGAATTAACCTACCTACTTTACTCCTAAATTAATGTTTAAGTAAAGTGCTCCTACCTTGATTTAAAACTTTGGTCAAGTAAACAGCAATAATTTCACACATTTTCAATTTCAAACCAGAAAGTCATATTACAGTGTCAGCATGTGTTAAATCTAATAAAAGTATAAGGCTTTGAGGACAGAATCTAAACAGAAGCATACACCACGAATTTTCTCATTATTTCCCCACAAAGCTACAAAAAGGAACAGACTTATTTATGATTATTTTTATAATAAACATTAGTTAAGCAAATTTAATCTTCAATTATAACAATCTACATTTTAAAAATCCGAGCTCATCAAACAGCTTAATTACATATAACAGAATACACATACAGCAAAAAATTATGACCTAAAAGCATACAGAGCATGGGAGGGGGGTGAAGCAGGATATAGAACTATAGTATCATGAAAACTATGTTTGGCAGTAAAAAAAAGAATAGCTAGGGAAAAAGACACTAAAATGTGAGAGGGCTATCTTTGTATGGTAGGAAATATGCACCCTATTTTCCTCTCTCATCTACTAAAATTTCCTAGGAGCATGTATTATTTCTATAGTTGGAAGGGTAGTGGGGGCAAGAGAATGAACAAAAGAAAGTCATACAAACCTGTGGTGCTCTAGGAGTATCCAATGCTAATTCAGGTAGATCTTTCAACAATTTATCAAATGATTTCTCTACATCATTTGTGCTCATTACTGTCCCACAAAGGTCAGAAAGTAGCTTAGATGTCATTTCTCTATGACTAGCCTTTCCCTCCAATGCCAAGGACACTGCCAACACTGGTACTCCACTTTTCATTTCACCAAGGTTTAAATCTCTTAGCATTTCCTAGTCAAAAAAAAAGTATGTCAATAGTCAATATACTTTATTTTTTCTAAATAAATCAAGATTTTATTTATCTATCCTTCTCTCCCCCCTTTGAAAATGATCCGAGAAGCAGTCATATTTTGAGAGATTGGATAAAAACACCTTACTCTGCACATAAATTTCATAGTAACCCACTTTGTCAAGCTTTAACTGTCTGAACATCACTCAACCAAGAATGTTGAATTATACCTAAAATAGTTTATTAAACACATATTACTAAGTTTGTTGTTAGAAGATAACTAACCCTCTGACCCTATCTATTAATATTTCTAGGAATATTGTTTTATGAGCATTTAGAGATTTACTTCACATCATCATAAGCTGTTTATATTCTACTTCTCTTCAGAGCTTTGTCTTCACATAAAAATGTACTTTATACTTTCATATTAAATTTAATATGAGATCATACATCATTGTTTTTAAGTGGAATTATTGTTTTAAATACTGGGATAAAGCACAATTTCCTATTAAAAATATAATAGCAGCAGCTATTACTTATTGACCACTTATAATGTATCAGGCATTATTAACAGCCACTTTATTTTATATAATACACAAAACAACCCTCTGAGGGAGAGATTATCACCATACTCATCATACACAAAGCACAGAAAAATTAAGTCTTTGCCAAGGGCACACAGCTGGAGTGGCCAAGTTGGAAGTGGAATATAGCAGTTTGACCCTACAGGCTAAATTCTAACTAAGTTACTTAGAGTACCTTCCTTTAGAGTCAACATTTTCGCAGACTATTTAAATCATGGTATACTACTAAGAGGGTGCCAGAACTATTTTCACAGGCACCTAACTTGTGTCCTTGTTAGTAGTCGCTTCCCAGTCGATTTCATCTGCCTGGACGATGCTTGAACAGCTAATTCATTGCCTGTAAACACAATATTCCTCCTTCCCAGAAAACCTACCTACCCTGGCAAACTCCTAACCATCCTTAGACATCTCAGAATCATCTCTTCTATTACTCTCCATTTTATGCTTCCATAACAGTCTGCTCATAGTACTACTCAGTTAATAAACACATAACATACTATTGGTCCCATGCTAGGTAGATTAAGGTTTCAAAAGTCTCTGCCTCCATAGGTCTGAGTTAAATTCTTTCTATATAATAGAATGTTTCATACTATATTTTAATAATGTTTATATATCATTTCTCTCACTTCACTGAGCTTCAAAAGAGCAGGAGTAACCTATTACAAATTTCTCTACATGGTATGCACTGAACAAATATTTGTTTTATATTCAAATTGTACAAATCCAAACATATCAAACCTCACGTTATCAGACAAACCAAGAAAGGCCAGTCTGAATTAAAAGAATCTAAATTATAAGTCTTCTAAAGAATCGCAATTTTAATACTTTAAGTCAGTAATCCTAATAAATAGACCAATAATTTTATTTTACCTTTTTAGATTTGCTTTATGAACAATTCATAACACAGTAAATGATTACTGTAACAAATTATCACATTTGTTCTCTTGCTTTCACACACATTCCTTTCGAAATCTTTATTTGTGTTCTTTTTCTTGGACAAAGTACAAAGATAAATTTTATCCTAACCCTGAGCACCGAATCGAATGTCAAAAAAAATGGAACCAAGTCAGGCATTTTTAACTAGAATCCCTGAAGAGGCTTCAGAAGTTCCATAAATGCCTTGAAATTGTTAAAATTATATTTTATAAACTATCAATTATAAAAATGTTATAGTTATAAAAATTATCAAAATCTTGTGTTGTGCCATTTCTCAAGGAAGGAAATGGCACATAGCCCTCATCTGATCCAAAACAGGTACGAACTGGTCCAAACTTATGACATTGTACTCCATTTCTTAGTTAGAAATTCATTTATGCAAAAGAAAAAAACTTATTCGGCAATCCAAGATCACTCTAGATATGATGTTTGGCTTTTAATAGTGTTTTCTCTCCTATATGAAATAAATTATACTTGCAACTTTAAACCTACCGCAACTTCATTAGTATCTCCATGCTCAAAATATTCCTGTATGATTGGTGTTAAAGTCTTCTCAAATGCCGTTTCATCCAAAGGCAAAACTACAGTTTCGTAAACACAGTTCTCCTGAGGGGTGGGGGGGGGGTGGGGGGTGATGGGAGGAGGAGAAAGAGTTACAAATTAAAGAACAAAATAGTCAGATAAACTGAAATTGTTTTAGAATTTTATATTTCAACTGGTTAGTAATCCCAATTCAGGGCAAGGAGACTTACTACATGCTTTGATCACTTACATTATAGAAAAATGGAATTTGTCTCTCTTCTGAATACAATAAATATATAGATTGGAATCCCTAACCACAACAAATATATGACTTGCTCCCAATCCCCCATTCTTCTGTTAATTCTTTATAGCTCTCACAAAACCAATCTTTCAGTGACCAAAAAGCTTTAAGATGGCTTCCTATCATACCTAGTATTTTCATTAAAACTTCACTTTTGAAAAAAATGAAGCAGGAACCAAAGCTTCCATGATTAGTATTACCATAATGGAAGTCTATAACAAAAAAATCTATGTTGCAGTGACTAAAAATTCCCTAAGGAAAAGCACTATAAAACTGAAATTTCAAAAAGAAGTAAGATTAATGTCCATTAATCTTCTATCCCCACTTCCTCTGCAAAAAAGCCCTGAAATGTTTATACGCAACGTGTGACTGGCTTCAGTCTAACAACATACACTTGAAAGACTGTATTAAAATTAGAATATTTAGCAAAGATTCTATGGTATTTGAATCCTACTGGTTTTAAAATATGTTTTTTCACATTCTTTTAGAAATATTCCTATGTCCGACTATTAGCTAAAATAGTTAAGTGCATACACAATAAAAACAATCTAATATATACCCTCATATATCCTGACTAAAATTTTCATCACCACATCTTATTTTATACAGAGAGTACTTTATCCAGGGCTATGCGGGGTGAGAAGGAACAGATATAACAGGAAGAGTAAATGGAGGTAAAGAATCAAATAAGATTCATGAGTTCTTAATTATTGAAGTTGGTAAAGCTGGAAGATGAATACAAGCAGGTTCATTATACTATTCTACTATGATAAAAGTTAGAAATTTTCCAGTAAAAAAAAATATACACAAATTCACTGTAAAGTCTATTAAAAATTTACTTTCTCAGCACTGTTGCTAGAAAAAAGATCCACATTTCAAATTTACCATAGTTATCATCCTAAACAGTAATATTTAAAAAGAGCTTAATATCTATAACTCTTTTACGATGTTCAAAAGAATGTTCTTCTTAATTCTCATTACTATAGAAACTATATTAACGCAAAAGAATTTACTGAAAAATAGTTAACTTGATAATCCTAAGTGAACTTGCAAAGATCCACTTTTGACTCACTTCAGAAACCAACTGAAAGTTATGCATACGTTACTATTAATTAACTTGGTTTCCTAATCCAAAATTAACCTAAAGTCTGAAGGTACTGAGTGTATATATAACTTACATACATATACTAATGTGCGTGTATATATACATATATATAAAATCATAAGTTATATATATATATGCACATTAGTTTATATACGCACTATATAATCATACATGACTTGACAAGTTATAGATAGAGACTATATGATTTGACAAACATATGAATAAACTACAAACATGAGATCAAAAAAGTTTTTAAGTATTTAACTATATATTAAAACAAGAAAAAACACTGATACCTGGTCATCATCATAGTTAGGATCTTTCACATCCACCTCCTCCACATCATATACCTGCCCAGGTGTCCCCCAGACACCTTTGCCTCCTGCACCACCTGTAAAAGTTTAGAATCAAAGTAAAGGGCACAAAGTTCATAGTTCAATAGATCTTAATTACAATCTGAAATAACTCTAGAAGTTCCAATGTCAATTAAAATAATAGCTAAAAAACTTTTTTAATTTCTATGTTACCTTTTTTCCAGCTGCGAGTTATACTTTAAACTTCTTTTTATTCAGATCACTGCTTATTCAGTAATGATATTATATATTTTATAATTTACTTCAAAAACATCAAGTTGAAATAGCTTATAAAGTTAAAACTAAAAAGGCAGCTGCTTTAAAATAAAAGCAAAAAACAAAACAAACGAAAAATAGCTATATCAGTGACTTCAAAGCAGGTGATATTACAGTTTAGCTCTAAATTTTATTTGATATTTCTTGAGATCAAAACAAAAAAGAAATATGTTGAGCCAGTAAGATGTGGCATAGAAAATTTAACAAGGGAGAAAATCATTTAACAAAGAAGCACCGTAACCACCATCTAATGTTTTAAGGTCAAATACACATTAGATATAAAAGTACACATTAAACTATACTTTGCAACTAGCAATATTTACAAATAACTGTTATTTAAGCATTAACAGCATTATTTCTCTCTACATCTATGTACAAACCAACCAAAAGAAGTCTAACAATTCCAACTTTCAAAGTTGCTTTTCTACATAAACTTATTGAAATGTTTTTATAAGGCTCAATATATTGAATTATTTTTAAAGAAGTTGACAGTATCACCAATATTTTTTTGGAGCTTTTTATTTTATACCACCTAGAGTATAATCCTTGCGACCAGAGCAAAACAGAATCTGAGAACTAGGTTCAATTTTGATCCAACCAATGGCTGTAGAGCTAATTCAGTAAGAAAAACAAGTTTGAACAGATCACAAAAACATTTTACAAAAATCCTAGGCTAGAAATTGAAGCTCCCACCATTCAGAAGCTGGTGAAATCTCTAAATTGTAGCAAAATCCTACTACCGACAAAAGCTGACAGATCCCTCATTCATCAAATATTTAAGTACCTACATTGCTAGTCAGTACTCCAGGCACTGGAGATACAACAGTGAAACAGACCATTCCACTCCAGTACCCAAAGTAGATAGAGCTAAAGAGAATCCATAACCAGATCTATGAAATCATTAAAATTCTGATCCAAATATTACCAAATTTATATTTATCATGTATTCTTCACAATGAACACAATTAGATTCAGTAAACAATACATATGATGAAATTTCCGACCTTATTTCTTTCTAACAAAGTTAGAGAGTATATGAACAATTCATAACCGATGTACAAAACATCGGTGTGTATTTTGCTGGAAATAATAAAGTTCTGCTCAAGAAAACTAAATCTTTTCAAACAATAAGAAAGGCTCAACTTAAAGAAAAAGTGGGATGATCCTCAGATTATTACTATGTAAAAATAAATACAAATCATAAACCTTGTTTTCATTGTTTAAATTTCTCTCATTCCTAGAAGAAGGAAATTGTAGTACAAGAACCAGACAACATTTGTTTCCATTTGTTTCTTTGGATATGGTATATACCAACCTTTCTTTGGTAGTCCCCGTCCTTTCCCAGATCTGGACCGCCTATCTAGCAACCTTCCCTTTGGACTGGTTGGTACAGTTACTCCACTTCTCAGGGCTTCGCTTCCATTATCACTGACTGAATCGCCTCTGCCAGAGTCCCGGGATGAGTTTTTCCGTAGTCGCCTTTTTGCCTTGGCATTAATTCTAGCTTCATTAATGGAGGATGCCGAAATCCAATTTCCATTTATCTCGTTTTTTATATCCTCAGTCCCAGCATTTTCTTCATCGCCAGAAAAGAGAGAGTCGCTTAAGTTATCAGGATCTTAAAGAGGAAAATGAAGAAAGAAAATTATAAGTATTTTAACCATCTCGTTATACCAGTTATGGCCATAAATTATATTAAGTTGAATCACATGAAATTACCATTTTTGTAAGTCAGTAACAGTCACATATTGGCAATTTCATATGGTTCAATCTAATAAATGACTAGACAAGATTACTTTTCACTTTATCATGGAAAAGTAAACTAAGGCACTGAATGTTAATGAACTAAATTTACTGAAAGCATGTTATCTGACGTATTTAGATCCTAAAATCTGTATTAATATAAATACCAAATATAAAAATTTTTAGACTTTTATGAGCTAAGAGAGTTAAGCAGTTGGAGATAGTAAGAAAAGACTAAGGATCTTGAGAGAAGAAAGATAAACTAATATTTATAGAATGCCGACTATTATTATCAAGTACTGTGTTGATTGGCACTTTGTCATTTACCCACAAGTGTGAGAACTATTACATCATTTATACAGAAAAGGAAACTATGGCTGAAAGTATTTAAACTTGCCAAACATATCTCATGATTAATTACAGCTACTTAGGGAATATTACTAATCTGAAGAGCCTAAAAGGCGTTTGTCAAATAAGTGATCCCATATGATTACTGAACTGTTCACTGCTTTCAAAAATAAAGCTTGCTTTCAAAGCCATCATCTCAAAGTCCTAATTCATCTCTCCAAAATTGTCTCATACTACTTAACCATCTTCCAATTTATATAAGATTTGTATATTATCCCCTAAAAGACAGCAATGTATTTGGAGTTCCCAATGGTCACCTGTTCAGAATGTCAGCCTCCCTGCTCTTTTCAGTTACCAACATCCTTTAGGCTCAAGTCTAAAGCTCAAGTCCTAAAACTTTCCTAACAATTCTAGCTATAACAACACTAATGCTCACACACCACTCATTAACCACACCACAGAAATTACTTTATTTCTTTTTAGATAATCTTGCTTTTCCAAGTAAGACTCAAAAGAGGAAATGCACTTCTTTTTATCTTCAGCACCAAGTAAAGTATTCCTCATACTATCGACTCAAATGTCTGTGGAGATCAAATGACATAGACACTTGGCTTTGCTCTGAAAACTTTTTAAGTCAGAAAGCTACTAAATTAGTTCTCACTAGGCCAGAGTTTTCTTCATTATGGCTCTAACTCAAGTCAGAGTTGAATCCCTCAGATGGTTTTAAATATTCCTAAATGTAATTAGGATGTGTCAAGTCTATAAGCGTGTTCTTTAACATGTTTTACCACAATATGTTGAAACTAAAAAAAATTTAAATCAACCTTTAAAAAGCACAGATGTGTTAAAATCTTTACAATTCTTGACAAAAAGTAATCAAAAAACATTAAATAGAGTCAAATGACTTCATTAGTCTCTTAAATATTAGTATCCATGCCTTCTGTCTTCAAACCATTCACCAAACTGCATGGAGACTAATTTTCTAAAACATGCCCCATTGAAAACCATTTGAAGGTATTCCCATTAGGTCAAAATAAAGTGTAAACTCATTACATTGTAGCTTAAGGTCCTTCATGATCTTGCCCCCGCTTATGTCACCAGAATAATTGCTGACCACTCCCACATTCAAATGGCCAGAGCTCGGACTTGGTGCAATTGGCAGGGAATCATGACATGCTAGTATGTGACCATTACTGACCTACTGACCTAGTAGTGGGAATTTGTTTGGTGAAGAATACAGAATATACAGTGTTTCCCTGAAAATAAGACCTAGCTGGACCATCAGCTCTAATGCGTCTTTTGGAGCAAAAATTAATATAAGACCCGATTGTATATTATAGTAAAAGAAGACCGGGTCTTATATTAATTTTTGCTCCAAAAGACGCATTAGAGCTGATGGTCCAGCTAGGTCTTACACTTCCCACACTTAAGTTTTTTTTCTATTCTAGTATCTTTTTAAATACATTTCTATACATATGCAGCAGTAGACATATCTAGGCATATTTTATATATCTGACAATTAAGTTCGCGAATTTATTGCAACGCTGTTGCTAACCTTTTTTGATATCAGAGGGATTATTCATTATGAATTTGTACCAACTGGAAAGTTAACCAAGTTTACTATGTGGAAGTGCTGAAAAGGCTGTGTGAAAAAGTTAGACGAAAACTACCTGACCTTTTCGCCAACAATTCATGGCTCTTGCATCACAATGCACCAGCTCACACGGCACTGTCTGTGAGGGAGTTTTTAGCCAGTAAACAAATAACTGTATTGAAACACCCTCCCTACTCACCTGATCTGGCCCCCAGTGACTTCTTTCTTTACCCAAAGATAAAGGAAACATTGAAAGGAAGACATTTTGATGACATTCAGGACATCAAGGATAATAACAATGACAGCTCTGATGGCCATTCCAGAAAAAGAGTTCCAAAATTGCTTTGAAGGGTGGACTAGGTGCTGGCGTCGGTGCATAGCTTCCTAAGGGGAGTACTTCAAAGGTGACTATAGTGATATTCAGCAATGAGGTATGTAGCACTTTTTCTAGGATGAATTCGTGAACTTAATTGTCATACCTCATATATTAGACCTTATAATTTTCAATCCATGTCTTTTTATAGCAATTGCTCTTTTATATTTTGCTATTCATACTCACCTAAGTTTTGGGGTTCCATAACCACTATTGATCTGACTTTGAGAAAACCAAATTAAAAAAATAAAAAACCTGAGGACAGAATGTGGCGAATTCAAATTTTTCTGGGTACTAATTCCCTTTTTCTGCATTCTCTGACAGCTGATTAGTCACCAATCCAACTTACATTACCACAGTACCAGATAAGCACATTTTCAAGTACTGGTCATTGAGTGGCAGAATTAGAATTAATTATATTAGCACATTTTCATTTGTTACATACATAACATGTGCTATGGACACATGCACTATATCTTACTTAATCCCAACAATAAACCTAGAGAGAAGATACTTATACCTCATTTTTAAACATGAGGAAAATGAAGGTCATAGCAAATAACTTACTTCCCCAAAGTAACAAAGTTGGTAAGAGTAGCAGTTAGAATTAGTACACTAGTCTATCTGACTTGGATATTTGTTACAGGAAGAATTTATTGCAAAGAAGGTCTGTCTTAGGGCCATCCAAGTATTGAAGAACTATAAGATTTTTAAGGCAGTACTGGGAAGAAAACCTCTCACTATTCAGAATATCTCAAAATCCTAATTAACTCTCTATAAAGATTATTCTGAAAGCTAAAAATACATTTTAAGTTGTCTGACGTTAATTAGAATTTGGACATCTATTTCAAAAACCATCTTTATGATTAATAACGTGCTACGTAAGCATTATGGAAAACTAAGAGAAAATACCCATAGGTAATTTATAAAATATAAATTACTAGTTAGGAAAGATAGCAAAGATACTTTGTTTACCTTGTAGAAATAGTTTACCTTGTAGAAATCACTGACTCGTGAAAATATTAATGAGCAGGTGCACTATTCTACATTCTGCATGATATAGTTTATTACAAATAGTGGAGAATAAGAATGTATGGAATGTAAAAGCATAGGCAGAAAAATAAGGACGTGTAATGAATTTCTATTAAAGTAAGAATCACAAACTTGATTTTATAAATAAGATGAATCTATTTTCTTATAGCACAAATAAAACAGTTCTTAAAGTAAAGAAGGTTTTAATATCATGCCTTCACAAAATCTGGTATGGCCTGAAACTTGCTCATTAGACAGTTAAGGTTCAAGATATTAATACTTACCTGTGGGGTTTACATTCAGTATCTGCTCATTTTCTACATCCATTGTTTCTTAATTTCACTTGCACTGATTAAATTACCAGATGAAAGTCTTCCTTTGGTATCTATTTCTTTAAAAAGAAAAAAAGTTTCAGTATTTTCCAAATTGATATAATTAAGATAAGTTCAATTTACTTAACCACACTGTAAAAAAAAAATGTTTAATCATCACATAATTCTATTTTTTTAAACAGTTCACTTTACTTTGAAACACAGCTTCAATATTTGGTTTCAATCTTCTTGAGAAGTTTATCTATATCCAAAAAAATGCCCACATTTCTGGATGTGCCACATTACCCCTTTAAGTTGGAATAAAAGATATTGCTATACATGTTTATTTCAAGTTATTTGAGTATATACACGCTCCAAATTTTTCAGGAATAACAGGCCTCATAATTAAATTGATATACATAAATATTGGATAGTTTGCTACCAATGAATTATAAGTACTACAAAATGCAAACACCACAGTTTTGGTTAATAAAGAGTATCACAATTGTGTTATTTTTCGCACTAGAACATATCTGAAGGCAGATCTATCTGCCACTTCACCACCTAGGTATCTATAATTACTGCTTTAAGACTTTGAGATGGGGAGAAATTTTTTAAATCAGTGTTTTCCATAACAAGAGTATTATTTTTATAATCTGAAAAATCTATTCCTTTTTTTAAAAATAAACCTTACCTATTTTAAAAAGGAATAAGTACAATGACATTAGCATCAAAATATTTTAGACTTCGGTTTCAAAATGGCTTAAAAATTATTAATGCTGGAAGGTTTTGATGAAATCAGTTACCTTTTAAATAATTTGTGATATAAATCCAATGTTATTTGAAACAAAGACTATCAAAACATATTTTCAGGAGAACTATCTCTAGAAGGTGTAACCAAATGATTTCAGAATCTCTCTGGAAGTATTTTTCAAATAGCGGTTTATAATACTTAAGTATTTATCTATTTAAGTCATATAGGTTAGATTAAGTCCTTCCAGTAATTTACAATCATTTCACTAGCAGTGTGCTCCTCTCTTTATATGCACAAATGAAAATGACTAATGAACTACAGAAAAGTACATCTTTCTCACAGAATATAACCAACTGTTAGATGTCATTTTAGAATTATTATATACGATGCCTCCTGGGACTCAAAGGTGTCCCTCCTGAGGACTCAAACTCAGGAGTCCTCAACTCAAACTTCAGTTTGAGTTCCTCCCTCACTTTTAAATTCAATATATACTATTTTAACATAAGTTCATCACCCTTTCCTCCAGAAAAGGATATTATTTTGTAAAAAATAAACACACCTTATGTTAAAATGATAAACTTTTTAATATGACATACCATATTTTGCCATGTATAATGCACTCCTGTGTATAATGTGCACCCAACATTTTGGGCCCAAACTTTCAGGGGGGAAAAAATCTTTCATTTTAATTTTTTTAATTCAAATTTTTATTTGTTTACCTTCAGATACTTGTTTTCTGTGTTATAAAGGAATTTTAGCATTTATTTTTAAACATATTATAGTACAAGAAATTTTATGCAACAAATAATTACAAAACACAAGAACAGATACAAGGTACAAGAAATTTTATGTACCAGTAACAAATATATGATATTTATCCATCATAGAAGGCTTCGTCATTGAAAGTTTGTCTTAAGTTCAACAAAACCGATTATTTGCATATAGATATTGTTATTGATTTCTAGAGTTACACTTTTAACTTATAAGCATAAATGAAATTAAAAACATTTATACAGATACAGAATTAGTACTACACTTGTACAAGGTACATCCTTATTTTTCTCTCACAAATTTGGGCAAAAAAGTGTGCATTATACATGGCAAAATACGGTAATCCTTGGTCTACTAAGATGCTACCACACTGCTTCAGAAATTAACAAAATGGTGACATCACTCTAATTCTATTCAGAATAAACAGACATATGATATTTAAAGATATTTATATAGAGTCACAATTTGCACCAACTCTGGATTTGGGGGGGGGGAAGAACCTTAAAAACATATGCACCTAGGTATATGAACAAATAGTTGGCAAACCTCAACATTGAGAGTCCTCCATGGCTGAAAATGCCGGATCTGTTTCATTTCAATTACAGTAAAGTGAAAATGTTATATAATGTGTGTATGAGGTTTTTACACTACAGTTACATTAAAAAGTTCATACTTGATGCAAGTATAATCTTTTGAGAAAATACTTCTGCAGAACCTAGCTAATAAAGGAAATGAAGTGATTATAACTGGTTTACAAAGCCCTTTATAATTCAAAATGAATTTCACATGCATTATTTCATATACCTCTCAGAACAGTCTTGAGCTAGGTACCCCACCGTGCACACAAAACAGATTCAGAGAAGGTAGGTAATCTGTCCAGAGAGACAGCTGCTCATTGGAAAAGCCAGGATTAAAAACCTAGACCTTCTAGATCCAGGTCTGTTTGCACAAGTTCAATACAAGATTTTAGTATCCCACAGGAAGATTCTTTTTAAGGTTAACAGAGAAAAGCTTATTAAAACATAAGACTCCTACTGTTATATAAAAATTTTAAATACTGCTTCCCAAACATTAAAAATAACATTTGTTTTAAACTGTTATACAGAAGACATTCAGTTGGGCAAAGAAAATGACCAGGTAATGATTATTACCTATAACTCACCAAGTTTGTTTTTATTAAGTAATCATAAAATAGCCATCTGTGTCTTCAGGCAATGATAACGCAATCAAGAACTCAGTCACACTTGAGAGCATCACAGAAGTTTTAAGAGTTTAGATAATGATAAAGGTATGTTCCATATTTTAACTTGCTTCAAAGTAGGGGGGTTTTTATCCAGTTTACTTAACAACCCTTAAAATTTTTGCCCCAAACTTCAGAAAACGTAAAGTAAAAAATCTGAATTCCACATCCTTCATACTAAACGACAAAATTAATTTGCAGTAAGAAAACAAAACTATACATGTTAGACAAAATTAAGGCTGAAATTAAACATTGTTCTCATTTCTCAAAAGTTTCACAGAAACATTCAATCAGAAGTATTCAACAGCCATGCCATTCCCTTAAAAAGCCTCACCCTCCCCCACCCCCCAAAAAAATCCATTTCCTGAAATATACCTGATAAACCCTCTGACAATTTTTGGAGTCAAGGGTAGTCCACATGTTAACTAGAAAATTATTTGTATTCATTCCAGAGTTACAATCACAGTTAATTAGCAACTTAAAATCAACTGAAATTATTTAGCCACAACGATTCAAAATTGAGCACTACAGAAAATATCAGTGTCATTTATTTATGCACTCCTAGCAACTTATTTTTATTACAACAGAAAAAAAATCAAAATATAATTCAAAGATGCCTGCTGAGATATTAAGGAATTTAATAAACTTATAATGAGGGAAACTTAAGGCCATAAATACCAATAATTACATTTAGAACATATCTGCAGTGGTTCCTTTTTAAAAAAAAAAAAAGTATACGGTGGTTTCCTAAAAAGCCTTACATTAGCAAGAAAGCCAAAATACTAAAACTCAACAGTGAAAATACAAGTAAAAACAGGCAGTGGTCCCCCCCCCCCACAAACGAAGCTGCATTTTTAATCGTTTTAATCATCTATGGTAGATAGTACACCGTTGCTGGCTCCGTAGCCAGTTGTCTCAAGGACACCCGGAGACCAGCGATACTGACGCCGCAGACCCTTCTGCAGCTCTTGTAAAAAGAAATTAAAAACCCTCACCGTGTACACTGCAGCACCAAATTGACAAATGCAGCAGACACAGCATGCATTTCACAGAAAGGGGGCTCCCGTCCTGTCTTTGTTTTCTCCGGGAGATTTCATTTAAACTAGAAAAAGACCATCCTTTGCCGGAGGAGGGGCGCGGCGAAGTTAGCGCTGGGCCGAGCGGCGGGCACGTGTCCGCCTCCCAGCGCCCGACGGAGCGCGCGCGGCCCCAGCCGGAGCGGCCGGGCCTGCTTCCCCGCCGCCGACGCAGGCCCGACCGGCCCTCGAGGGGTGTTGGGCCGGGCCTGGGCTCCAGGACACCGGCAGGCGCAGGGCCTGGGTCTGGGCAGCCCCGGCCGGGGGGCGCCTCTTCAGTGGGCCCCCAAGGAGGCCAGGGGGGCGGGGCGGGCGCAAACCTTCCTCGCAAGATTTCAGTCAGGCCAGAAACGCGCCTCCCAACGTCCCCCACCCCAAATAAAAATGAAACCTAGGCCTTCGCGGGGACGAGGAGGAGGACCTCGCCGAGGAGCGCCCCGCGCGCCCGGCTAAGCGGGGAGGGGGTCCGGGAGGAGGCGGGCCCGCGCCGCCGCGCTCCGGGCCCGAGCCTCGAAGGCGGGAACCGGGGCCGGTTCTCCGTAGCCCGGGGCGTTGGGGCCGACGCAGCTGGGCCTGCGGGGCTCGAAGGAGGTGGCCGGACCCCCGCCCGCGGACCTGGACCTGGCCAGCCGGGGCCACGGCCTCCACGCCCCCTCCCCCTCCCAACGTGCGTCTGGCTCCGAGGAGAGACCGGGGCTTGGGGAGAGGGCGCAGTCGTCCCCAGCGTGCGAGCCGCGCCGCAGGTACTGACCCCTCGGACCGCCGCCGCCGCCGTTCGCCCAAGTCCCTGGTCCACCGGCCTAACCCCAGTCCTCAGCCTCTACGCCGCCTCTGAGAGTCTCTGCCCCTCTCGCTCTGTTTGTTTTTGTTTTGTTCTACCCAGTAACACGGGGGCGAGAGGCCGGCGTTTATTGGCCGAGCAGAGGAGGCCGGCTGGCCAATCGTGGAGGTAGAGCGGGAGCTGCGGAGGAAAAGGGAGGGAAGTGAAACGTGGACAGCTGGGCAGGGGCGCAGGAAGGCGCATGCGCGTCTGGCTCCCTGGATTCGCCCGAGTGGGAGCTGGGCTGGCAGCCCGAGTAGGGGGAGGTTGGGAGGCGCCGTGGGATGGAAGCGTGGGCGAAAGGGCAGTTCCTTGGGGTGGAAACTAGGCTGAGACTACTTTGACATGCTCACCTATTCCCTTCACACGGCAGTCAGCAAACTCGGCTAAAGTACTTTAAGGCTTTGGGCTTCCTGAGGTTCCCTGCCTCCAAAGCGGGACACTCCTCGGGAATACCCTTAATCTTTACAATTCCTTCTCTAGCTGGCCCCTGATCACTTCTTGGTTCCTACAGTGTGCACACTCCGTGTTAAGGACTATCTCAGCAAATGCTGTCAACCGTTTGAGATGGAAATCACTCCCATTTCATAGATGAGGAAACACCCAAAAACTCTTTGAAGTCCCTTTACTAATCATAACTAATCAGGCCACAGGGCTTCAAATTCACACACACCCGACTCCAAGGCTGCGTTTCTCAACCATGACTATAATTTCCTTATTGAAATTTCTGCCTCCCGTGGCTGTTCTGTCTTTTCCTCATGGCTGTGTTCTCTTTAGCTAGTATTTTCCTCTCATTCTTCCTAGTTCCCTATCCCCTGCGGTAATGACCAGAACCTTCTGCTGTCTCTGTGCTTTCAGGAGAAGACTCGGTCAATATTTAACAGTCATCTGATATGTAACACCTGAATAGTTTGTTGGTCTCTCCAGAACCAAACTGCCTCCCCCTGCACCAGGCGAGTGTCTTCCCCTGACTTACCCTTCTGCCCAGTCACCCTTCCTGGGAATCATCTCTAATATTATTTCTCTGCACACATACACACACACCCTTCACTAGCTTCCCATTGCCTGCCTGGAGCGTGAGTACCTCAGCCAAGCATTCAGGGCCCCTCAGTATAACCTCAAGGCCATGTCTATCCACACCACACACACCCCAGCCCCCACACACCCTTGGCTGGAACCCACGTGGACCACTCACTGTACCATACGCTTCCCCACCTCTTGATGGTTCTTTATTATATCACCTTGAAATGTCTCTCTTATCGCCCATCATCGCCTGATCCAATCCTCTCCATACCTCATGGCTCTCCCCATAGGCCTTTCTTAGCCTCATGATTGGATGTGATCTTCCTGTCTCCTGAATCCTCACAGTATTGGCTTGTTGTACCTCTGGGGGCACTGATCACATTCTACTTGGCATTATGTTATCTGAGGCCCTGTCCTAGCTCTTCTCTCCATTAGACTGTCACCTTGTTGAGGGCAAGACCTGGCTCTTACTCATCTATTATTGCTGTAGTGCTTAAGAAGACGCCTTGCACATGTATTATACCTGTGAAGGAAATACAGCTTGATCTGAGTTCACAGTGGTTCTCAGCAGTTGGTGCTCATCCCCATCTCCGGGCAGGTGACTCCTGGCATGGTCAGCATCTGCATTAGCCTCATGAGTCACTCTTACTTTCTGAAAGCAAAGTTTCCTGGTCACTCACTTTTGTTTTTCAATCACCTGCAGCTGCTATCTCCTTTCCTTTCTCTGCCAGGGCTCAACTATTCTCCGCTGATCAGTGACTACTGGTTCCTTTTTTTTCATCCACCCCTCTCTTTTTCCACTTTTTTCCTTTTCACACTCCTTTTCAGTTGCTGACCCTTTCCTTTTTCCTCCCTGCCTCCAACCTCCTCTGACCCCTGCTAGGTTCTTTCATTTACTCATTTATTAAGCACCTGTGGAATATCCAGGCTGCAATGGGCAGGCACCCTAAGATCTGTGCAATAACAAAAGAGTAGGATACAATTACCCATTTTTAAAGCGCCTGAAACAACCTCTATCTTTTACCAAATTGCCCCAAAAGAACCCATTATGAAGTAAAATGTTCACATCCTTTTTAACCATTTTCTTGAGGACTACACATGATGGCTGGCATCCCAGAACCCACCTTAGGGAATGCCCCTCTAGTTGGGTGCCGTTGACCAGGCAGTCAGGAAATGGGATTCTAGTCCTAGCTCCCCCACTAATTACCTGTAAGAAGTTCAGCCCCTCTCAGGACCTCTGTTTTTTTCACCAGTAAAATTCAGAAATTGGGTTCAATCAGTAATTCCCAAGGTATTTTCTAAAGAACATGAATTTTGTTGAACTTTAATGGATATCATGAGAAAAATGGGAGAGACTGTTCCATAATCAAATCGATTTGGAAATTGTTTTAACAAAGTTAAAACTGCTTTTCCCCCAACTCTTCTCAGTTTCTTTAATAAGCTAATGTGCCTTGAGAATCTTCTGGAACCAGAGTAGGAGGCTAAGTAGCATTTCCCCAACTTATTTATACAGAACCCCCCTTTTTTTTCAAGATACCAAAAATCAATGTTACTTAGAAATTACTTTGGAAAATATAGATGACAGCCATTATCACCAACATTCCTTCCAGCTGTATTGAACACTGGCCACCCGCCCCTTTCCTAAACACTAAAATAGAATAAATGTTTTTAAAAAAATAAGCTTGAAAATGGAAAAGTATCCAAGTGAGAAGAATGTTTGCCCACCAAATCAATTCACAAATATTTATTGTATGCCTGTTCTGGGAAAAGTACAGAGCTGATTAAGCTTTGTTTTTGGCCAAAGGTATCATTATATTCTACCTTATGGTAGGTAATGTCTGCCCAGTCTTCTGAGCCACAACGTACATTTTCATTTCACATTATAATTGCTCACAAATTGCTTTTCTATTTCCTGAAGCCCTGTGCCTGCGGGCTTATGTTAATTTAGCTGCTGGATGAGAGAAAAGGAGAGAGCCCTTCTCCTTAACTCAGGGGTGTCCAAACTTTTTTCAACGTTTTTTACCAAGGACCATATGCGGTAAAATACACAAACATCAGGGCCACTCACTCGAGGTGAAGTACGTATTGCCTCACCTGGTTTATTTAAGTAACTAAATATATTTTTTGAATTTTCTGCGGGCCAGTAGAAAATGGATTGCGGGCCGCAGTTTGGACACCCCTGCCTTAACTCATTCTACCCAGAATGATGGAATTACAATTTCCATTTCCCTTAAGAATAACCCATTCCAGGGGCGGCTGGTTAGCTCAGTTGGTTAGAGCGCAATGCTCGTAACACCAGGGTTGCCATTTTGAACCCACATGGGCCAGTGTGAGCTACGCCCTCCACAACTAGGTTGAAACAACTACTTGACTTGGAGCTGATGGGTCCTGGAGAAACACACTTACAGAAATAAAAGTTTAAAAAAAAAAAAAAGAATGACCCATTCCAGTTTAGGAGAAGAAGGGACACTAGTGTTGTCCAAGATGAGATAGCTGTTCAGAGGTGGCAATGGAAACTCCATGCTGTGTGACAGACATACATAATGTCTTCCCTGCACCCCATACCTCTCAGGATTAAGCACTATTGAGATGCCTAGAGGAATACAAAGAAAAGAATGTTTGGTTTGTTAGGGTGTATATGGGTGAAGATGGAGGATAGTTTCTAGTCGTTGCCTCTTAAGTTATTATGTCCCTAACTAACTGCTGCTTTGGGCATTTCACTTCCCCTCTCTGGGTCAACTGAATGCTTCAATTTCTTGCACTGTGAAAGGAGTTAGCCACGGCAGGTAGTCCTTAAGGAGCCATTGGAGTTCTGACACCCTGTGATGGTAGGCAAGGCACTGACATGGCACCACCAGAGTGGTGGTGGTAGTGTGGGACGAGAGGGTTTGCCACCAGTGGCAGAGGAGAATTCCACCAAGTGTGGGCAGAGGGGCTGTCACTCTCAACCCAAGGGCTTTCTCTGAATTCAAAGCTCAGAGAATATCACCTCCCTTCAACCCAAAGGTAAAAGCAAAGAAGGTTGATGTAGGGTTGGGAGCGCTAATGAGTTAATGTGGGTAAATTACTTGGAAATGCACAGATGCTAGGCAAAAGATAAGCACCTCAAATTACTATTGTCCCTGGAACTCTCCAAGGCCTTTTCATTGTTTAGGCAAAGCCCGCATTTGAGAACCCAAGTTCTTTACTAAGCACTGAGGCCAGAAGAGGCCATCTCCGTTTGAGGACTGAGAGAGGCCTTAGCCCACTTCCTTCCAAAGAACTTTCAAATGCTACTGTCATTAACAACAACTTCATTTACCTGAGCTGACATCCTGTTTCATCAGACCAAGGACTGAATTTTTAGGAGTTCCTGTGAGGCACTGAGTTACTCTTTACACAAATGGTAAAAGACATGAAACATGCTCTGAAGAAAGAGAACTGAATAAAGAAGTCTAATGATGATGATGATGACAGCTAACATTTGTGTTGTGTTTTAAGGCTTACTGAGCACTTTCGGCCCCTCCATAGGAAGTAGAAAAGCAGATATTACTCTCTCTGCTTTAAAGATGAGGAAAATGAGGCTAAAGTAGGTCACTGGTAATCAAGGGACTTTTATGATAAAAGGAAATGTGGGAATCACTAGTCCAAACCCTTCATTTTACAAATGGAGAATCAGAGACCCAGAGCTGCCCAAAGCCACACAGCTAGTTAGTAGCAGAGCCAAAATGTAAATGAGTTCTCAGTGTCCTGGTGTTGCACATGTTGCCAGGGGGAGTCCAGACCTTTTGACACCCAGGC